>NC_134863.1:81214558-81826225 GCF_049852395.1 Peromyscus maniculatus bairdii | reverse complement strand
CCTGTTATTGGCCGTCTCTATAGGTAGGGCGGGACTTAGTGACCCGAGCGAACCGACCTTAAAGGGACCGCTCCTGGGCTCCGCGGGATCGGCCCCTCGAAGGCGGCGGGCGCAGGCTGGCTGCCCCTCCCGCGTGGGGCGGAGGCGGGCGGGGCGGGCGCTGGAAGCCGGCGTCCCGGCGCCGCGGTGACCCCCGAGAGGGTGAAGCCGGAGCCGGCGGCGGCGGCGGCAGCGCGGCGCGGTGCGGCGCGGAGCGAAGGAGCGAAGGAGCGCGCGCCGGGCATGGAGGACGGCGTGGCGGGGCCGCGGCGGCTCGGGGAGGCGGCGGCGGAGGCGGTCGAGGCGCGGGCGCCCACCAGGGTGACTCTGAGGCCCTTCGCGCCCTTCTCCGCGGCTGCCCCAGCGGACGAGGGCGGCTGCGACTGGAGCTTCATCGACTGCGAGATGGAGGAGGTGGATCTGCAGGACCTGCCCAGCGCCACCATCGCCTGCCACCTGGACCCGCGCGTGTTCGTGGACGGCCTGTGCCGGGTGAGGACCGCGCGGCCGGCGGGGCGGAGGGCGGACACTTGTTGCGGGGCGCGGCCGGGGCGGGGACGGGCCGCAACCCTGCTCCCCGGGGTCGCTGGTTCTGAAGGCGGGCTTCCTTCTGCACCGCCTACGTGGTCCAGATCGTGTTCTAGGGGATCGCTGAATATTTGAAATCAGTTCCTCCTCTCCACGGCCGCGGTTGGTTACTCTTACCTGCCCCCTCTCCTTCCCAGAGTGTCAAAATCGTGCGGATTAGGGAGGGGAAGGGACAAGTCCCAGCGTACTGAGTGTCCCTGATGGTGGCATGTCACCCCTATAAGGACCTAAATATTCTAAAGGCGTAGGAAAGGGTCCCCTACCCCCTAACACCATTCTACCAAAACTGACCAATCAACCGCACGATAATGAGCAACCAGGCTCCTCACCCAAACACCGGCTTTTCTTCCAACAGTGCAGATTGAGAATGCAGAGCCCTAGTCCTATTTCTGAACAGTGAGTCACGTCTGTTTCCTCCTTCCTCCCAATGAATGAGGTGAACCCCTCCCCTACCGAGTAAATTCAGGGCAGGGGCTGAACCCCCAGGGACAAGGTATCGCTCCCCTGGCCACTTCAGATGATAATTCCTTCTGAGGTCCAGCACTTGCTTGTTAGCCCTGGAGGCAAAATTGCAATTTTATTCTCTGCTGTGTCCTCAGATCCCCAAACAGCTCCACAACAGACTCCTACTAAATGTTGAAATTAGCAGCTGGCCAAGGGGGCAGATCCTTAGACAATGCGGTTTTGGGATATTTCCACAAATGGTGTGAATTGCCAGGCACCCAAGCAAGTAAGTACAGCCTCATGGTGAGACAACTGATCTTGTCTGAGGAAAAGAGAGAGCCTAGGATCCCTAAAAGAGGTTTGAAGTGCTGGCCGGAGCTAAGCCTGCTGTGAGCGATGAGGGAGCCCCTGAACTGTGACAATTGTTGCACTGCACAGGATGTCCGGAAGCTTACACAGCCCCTGTAAATCCTTTCTGAAAGTAAATGGGCATATAAATTATAAAAAACCGGGACACAGCGGTGTTTCTCTTGGCAGCGACCTTCAGCTACAGTTCATTGACATATGGACCCAGCGCCAAGCGCTGAAAGAAAGCCTTGCTGACATGTTTGATTGAGGGAAACAGAAAAGGTAAATATCAGACTTAGCAGAAGGCGACGGCCCAGGGCGTAGAGGTCCGAGGGAGGAAGGAGTTGGCTGCCATGCATCAAATGGGCAGTGACACTCTCTGGAATGACGAGGTGGTTCTTGCTAATGACTGATGCTGGTTTCCAGACGCACTTCCAGGCTCAGAGGAAAGGGTGGTGAACTGGACAAGCTTGTTGCTTTCATGGGGCTTGGATTCTGGAGTGTGGAGATGAACAGACATTCCTCTGTATCTGTGGCGGATTCTTGGTTCTGGGACACCCCTCTGATACTACAGTCCATGCGTGGCAGAGTTTCCGTTGTAAAATAGCATGATGCTTGCAAATAGCGTATGCATATCATCCCAGGTGCTTTAACTCTTCAGGTGACGTATGATTCCCAATAGGTTGTAAACGCTATATAAATAGTTGTTGTACCATTTTTTTTTTTTTTAAATAATGGCAAGAAGGGAAGGTCTGTGCCTGTTCTTGCTGGTGCAGTTTTTTTATGAAAAAAAAAAAAAGTTGACTCCAGATTGCCCAGATCTGTACATGTGGAGCCTGTGGGTACCGAAGGCTGACTGACAGAAGTGGTGGGTGGGTAGAATGTGGAATGTGAAACAGAAACAGGTAGTAGTGACAGGTGGCGGGCTGAGTGGCAGCCAGGTGCTTACAGGGTTGCACATCGGTGGCTCAGGATGTTGGGCCAAAGAACTGGCTAACTGGGCTAGCCTCAGGAGCCCCACAGGAGGTGTCCAGACCATTGGCTGTGAGCAGCAGCCAGAAGCTAGATCTAGGAGAGGAAGCAGCGTGGCTGGAACCCCTGTGAGGAGCTGCCTGGTAGGCGCTCTAGGTCTGAAGGTGTGGCGTTGAGGTGTTAAAGCTTGCAGGGAAGGAGCCTGACTAACCCTGGCATCCCAGATCCAAGGGCGCCCAAGGCAGATCCAATGGTAGGGCCTGCCTTCCAGGGTCCAGAGAAGGGCTCTGAGGACAGTGTGGGTGCAGAGGCGTCAGATCGAGTAGCCCAGGATGGCCCCTGCACAGGCTGACGGGAAGAAGCTCCTTGAGGGGAATTTTGTATCTGGAATCCGTGCAAAAAGGAATAGCAGTGCTGATGGGCGATGCCGGGTGTGCTGGAGGTAAAGGCCGGAAGGAGTCCGAGTGAGTGTTGAAGGGCAGGTTGCCAGGGTGGGGAGATCTGAAGAGCAACCAGGGAAGGGTCCCCAGGGGGCTGTTACTCTCACTTCCAAGTTGGGTGGAAAGTGGCCTACAGGGAAGGAAGGTGGGTGGGCAGGAGCGGACGTGGAGAGGCAGGCCAGGTAGGGATAGGCTGTGGTCATTGTCAGGGTTGCCGGGACAGAGTCTGCTTAATGCAGAGGTGTGGTGTTGAAGGGGAAAGACGCAGAGCCTGGCTGGTCCTCCCCCTCCTCTCTGCCTTGAGGTCTGGATCTTCAGAAGGAACGGGGTGGGGAGTGTCCAGCACTGATGAGTTGCCAGTTCGTGGGTCCTGAGGGTTAAAGTGATGCAGACATCATGAATCCACTGGGCTAGGGGTGCCAGTCCGCAGGGCAAACAGCTCTCTGGGAAGACAGCCTGGCACAGCGGCCATCCTGGCAGGTCACTGGGAGGCCTTCCTGAAAGCGGACTGGCTCCCAGTTACCCAGTGAGGAAGCCTGGTTCTGGGGTTGCAGCCTGCTGTCTGTGGTCACCTCCGGGTGGGAGCTGGAAGATGTGTCTACCCTGGAATAGGTTACTACTGACTGCAGAGCTGACACACGTCGCTGGAGCTGGCATCCGCCTGTCCAGTGCTGCGGGGCCACCTGGGGGTGATCGCCCACAGAAGAACACTCAGTACCTGTGACTCCCCTGATTCCATACCCTGAGTCTTAAAGGAAATAATAACTGAACTGCTCGTGTGTTTGAGAATTTCTGAAACTTTTGTAACTATTAATATGTGAGTCAGATATGTGAGATTTGCTTTTAGTAGAATATGTTACTTAAATGTCTCCATAAAAAAAAAAAAACTGCATCATCGTTAATGTAAAGTAATCTCACTAGAGAGAGTCATACTGTTACCAGTGAGTGGAAACCTTTATTAAAATAAGCTTATTTTCTGCTTGAGCAGATATTTGCCTGGCATTCTCCTTTTTACTAGCTCTTCTACTTAGAAAGCAAAGCTGTGCTTTGAACCAGTGATTACCTGTGCTGTGGGCTGTTGGCACTGGTTAGTTAGTTGGTTCCCTTTACCTAGTCGTCACCAAGCTGACGGGCAGTTTCAGAGTTCCCATTTGGCGTCTACGGACGGAGCTCAAGACAGTAGGGAAACATGCACTTGCTCATCTCAAGCACGAATGTGTATGGATAGAGTTTTGCCCGTCTGGAAATCATACGGAATCTACTTGTTTCTGCTAAACACACATTTCTTTAAAAAATGATTATGACTCGTGATAGATAATTTTCTTTTAATAACATATACTCTGATCTGCATAAATTCTTTACATACATGCCCTCTCCCAAGCAAGGAGATCCCAATTGTCCTTACACCTTAGAATCTGTTTGTAAAAATTGTGTGTGTGTGTATGTGTGCGTGTGCTTGTGTGTGTGTGTGTGTGTGTGTGTGTGTGTGTGTGTGTGTAGGGAGTGTTTGTGTGTGCGTGTGCGTGTGTGTGGTGTGTGTTTGTGGTGTGTGCGTGTGCGCGTGTGCGTGCGTGCGTGCATGTGTGTGTGCGTGTGTGTAGGGAGTGTTTGTGTGTGCGTGTGCGTGTGTGTGGTGTGTGTTTGTGGTGTGTGCGTGTGCGCGTGTGCGTGCGTGCGTGCATGTGTGTGTGCGTGTGTGTGCCCGTGCGTGCGTGTGTGTGCGCGTGCGCGTGTGTGTGTGTGTGTGTGTGCGTGCGTGCGTGCGTGTGTGTGTGTGTGTGTGTGTGTGTGTGTGACGAGGGCGGGGGATATGCATGTGAGGCCAGGACACCTTTGGGAACCTGTTCACCCCTTCCGTCTTGTTTCTGAAGCAGAGTCTCTCATGTTCCTGAGGCTCAGCAGACTTCAGGCTCTGCCCATGGCCTGAAAGCCGCGTGCTTCCGGTCTCCGCCGCTCACCCCACTGTAGGAGCCCTGGGATTAGATGTGAACCACAGCGTCTGGTTTCTCACGGGGTTCCTGGGGCTCAAAGTCAGATCATCAGGCTTGCTTGTGACAAGCGTTTACCTGCTGAGCCACCTCACCACCCCTCCCCCACCCCGACCCCCCCAATCTCAAGGGAGGCTTGAGAAATTCCCACGTCCTATGTGCTCCACACTAATTCCGTTCTCAGGTGTGGGAGCTGGGAATGGCCCGTGGGAGACTCTCTTAGTCAAGTCACAGTCTGAAGCTGTGCCTCCCATGCAGCTAGAAGGGGTTGGTCTTAGCCAAGTGTGGTAGCTCCTGCTTGCACGAAGGAGCTGAAGCAGGAGGATTGTCTTCTATTTGAGACCTAGGCTACGCAGTGAGTTGTGGTCCAGCATGAGCTACAGCGTGAAACCCTGTGGCGAGAAAGGGTGGCTGGGAGAAAGAAAAAGGCAATGCAGAACTGAAAGAGAACACCGAGAAGTTGGTAACTGGGTCCTGTCTAAGCAGATACCCAGCCTGCCTGTGCCTGATTTCTTCTAGTCCATCATGGAGGTCGGGTTCTCTGACCTGAGGCTCCCTTTCCTGGCCAGTTTGTGTGACTTTGAAGCCTAAGCAGGGTTACTGACTATCAGCAGGAGGGGCTGTGTCCTTGGGAAGTGGTCTCAGAGCCTCAGTTTACCCTTATGTGCAGTTCCCAAGGGCAGACCATGGACTTGTAGGCAAGTCCTCATTCCATGGTAATTTGATGGTTGAAATGTTACGGGGAACAGGAACGGTACAACCAGTGTCCACAGCTTCCACTCCAAGGTTGAACATCCTCAGCCATGTTTCTGCCTGTTTCCATCCCAAATCAGTCTGTGTAACATACTGGAAATATGACATCCTGGGCGGGCAGTGGATGGGGTGGGTAGGAATCCAAGTGGTTTCAGGCTTTTTCAATCTTCAGCCTATTGTGAGGGCAAAGCGTGTGTTCTCTCAGGTGGAGTTTTCTCTTCTGTTGTTTGGCCTCTGGTGTAGTGGGTTTAGTTTATCTAGATTTATTTGGACTGCTGTGTTAATTTATAAAAATCCACATTAGCTAGGTGCAAGGCTTGGTTTAGGATTTACCCACTATCTCCTTGAGTTTAGAATGTCAGACTGTTCACAAATAGGATGCTTTTTATAGCCACACTTTGTTTTCCTTGTTGAGTGTTTAGTCCCTCTGCCACCCCACAAGTCAGCCCGCCACCAAAGCGCGCAGCGTTCTCCATGGCAGAAGCTGTAACTGTTGCTTTGCCTCCAACTGCAGACTCTCAGTCCTCAGGACAGTGACGTGAGGTGACAGAAAAATGGGCTTCCTTCGTGATAGAGCAAGGGACGGGGCTGCTGACTCTGAGCTTACGTTTCAGGCTGAGCCTTTTGTCTCTTTGTTTATCTCCTTTAAAACCCGTGACCAGAAAACACGATCTTCTCTTCAGTACCAGTCGGTGGAGGGATACTGTCTTCCTGTTGTCTAAAACTCCGTCTCTAGAAATCCTGGCATGGCCTGTCCACAAGGAGGCAGTGTCGCATAGTGGTTAAGAGCATAGGTCTTCCTCCAGTCTGCTCCGTTCACCCAACCTGTGTCCTAGTTTTCCTGCCTGTGAAATGGGGGTGGTAATAGTAGTTATGGGGCCGGGGGGAGTGGATGACTGGGCTTTAGCAAAGGTTCAGTGGGAGTTACGTGTCCGTTTTCAGCTGCCTGTAACAAACCCACCTGACACTTTGGTGAGCAAATGGCATGGCTGTGGGGTGCAGGGGTGGCTGAACGTGGCCCAGAGCTGCAGTCAGGAAGACTGGCTAAGGGAGACTTCTGGGAGCTGTTACTGGGGAACTCCTCAGCCCCTTGATGACTAAAGACGGGGTGGGAGCTGGGGGGTGGAGGATGTCCCTTGTTCCTTGTCCCTGGGTCTCTCCACAGGGCAGCTCAGAGCATGGCTGCTGGCCTCCCTCAGAGCAAGAGAACATAAAGATGGATGGGACCCACCATCCCTCCCTAACCGAGTCGCAGAGTGGGAGCCATTGCTGGGCTGTTCTTCCAGGAGTGAGGTGCAAATGGGGGCTTGTGCAGAATTCGCCCCCTCTTTCCCTAATTTTAGAATTCCTGGCCCTTAAGTAAAGGCGATGCTTGTGGGTGCCATCATACAAGGCAATTGTGCTGGGAGGTGGGTCACTAGGACCAAAGACGGGCCGCCCAGCAGCACCACAGCGACCCCTTTGTTACCCTGGCTATTTTCTTCTAGAGAGGCCTCAGGAAGCACACCCATGGGCTGAGGATGACCTTGAACTCCTGATCTTCCTGCCTATGCCTCCTGGTTGCTGGGACTGTGAGTGTGTGCCATCACACCTGTTGGGTTGTTGGTTTTATTTTTTTTTTTTTTTTTTCCTTGTAAACCCCTTAGGCTTCTGTGGAGCTACTAATGTTTAGAGATGTTTACTAAAACAGGCTTGAGAGAGAGCTCAGTATGTAGAGCTTCGCTTGCCATGCTCAAGGCCCCAAGTTCAAGCCCCAGCACTGAAAACAGGTGTTTATGAAGGTTTTCTCATTCTCTTTCTTTGGAAGTTCAACTTCATGAAAGGATGCACCTTTGGCCTCTGCACTTCATAAACTGCCTAGTTGGTGGGCCGTGGAGATCCGGATAATCAAAAGCTGTTAGGGAGTTTCTGAAAGGAGTTGGGAAACTGAACCCATTGGCGACCACAGCGCCCTGGCTCACCGTAGAGGATGAGCGGTCAGGCCTGGTTGACTTGAATGGGAACAGCTGACCCCTGTCCGGCTTGGAAGGCCCAGTACTTTTCCTTTTGTTGCTAATTTTGACTGGCGAGGTATGAAATTCCCACCGCAATCGTAATTAACCCAGTAGAGAGAGGTATTTGAGGTTGTCCTGAATTTAGAATTAGAAGACAAAAATGTTATTTAATTTAGAGAGCTAATTTTGGAGTTTTTTTCCAC
This sequence comes from Peromyscus maniculatus bairdii, assembly GCF_049852395.1. NCBI lineage: Eukaryota > Metazoa > Chordata > Mammalia > Rodentia > Cricetidae > Peromyscus > Peromyscus maniculatus. The sequence goes on along the minus strand of NC_134863.1, from coordinate 81,818,456 downwards.
TCGAGATAACAAACAGTAGCTTTCCTTACTTTATCGTGGCCTTACTCTGCCTTCCCAAATACCACGGACAGACTGATTTTCTCACAGCTCGGAGGCTCTGCGTCTGGGATCAGGGTGGAGTTTCTCTCCTTGGCCTGCAGGTGGCGCCTTCTCACTGTGTCCTCAGAGGGTCTTTCCTGGTGTGTGGGGACAGGGAGCTAGCCCTTCTGTGGCCTTTTATGAGGACTTGGAAAGCCATCAAGGCTCCGCCCTTGGACCCTGGACTAATAGCTTTCTTAGAGACCTCATCTCCCTCATCTCCCAGTCCAGCCGCTCCGGTGTTAGGTCTTCATAGAGGAGGAAGGGCCAAAACAGTCAGTGCCTGCTTACCGGCCTTTGCATTTCTGGTGATCTTTGTAACGAGCGCTTTATTAACACCCGTTTGCGCGATACACATTGTTTATTGTTTCCCTTCCCCAGAGCCCTGTGAAGTGGGCACTGCCGTCATCACCCCATTGCTTAGGTGGTGGCTCAGTGACACCAATCCCAGGTCACATGTCTGGAAGCGCTGGCCCCGACTCACCCAGCTTTCACGCACTCAGAAGGCCTTGCCGCCCACCCTCTCACAGTGGGGCAGTAACGCACATGGAGGTTCCCCTGGATATTGCACATGTCACACACATCTTACTGAACTCCCGGGGAGTTTTGTGAAGGACCTGATTTTGTGCGTGGCTGCAGATGGACAGGTTACAACCCCGCCCCCCCTCCGCTGTGCATTCACACTGAGCGAATGCTGTTGGGCGATCCCAATGGTCAGGTGCAGTGGCAGCCCCGATGCTGGTCATCTGTTCAAGCTGACTAGAGCCTGGACCCTGGAGCCAGGCAGACGTGGGTCCAGCATCTCACTCATCCACCCATGCGTGTGTTCATTCAACAGATGTTTGTTGGCTACCACTCACATTCTGAGCATTACATAGTTCAAAACCAGCCGGGGGAGCCCATCTCTACCTGAAGTCTAGGAGAGTCCATTTAAGAAGGCCCACTGCCCCAGACAGTGAACACCTCCCCTTCCAAATCACAGGCCACAGAGAAGACATGAGAGTGAATTTTGGGTATTGCTCATGCCATGCAAATGATGAACTATTTTGTTGGGCAAATTACCTTCTTGTCCAAACCTGTCTACTTCCTATCGATTGAGCAGGTTAGACTGGAGTCTCTGAGGTCATTTCTAGCTCCAGAACCACAGTGTACTATTCTCCCTGTGGGTGCCATAGCCTACTTGCCCCTTACTTCCTTCCTGATCCCCAACCCAGGGGTTCAGTCAGACTTCCCCCAGTTAGAATTTGCTCAAAATGAGGTGTCTCCAGTGCATACTATCTGTCCTCTATCCACTCCCCAGCCCTCCATCCATCTCCCCAGCCCTCCATCCATCTCCCCAGCCTTCCATCCATCCCCCAACCTTCCATCCATCCCCCAGCCTTCCATCCATCCCTCCAGCCTTCCATCCATCTCCCCAGCCCTCCATCCACCTCCCCAGCCTTCCATCCATCTCCCCAGCCTTCCATCCATCCCCCAGCCTTCCATCCAGCCCTCCAGCCCTCCATCTATCCCCTAGCCTTCCATCCATCTCCCCAGCCTTCCATCTACTCCCCCACCATACGGTTAGTTTGTGGCTAAAGGAAGGATTTCAGACACTTAAACTTTGTACCTTTAATTGATTTTGGAAATTCATGTAAAATTAATCTGATGATCTTGCACCAGTGAGGATTTAAGTGATCCCCAGCCCTGCTCATTAAATGGTCCAGCGACCGTCTGAAGATTTGCCAAAACACTAGAATGACATTTGTTTAAAGTCTGACTGTGGAGAGTTTCCAAATGTCACGGCGGGTTTACCTATTGAGAGGACGGCTGGTAGCTGTCCATCCACCCGATTTATGCTTACTGCCTGGGGAAATTTCTTCTTCTCCTGCTCCTCCTCCTCCTTCTCTTCTTCTTCCTCCTCCCCCCCTCCCTTTGTGAGATGAAGTCTCACTGTGTTGGCCAGACTGTCCTGAAATTCCTGGCCTTGGACAACCCTAACTTCAGCCTCCTAATTAATGAGACTAGAGGTACATGCCACCACTCTGGGCTAGAGGTATTTTCAGTAACACACCTTTCCATTTGGGGTGGTAAATTATAAAATCAGTAATTCCCAAACTAACTTTAAGTACATCGATCAAGCATTTTATTACTTGTGCCAACTCTGTATGAGTGCCACCCTTTCTAGTCTTTCTTATGACCTTCTAAGGGAGATACTGTTATTTGCTCATTTTCTAGACAAAGGTGACTTCTCTTTATAAAAATACTAAGCATCGTAGAATCTCATAGTTCCTGGATGTTTGATTCTGACACTCTCAAAGCCCATGGGAAGAGGTGGCCTGTGAACCTCACCTTGCATTTGTCTGGTGAGTAACTGAGACCCAGGTGGGTGATGGTATGGGCTGAAGAGTGTCCACCAGATGTGGACAGATCTGGAACTGAACGCAGGTCTCTGTTGTCAGCCTGCTAGGGCGGGCAGCTCCATCAGTTCTGGGTCCCTAGAGACTTCTCCTTTCCTATTCCACCTAAATGAGCTCAGAGGACCCAGGCAGCAGGGAGGACACTGGGAGTCCGAGCAGGCTGTCCCCCGGCTACTGTTAAGGGTCTGCCAAAGAGCAAGTTGCCCCTGCCTGCCTGCGAAGAGATTTGTACCTGTGCTGGTCAGTGGTCACCACCAGAGGGGGTAACTTCCTCTGGGTTCTCTGTGGGTCCACTGGTTGGCTTAAGACTGTCCAAGCATACCTTTTTCTAAAGGAAGGGGGCCAGCAGTCATACCCAGAGCTGCAAAGACAAGTTTGTAATTTCAGCTTTGGCAGGGAGACACCATTCCATCTCCTAGCAGGAACTAAGCAATCAGGAAGCTGCTTCCTGCTGCGGCCCTCCCTGCGGGGCAGGCTGGCTACTGGCTGGACACTGAAGTCGGAGAACAGTTTGCCTCAAGGGAAGCCCTCCTAATGGAATGACCCTCCTGCTCCAGCTGTGCCCTGGCACAGGTTACGAAATTTCTTTCCAAAAACTTGACTTTTTAATAATACGAATAAATAATCAGAGTAAATAACTAGGACTGGGTGTAGCGCCATGGTAGGGCACCTGCCTGACCCGGGCGAGGACCTGGGTTCCATGCCCGCACCATGACCACCACAATAAAATATCAGAGAACTCACTCGTGAAAATACCCACTATTTCAGAAACATTAGGGCATTCTGAGCAGCGTTGCTAACTTGATTACTTTAAAAAGGGCAAGCTAATGCCCACAGATGGGTCACCAGAGCCGTGTGCTCAGACCTGCTCACTCACATGGGACATCCTCCTGGACTGGGGCTGAGATTCTGGGCGGCAGGGTTGGGTTCAGCCTCCTTCATGCTCCCTGACCCGTGGTTCCCGGGTAAGCGTTGCTAGTGCTCTGTAAAACTTGACAGCTCCTAAAGACAGCCACCCAGAGCCCATCTCTGGGCCGCCCTTCACCCCTGCGGATGGCTGGTCGCAAGGTGATTCAGGGCCATTGTTCAGGTGTGTAGCTTCCTCGACTCGGTAAGTCCAAGATGGAGCTCTCGGAGTGAATGCGGAGTAAGGTGGGCTGTGGTAGAGGGCTGCGCGCCGGGCAGTGAGTCCTACACTCAGTGCAGAGGACAGCGGGGACATGTGGCTGGGAATGAAACCGCAGTTTCTGGGCAGGGAGTGACCAGGGATCCCGAGCCGTCCCCTCACTCATGGGGAGAGTTTCTCTTAGCTGAAATGCTTGGGACCAGAGGTGGCTGGGGCCCATTTGGGAGCTTTTGTGACTTTGGGATGTTTGCACAGCTTTACCAGTTGAACAGCCTTAAAAATCCAATGACAGCATTTCAGATCCTCAGGTTAAGGAGGCTCGACCAGGATCTGGTGAGAAAGCCGCCGGGAAGGATGCTGGGGGGTGAGAACTGTCAGGGTGGCATTTATGACCACGTGGAAGATGGGAGCCACTTGGCCGATAATGACCCTGTATCCATCAGGGCCCTCACTGTACTCCAGGGAATACGTCCCCCCTGGCTCCATGTGGTTCCATATTTTCACCATTGGATGTCTGTTTCCTCCTTCAATTTCTGGTCCTTCGTTTCCCTTACTAACTAATTAGTGCCAGGATTACTTCGGCAGGCTCTCCCGAGTACAGAGCTTCTTGCTGCATATTGTTTACCTGGTTAGTCCTCACAAGAGCAGGAATATGATAAAGATATACTTAACCACACACGGTGGAACCCAGTACAGAGCTTCTTGCTGCATATTGTTTACCTGGTTAGTCCTCACGGGAGCAGGAATATGATAAAGATGTACATAACCACACACGGTGGAACCCAGTACAGAGCTTCTTGCTGCATATTGTTTACCTGGTTAGTCCTCACGAGAGCAGGAATATGATAAAGATGTACTTTACCACACACGGTGGAACGCAGCCTTCCTTGCGCGTGAGTCCCTTCCCCGCCAGAGCTGTCTCAAGGGCCACACCGTGCAGAAAGAAGAGGCTGAGCCCCGAGTCGGGTCAGCTAGAATGCTAAGCCCCGGTCACCAACTGCTGGCAGTGTCACTTGTGGGAGCAACTCAACTGCTCTGTGACAGTCTCCTCAGGGGACTACTGAGGATGGAAGGGGCCAGTAGAGAGCTCGCAGAACAATGCCAGACGCACAGCAGACGTGTGGCATGGGTCAGAGTTTTATTATAATTAGTAGAGACACAAAGATAGCTGGGCTTGCCACTTGAAGGCATTTCGTAAGTTTTTGTGGAGCAGTGGGGGTAAGACCACCATAAAAATGAAAAATATCACTTCTCCCTCCCTCGTAGCTAGGGTCTCACTATGTGGCCCTGGCTGATCTGAAACTTGCTACTTAGATCAGGCTGGTCTTGAACTCACAGAGGTCTGCCTGCCACTGCTTCCTGAAAGCTGGGATTGAAAACTGTCCCACCACACAGCCAGTATGGCTTTTTCAAGTCCATGAAATGGTAACCCTTATTTTCCTAGGGGAGTGGAGGAGGGTGTGTGTGTGTGTGTGTGTGTGTGTGTGTGTGTGTGTGTGTGTGTGTGTGTTTTCTACATGTTTCCAAACACCCAGAATACTATAGTATGATGCACAGTCTAGAATCGCATGTCACTTGTAAATACCTAGAATATGTTGCAGTTTTGGGACTTCGGTATTTTGTTTTATTTTGATTTGGTTTGGTTTTCAAGACAGGGTTTCTGTGTGTAGCACTCGTCTACCTGGAACTTGTTCTGTAGGCCAAGCTGGCCTTGAACTCACAGGTCCATCAGCCTCTGCCTCCAGAGTGCTGGGATTAAAGGTGTGTGCCGCCACCGCCTAGCAGGACTGTGTTAATAGGCTACTTAGTATGAAATGAGCTTTGCCCCAAAGTTGATAGCAACTTAGGCACTAAAGCACATTAAAAAATATAAGATATAGAGAACTGTGATGTGCCCATCAGTAAGTATTGCAGATAGCAAGTCCTTGGGTCCCCTGCAATTTGAAAACAAACTTCTAATTGGAAAGTACATGCTAATGCTTGTGGAGTCGTCCCCGTCCCCCCCGTCCCCCCCCCCCCCCCCCCCGCCTTGCTCCTTTCTCCCCCCTCTTTCCTCCCCTCTCTCCTTTTAGGAGATGAGCACCTCTTCAGAACTTCCCCTCCTCCACTGTATCCCCACCGCCCCTGCCAGCCTCCAGCTCCCAATCGACTATGGCTGGCCATCCTTTATCATGTCTAGTCCGCAGAAGGCCAAAGCAGCTGGGGCCTTTTTATCTCCGAATGCCATCCTGGTTTGCAGGAGGCTGTGCCAGGGAAGGCGACCCACCACCATCAGTGCGTGCTGGCTTCCTAAGCGTCAAGGCCCTGCTGCACTTTCATTAAACGAGGCAGCCCTGTAAACGCCGTCCTCACCCCTGCAGCACCATGCCACCTAACAGCCTGGCCCTAGTCAGCACTGCAAGATGGCTGTCACAGAGGCGCCTGGAGGGGATGAAGGGCAGAGGGAGGGCCTTTGGCTTCATGTGATCCACACTCAGTTCTTGGGGTCCCCATGATTCCTTCATCTCCTCGAAGCCAGAGAGCACAGCTAATCTGAGTTCAGCAGACAGCTCCCCACCAGCTGTTAGTTCTGCACCATGCCGCTGGCTGCAGAGCTAATTGGTAGCGCTAGGGTGGGATGTCTGGAGAGCGCAACTCATCCACACTGGGTGCTAAGTACCAGCCGTAGATGATTACATTTGTTTAGATTGCTCTGTGAGTCAAAGGGTAATTACGAAAGTGGCCATAAGAAGAAAAATACAAGGGTTCGTCTTCGCTCACCCTTTCCTCAGAGGTGGCGTCTGGCACATGTCATGTGTTGTTTTTCGTACATTTTTAAGAGTCTGGTGGGTAGCGATAAGCAGATGATGCGCACCGTGGGCCGCGTTTACGGGCTGTAGAGTGCTGACTGTGTCAAGCCTGTCTAGCTTGCCTTTCTGAGTGGTGGCCTGGACTCCGCGTTCCTTTGGCTGCCCGAGGTCCACTGTGACGCAACCATCTCAGACAAGCCCTGTCCACTGACGAGCACTTAGCTCCTTTGGGGAACTTGTTCATACTACAAACTGTTGTGTTCAGCGTCTCTCACATATGTCTGTTTATGTGTGTCAATACGTCTCTGAGGCGGGAGGTGTGGATGACTAGTTAACAGCCTCTGCCAGTTTACGGTCCACCGTATTACCGTATGGCTGTGTTTACATTGCCACCAGCCCTGTGCAGTCCTGTCCCTGGCCGTTTTGGGTCTTTGACAGATGGAAAATAATACTTCCTTGTTTTAAGTAGCCTGTCCTTAGTTAGGACCAGGGTCATCCATCTTAACAGGATCCTTGGTCACTTGCTGCATCGTCTCTGTGAATAACTTAGGTCGTTTACTGTTTTTCTGGTGATTTTTTTTTTTTTTTTTTTTTTTGGCCTGTGGCTAAGAATTCATGGAGAGGGCTGTTTATTTATTTACACATATTAAGACACTCGGCGCCTTCTCATTCATCTTGCGGATATTTCTCTAACTGGCGACAGACAGCGGCGGCCTCACAGAACCTTTACTTCTCATTTGTAGTTCCCATGCGGCACTCACCTCATCGCGGGCATCAGGGAGTGTTTTCTTCTAGTGCTTTGGTTTTGGTTTTGGTTTTTGGAGACAGAGTTTCTCTGTGTAGCCCTGGCTGTCCTGGAACTCACTCTGTAGTAGACCAGGCTGGCCTCGAACTCACAGAGATCCTCCTGCCTCTGCCTCCCGAGTGCTGGGTTTAAGGGTGTGCGCAGCCACCTTTGCGTTCTTAGTGCCGGCTTTTCCCCTTTGCCGCAGGCAGGGAGTTAGCGTTTGCATGTTACCTGTGACGTGTCCCTGTGCTGCCTACCACGCAGGCCCTTGCACATGTGAAATGCAGCCTAAATGGCGTTCATACACACCTCTGTCAGAACCCCCGATGATCTCATTGTCCCACATCTGAACCAGCTTTGTCCTGATTCTGTGACTACGGACTAGTTTAGTGTTATGTTAGGACTGATTCTCTCCCATTGTCCTTCTTAATCACCTGTTCGTCCTCTGTCACCTACATAAATGTGTTAAAATAGGAGCCGGGCCAGCGAGGTGACTCAGTGGGTAAGGGTGCTTGCCACCAGGCCCGGTGACTTGAGTTCCATGCCCAGGGCCCACGTGGTAGACAGACAGAACCTGTACCAGCACCTTGTTCTCTCACCTCCACACGCGCACTCAGACACACACACACACACACACCCGTGCCATGTGTGCACACACATATACACATACACACTAACTAAATAAACGCAGTAAAAGCGTCAAGTGAGAACTCACTGCTAATTGTACTTTTCCATAAGGGAAGTGTCTGTCTCTGTCTAGACCCTGTAACCCAGCCCTCGTCCCAAAGCCTCGTGCTGCTTCTCACGGCCGAGTCCCTGCAGTGTGGTGTCTTGTGGGCAGGGCTCCGGTCTAAACAGGAGTCGTCATACACATGGCCCGAGAGCAGCCTTACGGAACATTTCTGTTGTACCCGTGTCTCCATGGCAACCCTGCCCTCCACGCCGAGGCTTCCACCTATGCCATGTCAGCGTTCTAAAGGCTTTGCATGAGGGGCCGTCAGACTTCCGTTCCGGACCCAGGGTGCTCCGCTGCTGGTTGATTATCGCGTACTGTGTGGTCACCTGAAAACGGTGACTGCATCGTCTGTAATGTGCATGTTTTGGTCTCCTGTGCAGATCAGACCTCACCACTAAATTACAGATGTGGCCGGTGGGCGCCCCGCTTTACGGAGACATACTAACGTCTGCCCGTGGGCCCAACCTGTGGCACACTGTGTGGTGGCTCAGCCTACTCAGCCACGCTGCTGAACACCTTCTCGCTGTAGACCTTCTGCGGGATGAAAATACACGTGGGCTTCTTCCCCGGGACTTCGTGTAGGTCATGCACCCCCTAAAAAGTGCCTCCAGAATGTTCTATGAACTTCGTGTCCTCAACTGCAGACCTGAGCTGCCCAGTGGAACTCTGTGCATCCAGATAGTAATGTTCTGTGTAGTCCAGGGCAGTAACCGTGAGCCAGAAATGGCTACGAGAGTTTGGAATGTGCCATCTGGGACTGGGGGACCAGACTTACAATTCTATTAAATTTTCATGCACTTTATTTTGAGTTGGCACACTGCACTGAGCACTTGTAGCTGGTGCTTCTGGGAGGAACTGAATTTTAATTTTAAGGCGAGTTCATTTTCATTGCTGTTGACACATGTCGCCCAGAGAGGTTGAGACTGGCCCCAAATCACACAGCAAATTCATTACTGAATCCAACCTGGAAGTCTGGGCCTCTTATTCTTAGTCGTGAGCACCCCCCCCCCCCGCCCCTCTGCCCCCACTTCCCTCCGTGAATGGTACCCCTGGCCCCGTGTTGGCACGCCAGCAAATAGCACAGTGCACAGACCGCCCTGCGCTGGCATCTGCCCCGCGGATGTCTGGGTTGGCCCAGGTGTTTGTGTAAGTACTGAATTTTTGGCTTACGCCGCCACCTCACTCTCGTCCTGCGATAAGGCGGTAGCTGTGGTTCAGGTCCTGCCTCCTGGCTGTCCTTCATCCGAAGGCCTCTGCGTGCTCTGCAGTGGTGACCTGCCTCCTGGGCCCTTCTGCTCCACATCGGTAGAGCACCCTCTGGCAGCCAGTGTCTGCTGCGGACACTGGCCTCCGTGAGTCTGTGCTGAGGGGATCAAGAGTGCCAAGCCAGGCATGGTGGTGAGTGCGCATAATCTTAGCTCCCTGGCAGAAGGCGGGAAGGACAGCGAGGTAAAGGCCGTCCTGCGCTGCAGAGTAAGACCTGGGGTCAAAAGCAGGAAGGAGCGTCTCTGGAAAGCAGCCGAGACTGCCGTCAGTGCAGGACCCTCAGGATGGAGATGCCAAGCCTTGCCCACTCATCCCCTCTTCCCCTTCCTCCATCCAGTCAGCAGAGTGAGCCACCCTCGGAGGACGCGTCAGCCTTTTCTGGTGGATAAGAAGGCCGGCCACCTTAGGTCTGAAGGTTAGAGGGGGGGCGGTAGTGTGGTCGCATGAGTCTCTACCGAGTCCAGTTGCCCCTAACAGTGGGCTCTGGGGACCCCAGCTTGCCCACTGTCGGGCAGGAATTTATATTTTAGATTAAAAATCCCCAAAAGCACATGTGTTGATGCCTTGGTTGTTATTGAGAATTCAGCACTCAGTGTTTTATTTGTTTGTTTGTTTTGAGATGGAGGCTAGTTGGAGGAAATCGGTCAATGAGGATGTACCCTGAAAAGATGAACTTTGTCCCTGTCTCCTGGTGTATTCACACACTCATCCCTTCCTCCCACCCTTCCTGGCTTCCATACGGTGAGCAGCTCCTTCCCTGTGCCCTTCCCCATGATGCCCCGTGAACTGACCCTCTGAACCCACGGGCCAAAATAAACCTCTCGCTTTTTCCGTTGGTGCCCTCGGGTATTTCATCTGAGCGATGTCCTACCTGTGGTCAGTTAAGAAGTCAGCTCTTTGGGTGTGACAGGGACCTCGTCTCCCTTTCTCAGCAGCAGCTTCTGCAGGGGCTTGGATAACAGCAGCCACTTGTAGAGCCCAGCTCTGGGACTCACTTCCCCAACACGGGGATCGGTGCCGAATAAGTGAGCGGGGTGCGCCCACCCTTGGCAGAGCGGGCGCTGGTGAAAGGTCTCTCACAGCTGGATTCCGGTCTTTCCGCAGCTGTTGCTCAATTTTGTTTCCATGATCAGGGAAGAACCTTGAGGCAAGAAAGGCTTCAACGTTCAGTTATTTTTCCTTTCTCTTAGACACTGACCCTTTTTGTTTCCTGCCTCCCAGCATGCTCTCTGAGCTCTTCCCAGTTCTCTGGGTGTGGTAGTCCAGGCCTCTGGAGCTGGAGTCACTTGTCTGGTATTGCACAGCCAAGTAGTGTGTGTGTGTGTGTGTGTGTGTGTGTGTGTGTGTGTGTGTGTGTGTGTGTGTGTCTGGGGGGGGAGCGTTAGCTATGAACCCCCATTGTCTTATTTCAGAGTCCGTGTTCTTACCACCCCTTGCTGCCTGTCTGCTCTGGCCTGGCCTGTGTCTAGCCCCCAGGACCCCTGGGACACCCGTTTCCTGTGAGGACACTGAGGCCTGGGGAATGTGTCCGTGGAGCAGAACTGGCACCATTCATTCTTTCCCAAGCATTTGCCTCTGTCACGTCCACCTCCAGTCCCTCCGCTGTCCTGCTCCGTGCCTCCTGGGATGGTCAGTGTTAACTGTCCACTTGGAGCACCTGGTCCAGGAATTCATCCTCAGAGTCCAGCATGGAAGGCAAGAGTGCAGGGACTTCGTTTTCTTCCGTGTTGTGCATTTGGTTTTTAGGAGGTACCTGGTATTAATGTTATGTTTCTAGAGTCGAGGACAGGATCTGACTTTAATGCTCTTCCTAAGTATGTTGACACGCTGCAATTATGCTATACCTGTGTTCCTTAGAATTATTTGTTTCTCAGTATTGGTAGACCTGATGTGTTTGAAGAAGGTGTGCTTAAGGTGGTACTTTGTGACCACCCGGTTTCTTTATCTGATTGTTAGCTGAGGTAGGAAGCCCTGCCCACTGTGGGTGGCGCCATTCTCTGCTCGGATCCTGATCTGTGCAAGGGAGGAAGGGAGCTGAGCAGCAGCTTGTGTGCATCCTTGTCTGTGTCCAGGGTGGACGTGGCGTGAGCAGCTGTTTCAAGCCGCCAGCACCTTGACTGCCTCCCACCCCACCCCCACCCCGGGTTGGACGGTACCTGATCTCTGAGTCCCTTCAGTTGTTCTCCTTGGTGTCTTATCACAGGAGGAGAAACTGAGACACCCCCACATTACACTTTAGGGGCCCACAGGCTCCCGAAAGTGTGGCCGCTCCCCTTTGCTGCACAGAACACTATTTTTCTCAGGCTACAAGATTGTTCTCTTCCCACGTGTTTGCTTGTGGCTCTGTTGCCTCTTGTGGGTGGCAGTTCAGAGCCTTCATCTGTTCAGCTTCTGTTTGTTTATTTTAGGAGGCCCGCCTCTGATTCAAGGGCCAGGAGAGACATCCCTCTAAAGTCATCAGTCTATAGGGAACATCTCTGTCCCCTTTCTCCTTCACAACAGCTCAGAATCTTCTCCCTGGCCCACGATGCTGAATAACCATATAAGAGCACACTCCATCCATTCCAATTCCAGAATCCATTCCCTCCCTTCCAATTCCAGAATTTCAAAGCGAGTGAACACTAGCCTGCTTTCCTGTTTACTGTGGGACTCTGGGTCTGGCCGGGGCATTGGTCACCCTGGGGCATAAACCATGTATGTATCTGGCTGAACCCCCTGTACTGAGGGCAGATGGGATCCGGCTGAGCGTTCTAGACAGCTTCCATCTGTTTACTAAGCCTCATGCCCTCTCCGGACTCCCTGCAGCATTGGGCCTGGGGGAAGAGCTATCCTGTAACACAGGAGGTCACCCTTGTCTCCTGCCGACCGTCCGTCCACCTCAGTCAGTCCGGGCTGCTGAGGGCCACTGTTAGTGACGGGAAAGTGGAACATGCATTCGCCTTGCCCGACAGTGCTTCCCGACGCCCCAGATGGAAGACCGCGGCTCGAGATGACCCAGCCAGTGTGTTGGCAGAGTCCTGCCGGGACACCCCGACCTGGCAGCTACAGGCACCGTCGGCAGGTGGCAGTTGGGTGAGGGCCAGCCAGCAACAGGCTGAAGCGCTTGAACTCACCGACACTCGGCACCTTTACCAGAGACTGTGAGTGTGTCCCTGCCGTGCCTCCCTCTGACCAGGGCCCGCAGAGATCATCCTGTGACAGGCTTGGGGGACCTAGCAAAGTAGAGCCCATCAGCTACAGAAAGTCGGGGCAGAGTTTGTAGACATGTGGCAGGGGAGGGTCGAGCTTGTCTCGGGGAGGAGCATGCAAGCGTTCTTTCTCAGTGCCAGGAACACGGTGACAGCAGAACAGTCCTGTCCACGTTCCCTTCCCGTGGACATAGGGCCATGGCCTCCCGGGTGCCAATTAAGTCAAGCCACGAGGCTTTGCTATAATTATAGATTAATGTCTCAGGGGCAGTCACTAGAGCACGCTAGGGACATTACACAGGGAAATTTGGGCAGAGGGGAGCCGACCTCAGCCAGGAAGTGTGTTTGTTTCCCCCGGAATTGGAACCCACAGGTACAGATGGTCGAGCCTGTGGTTTGGTAGAAATGATTCCTTACTGAGAGCAAGGTTGGGTCTTGACATGGGGCAGTGGCAGGGATGCTCCCAGACCCAGGAAAGCGGCTCTAGTGGAGAGGAGGTCAGAGGTCGGGCCCGGGTGTGCTGGTACATACCGGCCCATTATGTATTAACCTCCAGCTAGGCCTTGAATTGGGAAGAGGGACTTTGCCCCCTCTGCCTCCCACCAGCAGTCCAGAACTGATCCTGAGACTTACCGAGCTTTATTTTATTTTTAGCATCATCCATGGCAGGGCCAAGGGAGCGTGGGCATGTGGCTAGTGCCACCATCAGGGACTAATAGTGGGACTGTCTGCCTGGCTGAAAAGTCACGTTCCAGCATGGGCACGTGGGGCATTCAGGAGGATGTGCGTAGGTTATTGTCAGATGCTACAACATAAGGAACCTCGGTGCCTGAGGTTTAGATCCTGGATCCACTTCCTTAAGGATTCTGAGGGAGCAATTGCACAGGACAATCTTCTAGTCCTCTTGTAACCTTCCTTCAGAGCGCCTTGCACTCAGGGACCATCAAGGATGTGACAGACCAGGCCCCAGTAGGACGCAATGGGCAGTGCTCAGTGGCTGGGATCAGAGCCTGGGAAGGTGCCACCACTGCTGCATGCTGGGATGGACGTGGAGACAGCACACACTCACAGGGATGCAGTTTAGAAAGAAGGGATTCTTTTTTTTTTTTTTTTTTGGTTTTTCGAGACAGGGTTTCTCTATGTAGATTTGTGCCTTTCTTGGAACTCACTTGGTAGCCCAGGCTGGCCTCGAACTCACAGAGATCCCCCTGGCTCTGCCTCCTGAGTGCTGGGATTAAAGGCGTGCGCCACCAATGCCCGGCGAAAGAAGGGATTCTTGTCGCTGCCCGGTCTTTGCTGCCTTCTGCATCCGAGTGTGTGAGACTTTGCACCGCACATCCACTAGCTCGCTCAACACATGCACATGCATTCCTTCCGGCAGCAAAGCCCACTCACAGAAGCACGGAGCAAAATGTGCATCTTCATGCGCGTCAGATGCTATTTCAGAATATAGTAGTTACATGTGACTTTTACCACGGATAAAGTGTGTGAGAAGGTGACTTTTCAGCTGAGGTCTGAGGGATGCGGAAGAGCCAAGCAGAGGGAGTGATCGGCCCCAAGGCCTCTGGCAGAACAACACAGGTGTGAACCAGCTGTGGTGCTGGTGTGAACAGAAGGCAGTAAACACAGGGCAGTGTGCAAGACTAAAGAGAACTTGATCATCTGCACCTTGGATCGGGGGTCTCCAGAGAACAGACGCAGCGGAACAGATGCATGGAGATGTGGGTAGAGCTGTCCTGTGGAGGTACACCTGTGTGGCTGTGTCTCACAGCCTGCCACCTGCCAGCAGGAGACCCAGACAGGTGTGGTGGCATTCCGCGAGAGTCCGCAGACCTGAGAACCAGTGCGTGCGGCTAGCGATGGCAACGTCCGCCTGAGGGTGGACAGGAGGTGGGGTCCCACGTGGAGAGAAGCGTGTGCAGACTCCCAGCCATGATTGGAGTTTTGCTTATTCGCCTTCTGTTCTGCCAGCCTTTGCTTTGCATGTACTTGAAGCTATAGATTCACCAGGTACATGCAGACTTGGAATTGGCAAAAAATGACCCTTAGGGTTTTCATTGTTAGATGCGTCTCTCTAAGCTTTCTGTTACTGTGACAGAGTCCCCGAAGTACTCACCTTGTAGGAAGAAAGGTTCGTTTTCATCTCCGAGTTTTTAGCAGCCCTGTTTGTGGTCAGGCTGACCTGCTGTTCTCTCTCCAGGAGAGCGCTACTGGCAGTGAGCAACCTAAGGAGAGCGCCCAGGTCCATCAGCTCCCAGCAGAGCCACACCTCTGCAGGGCCTCGAGGAGTCAGGCTGCAGCACCTCTTCTTTGCTAGGAATGCTTGGCTTTGAGCCTGTCTGCACCGTGCGCACAGCTGACCTGGGTCTCCCCTGACTGGTGGCTGGCTGGCTCTCACTTTCGCCTTTTATTCCGCATGTGTCCCTGTTTGTTTCCCGTGGTCTCTGGGACCGTACTTCCGTTGAAGTAGTTTTGGAAATTACTCCTTTCCCCCTGCAGTAGCCTGGCTGTTAAGATGGGGATTTCCTGTTTGCGTGGCTCTGCACAGGTGATGCGTCTGGTCTAACGCAGGCGTGCGTGTGGACCCAGTGTCTTCGACGTCTCTCGTTAGCTCTTCTAGCCAATGAACGAACATGCATCTACATTTCCCCGCTTTGGTATGAAGAGTGGAGCCTGCAAAGTCCTCATAGGGAGGGAGGCTGGGGTAAATAACCACCGGACTGAGCCAAAAGGGCACAGGTGAAGCCTTGGTGATCATTGGAAACTAAGCTCTTCTGGTTTCCCTTTTTAAGAAACAAGTATTTTAGACAAGAATAACTTTTAAGTGACTTAGCGTGAGTACAGTATGTATAAAATATTACAACATTCCACAGCGTGACCCTCACTTGGGATTGATTTGGGCCGTTCTCTGAGATGAAGCTGTTCGGTATCTCAATGCTCCTCCGAAGTCTGGTAGGGTTGGGCTCAGCAAGGAAAGCGTGTGTGTGTGTGTGTGTGTGTGTGTGTGTGTGTGTGTGTGTGTGTGTGTGTGGTGCAGGCTAATCCCCGGGCTGCCCAGGGCAAGCAAGTGCACGCCTCTGCAGTCCTCTGGAGACACCTGGCCAGGAGGCCGGTATTCAGGGAGTGATGGTGTTTGGGTATTTTCCTTCTCTGACTGACCCCTCTGCATCTTGGTGATCACCCCACTGTTCCTCATTACACCACTCACCCAGCAATTTGACGGAAACCTTAACGAGTGCTAACATCAACAGGACTGTATTCAGCACTAGAGCCCGGCTTTCCACAGCAGTCAGCGACTCAGCGATGGCTGGAGAATGAGTCACAGCAGAAAACCCTCTGCCAGAGGGATATGTCTGAGGTACCATTCACAAGAACCAAGTGTATTATAAGTCTTGTTCTTATTATGGGCACTGTGTTAACCACTAGAGTGCTGGTTTCCCCAGAGTTGGTCAGAACACTCAGAAAAACTCTGGTGCTAGAAGGCTGATTTTCATCCTCATTTGCTGTGAGGGTGTTTGGTGGATCCACAGGAAATGAGATGCTCTGGGATCTCTGGCATAACTGAGCTCCTGAATGTCTTCTGGGGGTCAGGGGGAGGTGTTCTCAGAGATAACGTAAGTACGGGGTGAGACCTAAGTTTGGTAAAAGATTTAAATGCAATAAATTTGGTAAAAGATTTAAATACAATAAATTGCTGCATCATGACAGAGTGTCCTGGGACCTTCTAGTGTCTTTTTAAGCTGTCTTGGCCAGCCTTGTCCTCAGGGGTCAGATGGGGGCTGCAGCAACCATGCTGTGTGGCAGCAGGGCCACCAGGAGGCTGTCCCAAGGGAGCTGAAGTGTACGCCAAAGCTGAAGCTCTCAGTTAGACTTTGTTATTGTGATTGCCACGACCCATGAACCGTGCTTCTGTGCGAACACCTGTGTGCGTGCGTGCGTGCGTGCGTGTGTGCGTGCGTGTAAGTGTGCAGGCTGGGGTGCTTTGTGAATGCATAGACTTCAGAGCTCTGCAGAGGCTGCTTTGGCCATGTGATCTGTAAGTTATAAACCAACCTATAGACAGAACAGAATGCCAGAGACCGGTGGCCTAAACAGCGGAACCTTCTCTTTGTTTGGGAGGCTGGAAGTCTGAGGTCAAGGCATCAGCAGGTTGGTTGTCTTGAGGCCTCTCTGTTGGCTGTGTAGCAGGCTGCTTTTGCTCGCCGTATCCTCACAGGCCGTCCATCAGTGCACACACATTTCTAGTGACCTTTGTGTACCCCAGCCTTTCTGTCTTGTGGAGATAACAGGTTGAATCCAGACCCACTTAGTGACCCGGGGTTAACCTGCCCCCTGATAAGACTCCAGCGCCCCGTCTACAGCTGGCGGCGAGGGTGTGAGTGCTGGGTCGGAAGGAGCTGCTTGTATGTATACCACTCTAACACAACGCCCAGAGGCACAGCTTAGGGGATGAGGGTTCACTCTGGCTCGGGGTCTCAGGGGACAGAGTCCACATGACAGGGGAGGAGCGGTGGCAGAAGTGGGCTCGTCTGTGGTGGCAGAAACATGGCAGGGGTTTCTCAGATCTCAGCAGGTCAGAGAGCAGAAAGCTCTGGCTAGAATGAGAAATGGCGGTTGCCTCCAGGCCGACCCCCAGGGATGCACAGGTTCTAGCAAGGCCACCTGTCCCACAACTTCCCCAGACAGCGCTAGTTGCCGGGGACCAGGTGTTCAAACACGCGGCCTATGATGACCTTGCATGAGGCAAGCTGTCATTGGGAACAGAGAGACAGGACTCAACTCAGCTGTGAGGGTGACCTGGGCTCTCCAAGGGAAAACCAGAATACCTGCCGGACTTTATTAGCAAACAGTCTTATTTCTGAAATAAAAATCACACCAGCGTCCACACAGCTGGTCCCAGGCTTCCTTCTCCAGACCCTCACACAGCTTCATAGGAAATGCTACGTGTCTGAGGAGTTCCACATCCCCTGCCTGTGTGGGCATAGCTGCTTTTTTCTTTTTTAACTTAAATTTTATTCTAAAAATGTGTGTGTGTGTGTGTGTGTGTGTGTGTGTGTGTGTGTGTGTGTGTGTGTTGCGGGGGTGGGATGAGGGGGGTGCATGTGAGTGCAGTTGCCCACAGGAGCCAGAAGAGGGCATCAGATCCTCTAGAGCTGTTACGGAGGCTGCCGTCTGCTCAGTGTGATTACTGGGAGCTGGGATCCTCAGTAAGAGCAGTACACGCCTTTCACCCCTGCGTTCTTTCTCCAGCCCCCAAGAGCCTCAACGTCTTTTTAAAAAATATTTATTTTATTTATGTGTGTGAATGTTTTGCCTACATGTCCCTGTTTGTCTAGTGCCTAGGGAAGCCAGAAAAGGTCATCAGATTCCCTGAAACTGGAGTTATAGGCAGTCGGGAGCTGTGGGTGCTGGGAATTGAACCTGGGTCCTCTGCAAAAACAAGTGCTCTTAACCACTGAGCCACCTGTCCAGCTCCTCTCCTGCACCTCTGAGCCACAGCCTCCTGAGGGTCGCGTCTCCTGTCCCTGAAGTGCTGCCCCCATAGAAGCCAGCTGTGCCCCTACACATCAGCCACATCTGGCTAGTCATGCTGGGGCTTCTCCAGCACATTCAGGACCTGCTCTGCACGCCACGGAACTTTCATGAACATTGTGAACTGGCTGCGTTGCCCTTCCAGATCCTCCTCAGCTCTGCTTCTGGCATGGCGGGGGCCCTTCTCCCCTCCAGTGCAGTGGGTACTACCTGGAATTCCTACACCATTCTTCCCCCTCACAGACCACTTCTGGGTCCCCAACACATCCCAGGCCCCTCCCCAGCAGCACGCTGGCCTCCACTTTGATCTTCTTAGCTGCCCTGTGGCACAGGTCACCTCTTGACAGCTCAGAACACCATCACTAAATGTCAACTGTGCCCAGGAAGTTGTCTTTTTGACCTCCCCAAGCACCCAGCACCTAAGACAGCACCTGGTTCTTGAATGAATGTCACACTGATAAATGTCCTCTTGTGGCTTCAGTGAGTCCGGGGTGTCAAAGGCTGAGAGCAGAGAGCCCTCTCCTGAGGCTCAGCCCAGCCCTGAGCTGGGAAGAGCCTGTGGGGTCCTTGCCTCATACTCGGGACACACCCAGGAAAAACTGCCTGCAAAGTGAAGCGTCTGGCTTACAGGTGAGCCCTGCTGGTTGATAAGGGATTCCTAGCTGGAGGGGTCACGGTCACTCAACTCTAAGTCTGCGTCCCTCCCTCCCTCCCCCTGCATTTATCGACCACTTTCCAACCGATCGTCCCTTAATTGCCTGTCACTATTCTCATTGTGACCCAGACTTTTCCTGGCCAGTGTTTTGGCTTGCTTGCTTGCTTGCTTGCTTGGTTTTGGTTTTTTTTTGTGTTTGTTTGTTTGTTTGTTTGTTTGTTTTTTCCTTAGAGTTGATGGCATGGATCTCTGGGAGTGACAGCTTCCTGTGTTCAGGGCTGGCTGGATGTCCCTCGCCAGTTTGGTCAGTGGAGAGCAGAGTTAGAAGCTTGGGGGCTGGGATCTCTCTCTGCTGTCACTGCACTCCCTCGCTCTGAGGAATGCCTGCCCATCGGGGGAGACAGCTTCGGGGTGCTGTTTGAGGAAAGCCGACTTCCCATCTTCTCTCTTCCAGCCGTGGGTTCTAGTTTCCCTGCCTCTCCTGGCCTTCTCCAGGACACTTCCAACAGTGTAGATGGGAAACTGTTCTCCCTTCTCTCCGCGGCCCCATTCACAGGCCTCCCCTGCAGAATCTGACTCCCGGGGCTTTGCTGGGTCCCCGGTGTGTGTGTGTGTGTGTGTGTGTGTGTGTGTGTGTGTGTGTGTGTGTGTGTGTGTGTGTAAGAGGGGTGATTGCAGGCCGTAGATAGGCAGGCTCTGGAGTCTTCCTGCGTTGTGCAATCTCAGACCAGCCATTCTCTCATCCGTAGAGTGGGATAAGCGCTACAGAGCTCTGAAGATCCCCCGAGACTAGACGAGCACCCTGGTGGGGAGCAGGAGGACGAGTGTATGCCGCCCGCCCACTGCGGGTGTCTGTGGGTGTTGACACCTGCAGCCACCACACCGCAGCAGCTCCAAGGAGCCTGTCCCTGCCACTTTTGCGAGCACTTCCTCAGGTCCCATGAGCCCAGGGAAGGACACGACTGGATCCCAGCCAGCCAAGTGAGCTGCAGTGATATTTTAGCAAGGGCCCCAGGCTGACTGTTCATTCAGTCACTCAGCCCTAAGCAAGAATGGATTCATACTTTCCATCCCCACAGGCCAGCCAGTTTCCATATCAGCCAGGCCTCAGGAAGGTAGAAGGACACACTGTCATTCTTTCCATTCATGCTGACCTGCTGCTGTCAGGCCTGCATGCCAGCAGGACTAGCTACAGGAAGTTGAAACTGTTGACCCTGCGGAGCAGCCTCGCCTCTGTACACTTGATGACAGATAAGATGGCTTGATGTGTCCCACTGGACTCTCCTTATCCACAAGAGCAAAACGCCAGCCACCCCTTTCTCCTTGGTAGACCTTGGCCACTTATCTTTATTTTAAGATGCCGAGGTAATCGTGGTTGTAGACACTTGGGGTCTGACAGAACTGGGGTGGCATTGTCCCCTCGAGCCCTGACACCTGGTGGTGTGGTGATTGTCAGAACGATAGCTGATGCCATGTGTTCCTTTCAGCTGGTGTACAGAGTGGAAGGGTAATTTGAAAGAAACGAAATGAGAATTCCAGTGTTCAGACTCATGACTAGACCAGCAGCCTCAACAGACAAAGATCGTACTCTCTGCCTGGTCCTGCCAGCCTCTGGTTCAGTTCTAGGGCATCATCACTGAGTTGGTCATGAGAGCTTGGTAAACATACACGTGGAGTCATGTGCCATGAGAACTGGGTTGGACTTGGGGCAGTTTATCCAGTGGTCTCAGAGTCTGGCTATGTGTCAGAGTCATGGAAAGAGCTTATGCAAAATTTAGATTCTGTCAAACACTTGGATTCTATTATCTCTGCTATTTGTGTGTGTGTGTGTGTGTGTGTGTGTGTGTGTGTGTGTGCATGCGTGTGTGTGTGTGTGTGTGTGTGTGTGTGTGTGTGTGTGTGTGTACTTGTGTGTATATGTGAAGGGCCAAGGGCAGCCGTAGGTGTCATTGACCTTTTCTGTTTTTGAGATGGCGTCTCTCACTGACTTGTAACTCACAGGCAGCTAGGCTGGCCTGCAGTGAGTCCCAGGGATCCACCTGGCTTTTTTGTTTTGTTTTGTTTTTTCAACTTGGACTCTGAGGATCAAACTCATACTTGCAAGGCAAGCATTTTCTTTGTCTGAGCAGTCTCCTCACCCAGCCCTGCAGTTCCACAGGCTCTCTGTGGGAGTCCTAACCAGCAAGCCAAAACTCTCTCCAGGGACCCACTTGAAGAACAAATCACTAAACATAGTTATTTTTTTTATCGACTAGTTATTTGTTGTTACTCGATGAGGAGGCAGCCTACTTCTGCTAACTCTTTGTAACCTACCTCACGCTCCTGCGAGGCGGGTGCAGCCCAAGGAGGCAGTTCTTTCTTCTCAGATGACGGTGCAGAAGGTTAAGGAGTCTCTCTCACACACCCCTTAGGATGGGTTCTTTGTGGGGCCCCCTGCAAAGCCTTCGCCTTCCTCTTCGCCTTCCTTCTGACCCAGTGCCCACAGAGGGACGCCTCTGAGGCCAGACTGGATGCTAGCACTTGACCTCAGGTTCGAAGTTCGCCCTCCATCTGCTGTCCGTGGCGACTGCGTGCCTAGGAGACTGGAATGTGTTGTTTGCTCTTCCTTGGCATCCTAGGGTGCCTGGCTGATAGCTGCTCACAGTGAGAGACTGGCTACCCTGTGCTCTCAGGCCATTCTAGGCTTCCTCCTACAGGAGCCTGCATGGCATGCCAACATACAAAACAAGCCAATGTCCGTCTTCCGCCCCAACTCTTCCTGAAGGTTCTGACTGAACATCCCAGCTCAGTGCTCAATCAGATAGGTGGAATCTGGTTTCCAGATCGTGTCCAACCCCATTTTCAGTCACCACTAAGTCCAGTATGATTTCATGTGCTTATTCAAATTATACATTTTGGGTATGTGTTGGGCAGCGAGGGGTGGGGTGGGGGATGTCCTGGCAGCTAGAGGTCAGAGTGGTGCAAGAGTTTGCATTTCCATATCACTTGTCTCATTCTCTGAGATCTCGGCATGCTGACCTTCATACTGGCCGACCCTGGACTCTGCCCGACAACCCTGTTTCCTCATCTCTGTGGGTCACTTGGGGACGCGGGCAGGGCTCTCTGTAGGGCTCCAGGCCCGCTGTCCTTGCTAGTCCCTGGCAGGCTTTTGTCTCTTGGCCATTTCGTAGGACCTGGAGCCCAGCTTCGACAGTCCCCAGCGCAGTGCTGCGGTGTGCCGTGGTGCGGGTGTGAGCCTGAAGGGCCCGGCCGGCCGGGTCACTACACTTCCCTGACGAGATAACACAAGCCCCGGCTGTCTTTAGTCCCTAAGTTAACTGAGACCTGCAAGTCAGCAAGCAGGGCTAGCAGGTGTCTACCTCAGCAAAACCCAAATACCCCACAGGGCCGGCAGCCATGGCTCTGAGCAGGAAGGAACAAGGGGATGTGCCTCCTTGACATGCCTGGCACCATGTAAACCAGTTGTTCTCAAACTGTGGGTCCCGACCCCTTTGCAGGCTTGAACAACCTTTTCACAGCTGTTGAATATCAGATAGCCTGCAGATCAGATACCTGTATTACAATTCTTAACGGCAACATTACAGTTATGAAGTAGCTGTGACGTAATGTTATGGTTGGGATCAGCACACCATGAGGAACTGTGTTAAAGGGTCCCAGCGTCAGGACCTAGACCACGTCACATTGTGCTTTGGCCCCTGTAGGTCCTGCCTCTCTTGAGTGGCGTTTCTGTTTCTGTATGTCTTGTTGAATGCATCATGTGTTGTATCACAGGCCTGAGTTGGGGCCTCTCCTGGGAGTCTGCCCTTCATGTTGTACACTCTACATCGGCTCTTGCTAAGATCTGAGGCTAAGCTGCTCCCACCACAGCGTCCTTTCAGCCTCCTGAACTGACGTCCAAACCCCATGACTTCCTCCTCTCCTGTGGATTTGCCTTGATCTTGATGGGCTACATCCACATTAACACACATACCCCCAAACAGGAAAGAATGGAAAGTAAATTATGTAGTTTCTCAATAATATGTTTACTTGGTTGTTTTTCTTTGTTTTGATGCTGTTCAGAATCTCACTGTGTAGTCCAGGCTGAACTCAAACGTCCCATGATCCTCCTGCCTCAGCTTACATGCTGGGATTATGGGGGTGAACCACCACACTCCTCCCTCTTGAAAATACCTTAAAGCACATGTTCCCCCTTGCAGTACTTAAGGCATCTGCTTGTTCTCTGATGAGTCTTGATTTCTGGGGTGGGGTGGGGCTGGAGATGCTTGTTTCTGCTCTAATTTGACTGACAGAAGCCTGAGGTCCAGTCCCTGGCAGGTCTCCTCCTAAAACATCTCTCCACCTTGTCTCTAGACCTTTCACGGCCCAGTTCCTTGGGTCCCAAGGAACTTTTTAAAGTGTTCTTACATTCTTCCTTTATTTCTTCTATGGGATGGATTCTGGTGATGCTAGACCTCCTGAAGAAATGCTTAGGCTGGAGAGATGGCTCAGTGGTTTGCTCTTCCAGAGGATCCGGGTTCAATTTCCAGCACCCACATGGCAAGTCACAACTGTCTACAACTCCAGGATCCAACACCCTCACACAAACATACATACAGGCAAAACACAAATAAATTTTTAAAAAATTTAAAAAAAAAAAGAAATGTTGTCCACCTCTGACACTGTTTTCTATCTGTATGCTTTTGCAACACTGGTAGTTTTAACCATTTTCTAGCAACTGGGAAAGCAGCGTGAACTGTACCAGCCGCAACAGAAGTGACAAGCAGGGGTGACTGGAGGGTGATGGAAGGCCTTGGAGGGGCAGGGTCCTGAAACAGGAGAGGAAGAGGGCAGCTTCTTTGGGGAAGGAGAAGCAAACAGGAGGGCTAGCGGGAACAAAAGGAGCCTCTCTCTCTCTCTCTCTCTGGGAGGGAACAAGTGGTTGCTTCTTCTGGACTAGAGAGATGCACACTCAGATCAAGTCGAATTCTATGTAGTACAAGGGTAGTCTTGGAGTCGTGATGCAGCGGGGGTCATCTCTTAGGCTGATGCTGACCCAGAGCCTTGCAGACCCGTCTGGAGTTACATAGGGTGTGTTTGTAGTGGGACCAGTTAGCCTGGTTCCTAGCGCTGGTGTAAGACCCATGACCAAGAGCTGGATTGAAATGGGCACAGTCATCACGGTGATGGAATGCTGATGAGGGGATTCCATCAGGCACACTGTTTCCATCACTCAGGGTTACCACGAGAGACCAGCTAAGGGATCAGAACTGTGTCCAAATGTGTGACTTCATCTCTAGGTCTCCTGCCGCACTGAATCACCATTTCCATGCCGGTGCTTGTCTGAAGAAGAAGAAGAAAGAGCAAATGGAACCTGGAAACTGGGTGCCACAAGCCATGGTTCTCCACTGAACATCTTTCTGTGTCTATCCACACAATACACAGCATCTTTCCATGTATGCCCAAACAGCCACAGACCTCATCTTCCCATGTCCACACACACACAGCACACAGACAGCATCTTCTCATGTCCACACACACACAGCATACAGACAGCATCTTTCGTTTTGTTTTGTTTTTCAAGACAGGGTTTCTCTCTGTAGCTTTGGAGCCTGTCCTAGATCTCGCTCTATAGACCAGGCTGGCCTCGAACTCACAGAGATCCTCCTGTCTCTGCCTCCCGAGTGCTGGGATTAAAGGCGTGTGCCATCACCACCCAGACAGCATCTTTCTATGTATACAGCACACCGACAGCATCTTCCCATGTCCACACACACAGATATTCCCATGACCACACACACAGCACACAGACAGCATCTTCCCATGTCCACACAAACAGCACACAGCACACAGACAGCATCTTCCCTTGTCCACACACACAGCACACAGCACACAGACAGCATCTTCCCCTGTCCACACACACAGCACACAGTACGCAGACACCATCTTCTACCTCTGTATGAACAGTAGTTAGCTTCTTTCCATGTCATGCCAACAGCAAATAGCTCTCAGACACCATTGGTCCATGTCCACTCAAACAACGCTCAGACAGCATCCTTCAGCATCCACCCAAACAGCAAACACAGCTCAGACAGTATCTTTGGATCCCAGGTGTAAAACCAAATCCTCACCCAAGAAAGTGATTCTTGCATTCAGAATGTCTACTGATGTTTGCTGGGAACTGAAAGCAGATGAGCAAAATTCACACACTTCCATGGATGTTGGAGTTGACCAAGCTAGAAGAAGTATGAGCGAGCGAGCAAGTCTCAGTGATTGTGAAAAGGTTCATTTTAAATTTTTGATGTTGTTCTGAATGAAACATTTTCCAAATGAATTCTTTTTACCAAATCCTGACATAAATACTGAGCTGTCCCACTGTGCCTTGAAGCCCTACAATATGCTCTTTTGTACCCACTGAATCTTTTCCAGTGCCTAGAATGTCTATTTTATGGTTGAGGAAATCAAGCCAGGAAGAGGGGTTGGAATTGCACCTGGCCCCTACATTTTTGCCCAAGCAGCAGCAGCAGCAGCAGCTTCCAGGACCAACAAGAACGTGGTTGAACTCAGACTTCTGACATTCCAACTCCTCACTGAGGCAAGAGGAATAACTCCAGGACAAGGGTTTAATTCAGGGTTTTGTCTCCTGGTCATAGCGGAGCCATGTTCTCGTCTCATGGGCCTTTTCCATGTCCCTCAGATAAAATGTAGGTGAACTCTGCCCATGTTCCAGTCTACTGCGCTAAATGCCAGTGGCCACCTCAGAACAGCGGGGTACAGCCAGCCCTCTGTTTGCAGAGCTCTCACACCTGTGGGGTCAGCCAGCGGCAGCTCAGGAGGATGGAATGAAAGCTGGTGGCGTGTGCAGCTGTCTGCGCATGTGATTATTTTCTAAATAATACAGGTCACTAACAACCTGGATCACAGTCCTTTCCTGTCAATACTAGAAGTAGTTCAGAGATGACAGAAGAGCCGTGGGAGGGTGTGTGATGTCTGTGCAAATAGTCTGCCTCGTGTGAGGGTCTGGGTATCTGAGGGCTGTCTGGAGCTAATCCATCATGGATGCTGAGGACAGCTCTGCTATCCTCCGGTGATAGAAGAGGGCTTTTCTCACACTTGACGGATCATACCTTGTTTTCTTGGTTCCCAGTTATTGTCAGTCATTATTAAATTAGAGCTTGGGTAGGCATCAAGTAAAAGCAGTTTGCTGTAATTTGCCAAATTAAGTAAATTAACTTAATGATGTATTTTTAAGAGACTTATTTGTATTCTCTATGTAGTTCTAATTTAATTAATTGGTAATATTAAGGAAATTTAATTTCTTTACAGTAGTTTCATATTCCAACAGCACTGCTTGTGTTTAAGAAGTAGATACAGGCCGGGCGGTGGTGGCGCACGCCTTTAATCCCAGCACTCGGGAGGCAGAGCCAGGCGGATCTCTGTGAGTTCGAGGCCAGCCTGGGCTACCAAGTGAGCTCCAGGAAAGGCGCAAAGCTACGCAGAGAAACCCTGTCTCGAAAAACCAAAAAAAAAAAAAAAAAAAAAAGAAGTAGATACATTAATTGTTATAGGATATATGTAACCAGTTTTTAAGTAGTTACTTTTGTTTGTTTTTGTTGTCAGAATAATTGAACAACTATATCAGGAAACTAATGGCAGTGTGGTGCATTCAGTTGAGTCCCATGTGTTTATAAAGCAGTCACCCCAGTAAAACTGCCCCCTCAGTAAAACTGCCCCCAGTACAGCTGCCCCCAGTAAAACTGCCCCCAATACAGGTGCTCCCCAGTACAGCTGCCCCCAGTAAAACTGCCCCCAATACAGGTGCTCCCCAGTACAGCGGCCCCCCAGTACAGCTGCTCCCCCAGTACAGCTGCTCCCCCAGTACAGCTGCTCCCCCACTACAGCTGCCCCCCAGTACAGCTGCTCCCCCAGTACAGCTGCTCCCCCAGTACAGCTGCTCCCCCAGTACAGCTGCTCCCCCAGTACAGCTGCTCCCCCAGTACAGCTGCTCCCCAGTACACCTGCTCCCCAGTACAGCTGCTCCCCTGTACAGCTGCTCCTCAGTACAGCTGCTCCTCAGTACAGCTGCTCCCCAGTACAGCTGCTCCCCCAGTACAGCTGCTCCCCAGTACACCTGCTCCCCAGTACAGCTGCTCCTCAGTACAGCTGCTCCTCAGTACAGCTGCTCCTCAGTACAGCTGCTCCTCAGTACAGCTGCTCCTCAGTACAGTTGCTCCCCCAGTACAGCTGCTCCTCAGTACAGCTGCTCCTCAGTACAGCTGCTCCTCAGTACAGCTGCTCCTCAGTACAGCTGCTCCTCAGTACAGCTGCTCCCCCAGTTCAGCTGCTCCCCCAGTACAGCTGCTCCCCAGTACAGCTCCCCTCACTCTTTACTCTTTCTCACCTGCTCCATGTTTGTGGGTCTTTGTGTGCAACTAGCACAGTCCGTGATTAGAGAAATGATTCTTTTCAAAAAGAGAGAGAGAAAGGGAAAGAAAAATCCTTGATACAGCGTTGTGTGCTTCTGCTAAAAGCATGTGGCACATCTTTTCATATTATGTTAAACGCATGTTCCCCGAGTGTCACATGAGAATCATAGGTGGGTGATGGCCACTGTAACTAGAGTTTTCCTGCCTGGCCCACAGTCAGGACAAATCTCTGTCACCCGCCAGTCCCACAGCCGCTCAGACCCAACCAAGTAAACACAGAGACTTATATTGCTTACAAACTGTATGGCCATGGCAGGCTCCTTGCTAACTGTTCTTATAGCTTAAATTAATCCATTTCCATAAATCTGTGCCTTGCCACGTGGCTGGTGGCTTACCGGCGTCTTCACATGGTGCTTGTCATGGCAGAGGCTGGCAGTGACTCCTTCCGCCTTCCTGTTCTTTCTTTTCTCCTCTCTGTTAGTCCCGCCTATACTTCCTGCCTGGCCATTGGCCAATCAGTGTTTTATTTATTGACCAATCAGAATAATTTGACATACAGACCATCCCACAGCAGGCCACTTTCTATTTTAGTTTAAAATTATGTTGCTGGGTTCATCGTTGACTGCATGTATCATGTTTTTATTTCAAATGCTCATCAGAAAGGGGGAGGGGCTGGCTCTCAGTTGTCAGACTTGTTCAGGAGGTGAGGCAGGATGCTCTAAGCCCTAATGCAGATCGCCAAGATGTCATACCTACCCTGTTCTCCTTAGTGGACCTCTGCCCACCAGTACCGAAAGCGATGGGAGTTCTTCAAGCACAGTAAGACGACTGAGGAGCATGAGTCACCTAGCACGTCTGTGGACAGTCAAACCCTAACTCTGTATATTGTCCACTGTCAGCCAGGACATTTCCACAAAGTCTATGAACATCTCCCATTCCTAGAATCCTAGGGCTGTAGACAGGCCATTCCTGTGAACGAGGTGGCTGAGTTCTGATGTGGTGACGTGTTTCTCAGATGCCAGTCTTCCTCTCCAGTGCAGTGGGCATTGAGGGAGTGCAGGAGAACTTCCTCTGGGGACTTCCGGAGCCAGGAAGGCCTCCTTTCGCCATCCTCCTTATTTTCCTGGCTCTCTTTGTTTTCTTTGGCTCAGATTTTCCCTGTAACATTTTTGACTCTATATAGATATGTAGAAAGGAAAGGACATTTCCCCCGACCCTGTTTGGGGTCCATTAGGAGCTGGAGAGATGGCTCCATGGTTAAAAGTGGGTACCACTCTCGTAGAGGACCTGAATTTGGTTCCCAAGACCTACATTGGGTGGCTCACAACTATAACTCCAACTTCAGGGTCAACACTATAATTCCAGCTGCTGGCCTCAGTGGACAACCACATGCATGTGCGTGCGCGCGCACGCGCGCGCGCACACACGTACACAACTAAAACAATTAAAAGGCATCTTTTAAAAAGATTTCTGTGGTTGTACTTAATGAAAGTTGTGCTCCCCAGGTCCAGGCTGGGGCCTTGACCTCCATCACCCTCACCATCAGTCTGCCCCAGGGTTCCAGGATAAGTGATGGAATTCCCACCTGACTTCATCCTCTTTCCCTCCATCCTCCTCACCTCCACTGAGTCCCACAGAGGTCCCTGAGGGCAGATCTCGTCCCAGTTTCTTTTCAAAGACTGGGTCTGAAGGAATTCTGAATGGGCCTAGGCAAAGCCTCTTTGAGACAGGAATCCACACCTACCTCACAGCCAGGGTGAGAAATTGAAGTATGTGCGTGAACACCTGGCACAGTGCGGCACACCCGCACTTAAACTGCAGGATTCTTCCTCCTTTTCCTTCCTTCTGGCTCCAAGTGCTCTCCTCCCCACCCACACCTGTTCATCCAGATGTTCTCAGCAGTGCCCATGTTAAGTCTGCACAAGGGCAGGACCTCCCTCAGTGTGGGGCAGAGGCCTCTGCTTCCCAGCAGAGCCCTATTCTTCTTTCTACGGACTGTGATTACAACATGGTATTCATCTAGGACATGGTAGTATGTACTGTATCACTTCAGAATCCAGGAGGCCATGAGGGGTTTAGTATCGTGTTAAATTATTGGTGTTGTCTTCCTTATTATTATTTGTATGGGTGTTTGCCTCCATGCATGTCTGTGCCCACAGAGGGCACTGGATTCCCTGGAACTGGGGTTACAGATGGATAAGCCACTATGTGGGTGCCAGGAACCAAGCCTCGTTCCTCCACAAGACCAAGTCCCGTTACCCTCTGCGTCATCTCAGCCCCTATTACATCATTTTAAGATAACTGTGATGGAACAGCCTCTTGAGGCCCTGCTCTTCAGAACATAGGATGTGGCTCCCACACAGCCATAATCCCCATGTCAGAAATTCCAGAGCCTCTGAGAGCCCCCTGCTTGGTGCTGGGAAGGTCTTTCCTACAGACACTATGCGGCCAGCAGTGTAGCTAGATGTATGTGGTCAAGCGCTGGTCTGGAACCCTACAGCAAAGTGCTAAAAGAAAGGAGCCCCAAGGAAGGAGACTTAGGTGCTCTCGGCCACTCTGCATCCTGGGAAAGCAACTGACTGTATCCTATGCCGGTAGTTACGCCAGCCATCTGTAAGCGTGCTTCCTCCCAGGAACAAGGCTGCTTTCTGCAGAGAGAGCCCCAGCTGAACATGGACTTCACATACATGTCTCCATCTCAAACCTCAGTAGTTCCACTGCAGACGCCAGGAAACTGCAGGGAGCCCGCACAGCCTGGCTCCAGGCTCCAGCTGCGCAACCTTCAAAGTGAATCGAAACCTTAAAACACATTGGAAATGGAGTTCTAATTATACAGCAGAGCCCTTTGACAGACACTGGGCTGAGGGAAGCGCTGTACCCAGCACCAAGGCCTTTGGTCTCCTTCTGTTAGAGGCACAAAGAAGCCTGGCCTTCTGGGCTGAGTTCTGACGGCAGGGGGCTAATGAGGGGGAGCCCTGGACCCAGCAGGAGGCTGCAGCGCTGAAGCAAGGCCTGCTTTCAAGAAAACCTGTTGACCTTCCTTCTGGTAGGATGGCCTTTGAAGGAGACTCAGGTGGAAACTGCTAGAAGTACACTGCTACCCTGGTGTGTCCATGTTCCCAGAGCTGAGTCCTGACTGGCTGACCAATTGCAGGAGAGACTAGGAAAAGGCTTCTTCTCCTCCACCGTGGAGCCATGAATGAACTCTGGATATAAACAGCCATAGTGAGGCTTCCTGCCCCTCTTGTCGTCTGTTACTAGTTCATGGCGTCAGCAACGGCAGCAGCAGGAAGTTATCACGAAGCCCATATTGCTAGGGCCTTCTTCTTCTGTGATTCACCTACGGAAGTCTGGCCCAGTGTCTTCCCAGGCAGTTACAAGGACGAGCTCCAAAGCTTCCAAACTGATTTGGGATCACCCTGAATAATTACGGTTACCATGTATGTATCAGAGGCCGCCCCCATAGAGCTGGGGTTTCCAACGTTGTACCTGTTTGCAGTTTATTTTTGTGAATTATCAGTATTTCTCTTTATTTTGAAGCATTTTGTTTATATTTACACAATTTCAAATTTAAAAAACACATAGAGTCACAGTATCATTTGGAGGAGTAGGAAGGGTAGATGGGTAAGATTTTAGGCTCAAAGCCATCATCCAACTGAAGAATGATGGTGTGAGTTTATTAGAACGGTCTGTCATTCTGTGTCCCTTTGCAGGTGGGGCTCGAGTCTCTATTCCTGCAGACTGGAGCTGTACCACCAGAAGCTAGTGATCTCTCTGTACATACACACATACCACACACACATACGCTTACGTATACATGCGTACACACACCATACATACTCATTCGTGCACACACATACATATACTGTACATATACACACGTGCATACATACCATACATATACATAACATACACACCGAACACATACATTTACACATCACACATATACATGCATACACACTACATATACACACACTACACATACACGTGATGAGAACGGAGAGGAAAGGGAACTGGGAGACTGTACTGGATGGAGCTGGGACAGACTTTGAAAGCCCCTTACCCAGAAGCTCTTTGGCACTGGCTCATGCTGCTCCCACACCAGTGACGGCTCAGCCTCTGTCTGTGCTGTGGTAGAGCAGCCTCCTCAGGCCCCAGACAGCCAGCTCTTCACGTGGTTCTCTAGTAGTGTTCCTGTGCACTCAGCCAGAAATGTCCCCTTTCGTCAGAGCTGTTATCTAGTGCATTCCAGTACTGTGACAGTGTGATGGCCTTCACCGTGACAGTGTGATGGCCTTCACCGTGACAGTGTGATGACCTTCACTGTGACCACTGTGATGACCTTCACCATGACCAGTGTCATGGCAGCCTTCACTGTGCAAGAGTCAGGAGAGGGCAAGACTCACCAATGTCCTGTGCCCTTCCATCATAAGGGTTAGCATTCTGTCCCCCATTCAGTGCTATGTACAGCACATGCACACGCATGTTTACACACACACACACACACACACACACACACACACACACACACACACACACACGGGCTGGAGCTAGAGCTGTCTCAGGCAGACGCCAACCTTTGTGGAACGCAGTCATTAGTGAGGAGACCCCAGCAGTGTGTGAGTCAAAGGTGTATCTATCATCTCGTGTTTCTGTTTAGTTTGTTTTTTGGGTTTGCTTTGAGATAGACTCTCACTGTGTTGCAGACAAGGCTGGCCTGGACCTTGCAATCCTCCTGCCTTTTCCTCCCACGTGG
Organism: Peromyscus maniculatus bairdii; assembly: GCF_049852395.1. Taxonomy (NCBI): domain Eukaryota; kingdom Metazoa; phylum Chordata; class Mammalia; order Rodentia; family Cricetidae; genus Peromyscus; species Peromyscus maniculatus. The sequence continues at coordinate 81,786,742 of NC_134863.1, read as the reverse complement.
ATGGGATTACAGGTCTGTGTCCCCACACCCAGAGAAGCACACCCCTTTCCATATCCGTTGCTCCAGTTTCCTTGTGTGCTGTGATGAAGCATCTGGACAAAAGCAACTTAGTTTTTTCTCAGAGCTCCCAGGCCACACTCCATCACTGAAGAAGTCCGGGCAGGAGCTCAGGGCAGAACCCAAGGCAGGAGCCGTGGAAGAACTCTCTGGTTCACTTCCTGGCTTGCTCAGGCTCCTGCTCATCTCAGTTCCTTATACAGCGCAAGACCCTTGTTTGGGGACGATGCCACCCACGGTGGCCTGGGCCCTCATGCACCAATAACAGTCAACACAGTCCTCATGGTCATGCCCTCACACCAGCCTGATAAAGACACTTGCTCAGCGGACTGCTCAGGTGATTCTCCGCTGTGCCAAGTTGACAGCTAATGGTGACTAGGACACTAGTCACAGGTGTTTGTTTGTTTCACGTTGCAAATTATGCAGAGCGCATAGGAAGGCCACTGAATTCATCCGGTGCTGCCTTTCCAAATGACAGGAAGAGAGAAAAAAAGAAAAAGCTTTGAGCCGTTAAGAGGTTCTAGGTCTGTTGGATGGTAGGCCCCCTTTCTAAGGCCAGCAATGCTTTCTGAGCTGGGGGACAATAAATCTTACACTGTCCTCCACACACAGGGCTGTAAGAAATCGGCAAAGCACATCTGTGTGTCTGCGGTGGTGCCACTGTATAACACAGCTGTTTTCCACCACCACGCCCCTCTACCCAGCATCTTGTCAGGGACTGCAGCCCTCTCCGGGATAACAGAACATGTGAGGGGCATTGCTGCTGCTGAGCATGGGCTGCCGCGGGCTGCTGCTCTCTGGACCACTCCAGCGCATGCTCCCCTCACAGCATTTGCTGCTGGGCTTCCTCATGGGCTTCCCACGTGCTGGGCTCCCCTAGGAAATATGGGACTGTTTGGCATGTAGTCGTCATCCACACCCTGATGACTGAAGGGAGCAGAATGCTTACAGGAGAGTGGAATACAGAGGACAGCCCCGCATCATCATCCCCATGGGAGGGGCTCTGGGATGGCCTGGATCTCAGCCTGGAGGTGCTCCCGTCCTGCATGTAAAACTCAGTAGTGTATGCATGTAGCCCATGGCTCTCTGGAGTGCTCACAGTAACTAGTACAACGTGGACGCTGTGCGCACAGTCACTGCACTGTGTCATATAGGAAATAAGAAGTCTGCACATGGAGATGCAGGGTCCTTTCTTAATTTGTTCCATGCAGTCTGTGATTCATGTGGCAGTACCCATGGATACAGACGGTTGGCCATATTTTGATTTCCAGAAGTGTAAAGACATAGCAGTAATGTCACTGTATTGATGTTTAGCCAAACTCTGCCTTAAGGGTTTGTCCTAGAGAGAAGTGAACTCTCGTTATGGAAATCACAGAGCTCCCAGTGGGCTCCACCTGAGAGACTTTGCTCTGCATGACCTCACAGAAACTGTGAGGCAGGTGGGGGAGAACCCCACCTAAGCTGATGCAGCTACGTGCAAAAAAATGTAATTGAGTGTGGCGCAGGAATGATAAATGACCTGGAATTTCTGGGTAAGCGCCTAAATTGGATTAGTAGGACTATGAGCCTTTTATGGAACCAAATCCCCGAGTCCTTCGAGTATGGGAGAACTCAGTCTGCGGGAGCCAGCTCCCCATCCACAGCTTTTCTAACAGGGAGACTACTGTGTCCGTCTGTTCATGTGGAGCCAATATTGTAAAGTTAAATTAGGAATGTTTTAAGATAAATTTAGGCTTTTGTTGTTGCTTTGAAATAGGGTCTCACTCTGTAGCCCAGACTGCCTTGGCATTCACTGTGCAGCCAGATTCCCCAGGAGTTCAGCAATCCTCCTGTCTCAGCCTCCCAAAGCATAAACCACCACACTAGGATTATCAGAAGTTGGGGTTTTACTTCCTCATAACTGTTTCTGGATTCAGGCTTTTCATAAAGAAATGTCTGGTGCAGATTCTACCTATAATAATCCAGAAAGAGGCAACACTTTCCAGAAATGGCTAGTTCCTATAATTCTGCTTTCACAGGGGCTGGGGAAATGGCTCAGTCACTCTGAGCCCTTGGGCTCAGTTCCCAGCACCCACTTGGTGGCTCACAGACATCTGTAACTCCAGTTCCGGGGACCTTGCCTCGGCAGGCACCAGGCACACATGCGGTGCACTTACATGCACGTGGGTGAAACACACAAAAATTTTAAACAGTACATCTCTTTAAAATAAATAAATATTTGAGCCACATAGAACTTGCTCAGTATTTTTATCCCTTGGAGGAAGATGTAACTGTTCTGAATGCTTTTGTGTTTATACACAGAGTTAGAATAGAATTGAATACAGACAGGGTGTGCAGGCAGGTCACTGTTTCTGGATTCAGAAATAGTCCCACCGTGGCTTACAAGTATACTTTAGGGATCATTTTTCATTGCACTAAAAATAAAAGTTTTAAAGTAACCACTTGCCAAAAAACAAAAAAACTGGAGAAAATTGGACGGAAACTGCTTCCTCTGTTTACGCTGGTCATGGACTGGGACCGTTGCCTGTCCGTGCTGTCGTGGTTTCAGCACAGAGCGCCTCACAGCGCAGTCAGGGTTTACTGGACGTGGCGGCACTGCCTTGTTTCCTATTGACCACTAATTGTCTTCGCTGCCCCCGCCCCAGGCCCCAGAGCTTCCCCGGCAGCCGGCCGAGTGGCCCTTCCGGTGTCTCTGAAGCCGTGTCAGTATCACTGACTTCTGACACACTCTGCTTTGTTGTCGCTTCAACCAGGGTTCCTTCTGGAACATTCTAGATTATTCTATTAAGCATTAAAAGTATTAAGGAATTGCAAAACAGTTTCCATTATAAAAGCCTGCTTTCCTCATTTACAGCTATCTCTGTAAAGATGTTTCCAGGAACTGGTTCCCCACCAAGGCCCACAGCCCCAAGGAGGACGTCCACACAGAAAGCCTTTGAGTCTCCCCTCCTCTCCCTCCTCAATTTGAATTCCCATTCTCCACTGCCTCCTTGTTCTCGGTGTAAAGGCTGGAGAAAGGAAATGGAGTGCTCTGCTTCCGGCCTCAGAGAGAGCTCTAGGGGTCTGCTGTGCTCAGGTGTGCTTTGTGGGGCTGAAAACAGTGAAAGCTAACTCCCGGGAATAGTGGTGAAGGAGGGGGAACTGTCTGGGGTGACTGGGGTGCTCAGAACCAGTAAGGCCCTTCTCAAAGGCCTGGGCCGATTCTCAAGGGATGGACTGTTTCCCTACAAGAGTGGGCGTTACTACAAGACCACTCTTGTGCTTCAAGTCCTCAGCACACACCTGCTGGCCCAGCGTTGTCTTGAGTTGAAGGAGTAGGAGGTTCTCAGTGGCTCCTGGCCCTGGAACCCTGAGTGAAATCAATTTACTCATAAATTACCAAGTCTTAAATATTTCATCACACACACACACACACACACACACACACACACACACACACACACTGACTAAGATAGTCTTATATGGAGAATTCGAGGCTTTAAAATTAGCCCTTTTGAAGAAACTTTCAGCCCCTCCAATATAGTGCCAGTGTGTCTGGAATAAAAAATGCCTTCAGACTACTGACCAGTCCAGCTGCGGGAGCCCTGTGTGTGCACACTTCCTAGACTGACCAGCCCAGCTGCGGGAGCCCCGTGTGTGCACTCTGTAGACCTAGACTGACCAGCCCAGCTGCAGGAGCCCTGTGTGTGCACACTCTAGACCTAGACTGACCAGTCCAGCTGCGGGAGCCCTGTGTGTGCACACTCCCTACACTGACCATTCCAGCTGCGGGAGCCCCGTGTACGCACTCTAACACTGATTTAGACAGGTTCTGAGTGTGCATTAGGGCATTCAGATGTGCCCTAGACCCTGACCAGCACTTAGCAGGCTAGCATAGGAAACTTTTCAGAGACTTTGACACTCACTGCTCTCACTAATTCCTGGGCAATCTGAGGACCTGTCAGGGTTCTAGTTTGCTCTGATAAACCCCATGACCAAAAGCAGCTTGGGGAGGAAAGGGTTATTCAGATTACATGTTACAGCCCACCATCCAGAGAAACCAAGGCAGGAATTCAAGGCAGGCACCAGAGGCGGAAGCTGAAGGGAGGCACAGAGGAGTGTTGCTACAGGCTTGCTCCCCATGGCTTGCTCAGTTTGCTTTCTTATACACAGAACCACCTGCCCAGAGGTGGCTCCGCCTCCTTTCATGTCATATGCATGGCATGTGTGTGTTACATATATACGTATAGATTCTGCATACAGGAAAGAGTACCTAATATTTGTCTCTGTGTCTGGCTTAGTTGGCTTCCTGTCATGATCTCCAGTTCTACCCATTTCCCTACAAATGTCAGAATTTCTTAATGAGTGTGTTAATGCAGGGAAAAGGACATTGCCAGCTGCACAGCGTAGGTCCAGTGTCACTTGGACATGTTGTCAGACAGAGCCTGCCTCATAAGCTGGAAAATGTGAGCTGCGTTCAGAAGAATGTCAGACCCTTCTGTGAGACTCGGTCCAGACATTTGGACTGACTTAACCCACTTGGAACAAAGAGATATTTCAGAGCATGGTCTTACTAGACTATTGCCCAGGGGGCACTCTTGCCCCTTATAAGTGAGTTCTTTATCCTCTCCCTTCATCCCTGTCCATGATAACTAAAGGGGTCCTTTCAGTGATGTCTACTGAGATGCCTCGCTGAACACTGAAGAACTCTTCGGTGTGTAGACCAGTGCCCGCCCGGCATGAACGGTTTGGAGCTGGACGGCTCTTCCTGCAGGCGTCCTGTGCTGAGGATCAAACACATACTGGGTTGCTTCCTGATACCACCTGACAGCGCTGCATGTTTGTCTATTTGTTTCTCCAATTCAGCTTCGCCGTGCTTTCCCGACTCTTCCTGGAGTTCCAGCCTGCATTTCTCCACCTTCGCCTTCTCACAGTTTCCAGTGACCCCGGTGGGAATTCTGTGCAGCCAAACTGACACAATGTTATGGTCTTTATTACCGTTAGGATTACGTGGAGCCTATTTTTGGTGTTCGGGTGAAACATCTTTATGGCTGTCTGCTAGCATTTTCTTTCCCACACTGGGTCCAGTTAGCAAAGCTGACCTAACGGGACGATGGCTTTCAGCAGCACCCCTGTGGAGTCGCTGGGCTCTGAGCATCAGGGCTGACAAGACTGCAGTGCAGGGAGCAGGAAGTCAGGCCCATGGGAGCAGAGAGGCTGTCACAGCCAGTGCCAGGGCACAAACCAGAGCCAGGCTCCCAAGGTGCCACTGGGTTCTGCTGCAGAGAACCAAAATCAAACTTTGCTCCCGTCAGAAATCCTTTAGAAAGAACCATCATTTTGGACAGCTGCTTTTGCTGTAGAGCTGAAGGTTTCTACAAGTGGATGGATGTGGCTTGACCATTTGGGCATCCGTGTAGGACAGCAGTTGTCAACCTGTGGGTCGACCAACCCTTCCACAGAAGTCACCTAATACCATCTGCATTTCAGATATTTACATTATGATTCATAACAGTAACACAATTACAGTGATGAGGTAGCAATGAAGTAATTTTATGGTTGGGGTCACCACACCATGAGGAACTGTATTAAAGGGTCCCAGCATCAGGCAGGTTGAGAACCATTGGTGTAGGACATGTGCACTCCAACCCTGCATTCTTATACATAGGTCAGCATTTTGTTCTTTTTTAGAAAGGAAATTATTACATCTATTACTTGGGGGAGAGGGCACACACTCATGTGGCCCTCAGAGGACAACCTGAGCGCCTCTACCTCTGTCCCTCTACCAGGCAGTTTATCTCAGCAACCCCGTCATCCATCCGCTGGCTTTCCTGGTAATTCTTAGTAAGGCCTTTGCTGTCCATAGCTCATCTGTCACCGCAGGCTTCAGTCACAGGTAGTGGGGGCTGCCAGGAACCCCAGTGCCTGAGCTCAAGGTGTGCCCTCCTGGGGGGAGGTGACAGGGCTGGAGAACCTTCCCAGGATGGTTCTCCATCCTGCCGGATGCTCTTTAATTTGCGTGTTTTTCCGTGGCTGAGTGTGGGTTCTCCCCACCCCCACGTGTGTTCGAGGCAGGGCTCCACTGTGTACCCCAAGCTACCCTCAGATGTCCAGCCTTCCCGCCGAAGCTTCTGGAGTGTCGGAATTACGCTCAGAAAACTATTATTCCTGTGGCTTTTTTTTTCCCTTACAGCCTGGGAATCAAACCCAGGGCCTTGTGCACGGTCCGCAGATTTTCTACCCACTAGGCCAAGCCCCCAGCTTCCTCACACACCAGTCAGTTAGTGTGGGGCTCCTCTGCAGGGCAGCACGGAGCCTGTAGAGCGCCTGACGCGTCTGAAGCAGCCTTCTCCTCGGGCGCTCCCTGGCCTCTCTGTAGATGCCCTCGGCACAGCAGCAGGTGGGGGGCGGGTACCCCAGGGTTGAACACCATAGGTTCTTTCCAGCAGTGCTTCCTGGGACCGTGGGCACTGCCGGGGCAGCTCAAACTTGTCAGCAGAGTTTGTCCCAGGGTTGATGGATCATCCCTCACTATTTGAAGAATTTGTGTCAAGCTGGGTAGAGTTTCATTGTGAAGTTGCTTTAAATCCTGATTGCAAGTCAGATATCCAAGAGACCTAAGGACCACATGCAGCCTTACTTCTGTGCCTGTAAACAACCTGGCCTGTCTCAGAATGGGGTGAGAATGAATGTAGGGTGCCCACCTCAGCACCTGGAAGGTGCAGTCAGCTGTCCCTTGGTGGGTGCCCACCTCGGCACCTGGCAGGGGCAGTCAGCTGTCCCGTGGTGGGTGCCCACCTCGGCACCTGGCAGGGGCAGTCAGCTGTCCCGTGGTGGGTGCCCACCTCGGCACCTGGCAGGGTCAGTCGTCTGTCCCGTGGTGGGTGCCCACCTCGGCACCTGGCAGGGGCAGTCAGCTGTCCCGTGGTGGGCGCCCACCTCGGCACCTGGCAGGTGCAGTCAGCTGCCCCGTGGTGGGTGCCACTTGTCCCACTGTGCCTGTCACCACCATTGCTTGCTAGGTGCTGCTGAATCCCCAAGGTCATCGTCTGTGAACAGCGGGCACCGTCTTTCTCATCTTTCAAGTATGCTGCATGTGAAACTTGTTTCCATCTTTACTATTTTTAAAACTTACCTCAAAATCAAAAAAGCTCCCTCATGATACCATTAACATGCGTCTGGTGTGTCATTGAGTTTATCATTTCCCAGGCTCTGCAGCATTTTCTGGTAATAAAGCTGCCTGCTGGGGAACAGTTGCTCCAGCTAGGTGCTTTTGGCCCGTGACTCCTGCCCTGACCTGAGCAAACACATGATCTGCAGCAGGGTCTCCCAAGTGGAATGGGACCCAGGCTGCCTCCTACATCGGACTGCACCCATTCAGCAGCACTGATGTGCCTCTCTTCCCGCTGAGTCATGGTGGAAGCTTGGTCACCAGTTAGTGTCTTGTTTGATTGTCCACTCGCCTTCCACTGGGCTGAAACCCATTGCTGACCCTACCTTCCAGTTCGTCGGTGTCAAGCCTTCAGCAGCCCAGAACCTAGCCTTCACGCAATGTGTGAATCAGTTTGAAAGTTTGCTTTTAGAATAATAATTCGTTTAATTGCAGGTGTTTAAAACATTGAGTGATTCTTATGAAGTAATGCTTTGTAGGTCAAAGTGATTGCACAATTCACAATATCTTGTCTTTCTTTAGGGACACTTTTCAGGTCGATGACTAGAAACATAAAAATCAAAGTCAAGTGTTGTGGCCCAAGGGTTAGAGTATTTGCCCAGCATCCCTGGGGACCTGGAAGTGATCCCCAACAGTGAAAAAAAGAAGAGAGGGATAAAAACACAGATGCAGAGGAAGGCAAATAGAGAAGTGACTGGTGGCGAATTAGAGTTGTTCACCGTCTGTCCGTAAGTGCCAGCTGAAATGTGTGCAAGAAATCACAAGTGGCTTTAAAGCCCAGACAAGCCAGAGCGGGCAGTGCTCCTTTGGTAGGAAAAGCATAATGATAACATATTCAAATAAATGCTCTTTAATAAGGCACATCTTGCATGAGCGGGACTGTGTGCTGTGGCTTGGCCCGTTGGCGCATTAACTCCTGATCTCTGGATTCCAGGCCTCCCGCACTCTCCTGTTTCTCTGGCAGTAACTCTGACTGGGGGGCTGAACTGGGAGTTGGGGTCCCAAAGGCTGTGCTGGCCAGAGGCTCTCCCACTGGAGTAGGTGTGGCCCCTGAGGGCCCAGAACACGAAACTCTTGGGATTTTCAAACCCAACATTTATTGGGGGCTTAGACTCAAGAGTTTCGAATTGTGCCTGGGTTTCTGGGGTTTATATATATCCAGCTTTTTAAATGTGGACTAATCCTCATCAGAATCACTCAGGGAATGAGAAGAGTAGATGGCTGTGAGTCAGCTGTGGAAAACTGCAGCATGGAATGAATTAGTCAGGAGTGTTTCGGTGGCCGGCCGGGCTGTGTGCTAGCAGGAAGTATTGTGACTTTCCATGGTTTCATGCACTGTAAGTCATGTGGCAGCATGCTCCAGGCACCTGGCCGGGCCTGGTGTTCGTTTTTTCCAACCCTAGTTTTTGAGAGAAAATTGACAACTGCTGATTTGGCACAGGCTGCCAATCGCTTTTCAGCCCCAGTGAATCTCCACTGGGGAAGGGCGTCTGCTCCCCCAGCCCCAGTGAATCTCCACTGGGGAAGGGCGTCTGCTCCCCCAGCCCCAGTGAATCTCCACTGGGGAAGGGCGTCTGCTCCCCCAGCCCCAGTGAATCTCCACTGGGGAAGGGCGTCTGCTCCCCCAGCCCCAGTGAATCTCCACTGGGGAAGGGCGTCTGCTCCCCCAGCCCCAGTGAATCTCCACTGGGGAAGGGCATCTGCTCCCCCAGCCCCAGAGAATCTCCACTGGGGAAGGGCATCTGCTCCCCCAGCCCCAGAGAATCTCCACTGGGGAAGGGCATCTGCTCCCGCAGCCCAGCAGCCCCAGCAGCCCCAGCAGCCCCAGCGAGGACTTGGTTGTCCATCCGGAACCCAGTGGATGCTTCTTGGTCGCGTCTGAGAAGCAGTTAGTTAGCTGTGGCAGAGCTGCTGCCATGGGACTTTTGGGCCTGACCCTTTTTCCACAGCCCTGGACTGGCAGATTCTAAAGCTGCCACGCTTGTGGTCTAGAAAAAGGGTTCTGTATGGTGTGTCTCAGGTAGCCTGAAATCCAGAATAAGGCCATTGTATCCCAGCCTTCTCTCATCCCATTAAAGAGAAAATAAAAACTTGTGGGAACGGGGCAGATTAAAGGCTTGAGTCATATGAAGTCTATAAAACTGGTCTCTAGAGGAAAATGCTGGAAACACAGGCAACCACGAAAACTGCTCATCGAGGGAGAGAAGTTTATTGCTTTATTGGTCATGTAAATCAATTAAAGTCCAGCCAGCCACTCCCCGGTCTTTATGGACACAGCCCCCAGGATCTCGGGTTGGCATGTGTCACACACTTTTAAACAGCACATCAAACAGAACGACTCGGTTCAGAATGGAGGATGTATATGAGTAGTTAAGTGCTCATTGTCTGTTTTTTCCCACGTGTCCCAGACTGGCCTTGAACTCACTGTGCAGCAGAGGATGTCCTTGAATCTCCCATCCTCCTGCCTCCATTCCTGAGTGGTGGGATTGCAGGCTTAAGCCCCATTCCCAGTTTACGCAAATGCCCTGACACTGCTGGGCCCATCCCCAGCCCTGGTGCTGAGTACCCTCGGAATTTCAGGTGATGCTAACACCCTTGACAACACGCTAACATTTTCTCTGGACAGAATCCTGGAAACCACACTGACCTTCTGGGACAGTCTGACACACTCCCTACAGAGAAGTTACCTCAGGATGTTTTCATGTTCTCATCCTGTGTTGTCACGCCCCCTCCACAGAGCCACGCTCCCCACACCTCACTATGCGTAGGAGTCCTCTAGGGACCTTGCGGCCCAGGATTCTGTGTTTCCAGCAATCGCATGGTTAATGCCGAAAGTCTGATGTAGATTCAGGATCCCGTAAGGGCCCAGACTATATAGCAAGTGTGTTTGTAGCGCCATCAAAAACCTAAGCTATGACAGGATCATGACCTGAACAAGCACGGCCTCAAATGTCACAATGATGCTGCTTTCCCTAACAGGCCTGCCCATGCACAATGTGTCCAGTAGAGATGCTGTGTGAGTCTTACCTTAGGAAGCCTGCATCCTCACCTGAGCATTCAGCTGCCTCAGGCCCTGCCCAAGCCTATCGAGGGCTGTCCCTCCTTCCTCCCTCTCCCTCGGGAGTCTTAGTAGGAGTGTGTCTAGAACCTCGGCCATTCAGGTCTTCTCATACAACCCGTCAGCTGAGTTCCACGTCTTCTTTCCATGGTGTTTTTATAAGGCTCTGCAGTGTCAGGCTAAGGTGCCCTCCAGGGGGTTTGCTGCTAACCTCCAGGGTCAGGGACCTCCAGCACCACCTACGAGCAGGAGGAGATGCCAGAGTCCTGTGTGGAAAGGCTCGGGAGGCCTACCAGGGTTTTAATGCTGACTGAAGGGAACAGGGGGAAAGAGTGTTGTAACACGAATTCCTACAGGTCTTTTAATAATAATAATAAAAAAAAACCCAGAGCCTGATATTGGGGTGAATACTGAAAGATCAGAGAGACAAAGGAACAAGCCACCTCTTACCTCTAGGACTCCTCAGTCTGAAAAGCTTTCCTCAGCTGAAAGACTTCAATTCCTGTCTCCTCAAACCTTATATTCCTTTCTCCGCCCACCCATATCTTTTCCTGTCTCAACTTTCCTAGTGCTGGGATTAAAGGCGTGTGACTCCCAAGTGCTGGGATTAAAGGTGTGTGCCACCACTGCCTGGCTCTGTTTCTCTCCTAGACTGAGTCAATCCAGGGTGGCTTTGAACTCACAGAGACCCAGACAGATCTCTGCCTCCCTTGTGCTAGGATTAAAGGTGTGTGCCACCACTGTCTGGCCTCTATGTGTTAATCTAGTGGATTGTTCTGTCCTCTGATCTTCAGGCACATTTATTAGGGTACACAGTATATCACCACAGAGTGGCCATTAGGGAGCATCAGAGCAGCCCTCAGCAGCTGACGCCAGGCTATCCCATCGTCAGAATGTGGACTTGTGACCAGATGGAGAGGTCCGTCTCCATGGCAGAACTGACACCTCTTTCCCCTCGATTGCTGCAATGGAAAGTGGCAAATCAGCATCATTAAAGTCCGGAACAATGTGATTCAGGCTCTGGCATCCCTTTTTCCAGGGAAGAAATAACTAGAGATATTTTCTGTAAGGACACACTGCTGTGTGAGTTTTCCACCTTGGAGCCAGCCAGCAGGCCTTCCTCCTCACCCTTGGAAAAGGAACAGTGCTCCAGGGAGATAGTCACTCCTGGCACAAGTCCACTCTGTGTTTCTCTTGGTGTGGTGGGTGCCTTGGAAAGTCTTGGTGCCACTTCCCTTGGACTCATTAGGGGAGGACTTCCAAGTGACTGCCGGGAAGGTGGCATTTGGGAAATGCGTTTCATGACTCAGAGTTGCATGTCCCCCTTTATCTTGTTGGTGATTTTCGGGGTTCTCATGTGGGAGTGAATTGCAGCCTGTGTTGGATGGCAGAATGTGAATGCCCTCAACTCCATAGTAGAGTTAGGCACTGAAGGTAGGTTCGTGCTCTGGGGTAGGTGCCCTGGAGCCGCCATTACATTCCTGTCCGGTCATTTCCTTCAAGATAAGAGCTTCTGTGTAGGATAAAGATGTTAGTTCAAAATGGACGTGTGTGATGCTGCTGCCGTCTCTGTTAGTTGATTAAGAACGCCCCAACACGAATCACTGCCTAAGCGTTCAACAACAGGGACTTTTCTCTCTCATTCCTGAAGGCTTTAAGTTCAAGATCAACCTGTGGGTGGGGGTGGAACTGTCTCCTTCTGTGACTCTGCCTGGCATGTGGATATTAGCTTTTTACTGTCTCCTTCGAGGTTTCTTCTGTCTAGTGGCCCTTTGCACCTCCAAGTCTGCCATAATGACATTAGGCAGACTGAATTAGGACTCACCCTCGTGGCCTCTTACCATAGCATCTTTTTTTTTTTTTTTTTTTTTTTTTGGTTTTTCGAGACAGGGTTTCTCTGCGTAGCTTTGCGCCTTTCCTGGAGCTCACTTGGTAGCCCAAGCTGGCCTCGAACTCACAGAGATCCGCCTGGCTCTGCCTCCCGAGTGCTGGGATTAAAGGCGTGCGCCACCACCGCCCGGCAACCATAGCATCTTTTAAAGGGCCTCCCTTCAGGTTCATTCGTGTGGGGGTGCTAGACATTGGACTCCCAGCACATGCATTTAGGGCTGCTGTTCGGCCCATAACCAAGGTCACGGAACCCACGGTGAATCACAGATCTATTCCTCAAGTTGGGTTGTCTGGCGCTTCCTTCTTGAGGATATTCAGCCTCCGTCTTAGTGGGCAGATGGCAGACTAGAGCCGTGCCCGCAAGTAAGAACTGAAATTCTCCACACCTTACTCCAGGCCACTGGGGAAGACTCGACTCCATACAAAGACTTCTTGAGAAATACTTGAGTGGAACTTTGCCACTTACAAGTAGTAAGTCATAGCTGGGCCTGTGACATAAGCCTGTAATCCTAACTACTCAGTGCACTGAGGCAGGAGGATCACAAATTCAAAGCCCACCTGGGTTTGCAGAATGAATTCAAGGCCAGCCTGGGCAACTTCATGAGACCTTGTCTCAAAATGCAGAGTAAAAGGGGATTAGAGATGCTGCTCGGTGCCAGAGCTCCTGCCTACAGGACTGGGTGGCGGCTCTCGACCTTCGCTTCGGGGGCCGCTTTAAAGTCACCAACACACCAGTGACATTGGGCGGAGCATCGAGAGCATACCTAGGTCTATGCTCAGGGACCCCGACAGTCTTTTTGGGTGGTCACATGTGCCCTGTGGGAATGGTGACATAGTTGTATCTGGACCCCAAGATTTGGCCTAACCAGAGCCCAGACCATGGCTGGTGCTCAGGGAGCAAACGGCTGACTGGGTGAGCGGCTGAAAGAAGTGGTAATGCTGGAGAATCAGTCCACCCCACAGCAGTGTTGCCCCAGAGCAAGGAAGGGGGCTAGGAACTGTCCTGGTCGGAGTTGATGGCTTCTGCTTCTTCATCCCCTTACGGGTCTCCGCTGTGTGTGTCTCCAATCGAGCTAAGCCCCCCTCTGTGTTACATATTGGAAATAAATCAGGCACCCTGCAGCCCTGTTTGAACCTGGGCTGGAGGGTCAGTGCCACCCTGGCTGTGAGCACCGGTTTTCTAAGTTGCCCTCCGTGACTTGTCCTTTTAGGGTCTTGGGTTCTCACCGCTAATAGCAGTTCTGAGCAGCCACAGTGAATCAGTTGGTCAATGTGTTTTTAAACCCCGGAGCATGTTAGACCATCACCTCACCACCAGGTTAGGAAGTGGACAATTATAAAGGAAATAAAAACAATATTTAGATGAAATCACAGGTTAAGTTCTGGATGGTGCCCACGTGAGGACTTCACATCTGTGACCTCATGCTGACCAAAGTGTGGCTCTTACCGTCTGACTCCCCTTTCACCCTCTGAGGGCCGCCAAGGGCATGAGTCACAACACGCCGGCACTCAGGCCAAGCGTGTGTGGGCACAGCACCTTAGTCATGGACCAGAAGTTGACCTCCACAGGACAGTGAAAGGCAGATGTCCGAGAACCGAGACACGAGGCTTTGGTCACAGCCCAGCACCCGACAGCTGGAAGCACAACTGGGTCCCAAGCCAACACATCTTTCCTTGTCTTCGACCACAAGCCAGTTCAGCAGTTACAAACCGCACAATCATCAAATCTGCACAAATGAGCAGGGCGCGCACACAGAGCAAACTCACGCATTACGTGGCCACCGCATCGCTCTCTCAAGTAGTCCTCTGCCTGAGTTTACAGGGAGAACTTGGAAGTGTGCGGTTTCATTAATGTATGTGTCGTGTATAAATGCGTGTACAGGGCCATACAAAGCCAGAAGAGGGTATTGGAGCCCCTGGAACTGGGGTTAGGCATTTGGGCGCTGGGAACTGGACACTGGGTCCCCTCCAAGAACAGCAAGTTCTCTTCAGCCTGGAAAAATAGGTTTTACTTAGTTGGCACCCAGGGAGAATTTAACATGTTTTGCTAACATGTTTTAGATGGAATTTAAGTAAATTTATGAGTAGATGGAAGTTTAAATTTTTCATGAATAATATTTTTCAGCAAAAACAGTGCTCATGGGCTGGGGAGGAGACAGCGCCGTGCGTTAGAGCACTCGCTGTGCAAACATGAGTTCAAATCCCCAGCACTAAGGAACACTCCGGACATGGCTGCCGACAGCTGGAGTCCCATCACTGTGCTGTGGTAGCAGATGGATCCTGGAAGCTCCCTGGCAGCCAGCCAAAACAGCGTTTAGCTTCCGGTTCATTGAGAGATACTGTCTCAAGGGAGTAAGGTGGAATATAATAGAGAAGACACATGATGTCATTCTCTCATCACCATATGTGTGTGCACAGGTGTGAATCCATACAATCACATGCCTGCACCACACACACCACACACAAAAACAACTGTAAAAACATTATTCATGATCTCAAGCAATATGTCAGTTATATCTCAGTTCTGAAGATGTTGACTATACTATAATATCATATACATTATATTGACTATACTATATCATCATAAATGTTATATTGACTTATTATAATGTCGTATACATTATAACTCAGTAAAGCCGTTAAGAGTACCATGCTTGTGTTTCAGGAACCTTTAACCTGTTCAGAAGCTGCTTCACATTGTTATCGCGCTTCCCCAAGGGGAGAGGGAAAAGCCCCTTTAGCAGTCTCAGCTGAGACAGATGTTGGAGAGAGTTGAGGTTTGACTATTGGAAAGAATTGCCGTTTGACTAGGGGACCAATTCTTCACTCATCCAGCATACAGCCAGCTTTGCAAACCAGTGTCCTGTGTTGGTTTGAAAGCAAAAAGTGTGCCGTAATTAAAAGGAGACATTGATTGTCTTAATCATTGCCTCCCAGTGAGTCAGGAACCTGGACTCGAGTCCATAGACTGTTAAAACCTGGTTCCAAAGCTGAGTGCCTGAGGGCATCTTAGCTCAGGCTATCACAAACTGCCACGGATTGGGTGGCTTAACGCAGAAGACTTGCATTTCCCATCACCCTGGTAGACTGGCCAAGGGCACAGCTGGTTCCTGGGGAGGGCTTCGCCCTGCTTTACAGACACTCACATGGTACAGAGAGAGGGGCGGGGGAGGGGAGGGAAGGGGAGGGGAGGGGAGGGAGGAGGTTCCCTGGTCTTTTCCTATGAGCAGCTATTCCCATCTACAGGACCTCATCTGCCACAGTCCCTTCCACCAATGGCTATAATGGTGGAAGACAGTCCATTCCACAGCAGTGGGGAAATCAGTCTGGCTCATTTACCTACCTGTGTCGTAGGCTGACTCCCGTGCTGTGTCATAGGCTGACTCCTGTGGTGTGTTCCCAGGGAGCACGTGAGAGAGGAGAGTGGTCATCCGTGCTGGAGAGGAGCAGCAGGCCACAGGGAAGCTCCAGCCTCAAGAGGCTCTGGCTCTGGTGGAGACTCTTGTTCTGGTTTGACCGAGGTCACTGTCGGAGCCTGTATGGTGGGAGTCCCTGGCCAGTTCCTCTGTACGTGATTCTGTTCATGGTAGCAGCTGCTGTCCCATGGCGCTTTGTGTCCTTAAGTGAGAATGTTGTTGCTTTATCTTTGCGTGCGTGCATGCGTGTGCAAACGTGCATGCGTGTGCAAACGTGCACACGCATATATAAGGGCAGGTGTGCACATACCATACAACATGAGTAGAAGTCACAGGACAGCCTTGGGGGCGGGACTTGCCTTCCACCTTGTTGGAGACAGTCCCCCACTTCACCACTGTGGACCTCCAGGTTAGCTGGCCATCAGCTTCCAGGGGTCCTCCTGCCTCTGCCTCCGGTCTCACACAGGAGAGCTGTGATTCCAGACAGGCACTACTGTAGTAGCTTTAGGGGGGTCCTGGGGACTCCTGCATGTATGACAGATACTTTAGCCAGTAAGCCTTCACCCTAGCTCCCTTTGTGAAAACAACAAGAAGAAGAAGCCCTACAAAACTCACCGTCTTGTATACTGTGTGACTCTCTCTCCTGCATACAGACCCGCCACAGCATTTGAGCTGAGTTTCCTCATCAGGTACACCCCCATTGCTCAGTCACTTCTCCTAAGTCATGCCTTCCTGACTAGTCACTGGCTCCGCTGTCTCCAGTTTCCAGATAGGACATGGTCATAGGTTACGGCCCCTGACCTTTCCTGTTTCCAGTCTTGGTGGGAAAAACATGCTCTCTTTCCACATCTGAAATGGAATCAAACATTTCTTGTGAAATATTTCGGGGTGGCGTGGGGGGCACCCATTGCTATTCTAAACCTGCTTCCTCCTATTGAGTTCCTGGTCTGCAGGCTGCTGTCTGTGGCTCCCAGCTTCACTCTGAGCTGTAGTTAACTGCGTGCGTAATGGTACTGGACAGGGCTGCCTGGGTTTTCAGGCTGCAAAGACAAGGGTGGTTGACTTTTGAATTGCAGGAGGTCTTCATGTAAGCATTTGTTTTTTCCATTGAGTTCTAGAATAAACAGGAGGGATGTTGATACTCTAGCATTTGGGGGTTTCCAGTAATTTAATTATAGCAGCAAATGTCAGTTAGAGCCTACTTAGTTTGAAACAAAGTTTCTAGCTTTTTTAAACTAACTTCCTTATTTTTTTCAAATAAGGAAGAAACTGTCATCATACCATAAGATCAATTTTTCAGCGTCATTTCCTCTTAGATCCAGAGTGTAACTGGTTCTTGGCTTAGGAATAGGCCGGAGTAAAAAGCTGTTATGAAGTGGGGTTTTCTTTAATGAAGCAGGAAAAAACAACAACAAAGAAAAAACCATTTGGCCTGAAACGATCTTAAATCTGTTGGTTTTTTGTTTGGTTTTGTTTTGTTTTTGAGACAGAATCTTACTAGCCTAGGCTAGCCTTGAACCCCCTTGTAGCTGAGATTGGCCTTGAACTTCCTTCACGCTAGGCAGTCACTCTACAAGGCGAGCCCCATTCCCAGCCCTTGAATCATTTTCTGAATCACCAACGTGTTTTTTCTCACTCCCTTTTACTTAGTAAGTCCCCTCCTGTTAGCATCCTTCAGTTGGCCAAAGAGCATTTTGTATGTGTGAGGCGTTTCACTCCGGATCCCCGGAAGCCTTCCAGCGTTTCCGCCTGCACGCGCCAACCCACTTTTGAGTTGTGGCCAGTGTGAGGATCTGCCTGGGACCTGTTTGAAATGGCACATTTCCAAGGTGTTCTAGATTAAAAGAGGTCATTCTTTCCTGTCGAATACGACGTTAAAGGAGTGCATTGGGTGTGCTGGGGCTATTCTTGGAATGTTAGGGCAACCTGCTTAATTTTAGATCCCAGCGTTACTATTCTCTAAGGCTGCCCTCCCAGGGAGATCTGGCAATCTCTGGAAGGCTTCGCAATTTCGGGAACAAATAGAGGACAGTGGCTGGTCTTGAGGACAATCAGGAGAAGGGGCCGTGGGGGAAATGCTGGGGATGTGGGGGGAAGGCCACACAGGGCCACACAAAGAGATACTGTTTCATCCCAAATGTCTTCTGTTGAGAAACGCTGAGTGAAAACAGGGCTCAGCATATTAGGACACTGGGCCTTCCTACCCCGTGAGCTGCCTGGCTTCCTTCTCCTCAGGCACACACACCAAGCATGCCTTGGTGCCTGCCCCTTCCGCTGCAGAGCCCACCACTCACTGCCCCCTTTCTGCAATGGCCTTTAGTGTGGGAGCAGTCCACCTTCTGTGAGCAGACGGTGGGTTTTCTGACGGAGCTTTGAGAGACAACGTGCGCGACCCTCCAGAATGGCCCACTCAGCCAGAAACCCACCTGAGGTGGTACTGACCCTGGGGTGGGGGAAGGGAGCCGGAGCCAGAGCTGGAGCTGACTTTGTGACTTGGCCTTGATTCTGCAAGGTGCTTTAGTTTCCCACGGGGATGCGTCCCTTTGGAAGCCTGTGTGACGCTGAACTGTAGAAGGCCTGCCTATCCAGCCCGCACCCAGGGTGTCGCCGTCAAGTGCTAGAGCAAGTCCCAGAGACCCAGGATGCCATGCAACAAAAGTCCTCTCTGACCAACTTCCTGAGCTTCAGGACAGACCTTGAGGTTCGTGTCCTGCATCCCATGGCTCTGCTGTGGGCCAGCCAGGGCCCTCCCTCCTCTGCCCACAGGAGCTTTGGTACCTCTTCCCTGCCACTCCAGGTGCTTACTGTTCCCAAGGACTTACGGGGTGGCTCCCCATGCGGACTGTGACTCCAGCCGAAGTGGGTGCGCGGTTGCTGCCCTCTCAGGGTCAGCAGGCCCCTCCCACTGATGGAAGGAGCAGGGGAAGCCTTATGTCGTCCCAAGTCAGAACCCACTACGGTCATTTAAAACAGATCAGGGATTTCCCCCCTTAATTTGAAAATTGTGAAGGATATAAAACGCAAACCTTTCCATCTCAGCCGTTCTCCAGTGTGTTTGGTGGTAAGGCATCAAATGTCTTTTAAACCCATTTCTTCTTTTCAGGTCAGTATTTGGGAGTTTACAGCTCTCTGAACTGATCATTCATCCAGGCATTCTGTCAACAGATAGTCAGGGAGCCATCTCCTGGCTGCCTAGAACTGGCCTAGCTGTGAAAGCATGGGTCAAGTTTGTTTGCCTGACCCTGGGGAGTCTCATGGGCAACCTGGGTCGTTAAAAAGATAAACCTGGGCCGAGTGGTGGTGGCGCACACCTTTAATCCCAGCACTCAGGAGGCAGAGCAGGTGGATCTCTGTGAGTTCGAGGCCAGCCTGGTCTACAGAGCAAGTTCCAGGAAAGGCTCCAAAACTACACAGAGAAACCCTGTCTCGAAAAAAACAAAAACAAAAAACAAAAAAGATCCGTTGTCATTGTCCTCTGAGCCAGAAAAAAAGGAGGGCCAACAGAGGGCTCACCCATAGGAGGCATCCAGGGCAGGCTTTCCAAGAAGAGGTGAGCTGTTTAACTTTCTATTAAAGTAGGAACGAGCCAGGAAAAGATAAGGGAGATGCTCTTGTGGAGGAGACCTGGATTCAGGGCACCAGACATGAAGACAGCCTCGGGGGAGCCTCAGTGATCCAGGATAGTCTAGACACAGGGGACACCGGACCGGAGCTGAGAGGTAGCTGGCGGTAGGTAGCTCATGTCCAGAGACTGGATTTTCTCCTGAAAGCACATGGAAACCATAGGTGGGCTTGTCACTTCTCACATCTGTTTAGGAATGTCCAGAGGGGCTAGTCTGGCGTTTTCAGGATGTCCAGTGGTCAATCTAAGTATGTATGTGAGCAAACAAATCCAGTTTGGCCAGAATTATACCAGGTGGGCCCATTATCCATACTAGTGGTATTCCAGCTTGCACAATCCTAGTCACCTGGAAGGCTTGTTAAACAGTTTCCGACTCAGTAAACAGATGTGTCTGTTTTCTGTTGCTGTGGAACAAATGACAGCAGACGTGTGGTTTGCACCACAGGTGTCTGACAAGGCTGGAGGTTGGGACCAAGCATGCTCACTGGGTGCTCTGGTTCTCAGAGGCTAGAGGCAGGGTCGTGGCTGGGCTGCACTGCCGTCAGTCTGTGGAGGGCCTCTGCCTCCCAGCGTGGTCAGATCCTCCTTGCCGAAGGCTTCCCTGTGCCTAATAGCACTTACTACATTCCTTGCCCCCGACACGTCCATCTTTAAAGTCAGCATCAAAGAATGCTTCCCGTCCAGTGTCCGCTGAAGCACTGATACAATGCCCCCCATTGTAGGACAGGAGGCACACTACCTCTTGATGAGGGAATGGCACTGACCTACAGGACCATGTGAAATGAGGGATGGTGTTGCTGCTGACTTTTGAAATTGTGTTTGCAGAGATGATCTTCATCACAGGGGCCTGCAGTTTTGCACCTACCCCATGATTGCAGAGATGATCTTTATCACAGGGGCCTGCAGCTTTGCATCTATCCCATGACTGCAGAGATGATCTTTATCACAGGGGCCTGCAGCTTTGCATCTACCCCATGACTGCAGAGATGATCTTTATCACAGGGGCCTGCAGCTTTGCATCTATCCCATGACTGCAGAGATGATCTTTATCACAGGGGCCTGCAGCTTTGCATCTATCCCATGACTGCAGAGATGATCTTTATCACAGGGGCCTGCAGCTTTGCATCTACCCCATGATTGCAGAGATGATCTTTATCACAGGGGCATGCAGCTTTGCATCTACCCCATGACTGCAGAGATGATCTTTATCACAGGGGCCTGCAGCTTTGCATCTATCCCCATCTTGTGTACACTGTTCTCCAGCCCCAGATTCCAGCATATGGCCTAATAAAAGATTTATCTAATATATTCATTTATTTATGTTGATATTCTTACCGAAATATTAAGTGTGGCCACCTGTGTGGGGTTTTTTCTTTGAAAATAAAGTATGCAGAGATAGGATGCCCTAACATAATCCAGACTTAAGTGAGGTATTCCCACTTAGCCACAACCATCCAAGACTGCCAAACTCAAAGGGCTCCAAATGAATGAAGTGGACAAGCCACAACCATCCAAGACTGCCAAACTCAAAGGGTTCCAAATGAATGAAGTGGGGGATTGAACTCCAATCGTCATGCTTGCAAAGCAAGAACCTCACCACCTGAGCTGTTTCCCCAGCCCTCGCCGTCAGTCCCGTCTCCAAGCTGCAGTGGTAAGCTCCTGTGTGGCCAAGAATTGTGCCGTAGGTTTTCAGAGCCCCTGGTAGACGGTTCAGGACTGTACTACACCCTTGGTAATGGCTGAGGTTTGGTTTGTTTGTCTTGACTGATTTGGCTGGGAAGTTTTGGAAGGAGTAACTGTGCCTTCCTCCCATACAGGTCTCCAGGGAAAGCCCGTACTGGGTGCTGTGTACCCTTCAGCAAATACTTGCGAGGGAGTTTAGTGCTCTGGGGAATGTAGCTTTGTCTGCCCTTGGTTTAGTGGAGGAACTCGATCGTAATGTGGTAAGAGCTAAGAATCTGGGGTTCCTTTACAAGATGACTGATGGAGTCCTTTGGCCCTAGCATGGTGTGCTCCTTCGTTTTAGTGTCAACTTGACACAACCTGGAGCCACCTGGGACGAGGGAACCTCAACTGAAGAATTGTATGAACAAGATTTGGCCTGTGGTCATGTCTGTGGAAGACTGTCTTGATTAATGGCTGATGTGGGAGGGCTCAGCCCACTGTGGGCGGCACCATCCCTATGGAAGTGAGCCTGGGCTTCGTAAGGATTCTGGCTGAGCGGGAGCCAGCAAGCAACGTTCCTCCATGGTTTCTGCTTCAGTTTCTGCTTGAGTTCCTGTCTTCATTTCCCGCAGTGATAGATTTTGACCTGGAATAAACCCTTTCCTCCCCAAGTTGCTTTTGGTCATGGCATTTATCACAGCAACAAAAAAAGCAAACTAGAACACAAAACAGATCTATAATAAGTGATAGCTGGATGGACAATTCATCATTTTCTTTGAGACTTGAAAGCCTGACTGATGTAGGTCCAGGCCTTTGTGGGTCCTGAGAGTTTTTCCCTGTAACTAACTTCTTGCCTGGAATTTTCCCTTTAGCAATACATTCCTTTGGTGTTGAGACTTTGATCTCCAGAATTTGCTGATTAAATAGAAGTCCTCTTAGAAGGCCTTGCACATTAAACAGCTGTTATCATTAGCACTGTAATGGGGAAAGTTTGTTGAGTAACATTCCAGTGTCGTTAGAAGGGTGATTCCACGGAAGGGGCCATGGCAGGGGGGTGGGGGGGGATGCATGTCTGGCATGATCCCAGAGCTCTAGAGAAGTGGAAGCAGGTGAGCAAGGATCCAAGTGCAATGTCCACACAGGAGACCTCCCAGTGGGTGTTGGGTTCTCACTGCCGGCCTCACACCGGAGTCAGGAGAACGTTCTGTGCTCTAAGGTCTGCTCACACTAATGCAGAGGTTGGCCCAGCCACCTGCAACACATCACAGGACAATCAAATGACTGTCCCCTGGCACATGGATGCCCTGATTGTACCGCAAACACTTCAGCTAGCACAACTCATTAATTAGGTATTTCACTAAAGATGGTTTGTAGAACAGGTTTTTTTGTTTGTTTGTTTGTTTGTTTGTTTGTTTTAAGTCAAATAAATAGTTTTGGTAAAATTTTGGTTTAAAAAAGGATTCAAAAAAATCAATGACTGACAGTACAAAATATCAGTATATTAAAAACACCAGACTTGGGCTGGGGTAATAGCTCAGTCAGTAGAGTGCCTTGCAGGCATGAGGACCTGGGTTGGACTCCCAGAAACCACTTACAGGAAGCTGGGTATGGTAATGTGTCTTTGTAATTCTAGCACTGGTGGAAAGGGGAGGCAGAGACAGGTGAACTTCTGGGGCTCCCTGACCGGCCAGCCAAACCTACCTAGTGAATTGCAGGCCAATGAAAGAGACCTTGTCTCATGAAAACAAGGTGGATAACACTCCTGAGAAACTAACTACAGCTGGGATTTTTTCTCTGGCCTACACACACATGCCTATATACCCATGTGCACACATACAAGACTAAAAGAAATCACCAAGGTGAGGAATTTGACTAATAAATGCAATATAAATTAATGGCCCCAATACCAAAGCAGTTTTCTAGCCTTGAACTTTATGTAGTGTATCTGTTAACCTTGACCATCAAGATATAGCATCAAGTGGGAGAATGGGGGGGGGCTTTTTTGTTATTCAAAAAGTAATCAATATGCATTGTAGAAATTTTGTGAATACAATAAGCCATGAGAAAACACATCAATCTTCCTAATTATTTCTATTTACTATGTTCTTTTTCTTCACCAAAATTGTCCCAATAGTACTATTAATAATTATTATTAACACTAATGATTGACAGTAAGTGTTAGCATCTTTTTATATTAAACATGTTCATGCCCTTCCTAAATGTCTTTGTTCTTTATTCAATGGATTTAGCATCTTTTTTTAAAATACATTTTAGCATTTTTTAATTTTTTATTGTCTGGTCATTAGCTAGATAGATATTCATGTGCCCCAAAAGGCACATTTACATCTTAGTCCACTGCCATGAGAATTTTCTTAAACTAAGCTCCTAGGAGTGAGTTGTTGGTCAGTCTGAGGGTTTCAGTGGACATTACTAAAAGTTCACACTCCCTTTCTCCACTTCCTTTCAAGTTATTTACCTCGGTAGATGAGCTGATGACCTGTCTGAGGGATCTGTCTGCTTTCTTGTGGTTCAAACAATGCTCTGTGTGTCAGAACTTTCAGGTGATTAACGGTGAAACTTTCTATCTCCTTGAACTCATGCCTTTTTGGTCGGTTGGTACCTGGGACATTGACTCTTCAGAATGAAGATTGCCCCACCAGCTGCCTTCAGCCGTTGCCATCTTTAGGGACCACTTGAGCTGAGGGGAACCACTGTACTCACCCCTGAGCACCCCTCCTGCTCCAGGGAAAGGTATCCATCCTTGGGACTCCCCACAGGTTCAAAAAGGTGTCCATGGGGGCCAGGCACAGTGTAGCTCTCTCCATCTACCTGGGCCTGCCCCTTCCCTCCTCCCGCCCCTTGCCGCCACCGCCACCTCAGCAGCTGACAAAGTTGATCACTGTAGGTACCAAAAATCGCCCTCCCATATCGGGTGAGGGCAATATAGAGCCTCCATGACAATTTCTCAGAATGTTGGCTCATCCTAAGATATTTCTTAAAAAGATAAAACCAGGTTGAATGGTTTTTATAGTTATTTTCAATATAAGGTGATTGATCAAATATGTCCTACATCTTTACATAAACAGTTTAAAATACTGTCTTCCCAAGATTTTTTTTTTTTTAACGTATCTTTAAAAATCCTTGGGGACTGGAGAGATGGCTCAGCAGTTAAGAGCGCTTGCTGCTCTTAGATAGGATCCATGTTCCACAGCACCGTATGATGACTTATGACCATTAGCAACTCCAGTTCCCGGGGATGCCCTCCTCTGGCCTCCACGGACACTGGGCACATATGTAATGGTATATTTACATTTGTACAGATAAAACACTCACCCACTTGAAATAAATCTTGAAAATATCTCATCCTGGAACTCCCTTCAACCCTCCCCCAATGCATCTGTTCATCACAAGCTAATCTGTAGGGACCCATAAATGCTAAGGTTCTGATTCTCAGCCACTGTCTCTCCGGTTACGGCCTTTGTTCATGCCTTTCCTCACTGCCGTTATGGAATGCCTGACAGAAGCAACCGGAAGGGTGGGGCCGGGGCGGGGCTTGGGGATTAGAGCGCATAGTCCATGGGGTCAGAGAAAGCATGGCGGCTGGACCCCTGGCTTGGTCAGTGACACAGGACGCAGAGAGCTCGACCTAGAGGAGAGGGGGGCTGTAACCCCCAAAGACCCCCTCAGTAGCCTGTGAAGCTTCGTCTCTCACCTCCTCATGGTTCCGTAGCCTCCAGAACAGTGCCACTGTCTAAACACACGAGCCTGTGGGGACATTTCACCTCCAAATGGCAAAATCACTTCTTACTAGCAATTGCTGTTGAAGCCAGTAGTGGTCTCTGCACACTTGAGTGTAGCCGAGGCTGTCCTCATAACCATGTCAGCCCTGTGATTCCCAGGAACTGACCGTGAGGTTTCAGGAGTGAGAAGAGAACGTTATCCAGGTGCCTGGCAAGTCATCTCAGAGAGTGGCATGCCTGCGAATGGTCTACAGAAATAAGTAAAGACATCTAAAGAACTGCTGTCGGAGGTGGGGGACACACGCTCTGCAGACAGGACAGTGTGAGCCTGGGGTGGCAAAGCTGTCCTGCCTCTGCTCCCAGCACCCCACCCAATAGTGCCTGGCTCTAGCAGATGGCTGATCACAGGGTTTTTTATTTTTTTGTGCATTGGTATTTTGCCTGCATGTCTGTGTGAGGTGTCAGATCCCCTGGAACTGGAGTCACAGACAATTGTGAGCTGCCATGTGGGTGCTGGGAATTGAACCTGGGTCCTCTGGAAGAGCAGCCAGTGCAGGTCCCGGCAGCAAGACCAAACCCTACTTCTGAGCTGCCTCCCTGACTCTGAGCTTGGGTATAGACGGGATGCTTCTTACCACGGCTATTGGGGACTAGATTTAAGGGGTTTTATTATTGCTGTTTTCTTTTTTCAGACAGTCTGGATCTCAAAAATAACCTTGAAATAATTTCTTTCTTTCTTTCTTCTTTTTTTTTTTTTTTTTTTTTTTTTTGGTTTTTTGAAATAGGGTTTCTCTGTGTAGCCCTGGCTGTCCTGGAACTCACTCTGTAGCCCAGGCTGGCCTCGAACTCACAGAGATCTGCCTGCCTCTGCCTCCAAAGTGCCGAGATTAAAGACGTGCACCACCACTGCCCAGCTTCTTCTTCTTCTTTTTTTATATGCATTAGTGCTTTGCCTACATGTGTATCTGTGTGAGGGTTCCAGATCCCCTGGAATTACAGTTATAGACAGTTATGAACTGCCATGTGGGTACTGGGAATTGAACTCAGGTCCTCTGGAAGAGCAACCTGTGCTCTTAACCTCTGAGTCATCTCTATACCCGACCTTGAGTTTCTTCTCCTCCAGCCTCCTCCTTCCAAGTGCTGGGATTACAGGATGCATCGTGCTGGTCTATGCAGTGCTGGGATCACAGGATGCGTCCTGCTAGGGTGTGCAGTGCTGGGATCACAGGATGCGTCCTGCTAGGGTGTGCAGTGCTGGGCCAACCCCAGGACTTGCTGTACAGCAGGCAGACATTCCTGCCACTGCGCTGCCCCATCCCTGGAGCTGGCCTGTCTGTCTGCTGTCCAGCTCTGCCTCTCTCCTCCTCCTCCAGGATCAGCTCCCCTTTTCATTCTCTGCACCGGGTCTCAGTGCCATGTCTGCCAGCTACCTGGAGGAAACTTCCGGAAGGTTTTCTCAGTCCTCAGCATGAGTTGGGTGAGCTGCTGCCTGGGAAAGGCAGACGTTTCAGGAGTGTGGCACCACCAGAAAGCAGGGATCACACTTTGGAGGTGAAGAGGAAAACTTGCTGGAAAGATTGGGCAGAGGGTCGTGAAAGCCCTTTGGCCCCTGGATGAAGCCAGCCAGGCGAGTGACCCTGCGGGGTCAGACCCCACAGGCAGCAGCCCAGGTTTTGTGCGAGGGGCCAGCATCTGTCTTTGGGTGAGGACTGGATCAGAGCTGAAGCTAAAAGTGGGCATTAAAGCAAGTGATCCAACAGGGGCGGCTGCCGGCAGCAGCTCAGGCTAGTGATGGCTCAATCAGTGCTGCCTCCCTTAATCCTGGGTGATGGTCGCCAGGTGGTTAGGGACGCTCTCATCTGCCCGAGGCTGTTTCTTCATCTTAAATTTGCAAGGGTGCTTTTCCAAGAAGTAACAGAAGGAAGGTGATCTTTATGTGCCCTGGAAAGATTGCGGTAATGAGGAAACGGGCTAATCAGATTCCGAGCACACGAGGAATGTAGCTAGCAAGAGGCGGAAGGTCCGTGAGCCGCAACCTCCCGCCTTGGGAAGAAAAGCATGGTCTTCCTCCATACTTGAGGGTTGGGTGATCTCCCCCCACTTCCCTTTCCTCTCCCCCCTCCCCTTCCTCCCTCTTCACCCCCTCCCTCTCCTCCTCCACCCTTCCCTACCCTCCTCCCCCTCCCCCACTCTCCTCTCTTCATCTTTCTCTCCCTCCTCCTCCTCTGCCTTCTCCCTTCCTCCCTTTCTTTTCTCCCCTCTCCTCCCTCCTCTTCCTCTTCTGCCTTCTCATTAGAATATTCTGGTTATAATTTTCATATTCGCTTTAAGCTTCAACTGACCATGACCTTCACCCTACTAAACTCTCAACAGTGTGAACACGGAGCACAGTTGTCCCCATCACCTTTGGCGCTGGCGTAAACAGTCTGTAGAACGCCTTTATTAGCCCCAAATGCAAAACAGTTCTCTTTCCCTTTGACCAAGCAAGTTTTCACCAGTAATAAAACAACACTAAGAACAATACATCCCCGAGTCCACGTGTGCTCACTGTGCCCCGGTCCCTGATTGCTCCTAAAAGTGACCCAAAATAGAAATTCCTTTTAAAGATGCCAAAACAAGAGGCTGGGGAGGGACTAGATGGTTAAGAGCACTGGCTGCTCTTGCGGAGAACCTGGGTTTAAATCCCAGCCCCCACGTGGCAGCTCACAACCGTCTGTAACTCCGGTCCCAGGAGATCCAGTGGGCTCTTTTCTGGCTTCTGTGGACACCATTCACCTGGTACACACACACACTACACATAAATTAAAACAATTAAAACCGGAAACAAGAGTTCCTCACTTTCACGTGCATGTCATCAAGAAGTCTAAAGAAAGGGAGTGGTGGTCTGTTAGAACCCAGCCCAGACTGCAGCTCAGTCACATGGCTGCAGCCCCCCTCGCCTCCCCCCCCCCCCCCCCCCCCCCGCCCTCGCCTCCCCCGTCTCTGGGATGCCAGCAGGCATCCTACCAAGAGCACTACCTGAGTCTCCAGCTAACAGACTTCAGGTGCCCTGATTTCCCACTTCCTTTCTCCTGGTGGAGAAGCAGAGTCAGGCTGCAGACTCCTCGGAGACCCCATCCCTCTCCGTGCTGTCTGATACCTTTAATAAACTTGCCACGGTGACAGTCAGCCTCAGAATCCCCCGTGAGCCCCACTCCCAAGACCTTTCAGTCTCTTAAGGAAAGATTCTCCGCCTGCCAGGGATGTTACATATAAAATACGTACATGGGATCTTATGAAAGAGGCCCCTACCACAGCCCTATATGAACTGCGGTGCCTCCCTGCATCAGTATGGTGAGGCCTCCCGTCCCTGGCGGTTCTCACAGCGGGAGTTCTGCTCCCCCCAACCCGGCGCCATGCTCTACAGTTCTCTGAGGGGAGGGATGGACTTCACTGAACAGCGATTCACCCTCACAGAAGCCGCTGGCCTGAGCAGGCCCGCCTAGGGCAAGGCAAGCTGGAGAGGCTCCTTCCGGGCTCCCATGGTTCCGTGGAAGAATGCTCACAGCTTAGCGCTTTGGGTGACTGAAGTGGCTGTTGCT
The DNA here is from genome assembly GCF_049852395.1 of Peromyscus maniculatus bairdii. Taxonomy (NCBI): domain Eukaryota; kingdom Metazoa; phylum Chordata; class Mammalia; order Rodentia; family Cricetidae; genus Peromyscus; species Peromyscus maniculatus. The sequence goes on along the minus strand of NC_134863.1, from coordinate 81,758,563 downwards.
CCTTTAGCGCCTGGCTTCAGGTTTCCTGTTCTGAGCGCAGCTTTTCATGTGCTTTTCAATGACGACCTTTGCAGCAAGCACTGCTGCCCTCCATGCCTCCCCCTTAACTAGCAAATAAAGATCGGTGGTGCAGCTTCCCGTGGTGGTGGTGGGGGGGGTCTTTTGTACAGTGTTTGCCGGTCACGAAGGAAGCCCAGGGTTCAGTCCTAGCCCCACATAAACCAGATATAGTGGAGCATACCGGTAATCTTGGCACTCTGGAAGTAAAAGCAGGGGGATCAGAGCTTTGAAACCAGCCTGGGATACCTGAGATCCTGTCTCAAAAGAAGGCAGCTGTCTCCCAAACCACAGGGGACATTCAAGCAAGAATGTTCGCCTTTAAAAATATAAGTGTTATCTGTCTCAAAAATGGCCAGACAATGGTGCCACACGCCTTTAATCCCAGCAACTCTGGAGGCTGAGACAGGCAGATCTCTGAGTTCTGGGACAGCCTGATCTACCAAGTGAGGTCCAGAACAGCCAGGACTACACAGAGACACCCTGTCTCAAACAAACAAACAAAGGTGTGTGCCACCACTGCTTGGCCCTGTTTCTAGTGTGGCCTTGAACTCACAGAGATCCAGACAGATCTTTGCCTTCCGAGTGATAGGATTAAAGGTGTGTGCCACCACTGCCTGGCCCTGTTTCTAGTGTGGCCTTGAACTCACAGAGATCCAGACGGATCTCTGCCTTCCGAGTACGCCACCACTGTCTGACCTCTATGTCTAATCTACTGGCGGGCTCTGTCCTCTGACCCTCAGGCAAGCTTTATTGGGGTACACAATAGATCACCACAACAAACACAAATAAATAAAGTGCTGACCAGTTTTCTTCTTGGTAAGGACATGTCATGACCTAAAGGGTGATTTTCCTTTCCCTATGGGAGCTTTAGTTAGAATCTGGGTTCATGTGGAAGAGACAGCATGCAGGGAAGTGACGTGGATATGAAGGGGTGCTGTCTCCACAGAGATGAGTGCTCCAGAACCCCCCCCCCCCCGCCCCGGGCTCTGCACCCTTTAACAGGAGGTACCTCAGTGCTCCTAAGGAGCCAGGCTCCCCGGTGACAGAGAAGCCCTCCAGTCAGCCCCTCGTCCCTGGAGCTGCAGCCAAGGACACCTTCTCTGCTGACAGATCCTAGGTGCACTCTCCGCCTTAGGCCACGGTTCTAGAACACTGTGTGACCAGGGATCTCATTGCCATCTCTGGATGGCACCCTGTTCCAGTCTCCCTGCAAAATGCCAGCTGTCACCTGAAGCAGCCCCCCTATTCTGAACGGCAACTGCAAGTCTCACATTCACTGAGTGAAATTTGATTTAGACAAAGCCAATCCGTTCAGACACAGGAACAGAATGACATGTTTTGTGCGGCTCCAGGGACAGCCTCGTGGAAGATGTGTCACCTCTGTGAGAAAGAGTTGAGCAATATTCTTCTACCTTGGCGAACTTTATCCCCCCCATCTTCATTGACATAATGAAATCAAAATTGTCCATTTCAGTGAGCCAGCTCCATTGTCTCAGACGGACAAGAATGGCCCGGCTCTGCCCACAACACTTAACCCGGGTCGTGATTTACAAGAAGACAGGATGACGGGCTGAGGAGGCACCTCCGGAGGGAGAGTGCTCACCTTGCACTACCTTTGGTCCTGAGAACCCCATGTGAACAATCTGGGGGTGAGGGTGGGTGCATCCTGGCACTGAAGAAGTGGGGACAGGCAGATCCTGACCCCCTTGGCAGGCTCCAGGCCGGTGTCTGTTTCCTGAGAAACAACATCCAAGGTTGCTCTCTAGCCTGTGTGCACATGTGCGAACACACATGGATGCTCGCACACACGAAATCAGGCTGCTTCTCCTCCTCTGACCCCTTTAACTTTGCCACGGTGGGCTTCCGGAGAAGACAAAAGGAGGAAGTGTGGGGGTTAGCTAAGGGGGAGCAGCCTCGTCCGGGGCTCCTTGGAGGAGTGGGGTGTGATACACGGCGACGCAGACCATGACTCCCCACGCAGCACCCAAAGGCGCCATTTCCCCTGGTCTTGACACGCACCTACCCCTCAGTGTTGCAAACATTTTTAGAATAAATGGATCTAAGTCTTTTGGGGCTGGCAGCCCTGGGTGATTTGGCAAAGCAAACACCGTAACTGGTTTCTTACATAACCCCAGAGTTGGCAGCGAGGCTCCGGGCTTTGAAATTAAGCAACACTCGTTCATCGGAGGAGCCTTGGCTTTTTTTTTTTTCTTTTCTTTTCTTTTTTTCTGTGGAGGGATAAATGCCCTGTTTGTTCCGGTTGCATATCTTCTCCGTAATTACTGACTTTAATAGTGCTTTGAACAAAGCTTTCAGTACGGCCTAACTTCTGGACTTTCGAAGGCTGACTCTGCACAGCACCTAGAGAAGGCGTCAATACTTTAATGAGGCTGGGAAGTGGGAAGGACTGATCCTCCAAGGCTGGTAGTTAGGAGGAGGAGTTGGGGCCCTCTGGGTGCCCGGTGGTCTGCAGCAAGCACCCACACCCGTGGGCGCAGAGGCTGCTGAGACACGCTTGTCGGTTAGGCCTGGATTCTTCCTGCATTCTTCCCATAGCTTCCGCCCTTTTATGATAAAAAGAAAAAGTATGTGGTTGTCGAACAGGCCTTCCTCTCAGTCTCAGAGCCCAGCGTCTCTGTCGGACTTGAGGGCTTGTGTCCTACCCTCCTCATTCTCCTAGGGCATTCCTTGAGCCCTTTAGAAACATGTGATGTTGCCCATCCCTGGCCCTCCAGCCCAGTAAGGAAGCGTTTCAAAGGAGAATCCTGGGCACCCTTCCTGCCATCCCACTGGGAACTGGGAGACATTTATCCAATAAAGTCCACCTGGGGGAGGGGTAGAATCACTGCGCTTTAAGCCAGGCAGTTGGTGGTGCACATGCCTTTAATCCCAGCACTCAGGGAGGCAGAGCCAGGCGGATCTCTGTGAGTTCGAGACCAGCCTGGTCTACAGAGCGAGTTCCAGGACAGGCACCAAAACTACACAGAGAAACCCTGTCTCGAAGCCCAGCGTTTCAAAACAAACCCTACTTTTTTTCTTAAAAAACAGAACTCACTGACCAAGACAGATTTCAAAATGTTTCTCTGATGCCCAGCAAGAGACATCCATTGAGGTTTTTCAGGACTAGCAACTCCTCACAGCTGGGGTTTCCAGGTCTCTCAAAGCCTCGCGACTCCCTGGAGGCTAATTGCTGTTTGCTGGCGCAGACCTCGGTCCCTTCTCTTCTGTAACATTTTCCATCCTAAGCCGGGCCCGTTCAGCCCCAGAAGCGTGTTGTCCGGGCGGCTGAGTGGAATTACTACCAGTGGGAACTATGCCGCAAGAAGGGTGGTGAAGCCTGAGGCTCAGCAAACCTCTGCCGGCGGCCTTTTCCACCCTCCGAGCAGAGCTAATTAGCATAGGGAAAATGACTAAGGTGTTGACGTCACCTCTTTCCAGTAGAAACTTACACTTTGTCCCTGTCTGCCTGCGAGCATGCCGGACTTGACTCAGGAATTTGCTGTCCAAACAGGAGGTTCTGGAAGCCAGCCCTCCCCACCCCCAGGGGGCTGGCCCTCGGAGGAGGCGCTTTATAAGCCCCGGCTGGAGAAAGGACCCGTGGTCTGTCTCTTGCAAAGGAACCTCCAGCCTGGGGCTTGACTGCGTGAGTGAGTTGTTAGCGTCTGCCCCCCCAAGAAAGCAGAATGCATTTTAGGGACTTTAACTACAATTTTAGCTCCCTGATTGCCTGTGTGGCAAACGGTGATGTCTTCAGCGAAAGTGAAACCAGGGTAAGGCTTCTGGCGCCCCGTGATTTTCTGAGCATTTTCCAAGCACGCCGCTAACTGGGACAATTAGCCGAAATACTCAGGGGTGGGTGGCTCTCTCGTGGGGTTTATCAGGTAACTACCGAAGTATCTAGAATCTTGAAAATCAGAAGCGGTTGCCTGAAGAATTAACTGGGGGAGGGAGCTGGGTCGAGCTTTGAACGCTCCGGGGTTCCGTATGCACGGGAGGTGTGGACCTTGTGTGTGGCCACACTCGGCTCCTGTGAACTCTGGAGGGAGGCTGCTGCCAGCTCCTGCCCCTGGAGTTCCAAATAACCTGATTTCCCCGTGGGAGGTAAACACTGTGAATGGACTGCGCGCATTTGCAGTAATGGTCTGCCTCCAGCCTCCGACTGGAGAAAAGTGCAGGCATACCACATGGTAAAACTCAGCGTGGGATGAGATAGCAGCTCTCATGGAGATAATTAGTCGTCTTAATCACTTTACTTTTCTTCTCTATTTGGAAAAATCATAAGAGTTTTTTTCCCCATCAGTTACTATCGATTGAGTCTAAAGAATCATATGAATGGATATTGAATGTGTTCTGTTGGTGGGGATGGTGTTTGTGTGGGGCTTTATGTTCAAGCCATATTGGGACGCGTAGAGGGTTTAATCATAGTCAGCCAATTGTGTAGAATGTTTGAAAAACTGGGACAGAGCTTCTCGATTGATTGTAAAACACATTCTATTCATAGGGACCACGGACTTGATGTGCTGAATATTAGCCTGATAAGTGAAATCATTTCATTGTTTCTTAATTAAGTAGAGCTCCTATTCAACAAGTGCAGCAGCTGGGTATCGGCTATTAGAACAAATGAGATTATTTCATAGTGCGTGGTGCTGTGGATTTAGCAATAATGTGTGTTCTCTGGTGCTCTGGTTCAGAGCCCTGACTTGCATTCTAAAAATATTCACCAAGTCATCTTTCCCAAATCCTGAATCATAACTTTAAAACTACAGTTAGTCACAGTGCCTGTTGATGAGGTCATGCGAAATCTCAGCTTTACCAAGATATCCTCATGCCAGAAACTTGCTCAGTGCCTAAGAGAGATGCAGGAGAGGAGTCGCCCAGCTGGGGAGATCCAGGTCCAGTGTCAGCTCTGCTCTGCTCCATGTCCACCTCTGTACCGCGCCTGTAGTGGGAAAGTCACAGAAACGCTCCTCAGCTGGTGAAAAGCCAGGGAATGTACAGAGAGCACGCTGGGGAGACATCTGGGCTCCCCTGGCCACCTGCCTCGGAGAGAAGAGGCTGCATTTCTGCTGTGCCCCACCTGGAACAGGCACGGGGCCTCTAGACTCCCGTCTGTGCGTCCCTCCGTGTTTCCAGGGTAGGCTTGTAAACAAGCCCTGTGCCCTCTTGTGCAGAAGTGAGCGCTGCTCAGAACCCAGGATCTCTGTCAGCTGCCTTCTCACCACGGCCTTCAGAAGTCCCCACAAACTGCCCTGAGTGTTTAGCATGTAGACAGGAACTCAAAAACCACTTAGCTTCTAAAAACTCCAGAATCTTCTGGAGTCCCTGGGAGGTGCAGCCCCATCCCCACACACTGCTGTAGGAAAGGGTGGGGCTCCCCGGCCTTTCCTGGGAGGCTGATGAGGTTTTTCCAGCAGCCGAGAGCCAAGCTTGTAATCCCAGAATTTGGGCTTTCCACGCAGGCTAACAGCTCATGGCATTTGCTAATTCTCAGCAGCCCTTACCACACCAGAGTGAGGCGTGTGCCTGCATGACAGCAGAGCCGGCATGCAGACGGCCGATTTCAGCCACATTACACTTTAAACCAGTATTCTTCCAGAAAGTTAAAAAGTAACAGACTGAGATAAACCCACAGTGGGAGTCCACAAAGAGCTTCCTTTACAGAGGAGTAAGACTTTCTTTTTAAGGTCACCGTTCCTCTGTTCTTCCCTTTTAAAAGAAGTCCCCCTCCTTCAAATTTGCTGCAGGATTTTGAGCCATAAAGAAACATTCGAAGAACACAATATCCACTCTGGATGGAGTTGGCTGGACAGCAGAGGGTCATGGGACTATCAGGATCCGGATAATGACTGACCTCCTTGGAAAACGCTTATCCTACTTTTTGTTTTGTTTTTTTCCAAGACAGGCTTTCTCTGTGTAATTTTGGTGCCTGTCCTGGATCTCACTCTGTAGACCAGGCTGGCCTTGAACTCACAGGGATCCGCCTGGCTCTGCCTCCCAAGTGCTGGGATTAAAGGCGTGCGCCACCAGCGCCCAGCTAGCTTATCCTGCTTTCAAAAGGAGTGATAGATGTCTTGCTGGTTAAATGAATTCATTTTAATAAACCCTGTCTTCTGCCCTTCTGAAGTAGTCTCATGGTGGAGCACATGCTTAGCCATGGGCAAGGCCTCCCAACCCCTAATCCCAGCACCAAAACAGACAGGCAGCAGAGTCTCTTGGAAGAAGCAGGCTTCTCTCTCTCTCACACACACACACACGGACATTTGGAGTCCTTAAAATGACTGGTAACTCATTTCTTCACCAAGGAGGGCAAAGACTAGGGATACAAGTAGGTGAATTTTAAACCCTTTTATTGATATTGTGTTTTTTCAGGCCAAATTTGAATCCCTCTTCAGGACGTATGACAAGGACATCACCTTCCAGTATTTTAAGAGCTTCAAGCGAGTCCGAATAAACTTCAGCAACCCCTTATCTGCAGCTGACGCCAGGCTGCAGCTGCACAAGACTGAGTTTCTGGGGAAGGAGATGAAGTTATATTTTGCTCAGGTGAGTATGTTCACTGCGAGGCAGGTCCCCCCTCCCAGCACTTCTGCAGCACAGCATCTTGTTGCTGATGATGTCAGACACTGGGAAGCCAGCGCTCACCTCAAAAGGAGTCCTTCCCTGAATTCTGGGGCTCTCACCTGTTCTGAGGAGTCCGGTGCTTGTGAAAACCACCTCAGAGGTGGCAACCCTGTAGCTTCCTAGGGTGAACCATGAATGAGGGAAAGCAGACCCTCCTTGTTCACCCACGGAGCTTGCAGTGGGGCACCATTGCAGGCTACCCTGGTACACTGGGATGTGGGCACTGGATCTCTGTGAAACTTTCCAGGGATTAGGCTAGTGACCCATCAAGAGAGGTCTCCAGCTGGTGCAGGTTCTCATGGCTTCCAGCAGCCCTGGCTTTGTGAAGAGCCTGTATGCAGATCAGCACAGGGTTGTCGGTCCTGAGGTGGGAGGATGGGCCCCGACACAGTTAGCAGATGGCCCAAACCTCGCTTAGCTGAGGTGCTGAGGGGGACTGTGGATGGGTTCGCCCTTTATCCTGCCAACCTCAGGTGCGCCGTCATTTATTCTAAGTGTCTCTTCATTCCTGCCGGTTTAGGGCAGGCGTAATCTGTGCAGTGTGAGGCTCACAGCCCTGGAGGGGGCTCTCACCGGATTGGCACTGTTGGGGTTTGACTATGCAATGTAATGCTTGGGTCCTCAGTGATGCTGCTTTGGGGAGTTAGGGAACCTTTATGAAGTGGGGACCTCGCTAAAGGGATTGGATCATTCAGGGTGGACACTGAGGGGTTAGAGCCCAGCTCCACTTCTGGTTGAAGCTCCCTCTGCTTCCTGGTTGGCACCGTGTAGCAAGAGGCCCCATGCTTCTACAGCTCCTAGCCACTGTGAACTCTGCCATGCCACGTGCCAGACTGTGGGCCACGAGAAGTCCTTTCTCCCATCAGCTGATTTCACCAGAGGGCAGGCCTCCCTCCACCTCCTTACAGACCACTTCAGGGTTCCTCAGGCCTGTCGTTTGCCTGCCTCCCACAGGCTCCCATGAACTGCTGTGAACTGCTGATGGCCCCCTCTCAGCATAACGATGAACTAATCTCTCTCCTCAGACATTACACATAGGAAGTCCACACCTCGCTCCGCCCAATCCAGACAAGCAGTTTCTCATCTCTCCTCCCGCCTCTCCGCCCGTCGGCTGGAAACAAGTGGAAGATGCCACCCCAGTCATAAATTACGACCTTTTATACGCTATCTCCAAGCTGGGGCCAGGTAAGCAGCGCCCTCAGGTGGTCAAGGGCTTGGGAGGCGTGGAGAGATTGTCGGGACACCAGGTGCCTCACATGACCCCCTGCAGATGTGTTCCGTGAAGGCTGCATTCTTCCACTTGCTGCCTCTGGTGCTGGGCGTCTGTGCTCCCTGGGAGGGCTGCAGGAGAGACCCTGGTAGCCTGTGGGTTTTCTACACCACCGTCCCCAAAGTGTTCACTCGATCAAGCATACCTGTGCAGCTCACTCCCAGGCCACAGACTGTGTTGTTCCAGATGGGATGAATAACTGGATTTTGAAAAGGGAAAACAGATCAACCTTCTAGAGAGTTCATCTGCAGTCATCACTAATACCCGACTTTCCTAATGGGTGGGAAGAGAGTCACGGGTCGTGGTGAGGACAGAGCCCGAAATGGATCTCACCCAATGGAACCGTAGGCCATAGATAAATCATCACCCTGTAAACAGCACTCTGCATGGTGTCTGGCCCACAGGCAGCTAAGTGCTCCGTATGTGGTGTTAGGAATGGTAAAATGCCAGCCGCTCCTCTCCTATGTACTAGGGCTTGCGGGGGGGGGGGGGGGGGGGGACGGAGGGGGACGGAGGACGGTCTAGGGTGCAGAGATGCGAGCATCACTCCGGCCTGCCACACAGCAAGCTGGATAAATGCAGTCCCCCAGCTCCTTGTTTCCCCTTGACCAGCAATCTGATGGTCCTCTGGGGAAAAGGTTTTATTTTCATGGTCCCTCAGCAGTTTCGAGCTGAAAGATTACATTTCGGAGAACACAGCCTAAACGGAAATTCCTCCTGTGGTACGAAGCGAGAATCACGTTACTAGTGCTAATTGTGGCGTGAAGGTCAAGACTGGAAGTGGCCCGCGTGAGCAAGTAGATGGCTCACCGTGGCAGTTCCCAGCAGGCGTCATTAGGGAAGTTTAGCAGCTGTGGGTGTTACTGTGGAAGCAGAGGGGCCCTGCGACAAGGAGCCAGCCTGTTCCGTAGGCAGGAGGTGAGGCGAGCTGTCCGTCCCTGAGAACCCGGACTGGGTCCCTTTCAGGTTTCACAAATACAGCCTCAAGTCCCGAGCCTTCTGCACTTGGGGCAGTGGGAGATACTTTGTAGAAAAGTCTCCATTTTCAGCTTCCCCAGCCACCCCTCAAAACTGGGACTCCTTCGCACTTGCAGTTAGAGCGGCATTTTATTAGCCTCTCGGGTGGGGTAGGGGCCAGGCCGCCTCCCTCTTCATGAGTGCCGCTGCCTCCACATCTGAGGCGCACGCTAGGAAGCTGGAGGCCCCCCCAAGCCCCTGCATCACCTCAGTTAACGATGGGGCTCAAACCTGGGACCTTGCATCTGCTGGCAAGCGCCCCTTGTTTGATCTACATCCCAGCACCCTCCACTTTTTAAAACATAAATCTGGGGGGCACCTGTCAGGCACGGGTGTCATGAGCCTGCTGCTGGATGTCGTGAACACGTTCTCCCATGGAATTGGCAATGTTGCTGCCTCAGTTGCCCCGTTTTAGAGGAGAAGAGGCAAAGGGCACAAAGGAATGAAACATCCCGCCATCCCCGGGTATAAGTATCTCCCCGACTCCACACGGCAGCCGCCCCGCCATCCCCGGGTACGAGTATCTCCCCCACTCCACACGGCAGCCGCCCCGCCATCCCCGGGTACGAGTATCTCCCCTCACCCCCACTCCACACGGCAGCCGCCCCGCCATCCCCGGGTACGAGTATCTCCCCCACTCCACACGGCAGCCGCCCCGCCATCCCCGGGTACGAGTATCTCCCCCACTCCACACGGCAGCCGCCCCGCCATCCCCGGGTACGAGTATCTCCCCCACTCCACACGGCAGCCGCCCCGCCATGCTGCCTCCTGTCAGCAGCCAGTGCAGACTCCCTCCACAGACTTCCCAGACCCTTCCTTCCCAGCCACCTTTCTCGGTGACACAAGGCTCACCCCAACCTTGCTGAAGCAGAGCAGTGGGAATGTGATGGAGCCTGGGTAAGCTCAGGCTAGCCCAGGACAGCAGTGAGGGAGCACTCTCCGCTCCAGCTGGTAGCTGATACAGGAAAGAGAGAATGAATGAGTGGACAGACAGACAGACAGACAGCTGGGCCGAGGATGTCCCCCTGGTGGTGGAGCGCTTGCTCAGCGTGAAGAAGCCCTGAGTTTGGCCGCCGATGCCACGTAAACCAGGCGCGGCGGTACAGCGTCTCTGGTGCGTCTGGAAGGCAGAGGCAAGGGGAATGGAAGTGTAGGGTCAGCCTCAGCCACTTACTGAGCTTGAGGCTAGCCCATACTATAGAGAACCCTGACTCCAAACTAAGGAAGGGGTGAGGAGGTCGGACAGATCCACGGCAGCCAGCCACACGTATGTGTGCACATCCGTGCACACAGGGCCTCCCCACCCTCTCTGGTGTGCTCTGGAGCCCCGGCTGGAAGCCTCGCATGGGAGGCTCAGGACATTGGCTTCCGGAGTGGTTTGGGCCTGTCTTTCCCCTGAGCTGGCGCTCCCCACACAACGCTAATGGGGGCCCTCTGGGTGGGCAGGAGAAGGGTCAGCTCACAACACACACTCACGCTCTCCCTCCCTGCCTCAGTGCCCGACTGAGAGCAGTTCTGTAGTGGTCTCTCAGCCACCGCATGTCATGCTCAAGGACTTTCCCTAGTTACCGATTGCCTCGTTACCATGGAGCTGTTTCCTTCCCTAGGCGAGAAGTATGAGCTGCATGCAGCCACAGACACCACCCCCAGTGTGGTGGTCCACGTGTGTGAGAGTGACCAAGAGAATGAGGAGGAGGAGGAGGAGATGGAGAGAATGAAGAGACCCAAGCCCAAAATCATCCAGACAAGGAGGCCAGAGTACACGCCTATCCACCTCAGCTGAACTGGCTCTCAGACCAAGATGGCGCGTCCTGAACCCTACTCACAGGGAGGAATCTTTTACTGTGCAGGTGGCTGGTCATAGCTTTGGAGGTGACAGCCGTGACCACTGTGGCAGAAATTCCAGTTCATATCGCTCAGACGAGAATCAAGGTTTCATCTCCTTGTTCTGATACTGCACCTCAGTCCATGTCCATGGCACCTGGGAATGCCTTGGGCCATTCACTGAGTTTGTGGTAAATCACACAAGGACATTTGGGGACATCTCGAGGGGACTGGCAATGATAGTGTCTTGTACTCACTCTTTTCTAGGTTCTGTTTTTGCCAAGGACAGGGAGAGATTTCTGGGTCCAGCCCCCGCTGGTAGGCAGAGGCACCCCACAAAGCCACCACATGTGAAGTGCAGAAAGGTTATGGGGCAACCCCAGCACCTGTGGAAATCGTCCTCATCTCTCCCTCATGTTCTGATGCTCATGCATGTGTTTTACTGGGTTCCAAGACTAACCTTTGTTCGTGTAGGAATTCCGCTGTGGTTTCCATCCGGGACACTGGAGAAGCTCGGACAAACTGGCCTTCCCGGGTCCCTCGCCCTCTCTGCGACAGCACCCACACATGGGGTCGCACCCGTGATGGCCACACGTCACCCTGTCCAGGGCACCATGTCACTTGTGCTTTCTTGCAAAAGATGTTGACCTTGAGTTCCTGTGTAGAGTTTAGCTTAGACGGTGGAGAGGACAGCAGTTTCGCTGCCAGGTGTCTTTGGCGGGAGGGAAGTTGTAGGTTAGGCGTTTGGGTTCAGACATCAGTTTCCATTGTTTCTCTCACGTAGTGGTTTGTGCGTGAATTTCAGCCAAAAACCTCTTCGGGAACTGTTGGTTGAGACAGTTTTTCACCCATTGAAACGTGAAGATAAACTTGTAAATAAAGCCAAGAGCATATCTTATTACCTGTCGTGCACCTGGGTGAGAATAGAGGGCAGGAGTCTCGAGCTACCTGTGACTTGTATGTGGTAGAAATTACTGTCGTGTGTTTAACGGGATGAATTTGGAGCATGTAAAGTCGTAGCCGTGTGTTGCTAGAGGGACACAGTGCCTTTCCCCTTCCATCCAGATGGACCGTGACACTCGGTGAGCATCTGGGAATTTCCCCTTTTCTAGTCATCGTGTGTGTGTCTGGTAAATAGGTCTTCTATTTTGGTCTTACAATGCCATCACAAAGTTTGTCACTCGGAAATAACCTAATGCCAATTAACAATGCATGCTTTGGGAGTTCGGAACGTGGTCTCCTCTGGGGAGTATATGTGTTGGCATTCAGTTTTCCATTAGTTCGCAATGAGAAATGGATTGAATGTTCTCCAAACCCTGTTTACAGTGCTCAGGGGGAGGAGGCCAGCAAGGGAGAGACCGTCGCACCCTGTCCCGGTGTTTCTAGCCCAGTGCTTTTGAGCCGAGAGGCTCACCTCACAGATATTTTTTTTAACTGCATTCTATAATAAATCAGCACAATATGCTCTTCTGGAAAAGTTGTTTGTCATTTTCTTCCTGGGACTAGTCACAGGAATATGCATTCATTTGTCAACTCCTGCTGTCATGTTATATTCAGAATGTCAAGCACACATCACTCAGGAAGGGGCCAAACAGATAAAACAGAAATTCAAACTGAGCACCTCCTCTGTAAGGTGGGCAGACGGCATTATGACGTCAGCGCCTCCTCTGTAAGGTGGGCAGACAGTGTTATGACGTCAGCGCCTCCTCTGTAAGGTGGGCAGACAGTGTTATGACGTCAGCACCTCCTCTGTAAGGTGGGCAGACAGTGTTATGACGTCAGCGCCTCCTCTGTAAGGTGGGCAGACAGTGTTATGACATCAGCACCTCCTCTGTAAGGTGGGCAGACAGTGTTATGACGTCAGCGCCTCCCCTGGGCAGGTGGGCAGGTGGCATTATGACATCAACAGCTCCTCTGTAAGGTGGGCAGACAGTGTTATGACGTCAGCACCTCCCCATGGCAGGTGGGCAGACAGTGTTATGACGTCAGCGCCTCCCCTGGGCAGATGGCGTGATGACGTCAGCCCTGCTGACCAGCTCTGTCGCTGAGCTGTCCACGCACTCGTTCATGCGGTCCTTCCTCGTGGAGCTGGGACTTCAACCTCATACTGTGGGACAAGCACTTCTGCTACTCAGCCACACCCCGGCTCTAGTGATGCTGGTTAAACTGAGGGGTTCTCTACCAAAAGGATTAGCCACAGAAGACAAGCTATTTCTCAGACATTTACTTAGTATAGATAGATGCATGTGTGTGGTCAGACCCCTCACTGCACGTGTGGAGGTCAGAGGGCAGCTGGTTATAGTCTTCCCTTGAGACCTTGCTTGTCTTGGGACTCGCCCTGGGGTCCTGAGGCTCGGCTGTAAGGATTTTTAGGACCATGGGGGCGGGGGTAGAGCAACCTTGGGTCCTGAGGCTTGGCTGCAAGCTTTTCTACCTGCTGAGCCGCCTTAAAGGCCAGTTCTGTTCAAAAGATCTGAACCTCCGGTCACCTTTTCCCTGGAAGGGGATTGTAACATTCCTGGCCAGCCTGTAAAAGCCTTGATAAGTATTTGCTGAAATATGGAAATAATCTTGATGGAGGTTAACATTAAATATTCCTCCATGAGAACTTCATGCTATTCTTTTTTTTAAAGCCATATATGTTCAAGATGGAAACATGTCAATCATGGTCAGAGCTAAATATTGGACAGATTCATTAACTGACTACCTGGAGAAAGGAGAGACTGTTTTCCGGACAGGAATAGAGCATGGGGTCCCGATTCATTATCCTAGGTGACTTTGAGACTGAGCGGTATTCCGGCCCCAGGCACTAGTTCATAGATAGCCCTAGAAGAGGGCTAAGTGTTTCCCAGTAACCGACTCGGAGCAGTCCCCGACTAGCTGGTGTGGAAAAGTGGTACCCACTGCTGAGGAAGCTGACCCTAGAACAGAACTCAGGTCATCCAGCACCCCCATGAAGACCTCTTTTGAGTAGTTCCATGGTGGACATGAGTGTGATCTCAGCTGAAAGTTTGAAAAAGTTCTGACTTCATCACCTGGATCTGAAGGGCCCCCAGATGACAACATGCCTGTGACTTTCACCTGCCTTTGTCTAAGATGAGAGGTGCCGAATGACGGGTCATGATGGAATTAGCTGTTGGTTGGATGTAGTTCTTAAACAGTGTGTCAACACGTTTCGCTGCTGTAACAAATATCTGAAATAGTTTAAAGGAGGAAGACTTAGCCCATGGCTCTGCGGTTCATCCCATGCTGGCTGACTCTGTTGTTCCTGGGCCTGGGAAGGCAGATGGTAGTGCAAGGACATGGGGAGGCGAGGTTGCTCACCTCACAGCAGCCGGAAGGCAGCAGCGATAAGGGAAGGGGCTCGGAACCAAGTATTAGTTCAGAGGCAGACACGCCCTACAACCCCCCTCCTGGGACCTACTCCCTCCAGTTAACTCACCTCCTAAAATTTCTACCACCTCCCAAAATAGTGTCACCAATTGAGGTGCTGTGGAGAGGGTGAAGCCTTCAACACATGGCACGTAAAAAAATCATCTAATATTTAAATGGTAGAGATTTCGTGGATGTATTCCCAGCCTGGTGGTGAGTAAGTTGGGATCATCCCAGGAAACAAAGCTGCTTGAAATGAATGCTAAACCAACTGAATAGCGGCATTCGATGAACAGAATGTGGTAGTTCTTGACGCTGTGAAGCTCGGGGTTATAGATAGTGATTTGCAATCTGCAAACGCAGCATGTGGGAGAGGACATTAGCAGAATGTTCTGTGAATTAGTGCCCACAGGAAATCTGGGTTTTCAGAGCGCTTTAATTTTTAGGTAAAACATACAGAACTCCCTATGAAGTAAATAGGTTTTATAAAATACTAAATCACAAAGAATTAAATGCACCATGTGGACCTGTTGTGGGCAAAACTGAACAGGCAGCTAGGATACATCCATCATGGTGTAGGCCGAGTGCCTCCATTTAAAAGGTATGTATCAGTAACAGTCAGCAGTTCAGATGGAAACCACACAAATAATTTACCTCAAAATTACCTAGGAAGAAGATCCTCTGGGTTTCAGACACTCTCCTTTTCCTGGTCTCTGGGCTTCTGCCTCCAAAGTAGGACATGGAAGATTTTCTTTGAAGTGTTCTTCTATAGGCAGTGGGTAATTCACACTGGAAAAGCTCTCTGACTCATCAGTCACATGGCCATCGGGTAGACAGATTCTCTTCCCACATGCCCCATTTTCTCCAGGAAGCCTTCCCTGCTGTTCGTGAAAGGTCATCTTCATCATGGCCACGAGTATAAAGCACAAGGAAATTATCTGCAAGGGATTGAGTTGTGGTACCACAGTTGCTGTTTACTTTTCCTCTTGAGATTCTCACCGGGCTTTGATCACCCTTCTTCACAGGTTGGGAATGCCAGGCAGAGGTGGAGCCTCTGGCCATACACTGGGTTTTCTACCATGCTGTACTATATGCACCGTTTCTCATGGACTCTTCGTTCAGAATACTACCCAATGCTCCAACCCAGCTAACTCCACCATGTTGTCTACCCACGAGAGTAGCCTTGTGTCTGTCCTGTTCCTCTGTGCCCAGACATGGGCAGTTATCACAGTGCCTGGCCTTCAGTGCTCTATAAATATTGATAAAAACTTAGCCAACTCAATATTGTTCTACACTTCTCCATCATTAATGCCTCTTCCTCGGAGAATCAATGCTAGCCACTCTTGCTGGGTCTCCCATTGTGCCACACTCTCCCTTTTCGTGTGTACCATCTTTTCAACATGATTGTTTGCCCCCCTTGTTCCATCATACATAGGGTAGAACCTGGATTTCAGGTAGCCAGTTAATGGCTTATGGTAGGCGTCGACCATACTTGATGAATACTAAATTGAATAGAACAGTGGGTCAATGAATCAATGGATGGGTAGATCAAGTGGTGGAGGATGAGTGGGGTGCTGGGGATGGGTGGGAAAGTGTGTGGTTGGACAGACAGACTGGATAGCTGGATGGATGGACGGGGTGGTTGGGTGGTTGGGGTAGGGGTGGATGGATAGATGGGTTGGTGGACAGGCAGATGGATAGATTGGTGGGTGGGTAGATAGATGAATGGACAGATAGATAACAGGAGTTTAGAAGTGAAAACTGAGCTGCTCTGAGAAAGAATGGGGAAACAATGGGGCCCATCTCTGCCTCTCCAGTCAGCCAGCCCGTGAACAGCAGCTCACGCCTTTAATCCAGCAAACTGTCAGGCTGCTGATGCAACAGGAAATTAAAGGCAGGGATTAGGAGACATGACTGTGCTGGGTAATCACCTAGAAGAAGAAAAGCGTGTTCAAAATGGTTTCTTCTAAGAAGAAGATTGGCTGGAGGGCGAATGACTGGAAAGGCCTTGGACGAACTTTCTTCAGTAATGAGATTGTTTGTTTTCTTGATTGAGCAACCTCCTGACAGAAGCGACATCAAAGCTGCTAAGAGAAGGGACATCGGAGCTGAAGCCACACAGGTGCGGGCGGGCGGGCAGGCGGGCGGGCGTTCATCACAGAGCACCAAACACATGCAAATGGCAATAGTTTGTCAATGCATGCCTCGCAAAGGTGATTTGACTTAAAAATCAGCACACAGGGAGAAAACTCAAATCTTGGACAGTGGACAAAAAGTGAAAGAAGATCAGGCAGTGATGGTGCACGTCTTTTATCCCAACACTCGGGAGGCAGAGCCATGCAGATCTCTGTGAGTTCGAGGCTAGCCTGGGCTACAGAGCAAGATCCAGAACAGGCACCAAAACTACACAGAGAAACCCTGTCTCGAAAAGAAAGGAAGAAGGAAGGAAGGAAGGAAGGAAGGAAGGAAGGAAGGAAGGAAGGAAGGAAGGAAGGAAGGAAGGAAGGAAGTTAGTTCTTAATCCCCTTCATCTCCTCTTAGAGATGTGCTGAAGATGCACCTAAACATCCCTAAAACATGGTGTTGCACAGAATAGTGGCGCAGGAGCCCAATTGTGTGTGTGTGTGTGGTGTGTGTGTGGTGTGTGTGTGTGTATGTGGTGTGTGTGTGTGTGTGTGTGTGTTGTGTTGAGGAGATCAACCCTAAAGCTTTGTACATGCTATGGAAGCGTCCATCACTGAGCTACACCCCAAGCCACAGCCAACATCAAACTTGTGGAGCTGGAGAGATGGATCAGCAGTTAAGAGCACTTGCTGCTCTTGCAGAAGACCTGGGTTCAATTCCTGACATGCATATGGTGGCCCTCAACCACCATCCATAACTCCACTTCTGGGGTAGCTAGCACCCTCTTGCCGCTTTCATGGGCATCAGGTGAACACATGGTGCTCACATATACACACAGGCAAAACACACTCAACCCATAAGATAAATAGAAATTTAAAAAGTCAACTTGGACCACATTTACTTCCTTCAAATTTTTTGTTTGCCTTTTGGTTTTGCTGTTGTTCTTGTTTTTCAAAACAGGGTTTCTCTGTGTCGCCTAGGCTGTCCTAGAACTCACTCTGTAGACCAGGCTGGCCTTGAACTCACAGAGATCTGCATGGCTCTGCCTCCTGAGTGCTGGGATTAAAGGTGTGTGCCACCACTGCGCAGCTACTTCCTTCAATTTAACATATGATTGATTTCCTATATGATTTGTGGTGTTATTGTGTTCCCCAAAATATCGTGTACCTTAATAAACTTATCTGGGGTCAGAGAACAGAAAAGCCACTAGTTAGGCAGTGATAGCACATGCCTTTAATCATAGCATTCCAGAGATAGAAATCCCTCTGGGATCTCTGTGAGCTCAAGGCCACATTGGAAACAGCCAGGCATGGTGACTCACGCCTTTAATCCCAGAAAGCCAGCCTTTAATCCCAGAGAGTGGTGGTAGAAAGCAGAAAGATATATAAGGTGTGAGGACCAGAAACTAGAAGGATTTTGGCCTGGTTAAGCTTTCAGGCTTTGGAGCAACATAGTTCAGCTGAGATTCATTCTGGATGAGGACTCAGAGGCTTCCAGTCTGAGGAAACAGGACCAGCTGAGGAATTGGCAAGGTGAGATAGCTGTGGCTTGTTCTGTCTCTCTGATCTTCCAGTGTTCACCCCAATAACTGGCCTCGGGTTTGATTTTATTAATAAGAACTTTGAAGATTCCTGCTACAATGATTGATTTCCTATATACCTAAAACCAGTGTTCTTTTTTTCTTCAAGAACAATATACATTTGTATGTAAACTGTAGAAAGACACATGGGCATGGCAAGATTTGTTGGTCCCTGCCATGGACCCTGACTCTTTCAGGACAGAAATACTGCAGACACCCAAGACATGAAATGAAACCCAGGCTGGTCCTGCCATAGAAGCTAGGCAGGGGTGTGCCACTGTATTTTTAGAAATCACCAATTACAAAAAAAAAAAAAAAATCCTAAATTTTTTCTTCGGGAAAATCCATCCTCCTCGAAAGGATACAGGATTACTGTTGGATGGTCCCTGAGTGACGGTGCTCAAGGAGAAGCAAGAGTGACTAATAGATCCTAAGAGGCTCGGCCTTTGGGTGCAGTGGCCCTCCCTCCTGAGGCCACTGTTTGGATGCCGCAGAGTGTCGAGGTTTGGATGAGCTGAGATGGTGCCGTGCCAATGGCCGCCCTCCCCGATGGGGAGAGTTCTCCATTCAGGCAAGTGACAAGGACACCCCAAAGGGCTTGTTTTGCTTTAAGCTCTGCCCAGGTAGGGTTGGACCCTACGGACAGCTTCTGATCTCACAAGCTCACAGAGGGCTACTGGAAGTGAGGCCGCCAGGTACGGAAGTCAGGTTTGTTGATGGGACAGGCAGTGGCTACTCCTGCTGTCACTGCCTGGCAAGGGGTCTGAGGGCCTGTGGCGGGCTCAACATGGCTGCCATGGTGGGAGGACCTGATGTACAACACAAGAACAAGCCTCTTGGCCTGTGCTGAGTGCAGAAGGTGGTGTGGCTGGGAGCCCATCCAGCGGGGCTCTGCCAGGTTCTTTGGGGCCACCTGAAGAGAGCCGGTCGGGGATACCATGGTAGACCCTTCCCCCTAGGCCCTGCTTGGCACCTACCTCACCATGCTGGCACACACAAGGCCAAGAACAATCATGAATACATGGACAAATGCATGCCTGTGCTGGTCCACACCCCTGTCACCCAACTGAGGACAGAGCCTGACTCCTCTATGGACACCTCGGCCTGGTGGGGAGAGGGAAGACCACCCACACAGCATGGTCTCTTCCCCATGCAGGATTTGCCAGTCCTGAGGAGGCTGGGAATTGGGGAACTTGCTCAGGGGCCTGAGGGGGGCTAGGCTTCCCTCCATAGCATCCCACCAGCCCAGGACAGCAGCAGGAAGGAACGGGAAGGGAAGCGTCCCAGAAGGAGCCTGGATCATATAAAGATCGGGAAAGTGCTGTGGGATGGTTTGTATGTCAAATTACTCTGATTGGTCAATAAATAAAACACTGATTGGCCAATGGCCAGGCAGGAAGTATAGGCGGGACTAACAGAGAGGAGAAAAGAAAGAACAGGAAGGTGGAAGGAGTCACTGCCAGCCGCCGCCATGACAAGCAGCATATGAAGACGCCGGTAAGCCACGAGCCATGTGGCAAGGTATAGATTTATGGAAATGGATTAATTTAAGCTATAAGAAGAGTTAGCAAGAAGCCTGCCACGGCCATACAGTTTGTAAGCAATATAAGTCTCTGTGTTTACTTGGTTGGGTCTGAGCGGCTGTGGGACTGGCGGGTGAGAGAGATTTGTCCTGACTGTGGGCCAGGCAGGACCAGGAAAACTCTAGCTACAGGAAAGGAGTTTTACAAAAGAGCAGCTTGGGTGAAAACTTGACGAAAATGAAGGCCAGAGCTTGTAGTATCTTAGGTATCCAGGAAGGGAACATTCCCAGTAGAAAAGAAGTAAAGTGTGTGCCCAGGGCGTCTGGGCATTGGCTGGAGAGATGGAGGAGGGTGTGACCAGGCACAGAGTGGGTGGGGCAGCCCTGTCAGAGGTGGGGAAGAGATTCAGTGGTGGTTGTCCCCTTCTGAAAGACAGTTCCTCATCATAGCTGTCAGTGTGTCCCCAGGGCCGGCAGCCCTGACATGCTGTGAGCCTAGATAGAAGGGACAAGGTCTAGGGGTTGTGGCTGATGAATGTAGACAGCCGTCAGGAGTCTCACTCCATTCCTGGAGTAGACAGGCCCTGCAAAACCCTCTCTGTGTGGGCAGGCCTTCGGATGATGATGGGCACCCTTGCATTGTGCCCTTTTGTGTGGCAGAGAGAGAGAGATTTGAGAGATTCTGGAATAGGCTTGGCCACGTGAGGCTGGCCCTTAAGGGAGGCCAGGAGCAGCAGTGCCCCCTGCTGGCAAGAAAAGGTAAGTGGCTGCTGTTGGAGAGGGGCGTCCATGGCAAGCACTTGGGGACCACCTCCGGTTTAAAAAAAAAAAGTCTAACCTGGAACCAACAGCAGGAAACCGCACCCCTGCCCTACCGCCACGGGAAAACAGGTTTGGCTAACAGAGCAGAGGCTAATGGGAGTCTGCACGGCCCTATCCCTTTGTTTCAGAACAATTCCCTTTAAACACACCATGGCAATCAAGGACCCGTGGCAGGGCTCGCCTCGGGTGGCCCCGAAAACCTGACAGAGCCCCGCTGGGTGACTTCCAAGCCACACGTCTTCTCCACTCAGCATAGGCCCAGAGGCTTGTGCTTGTGGTATGTAGCAGGGCTTTGTCCTGGCAGCAGCCTACCCAGGTTCCCTGACAAGCTCCCATGCAGTGTGACCTTGCCCTCTATGAACCTGGGACCTCAGTTGAGACCATAGCTCCAGCTGCCACCTTGCCAGCCTGATGACGCCCTGAAGACAGGAACCACTCCTGAGCTGCGGCCCCTGGAAACGGGACAGATGAATGTGTGCTGTAGCTATTAGTTAGGGGGTAAATATAAAGCTGTTAGAGACAGGGTCTGGAAGGGGAGCCCTGGAACTCACTGTGTAGACCAGGCTGGTCTAGAACTCGAATGGATCCTCCTGTCTCTGCCTCTCGCATGATGAAATTTACAGATGTACACACCACCACATAAAGGCTGTGACTTCTAATGCTGTCACGTTAACCATTAAGTTTCAATACCTGGATTTTAGAAGGGACATCTTCAAACAAGGTCTCACTCCTTAATACTATTGCATTTGAATTGGGTTCCAACACATGAATTGGGCAAACATACACACTCATGTCACAGTGTGCGCGCTATAATTTCAAAGGGCAGGTAACTGACTTTTGGAGTTGCAATCGACATGAATGAAACAATCCCGTGAAACCCACTACTCATAGCTAAGGGACAACCGCCCCTGGTCTGTTTGGCAAGGAGGACGGGTGACTTGTCTGTCCACGGGGACTTCCAGCTGGACTGTTCGAGGTCATCCCAGTTTTACCAGATGTGAAGGCAGTATATAAAACCGAGTCTCGCTTTGTGTCTTAGATCTTATCCTCACATTTCCTATGACTGGTGTTAATCCTCCTGCCTCTCTTTGGACTACCCGCATGATCTAAAATATTCTAATCTCCCCAACCCAAGATCAATAATGTAAACACATCAGCAAACCTCTTATTACTATGTAAAATGACATACTACAGAGTCTGGGATTAAGACATGACTGTATGGATGGGAAGGACATGGCGGGCGGGTTCAGTATACCGCATAGGATACGAGGACACAGAGCACCTGAGATTACAGGGTTGGGGAAGCAACTGTTGGACTTAGCCATACGGAGAAGGGAAGAACGCCCTAGACAGAAGAAAACGAGTGCTTACATTCTCAAGGTAACTCTAAGATTATCTCAGCAAGTTTTTATAGGACTGTAAAGAAATTAAGCCGGGCGGTGGTGGCGCACGCCTTTAATCCCAGCACTCAGGAGGCAGAAGTAGGTGGATCTCTGTGAGTTTGAGGCCAGCCTGGTCTACAAAGTGAGTTCCAGGACAGGCTTCAAGGCTACACAGAGAAACTTTGTATCAAAAAACAAAAAAAAAAGAGAGGAAGGAAGGGAGGGAGGGAGGGAGGGAGGGAGGGAGGGAGGGAGGGAGGGAGGGAGGGAGGGAGGAAGGAAGGAAGAAAGAAATTAAAGATTCCCCTCCAGCTCAACAGTGAAGAGGACCCGGGTTCAGTTCCGTTCACCCACAGGGCAGCTTATAACCATCTGTGATTCCAGTTCCAGAGGCTCCTACCCCCTCTTCTGGTCTCTGCAGGTTACTGCACACACGAGGTACACAGACAACATACAGGCGGAACACCCATAACATATGAGCCTGGAGCAGCACATCTAGCAAGGGGCCTCCTCCTGCATCAGGGACGGCACGGCTGGAGGGCTCACATGGGCAGCGAGTGCCCAACGCTTGAAGCAGATGTCCACGTGAGCTCCAGTACAGTGACAGCCTTCTCCACTCATGAGCGCAGAGGCCTCCGGGCAGAACTGCCCCACAGGCTCTGCGGCTGCCCCTGATCTTAGGAATTAACTTCCAACCCACGCACTTCGGGGGACGCATCAAGACACAGCACCTCAGGTTTTCTGCTCTTAGCAACGGGTACCCCGAGCTGCCTGGTGACTCAAGCCAGGGTCATGAAGCGGCCCTAGCCCCCTCCCCCCCGTCCCCTGCATCAGCCACGTCTGAAGTCCTGGCCAGTCTCTTCTCTTTTTAGGACGTAGCCACCGTGTTCAGAGCTATTTCATTCATCCGTTCCCTTACGGGTTCTCACTCTGTGACCAGCAGAGTCTTCCTGGTCCGTTCTCCTCACTGCGGTCAAGATGGGATTTTCAAAGGGTGAAGGGCGTGTTCGTCTGCAATGACCAAACTCAGCCTCCCGCCGTGGCCCCTTCTATGGAGAGACTCTTCCTTTGCCTCTTATGGAGACCAGACCACGGATGTGTTGGGGCATGCGCAATGCTTCCTCACCCCTGTGGCTTCCCCGCGGTGCCCTCTTCTGACCTTCCAGCCTCTGATCGCTCTCCCAGACCCTTCTCAAGCCTCTTGTCCTTTGGGGAACCTTGCCTGACACCCGAGTCTCACTAGGAAGAATGATATGGCCCTGCTCAGCCAAGGTGTTCCCCACACAGCTGTTCCTCTCTCAACTCCATGGCAACACTTGGCTTCTTTTTCCCAATTCTCCCAACCCTGTGACTGTGTCCAGCTGAACTGTGATTTCTCAGCGGAAGGCTTGGAATGCAGTCTCTACTCAGTGAGTCATTGTTGGATGAATTACTTCCATTCAGCTCAATTCCCTCTTTTTCATTAACCCTTTATAGACCCAGATGTCCGCAAACACCACGGGTCAGGCTGAGACTGTGTGGGTGGGGGCCAAGCAGCTGTGGCTGTAAATATTTTGGGCAGGTTGTTTTCTCAGTGGAGGCTGTGTCCAAACATGGAAACTTCAGCCTGGCTTCCCCCAGGTGCTGAGGACGGGTTAGTTCTCCTCCTGTGGGCCCCTGGTTATGACACTGTCACCTGCCAGGCCAGCGGAGTTAAACTGAAGCAAGCGATAACTAAAGATCGAGAAAGCATTTCAAAGACGTGAGAAGCCCGGCAACCCAGGAACTTTTCTGGAAGCGTCTCCTCAGGCCCAGTCTGAAGAGCTGGGACAGAGGGAACGTGCATGAGTTTCAGACCTGCCATATGCAACCGCTGTGGCCACGTCGTTCTGAGAGCAGAGTAGCATTCATTCCTGGGGGATTTCCTATTGGGACCCAAGAACAAAACAACCCCCAGTGTGGAGCATTTGCAAGCTCATTGGCCAGCTACCTGAGAAGGTATGTCTTGACACACTTACTAAGCATTGTTCTGTAAACATAGAGCAAAGCTGGCCAATAGGAGGGGGTGGGGGCAGGGCAGGGGGCAGAGACAGCTCCGTGAGTAAAGGTGCTTGCGACAGGACTGAACTCAATCTCTGGAACCTTCGGAAAGGTGGAAGGAGAGAACGAACTCCACCTGTGCCGCGTGGCAGGTACACCCATGCGCACATACCATAAAATAACACACGATAAAAACAAATAAATAATCCAGAAACATGCCACAGTTAAGACCCCCCTTGTTTAGGAGTCCCTTGTCTTGCCGAGTGAGTGGTGACCTGGGAAGGGAGTGAGGAGAGGGAGGGTAAGGTGGTCCATGGCTCTGCCAGAGGAGCCTTGTCCTTTCAGACCAAAAACAAATGGCCAAGAAGCCGGGGAAGATGCTCCATGCCACAGAGAAAGTGGAAAGTCAAAGCCCGGGGAGAGATGGCTTCACACCCAGATAGAACAGCAGGCCGGGCTTGTTGATGGCCAAGTGTGAAACCTGGACCTTATCCTCCGCTTTTAGTAACTCTGACAGTGGATGTCCTGGGGAGTGACTACAGAAGTCAAGTCTAGTCCTTCACGGACACCTGCTCTGACCTCTCTTGGGTGACAGTAACCAATCAGGTGTTGGCTCTCACTGGTGAGGCGGAAGGCGGGCAGGTGTGCACAGGCCACTCAGGACACATGGAGGAAACAGGCACAAATAGATGCATTCTTAGCTGCGGTGACTGCAGGGTGGGGGGGTGAACAGAGGGGGAGACCGCTGCTCACGTCTCTGCTTCCCTTTTGTCTCACACCTCTCACACACAACCCGTCGATTCCGTTTTCTGATTTTTTTTTTTTTTTTTTTTTTTTTTTTTTTTTTTTTTTGCTTTTTCGAGACAGGGTTTCTCTGTAGCTTTGCGCCTTTCCTGGAACTCACTTGGTAGCCCAGGCTGGCCTCGAACTCACAGAGATCCGCCTGCCTCTGCCTCCCGAGTGCTGGGATTAAAGGCGTGCGCCACCACCGCCCAGCTGTTTTGTTTTTAATGGATTTCCTGAGATACAATCCACACACAGACAGTTTAACCGCTTAACACGTGTAGTTCGATGGGTTTTGGTATAGTCACAGAAACTCCTGCTCATCAACATTTCCATCACTCTGGAAGAAACTGAGCACCAGCTGTCGCCTCTGCTTCATCCTGGTCCCTTTTCTGCGTGCCCATCAAGCCCTCGGCCATTATTCATCTAACTTCTGTCTCCATGGGTTTCTCTGCTTACGGCTTTCCTCTGAAAGGCATCACAGAAGATGTGGTCTTTTGTAGCTGGCTTCTGTCTCTTAGGGTAATTATTTCTCAGGTTCAACTCCACTGTGCTGTGAGTTGGGCCTTCACTCCTTCCAATGCCTGGATAATTGCATCGTGTGTGTATCACATTTCATTTATTCATACCTGATGGGAGCGATGATTGAGCTTACAGAGAAGCTAGAAAGATCTGGAGCTGCGAGCTTGTTTATTTATTGGTTGATTGACTGACTGATTGATATGGGGTTTGAAGACAGGTCAAGGCTGGCCACAGATCACCACGTAGCCCAGGCTAGTCTTGAACCTGTGATTTTCTTCTCTCGACCGCTCACACAGCTGGGACCCCAGTTGTGTCACCAACATGGCTAGACCCCTGTTTCTTTCAGAATCCTGTGGTTTAAGGGGGGTGTTAGTGTGATCTCTGATCTGGCTGTGTCCAGGACCAGTGCCCCAAGCATCTCTTCACAATGGATGGCAGTCCCTCGGCAAAGCCTGTGATTGACCTGGAGACCCATTAGTCACTCATCAGGTGGAGTCAGGTCAGCGAGCGTTGAGGGGTAAGGATGGACTGTCCTAATCACAGCCCATGGTGAGGTCCCCGGAGCTCAGGGAGGGAACAACAGCCAGAGTGGCCATTAGAACCCCAGGCATGGCCTGCACAGGGAACAGAGCAGCTCTTGGGACAACAAGGCTCTTGGGACCTTTACTTCCCAGTAGGTGCAGAGCTGATTGACCTTGGAAATGGGCAGACGCTTTTCAGAGCGGTTTCTTTTCCTGCTGAATTCTTTTTGTTCATTCATTCACTTATAATGAACAGTAATTAGGAGCTAAGTACTGGGAATGAGAGGAATGCGAGTCATCATCGTGACCTGGCTATGACTGGGCACAAATGGAACCAGAGTGAAGGACGGAGTCTTTCTTCTCAAGAGGAGCTCAAGAAAGGCAGCACTCGGGGCTGAAGAGATGGCTCAGCAGCTAAGACAGCCTATACTCTTTAGAGGACCTGAGTCCGGTTCCTAGCACCCATGGCAGGTCACCTGCCTCTGACAACCCCAGGGAAACTGTCACCCTCTTCTGACCTCCATGAGCACCACACTCACAAGCACATACCCACACAGATACACATGTGCTTACATGTAATAAAAAAGTAAAAATAAACTGTAAGCCAGGCACGGTGGCACACGCTTTTAATCCCAGCACTCAGCGGGCAGAGGCTGATGCGAGGCTAGCCTGGTCTACAGAGCGAGTTTCAGGACAGCCAGAGCTACACAGTGAGACGTGTCTCAAATAATAATAATAATAATAATAATAATAATAATAATAACAATAATACAGTTATTATTGTTATTAAATCTTTCAAAAAACAAAGTCCAGCGTTACTAAGGTGATTCTAACAAATGGAAAGGTCTCTGCCCACACAGACGGAAAAAAGGAAATCATCGCAGATAATTGAAACAACAGCAAAACCACATAGAAATGTTTTCCTCTCTTCTGGCCCTGCATGAGCTACTTTTCTCTCACTGTGGTAAAACACCACAACCAAGGCGACTTCCAGAAGAGAGACCTTATGTGGGTTTTTGGCTCCAGAGGGCTAAGAGTCTCTGATGGCCTAGTGGAGACAGGGCAGCTGGAGCAGGAAGCTGAGTAAGTCTTGAACCCCAAGGAGGAAGAAGGTGAATGAGAAGGACGGGGTTCAGTCTTAAACTCAAAGCCCTTCCCCAGTGATACACTTCCTCCAGCAAGGTCATAACCCTCATAAACCTACCCAAACAGTGCCACCAACAGGGGACCAAGTGTCCAAATGTCCCAAGACTATGGGGAACATCTCATCCAAACCACCACAATCCCCAATTCCCCATGGCCTCCATATGTGTGGCTGACTGTGATGTGGGACCAACAGATCCACATTAGCTAGTCAGTGATAACATCAAGTTCATAGCCAAGCTTGGGATGTGCTGATCTCACAGCTGCTTGGGGTTGTTTGGGAGCACATTGTGTCCAGCGTTTGGCTGGATCTAGGCAGGTGATTAGCAGGTACCATCCTCCATGTGCAGAAGTCATGGGCGAGCCAACTGTAGAGTGGCGGCCTGCTAGGGATAAGATCACAGTTCGGGGGTGGGTCCCCATGTCTGAGCTTGTTCCCGGGTACTGGCTTGGGCCCACATGCTCAGAGGTGTCCTCTGCCAGCCTCCACACCCCAGGGGAGTGCTGCTCCTTAGCACGCCCATGTGGTTCATCAGCCACCACCTCTTGGATCCAGACATCATCAACCTTCTAATCCACCTCCATCCTGCCCCTCAGGGTCCTGCCCCTCCGTGTACACACCCTGAAACCAACGGGGATGACTTCATCTTCCTTCTCAGACAGCAGAGTATCTACCTCCAGGGAAATAACAAGCTTGGGGGGGGGGCGGGGACGGGTGATGGAAGTGTCTTCCCACCTCTGCAACGAACCACTTCTCCGCCCCAAGTGGAGCTTTGAGCGGCTCTCAGCTTCTTTGATAAGCACACCGTCTCTGTTGTCTGCATGAAGCGAACCTGGTTCTCCACCTGTCTCTCCGTTGGCACCACAATGGCTTATCCTGCTGCACGGTCTCTTTTGGTCCCAATGACAAGGATCTCCATTTCTCTCCATAGCTCTTTTCAGGCAGTTCAGTGTCCTCTGGAGCTGCAAGAAGTCTTCCGTGGGCACAGCGGCTCTGGTGGAGGGAGGTTCTACGTTGGAGAAGCAGCTTGAGTTGCACAAAAATTTAAAACTACTCAGACAAGGCACATCTGTAAGATGTGTCTCTGCTTCCCTGTCCAAGGGCTGAGTGCACAGTATGCCCCAGTCCATCCCCAGAGACTGTGTCTCCCTCCTGAGAGGCGCCCGGTGACTTGCTAGTACTTGGAAATGGTCCTGGGACTCTCTGGCATACATCTGGTTCCTCTCTTGCCAAGGACTTGGGTGTTGTATGAATGTGCCAGAACTTGCTGCTGTTGGGGAAATAATTAAAATAAAATCTGGTATTTTAGAAAACCTGCTCAAAAGGAAACAAAAAAAGACCAATCAAGCAATATGTCTCTCTGATGAATTCAGCTGAAGAATTTGTCCCTTGATGTTTGTATGCACTGAAAGGAAACATTGTATTAATCAAGACATCTTTTAGTCAACAGGAAATTATTCTGATACATGTAGTAAGGGACTGAAAGCATTTTTCCAAAACAGCCACGCCACATAAATTCAGCCAAATATGAGTGTGACACATTGCGATGAACACTTCTCAGGATGCCTTGCCTTTATACTTGCTCCCGCAGGATTTGTTGTTTTGGCTATGAACGCCAAGATGTGGCATGAAGCAGAGGCTGGCCTTCATTAACTTAACCTAAGTGTGTTGAAAACCAACAGAGACTGACTCTTGCTAGGTGCAGCCCAGGAATCATGAAGACTGAGTGAGCCAGGCTAAGCTGTGTCTTACAGAATAAGCAACAAAATTTGAATGGAATGATCATCTCAACTTCCAAAAGACCAATAACTGTTTGACAGGTGATATCTGGGAAGTCAAGAATACTCCAGAACATGGCATTGAAGATACTTTGCAACAACATTGCCCCACAAATGATGGGAAATTCCTAGTGCTACAAAATGGGCAACCCAATTATAAGGTTGAGACTTGGGCTTAAATGCCATCCTCAACTATAAAAAGGGGGAGGAGGGCGGGAGTTGAATGTACCTGGGTAGGTGAGACAAGTTATGGAAAGGTGACCAGGAGAAGTGATAAACTGACTTGCTCAGTGAGATCTATTGTACATATTTATGTCTGTGTCTTCCCCCATTGTGCTGTTAAGGGTCTTCCTGAGAAAGTGGCGTCCCCATGATCCTTTCTAGTCTGAAAACTTACTCTGTGTGTTTAGACCTTTTCCTCAATCTCTTGTTCTCAAAGGTCCTTAGGCCACAATAATCCATATGCCAAAGAAGCATGTATTAGTTACTTGCCTCATGGCTGCAACAACATGACCTGACCGTAAGAAGGAAGGGCTGTTTGGGCTCACCGTTTGGGGTCAGGCCATCCTAGTGCTGAAGGCAGGTGCTGACGCTGAGGCGGCTGTGGTCAAGAGCTGAGAGGATTGGCTGCTAGAGCTCCACTGGCCTCTCCGTGTGCAGTTCAGGACTCGAGCCTGGGGAATGGTGCCGCTCACAATTAGAGGGAATCTGCCCACTTTAATTAAACTAACCTGAAAATCCCTGACAGACATGCCCAGAAATGGATCTCCAAGTGATTCTCGACCCTGTCAAGGTGAGAATATAACCTTCACAAGGCGTGTTCTGGGATAGCCTGTTATTGGCACAGGCTAGCCTGCTGTGCGCAGCAGTGAGACCAGACTTGGTAACACGGAAGCTTTCTCGGTTCTGATCTCTAAATATTGAGGACTGCTTATCAGTGATGAAGAGTGGAGGGAAAATGATTCAAGCCCTGAGGCAAGTTCCTACATCGCTCCTGGGATCTGAGATCAGGAAGCAGCCAGCTCTCCAGTGGCGGCCCAGGAATCTACAACTAGTTCACAAGGCAGTACCTGGTCTTGGGAAATGAAATAAAAATTCAGATACTTGGGACCTGGCCAGACGCATTAAACAACAATTCACGGGCAGTTTTTAATGCTCCTCCGGATCCTGGAATGTAGCCAAGGTTGAGAACAACTCATTGGAGATAGAATGTGAAGGAACTTGCTGTGTTGCTAGGGGATTTGCCTTAGAACTTCCGAGCAAAGGGAAGCCATTGGGACTTTGTAGGGGAGCAGGGCAGTACGGTGGGATTTGGAAGACTCTCTGGTGGCTGTGTGGAAGGCAGATAGGAAGGGACTAGGGAATGATTGTAGAATGTTAGCCAGCTTTCCATTCCTATAACAAATATCAGAGAAAAAGCCAGCTTAGAAAAAGAAACGGTTTATGTGAGCTCACAGTCTTGGAGGCGTCAGTCCACGGTAAATTGGCCCCATTGCTTTGGGGCCTGTGGTGGGGCAGGGCATCATGGCAAAGGTATGAGGCAGAGCAAACCCGCTCCCTTCACGGCCAGAAAGTAAAGAATGGGGAGAGGGTCAGGACTCCACCATGGCTTTTTTTTTTTTTTTTTTGAGCTGAGGATCGAACCCAGGGCCTTGTGATTGCTAGGCAAGTGCTCTACCGCTGAGCTAAATCCCCAAACCCCCCCCACTGCTTTTGAGGACACACACCAAAGGCCTGAAAGCCTCCCACTAGGCTCCACATCTTAAAAGTTTTCACAAGCTCCCAGCAGTGGCAGGGGCAGCAACCAAGACTTTGATGAATGGGCTTTTGTAGGATAACTCCCCACACCAGGGCACTGGAGGACAAGAGCCACCTGGGCTTGGGCTGCAGGGACAGGAGAACCAGAAGGAAAGCCTGAGTCTAAGAAAACCTACGTCTGGAACTGACGTCATCGTCACTCAAGAGTGTCCCTTCCCACCCTGCTCTGCTCTTCAGCCTCTGGCATCTTTAAGGAAGTTTCCGAGGAAATAAGCATTGTCTGGACACCAAGCAAGGAGAGTGTCCCTGGCACAGAGATGCAGAAATCCCTGCTCATCAAAGATGACCGCACGGAGGTCGGGGGCGGAGCTCCGTTGGTGGAATACTTGCCCATCACACACACAGCACCCGGGCTTCAATCCCCACAGTGCATATCTGTAACCCCAGCGCTGGGAATGTAGAGGAAGCAGGCTCTTTTCAGGGTTATCTCTGACTATAAAGTGAGTTCAAAGTCAGCCTGACATACATGAAGGAGAGCTTGTCTCAAAAAACTGACAAAATAAGATAAAAATAACAAGATGACTATACAATGATTCTAGAAGGGCTATGTTAAGTAGAGAGACTGGGTAACTTTAAAAAGTATGTAATATTTTTATTACTCTTAGCGAATTTCATTCAATGTATTTGGATTATAGTCATCCCCCACGCCTCCCCTAACTCCTCTCAGATCCACCCCCACCCTCTCAACTCCATGCCCCTCCCTTTTTTTTATTTATTTATTTATTTTGGTTTGGCAACTCACTGACTTCTTGGTAAATTTCACCTATTTCCCACTTTGCAGATTTTTGAAACATGGCTACCCTACTTCGGTAGAAGAAGTCTGCATTGTGATGATAACAAAAAGTATTATTAAACAACCCCTGCGTGTGATTGCCAGTCCTGGGGCTGGTCTGAAGTTCCCAGGGTGAAATACGAGGGGGCGAAATACAGAAACAATTTTTCTTCTTCCTGTCTGTAACACACGTTCCTACAGGGACTTGAGGAGGGGAGTCAGTGAAATGGGAATGAGAGGGGTTAGTGCGGCTTTACAGCTGAAGTGCCTGGGCCTGGCTGGGCTGCTGCCTCTGCTGGGGCTGTCAGCCACTCAGGAACCCGGGGCTAGGCTGGGAGTTGCTTCTTCAGAACAGAAGGCTATGGCGGTTAATACCGATTGTCAACTTTACAGGATTTACAGTCACCGTGGAAACAAGTCTCTAGGCACCCCTGTGAGAAATTATAGTTAAACAGGATTAATTGAGGTGGAAAGTTTCACCCTAAATTAGATGGTTCCACTCCATGGACTGGAGTCTTTGACTAATTAAGGTGAAAAAAAAAACTGGCTGAGCAGGGACATTCATCTCTCTCCGCTTCCTGATTGGAAACTGACCAGCCACCCCCTGCCTCCTGCCTTAGCTCCCGAGAGGTGAGGACCAAACAAACCCTCCTTTTGTGACAGGCAGGAGACAAGTAATGAACATGGCGGTGGCCGGTCAGCCGGCCCTTCAGTTCTCAGCGAGTACAGCTGGTGTCCCAGAAGGAGGGGGAGTTTTCTCTTCCTCAGTTATTTATTTCTGAGCCCACTATTGCTTGAAGCCACAGGGAGGTGTGTGTTTTGCATTTGAGAACTCAGCAGGAGCAATGGCTGGGTCTCCTCTTCGTCTGGAACACATTTTCCCCTTACCTGTCATCATCTTCTTAGCCGGCAGGAGATAGGTAAGCAGCTTCTGCCACTGTCCCGTGTCCCACCCCCACCCCACTAAGACTTCATGACTTCCTAGAGGATGTTTCTGCTGGAGGTATCTCCCCTCCTTCCCCTCCCCTCCCTTCCCTTCCCCTCCTCCCCCCTCCTCTCTCTTCTCCTCTCCTTTCTTCCTATCCCCCCTCCGTATCCCCCCTCCCATCCCCCATCCCCTCCCCCATCCCCTCCCCCCCTCCCTTCCCTCTTCTCCTTTCCCCTCTTTCTTTCTCCTGGGGTCCCTGCCCTGTTTGATTCTCAGAGAGACCCAGTGTCCCAGCGGACAGTGACCAAACCACATGGACAACAGAGCTCTGGCTCACCACCTCCAGCAGCCCGCCTGGACACCATCTCCTTTATCTACAAATAAAAAACCAAGCGGCCAGGAAGCCAGTCTGCCATGGGTCAGACCCGTAGGAAGCCAGCTTGCTATCCCCACTCCAGGAAGCTCAGAAATCCCATCGTTAGCATTCGGCCCAGATGGCCAGGGCTTGATCAGTCCCTGACGTCTCCCCCATGTCTGTCCCGGTCAGAGGCAGCCAAACATGCCCTCTGGCCTACCTCCCACCAGCCCACCTGCGGCTTCCCAGGCCAGCAGCCTCCAGCCAGGGCGGACCGGAAGGCCTCCCCTTTCCCTCTGTGAAGGTATCTACTCCCCTGCCTGCCTTTGAGTGCCCGCAGGAAGCGGGACCTTGCCACATTAGCTCTGCGCAGCCTTTGCTCACTGAGGCATTCTCTCCTCCTCCCAGGCCCTCGAACCCCTGCACTGGCTCTGGACCCGGGGCCCAGACTTCTCTCACCCTCTCCAGGGTGAGGTGTCAAGAGTTCCCTGGCATCAAGAGTTCCTGGAACACCCAGTGTACGTCTAGATTTGAGCCTCTTCCGGCTGCAGACTCAAAAGTCAATTCCCACCTTTAGTCTTAGATACCTCAGACATCACACATTCAGAAGACACACTTGATTAACCTAGAACGCTCCTCAGTCCATCTGTCTGTCTCTTCACCCTGCTCTTTCTGTTAGTAGTGCAACCTCCACACAGCTGCTCAGATCAACCTTTCATCACCCTCACTTCCATCCTCTACACTCTAAGAGGTGAGACCTAAGTCTAAGATTGGGACCCTGACACGTTGTTAAGACCCATTCTATATCTTGAGAGCTCAGCCCCCCTCCTCCACCCCAGCCAGGCTCAAGTCCTGCTCGATCTGTTAGAGCCATGCAGATGCTCGGCTCAGGCTGGACAGTGAAGAGCCGACAGCCGGGTAGGTTTCTCACTGACCTCCAGGATCTGACTGTTCCAGGCTTCTGGCAAGCTTGTCAGCAAACGTGATTGCTCTCCCAGGGAACTGTGAGACTAGATTTCATAGGAGATAGGAGGGTAACATGGGGCTGGCGAAAGCAAAGGTCGTAGACTTCAGCTTAGAACCGTTCAATGAAAAGCTGCTGTCCCGTTTAGGCTTGGGAAGTCCATCGTCCCCAGCGACAGAGAAGGTGGGTGCTGACGGCAGAGTACTTCTTCATGCTCCTCGGCTGCTGTTCTTGTAGGACTCCACCTAGTTATCTTTCTCTACGCATACATTTGTTCATATTTACATATTTCAACCAGAAACAAGCATAAAGCATAGCTAGTTACCCATGTAGCTAAATCCAACTGTTCATAGCCACATTTTACAGTACGAGGCTGAGATTTTTTTCTGCGGTGCTGAGGATAAATCTAGAGCCTAGGACATGCTAAGTGAATGCTCTGTTACTAAGTTACAAGCCAGCTCCATGTTTTATAACATGGAGAGCGCTGCATGGACCGAGGCCGCAGCTCAGCTGGTGTAGGCCATGCGTTCGGCATGCACACAGGCTTGGATTCCATCTCCAGCACCGAATAAAAACAGGTGTGGTGGTGCACTCTGGTTAACTGAGCACTCGGGAGGTGGAAGCGGGAGGATCGGAGTCATCTTCTACTAACTAGTAAGTAAGCCAGAGGCCGACCTGGGCTGCATGAGACCTTGTGTTATAAAGGACTAGCCTCTGAGCCAAAGCAGCACCATCTTCAGGAATTCTGCTGGGCCTGCTCGCCAAAGGTCAACACTGTGCCTCTTTCCACCTCCTAACTCTGCTTGGCCTAGGGGCTAGAGGACATAGATGGGGGGGCGGTGAGGGAGGGGACTCCATCTACGCAGCCATGGGAAGCCATCTCCCGTGCTGGGCGCAGACCTTCCAGTGCGCCTGTATAGCTCACCACGTTCCTACCTGAGCCCTTCACCCATGTCCTCTGAACCTACTCAGTAAACGTACCGATTGCCCAGGCTGCACTTTGGTAGACTAGCACCTGTTTGCCATTGGGACCTCCAGGGGAGGGGTGGATGTTGCTTACATCTTGTAATTTTGAATGGTAGGAATAAATTTTGTTCATGAGCAAGCATAACCTCCCTTTTAAAGGGCATCTTTTGTTTGAAACCTTTTGTGTCCAGTGTTGTCTGGTTAGACTTGTCTGTGTGGGCACACACAGTTCCGGTTCATTCTTGTTTTCTCCCCTTTATATTAAAGTTTATGGGAGGAAATAAAAATGACAAGTATTGGCTCCATAAAGGACACACCAGTCAGAGTCAGGATGCTAATTGAGCCCCCAAAGTTCCTCCTGTGATGTCACCCAGTCACCCCGGGTTCTGCTTCCCTGAAGGAACCACACCCCCAAGCTCTCCGGGCTCAAATGCCATGCAGAAGGAATCAGGGTGCACTGAGCTCACCTCCCGCTCTGCTTCTTAGTTGAGGGGTTCGTCTCTGTGCTTAGGGTAACGGTGAGCTAACCGACCTGTTCCCTTTACTTTTTACGGGATTTTACCTTTTGCAGTAGGTTTTGGAGTTTCAGAAAAATGGCAAACATAGTACAGGGTCCCCACGTCCCCTACAAGCAGGTCCTCGTATTAAAATGCTGTATCTGTATGCCCCATCGATCACAGAGAACTAGGAATGATGTATGATTAGTAAATTCATAACTTATTTCTGCTTTTGAAACCCTTACCCGACATCCATTCCCTACATCCTCGGATCTCGCTGTCTCCTGACGTCGCGCTGGGCCCCCACGGTGTGTGGCCGTTCCCAGGCGTTCTCTTTTCCTCGTGCCCTTGAATGTCTAGGGGAGGGCACTCCGTGATTTGTAGGCTGTCCCACCGGTGGAGCCTGTCTGATGCTTGCCTTAGGACGAGATTGGGGTTACAGGTCACTGAGAGGACAGCGGCAGAGGGGACAAGCTATTTTCTTCACATCATATCAGGCGCACATACTGTCATCATGATTTATGAGTGCTGACGGCGGCGGCCTCGGTCACCTGTCTCAAGCAGAGCTTATCAGATCTGTCTGCTGCGAAGTTATCCTTTTTGTCTCCATATTGTCCGCAGTCGGGTGAAGTCGTTGGCTCTAGTGAAGCCGCAAGCGGGGTGGATGAGGACACCCGCAGCTGGGAGAGCCAGCTGCCTTAGTCAGGGGTGGATTTAAATGTGAATCTCATCCCAAGACGTCTTCGTCAAAGCGTCCATCCAGAAAGTGTGTGCGTGGTATGTGGTGTGTGTGTCGGGGGGTGGAGTGTGTGTTGGGGGGTGTGGTGTGCATGTATGTGGTGTGTGTGTGTGGTATGTGTGTGGTGTGGGGAGGTGTGGTGTGCATGTATATGGTGTTTGTGTGGGGGGTGTGGTATGTGTGTGGTGTATGTGTGGTGTGTAGTATGGTGTGTGTGTGTGTGTGTGTGTGTGTGTGTGTGTGTGTATACATGTACCTGTATGTGTAGGTATGCTGGTGCCCATGTGTGCACATGTAGAGGCCTGAGGTTGATGCTGGCTGCCTTCTATCTCCCTTCACCTTTTTTTGTTTGTTTGTTTGTTTTGGGGTTTTTTGGGGGGTTTTGTTTGTTTTTTCAAAACAGGATTTCTCTGTGTAGCTTTACACCTTTCCTGGAACTCACTTGGTAGCCCAGGCTGGCCTCAAACTCACAGAGATCTGCCTGGCTCTGCCTCCCGAGTGCTGGGATTAAAGGCGTGCACCACCACTGCCCGGCTCACCTTTTTTTAAAGCCAGGTTCTCTCTGAACATGGAGACTGCAGTTCCTGCTAGACTGGCTAGCCAAACGTGCCCCCAGATCTGCCTGTCTCTACCCGCCCAGCTCCGGGGTTACAGGCACGCACAGCCATTCTCAGCTTTTCACATGTGTGATGGGGACCTGAACTCGGGTCCTCAAGCTTGTTCAGAAATGCATTAGCCACTGAGCCATCTCCTCAGCCCCAGAATAACGTTGGACCAAACGTCTGGGCACTTCCTGTCCTAGGGAGGTTGATTAAATTAACCATCACATCATCGTATTTGTATCAATAACGCTAATATGTGAATGCACCCTACTGTCTTCCTTACGTTACACAGCGCGATTACAACCTAATGTCTCTAGAGATAGATGACTTACCACAATGAGCACATGCTATTTATTGTAGAATTGTTGGGCTCTATCTGCTAATACTTGGTCTAGTATTTGGGCATCTGTGTTCGGGAGTTGTGTTGTCCTGTGATTCTCCGTCTTGGTCTGGTCTCGTGCAGCTGGTCTGGTGTCGGTGTGTGCTAACCCTGTAACCCAAGGGAAGGCTCGTTCGGTGCCCTGACTCTTACAGCTCATCATAAGCTTTAGAATTACCGGTTTAGCCTCACCTTGGGTGAGTTCCGTCTTTATCTCCTTTTCTCTTCCACCCAGCTGCCTTCACCCCATCTGGCCAGTCCTTCCTCGACCGTCAGTGTATAACAGTTTCTGCCTCAACTCTGGATGGCATCCTGGACCAGATTTAGAACAGGAACATGAGGGGTCTTCTCCCACAGAACCCCTAGGGACAATTTCCCCTCATGAGGCCAGTATGTCGCTAGGCTTAGGTCTCCTCTGGCCTGGGGCCATCTTCTTCCTTGGTCTCTGAGTAGTGGTGAGTCACTGTTCTTTCTTTCAGAGTCCCCACCCGGCTGCTGACTTTGTGTGCCATGCTTGGTCCCTGTGGGCTTTCCTCATGGGACCCTTGGGTCTGCCCAGCAAGGGCCGGGGTCCGTGCTGGCTTTACACAAAGGGCCCAGTGAGCTGGTGTTCTAGCAGTCTCTTTCCTGTTTCCGCTGAACCAGACATTTCTTTTCAGCTCTTTATCCTGTAACACGTTACCCATCATGGCTGTGTGTTCAGAGGTAAGGATGGATCAGAGCATGAACTCCCTGACCTTCCTCATCTAGGATGCTTTTCTCTAATTTTCTTCCTTCCTTTCTCTTCCTTCCTTCTCCCTTAGTGTAAATTAGGTGTCCAAAAGAATGGATTTCATTCAACACAACCATACCCGTGCGTCATGTACTTTGCTCAGATTCACCCCCTCCGTTCCCCTTTCTTATAACATCTTTCTTATTTACAATTCATTCTCTCGTACAGGAAGTGACTTGACTTCCTCACACGTCCACCCAACACCAGTCTAAGGGAAATAGAACAGGTATTCTGACTCTCTGAGTGGCACATGAACAAAACCAGAAACCAAGCTCTACGCCCCTGCTCAGGGTCAGTGAATGGCTGGCTGGCTGCAGAGCCTGGGACCCCAGGAGGCATTCCAGAATCCGCCTCATCTGGGTCACTCTCGCCAAGAGAAACAGAACACGAAGTAACTGTGGCCTTTGTTGAGGACGATTTCCTTGTCCGTGTATTCAACCCTCGGATTCGGTGGCATCTTGTGATTTCCAAAAGAACAATGTCAGAGGAGACGTGGCCTGAGCGGCTGTCACGACAGCAGATTTTCATTTAGATACTGCCATTCACACTCATTCTTCTTACTTACATTTCTGGTCTGATTGTCCATGCTCCAACTTTCCACTGAGTTCAGCTCAACCCCACATTCCCTGAGGCTCTTTCGTGCCCAGAGACCACCAGGGGATGCAGGCTGGGCTGCCATTGTTCCAGGAAAGGGTACTCCCCCAAATCACGGATAGACAAGTCGCCAGATACTTCAGAGATGCCCGGAAGGCTCATGCCACATGACCAGGTTCCTCCGTGGTCGCGGTGGGACTGAAGCGGAACTGGCTGTTAGAGTCTGCCTGTTGGAAGCTGACAGGTAAAGATGTAATCCGTTGTAGCCATTCATGGCTAAGCTAAGATGGAAATGGTATGTCCTGAAATGGCGCGCTCAAGGTCATCTAAAGCAGATCCAGGATGACCTCTGGTGAAGGCTTCAGGAACGAAAAAGAGAAAAACAGTCCCAAGAGCACTGTGGGGAGGAAGGGTGACCCCGGAGCTGCGGGAAACTGCACAGGTGGTCCAAACAAGGAGTGTCGATTACTCTGTCCTAAAGTCTGTATGGTCTAAAGAGGGCATGTTGGTGAGAGGGAGGGCTGGCACCCTACCTTTGCTCTGCAAGGTGGGCAAACACATACATACATTTGACTCAGGGCCCTGTGCCCTCCCCACGCAGGAACTCAGCAAATGGAACACATTCAGAAGCCATCAGTGTTTTCTTTATTGAGAAAAAAAATTAAGGAAATGGGTCTATGTTCGGATCAGAATATCATGTAAACCAAGAACACAGTTGGAAGATCGGGGTGGTCTTCCAAATCCTTTTACGTTTTTGTGAATTTTACACTATGGATTTTTGGCGTCTGCTCTTTCTAAAGATTTCATTCGAATATTTTGCTTCCCTCTAAGTCCTGCCCACCTCTGTCTCTGCTTCTGTTCTGGTCTCGTGTTTACTTAGTACTCGTGGGGACACGTCCACCATCCATATCCGCCCCTCGGGGCTTAAGCTCCAGATGGGGAAACCAACCGAAAACCAGAAACCATGACTGTGACTGCAGACAACGCTGCTCCTGAAAATTCAGGAATCTTCACTCGGCTGGGGAGAGGATTCAGTCGGCGACTGCAAGGCAAAGGACCTTTCTGGATCCCCAGCATCCAAATAAAAAGATGGATGTTGAGGTGCAAGCCTGAAACTCCACCCCAGGGAGGCAGAGACAAGAGAATTCTCGGGCCTTGCTGGCCACCCAGTCTAGCTAAGGTGGTAAGATCCAGGCCCAGCAAGAGACTCTGCTTCAAAAGCTAAGGTGAAAAGGGACTAAGGAAATCACCCAGTTTCAACCTCCAACCTCAATGCCCACACATGTGCACACACACACACACACACACACACACACACACACACACACACACACACCCTTCGCACACTTCCTGGGAAGGCCACTTGCACCAGTGTGCTCTGCAGGGGCGCCACTGTCCTTCCACCTCAAGGACTTCAACAATAGGGCTGCTGTGTTCTCAGGAATTGGAGACAGACCAAAATAATATCAGCCATGCAAGGAGCTGAGATGTGGATCTCACTCCATCTCCATATTCCTTGGCCTAGGTGAACACCCAGCATATTGTTACCTTTTCAACTTTAAATCCACAGTGTTTAAAGGGATTATACCCATGTCTGGGTAAACTGGACCAATTGAGTTTAAAAAAGAAAAATATAAAGGCAATGTTTATGTTCAAATGTCAGGCCGTGTGTGAGTAGACTTGGTGTCCTTTTCCCATGAATAACATTTCACACTGTAATTAATTTATCCATGTTCCCATCAGCCCAGCATTATTCCCCGACAAAAGCAGCGGTGAGGAGAGGCTGAGGGGGCGGGGACTCGGTTGTTTCTTTTGGAAAAGCTTTCTTAATTGGATATGTGTTCTTTTCATAACAATATAAAGACGATGGTGATTTGTCAAGGGCAGTCCTGGGTCTAAAGCCAGCTGCAACCTCTCTGCATGGTAGTTCAAGGGTGTTTCAAATTAGCAAATATGCCCTCGAGCCCTGGGCAGAGGCCGCTGAAGGTTCATTTCCAGGAGCATCTTGCCTTCCAGCAGCTGGGCAGTGTGCGCCACGTTTATTGACCTTAGTCCACAGTGGAGTCCCCTAGCATTGGTGCACGGTTAAGGTGACCGGAAAAGACGGCTCTTGTCTGCTCAGTGAGCTCTGCCATGGCTGCCACTGAGTGGCATCTGTGGATCTGTGACTGCAGCTTTGGTTAAGGTGTTGCATGTGTGAATTGGGAGAGGGAGGACCAAATGCCACAGAGATCTTTTCGTTTCTTGTTTTGTTTTTTTTCTCATATTCCCAAGAACTTTCTGGGGAAAGTTCAGAGCTGTTGTTCTAAGATGACACACAGCTGGCCAGTCTAAAGGTGCTCGCAACCCAACAAACACACAAGATCAAAGTATCCAGGAAATGAGTTCCCGGGAAGAGAAAGGAAGGAACAGGCCTGGGTTTTAGAGTCCGTGGGCCCTGGAAGGGACGGACCTACCACAGAATAACAAATCCTATCCCCACAGAGCCAGGCAGGCTGTGGCAAGCTGAGCCTGCTGAGATCCACTGTCGGAGGGACGTGGGCTGGGAGGGCTGTGGTGAGTAGCCCAAATTGTGTATAGAGGGGCTTACCTTACCAAATGGAGTCTTACCAGATTCCTTGAGTTTGAGAATAGAAACCAGAAATCTAGATGTTTCCATTTTTAATTTTAAAAATTAAATGAAAATTAAAGAAATGACCCCCTGTTGTGGGGCTGAGGTCTAAACCAGTCCTGGGCTCCATGTGGTGGAGGGCCATAGAGTGCGGGTTGAAAAGCTAAGAATGGAAGGCAGAATCCCTGGGGGAGGTCCGCATGGAAAAGAACAGGCTGTGTAGAGAATGGGGGTTCCCCGGGAGGGAGCAGGCTGTGTAGACAATGGGGGTTCCTCGGGAGGGAGCAGGCTGTGTAGACAATGGGGGTTTCTCGGGAGGGAGCAGGCTGTGTAGAGAATGGGGGTTCCTCGGGAGGGAGCAGGCTGTGTAGAAGAATGGGGTTTCTTGGGAGGGAGCAGGCTGTGTAGACAATGGGGGTTCCTCGGGAGGGAGCAGGCTGTGTAGACAATGGGGTCCCCTTCTGCTGTCTCAGCAGCTCATTTAGAGGAGAGTCGTGACAGGGACTGAGCCTGGTGACCAGTGGGACCTGCAAAGCCCAGAAGGTGGTGGGCAGTTTCTTTTCTATGTGGTTGAGCATTCCTTGGGTATATGCCCAAGAGTGGTATGGCTGGGTCTCGAGGTAGATCGATTCCCAATTTTCTGAGAAACTCAGTTTCTTTTCTAAACCAGGCACACTCTCAGGAGAGTGCCAAGAGACCAGCTTTAGTGAAGGATACCTCTTAGGAGCAGGACTCTCCACAGAGAAGCTATGGGGGTAAACTGAGGCAGACCTCCTATGTCTACGTGAATCATATCAGGTGAGGGACTGTAGTCAAGAGGAGGGTAGCATAGACTGGAGTCACCAGAGGAGACGGGCAGGTCAGGTCATGCATGTGGGATGCATGATGGAGAGACGATGACCTAGATGGCCAGAGGCTCACTTCCATCTTTGGGGAGACTCAGAATGGACCTTGAGTGCCATCCCCCGCCCGGTCTTGGTTTTGATGAGGAAGTACTGATGTTGTCAGCATGCTACAGCTGTGTTCTGTGTTTGGGATGAAGGAAACTTAGTGGTTTGTGGGTGTTCCTTACAGAAGACCCAGAATTCTCCAGGAAATGATAATTGCCCCCAAGCGCATAGGAATCATGGGCAATGCTCTTCGTGCACGATCATGTGTGTGTGTTTGTGGGAGGATTGCACATCTGTGTACAGCACACCTGCATGTGTATACACCTGCACACACGCACACACATTTTTAAAGCTTGAATTCTGGGGGGCAAACACAGGTCCCCATACATCCAAGGCAAACAATTTACTCACTGACCAGCTCCCTGGCCTTCTGTGTGGGCCTTAACCATACCCAAAGGCTGTGCATTAAAGGCTCGGTGCTCAGCTTGGTGCTGTGGACATGAGGTGGAGCCTCGTGGGACGCCTTTAAGACATTTGGAACGCCTCTGCAAGGGCCAGGGGCTTTCTAGCCCCTCTCTGTCTTTTTTGTTTCCTGGCTGTGAGGGACCGGTTTTGCTCTGCCTGTGTCCCCACCGGGGTACCCTGTCTTACCACAGGCCCAAAGCAATGGGTCCAGCGAAGCACCGGGAGTAGCCTTTAACACTGAGCAGTGAGCCCTTTCTAAGCTGATTGTTGAGGTAATACGAGGCTAACTAACGCAGACAACCAAGGGGAAGCCAAAGGGCAGGGGGCGCCCCCAGCCTGCTGCAGGAAGAACACCAGCTGAACAGCCACCATAGGGAACGGCCAAGTACCGTAGGCATACACTGAGCCTGGCTCGCTTGCCACCTGAGAATGAGCAGAGTCAAGAGAAAGCAGAGCGTCTAGATTTGAGACATTCCCAAGAGAGGATGATGGGAAGTGGCTGGTTTGGGGACATCACATTCACTGAAGCAGGGGCTCATAGAGGATGAAGTACAGTTACTGAGAAGGACGGAGGCCACATCGGTCATGACTTTAGTGGAGGGACCCAGGAGAAAGGAGGCAGGGGTTCTGGTTCTGTGGTCATCGCAGGGGATGGGGTCCTATCCATCACACCCAGGACGAGACGAGATGAGAGTTAAGAGCAAAGGGAGAAGAGGAATGGCCGGGGAAGCCAGTTCAAGTCCGCCTCACGCTGGCAAACAGGGAATGTCAAGTGCTGTAATAACTCATTCTGTAGGGAGCAGAGAGAACCCGGAAGAGAGCTGAAGACAGTGCTGTGTGCAAGGCACAATGCCTTTCTGGAAAAGCTCCCTTCACAATGCCCAGGGACAGGTGGGAGGCATCATCCCACGCCCTGATGAGAGAGATAGTGATCCAGGCAGCTGGTTTGGTCTGGATTGTGTAGGAAAGGACCGCACATGTAAAGGCTTGGTAGGATAAACCTGCTACTTCCGGCCGTCACCCATTCCCACCTGTTGGACTCCTGGCTTTGGAAGGGTGGGCAGAAAGATACCCCATGCCCACAGCACAACACAGCACTGAGGAGAAAGGAATTTTTAGACCAAGTTTATGGATTTGTTTTCCCTCTCTGGGGTATGTATAGTTGTTGAAGAAGACACAGAGTAGAAACACTAAACTCACTCTTGGGTATTCCCACAGCGGACAATGCTGACGTCAGGTGGTGTTTCTCCTTTACGTCCTTTTAAAATAATGTCTTGCTCTCTACGTAAAGTCCAGGGCCTGTGTTTTTCATGTAACGCGATAGCATAAAGATACCTTTGTGTTGAGTCAGGTGTGGTATTGTATGCATCCAGTCTTCGCACTTCACAGGTGGATCTCTGCGAACTTGAGGCCAGCCTGATCTACATAAGAGTGTACCAGGACAGCTAGGAATACGCAGTGAGACTCTGTCTCCACACACACACCAGCAAGCAAAAAAAAAAAAACAAAAAACATTACAGTCCACTTGTAAACATTTTGCTTGCAACTTCATATGATATTTCTCTTGTATCATATATACCATGACTTAATTATTTCTCTGGTTTTAGGCACCAAGATTTTAATTATTGTAAATAAAATTGTAAAGAATCTCTATATGCTTAAGAGTTCTCCTAAACTCAGATCCTCTCCCGGGAATAGATTTCTCAGAATAAAAACCACATGTCAAAAGCTGGAGGCATTCTAGTGCTTTACAAAGGGGCTGTGTGTGTGGAGTCGGCCACCCACACGAGGACAGTTCCGCAGCTGCCTTTGTCAACAGGAGTATTGCCCTGGAACGCTGCAGGTGACCCGTGGGACCGCCTCCACTCCCAGGAGTGGAGCCAGTTGTTCCCAGGCACACACTGAGGCTGTGGTCCTTAGACGAGGACGACCACACACCCTTGACTGTGGATGCCTCTGCTATGGCATCCACCAGCCTGGCCAGCCCCTCTCCCCGGGACAGCCTCCTGCCGCTTCACACCTGACCGGCTGGTGGGCAACGCTAGGAAACTGACCGGGAAGTTCTCGGAGCCGCTTCAGGACTTGCTCCCGCTGGGAGAGAAGGGCGGTTCGTACTGGCCTGAGAAATTGGGAGGTGGTGCCAGGGCTGGGGTGCCTCCAGCAACTGACTGCCCACAGCAGAGCCCCCGACAGTCTGGGCACCTCTGCACCCTCCATCCAGGACCAAGCACTCAGTAAGTAGATACTCAAGATAGCCTTGCAGAGTAACTGCAGGGCCACAGGGGTCCGGCGGGATATTAAGGGAAAGGAATCTGGAGAGGTTTTGAGCCATCTCTGATGTGACTGTTTGGAGCTGATTAACCGGGTGTTTGTCCAGTGTTGCCCCGGGTCTGGCCTCTGGA
Source organism: Peromyscus maniculatus bairdii (assembly GCF_049852395.1). Classification (NCBI taxonomy): domain Eukaryota; kingdom Metazoa; phylum Chordata; class Mammalia; order Rodentia; family Cricetidae; genus Peromyscus; species Peromyscus maniculatus. The sequence continues at coordinate 81,714,449 of NC_134863.1, read as the reverse complement.
TTCTCCTACAGACTGTCTGCCAGCCCCGAGCCCACCCGCTGGATTCAAAGTGCTCCCCGCCCTTGGCGCTGGGTGCAGGGTCCGGGTGGGCTGGGTGACCTCCGGGACCTGGGCCGGCGAGTGTAGGCGGAGCGGGGCTGGGGCCTCCCCTCCTCGGGTTCTGCGAGGCTCCGCCTGCCCCAAGCGGCACTGCACAGGGCGCCCAGGGCTCGACGATCCCGGCCTCAGCACACGCCTTGAACCCCGCTGCACACCCGGCTCCCTCGGCTTCCAGACCCGGGTAAGTCCGGGGCTCCTGCCTCTGGGACAGATGCCCTCCTGGGACCATAGCTCAGTCTTGGCCATGATTCAACCAAACTCCTCTCAGCCTGTCTTCACTTACGGGAAATCATAGGAACACATTTTGCTTTTATTATTAACTCATAGGCATTCTCGGAGAAAATTTGGAAAATACCTAAAAGCATCAAAAGAAAATTAAAACCACCACCCCATTCCTGAACCTCAGAGACCCCCACCCCACCCCCAGCTCAGCCATACTTAAAGGTGCAGCAGCTACACAGAGACTGATTTTCTTTTTATCAGCTAGTTGTTTAATTATTTTGATCAGGAGGGTTCCTGGGTTTGGGCCTTTTTCCCATGGGAAAGGCACGGGACATGGAGAACATGATTGATATCTGATAGTGATTGCAGTAATGAGGGAACGGGAAACTTCTAGAAGAAAGCTAGGCGACAGCCCTGGTGTGTGCCTAATCCCACTCCCCTGAGATAGAGTGCTCTTTGGGTCGTCTAAAGCACCTCACCCTGGACTGACAGCCCACTTCAGCACGAGAAGTCTGTCCATCTCCACGGAGGAAGACTAACTGTAGCTGCTATCTGTGGCCAGGGAGATGGGGCTTTCACAGAGTTCTCAGGCGCTGCTTGAATTCTTGGGGGTAGCTGGAATTTCAGACAGACTTGGTTGGGCCCAAAACTTCTGCCTTCCTCGCCTGTTGGGTTTTCCCAGCAGGTGAGGAAGGCACCCCAAATTCCCAAGGAAACAGCCCAGACGTCACCCACAGGGCTTGCCTGTGACAGTGGATTGGGAATGAATCCTAAAAACAAAAGCACCCGAGGCCCTCAGAGAGATTCACACACGTCATCTACATCTCCAGGGTGAGCCTACTCTGGTGTGGTCTCTCTTTTTGCGAGTCAGATGGAACTCGGAGGCATCCATGCATTCATGCATGCAAGCCTGCTTCTGATGAATGATTGCTGCATTTCCCACCAGATGCAGTCTTGGTTCCAGCTGTTCTGGACAGAATGAAAAACAGCACACACAAAGATCTGCTCGAAAGGCTTGCCTTTGGGTGGGAAAGATACACATGCAACAGTGAACGCAGTGATTAAGAAAACGATGCCATACTATGATAACATTCAATCAGTGCTACGGAAAAGAGCAAAGGAATGTGGGACAAAAGCATATTATCTTAATAATTACTGGCACTCTTAAAACATTTAGAGATAAGGTGAGTTTCAGATCCATGTATATAGCAATATAGATAATAAACATTATATCATGTAAAAGATTTATAAAAATAAAAACAATTTAAATTTTAGCAGGAGGACATACTGTGTTGCCAGAGGCTTTCCTATAGTGAGCTCACTCCCAGAATGCAATGTGCTTTCTCACTTATTCACTCATTCACTTATTCACCCTCTCACTGCAGTGGTATCGGATCTAACCCTGAGCTCTCGTTTACATCGCCATTCCTTCCTGAAATAATCTAAGTGCTGGAGTAGGGAATGGAGGCAGCTAATAGTCTATAGATGTGAGAGGCTCCTGGGAGGAAATGCCCAAATAGACTTGCAAACTGCTCCAACTGTGGGGCAGAGAGACTGGCACCATGAGGGGCCAAAACAGGGAGACGGGGTGGGGTCTTCACAGTTTGCTATTCCATCTAGCCTTCGGAGGACCTGTAGCACATTGCCACAGAGATGGCCTACCCACGCTCTCGAGGAGAGCAGGGGCAAAGTCATGGCAGGGTTATTTGATGTTGCATACAACCCTGCCCTGTGGTGTGTGCATATAGGCAGAGTAGAGTTCCCCTCCCAAGCCTTTAGACGGAGAAACGAAGGCTCTTTGGTTTTACTTAATTTGCTGAAAAGTACCATTCCCAATTCCTTCCTTATAAACGACTTCTGCTGTCATTTGTCCTTTATCCAAAATTCTCACACTCCTCCCTCGTTGAATCTTCCGAGTCTGCATTTCCATCCCTCAGCCAGCCTCTGTGTCTGTCACCCGTGGGGAGGTCCAGGAAAGCCAGGGGAACAGAACCAGATTCAGAGGCTGCAGCTCACATGTAGTCAGGAGCTGGCAGATAGCAAGCAGCTTCCTCATTTGCGGCTGGTAGTTCTGGGTCTCCACACTTTGTCCTAACTCCTCGGGAAGCCCTGTCTGCCTCGTCCCCAGGGAGAGATGAAGACCAAGGCAATGCCAGCTTGCTCCCTGGAGAGTCTGGAGGGCCCCTCAGGAGGGGTAAACGTAGCATATGTGTGTTTCCAGAATTTGGACAGGGGGTTGAAAGGAAGGCATGAGCGATAGACAGTTGCTTCCAAGGACAGCTGGTGTAAATTCCAGGCTCATCCAAGGTCATAGTCACCCACATCAGGCCTGTCTGGAGTCGCTTTCGCTCTCAGTCTGCTGCTTATCACAGAAGGCCGAATGCTTTGGTGACTCAGCCCTGCGTCCTGCTTGAGGAGTGCTCTTTCGAGGAAATGCTTCAGGAATCCTGTCAGTCAGAACAAGAATGCACCCCACTCCACTGAGATAAGGAGTGATTAGGGGAGAGCCCTTTGGTTCTCCCAAACCTGAGAGGGGCGACAGGAACCAGGCCCCAGCTCCGGCCGTGACCCCCATCTCTCCTGTCTATCCTGGAGCCTAAACTGCTAAAAGAAAGCCCTGCCCGGTGAGCAAGCCTCAAGTCCTCAGAACGTTGCCAGTGTTGGGAAAGCCTTTGTTCCGGAAGCTTCCAGACTGTTATCGGTGCTGATAGGTAGGTAACCTAGCAAGAGCGTATGGGGCGGGGGCAGGAAGGCAGGGGGTGCACTGGGGGCCTCACAGGCTCCACTAAGGCAGGGGGTGCAATGGGGGCCTCACAGTCTCCACCAAGGCAGAGGGGTGCACTGGGGGCCTCACAGACTCCACTAAGGCAGAGGGGTGCACTGGGGGCCTCACAGACTCCACTAAGGCAGGGGGTGCACTGGGGGCCTCACAGACTCCACTAAGGCAGAGGGGTGCACTGGGGGCCTCACAGACTCCACTAAGGCAGAGGGGTGCACTGGGGGCCTCACAGACTCCACCAAGGCAGAGGGGTGCACTGGGGGCCTCACAGACTCCACTAAGGCAGAGGGGTGCACTGGGGGCCTCACAGACTCCACTAAGGCAGAGGGGTGCACTGGGGGCCTCACAGGCTCCACTAAGGCAGAGGGGTGCACCGGGGGCCTCACAGACTCCACTAAGGCAGAGGGGTGCACCGGGGGCCTCACAGACTCCACTAAGGCAGAGGGGTGCACCGGGGGCCTCACAGACTCCACTAAGGCAGAGGGGTGCACCGGGGGCCTCACAGACTCCACTAAGGCAGAGGGGTGCACCGGGGGCCTCACAGACTCCACTAAGGCAGAGGGGTGCACTGGGGGCCTCACAGACTCCACTTGCAGCTGTTCAGTTTCTCTCAGCTTCCCAGAGCCCTGAATCCTGAGCGACTCCAGGCAGGCATGCAGCTCTGGGGCCGAACTTTCAAGGGAAAAACACACTTGCACTGTTCTAACTGGGACCAGGCCCCTGCTTCAAGCCCAAGCATCTGCAGAAATGAGCAGAAATGGCAGCCAGTGCCAGTGTGACAATGTCCAACCCAGGCTGAGCCCCAGCTTGGTTATGTCTGAACTGGGCATTCCCGGTTCCTTTGATGCTGCCTCATTGTCCTGTACCAGTCAGTGACTCAGACCAACAGTTCTCCCAGGGCAGAGCTGTCTGTGGAGAGCTTAGATGGGGCCAACTTCTCATAGTTTAGGGATGAAGCCAGTTCTCACATGTGAGACCCAACTGGACCCGAGGAGTGGCTGGCTCCCCAGTTTGAGTCTAAAGTGTCCATCTCCTCTCTCCAAGGTCCTGGGAACGCTGTTCTCTGTACTGATACAGTGGAGGCTGGTAGCTAAAAAAAATTACATTGCACATGTTTTGATGGGAGAGATGACTTGGGTCACTCATCTCAGCACTGTGGAGCTCAGTTTTCTGTAAATTAGAACTGTTGGGTCAGTTGCTCTCCACGCCCGTTTGAGTCCACCAGTCTGGACACCAGGGCCCCCAGGCTGGGGTGCTCTGACACTGTAATGGGAGAGAACTTGGGGAATCTGACAAAAGGCCCCCCATGGCAGGCACATTGGACCCTGTGTCCTTTCTGCCAGGACCATCATGTGGAGTCTCAGCATACAGTGTACCACGGTGAACAGCCTGCAGGCTTTGTGGGGTACAGAGGGGTCAGTGAAGGCAGGGGAATGCATTTGTGTAGAGTACGGACCAATTCCCACAAACCTGTGGAGCTGTTATTTGAAAGGCAGGTGCTCAAGCCGGCTTTTCTGGCCCAGCATGAAGCTAATCATAGTTTAAGGTGCCAGGGTGAGCTAGCTGGAGCACAGTGAAGGTGATACTTTCTGGAGAAGCATGCCAGACCAAGAAAGATCTGGAAAACCAGGAAGATGTGAACATTCGACCATGAAACCATGCTTTATAGCTCAGACAGTTAATTCTGCAAAACGTCAGTCCATTTTCTAAGTTTCCACTGCGCAGCCCAGATGCCTCGGACTGACTGTTAGTGTCAGTCGGCAGTACAGAGCTCTGTCTGTGACAAAGAACACCTAGGCCTAATAATCCATAAGGAGTTCCTTTCCCGCTGGGTGTGTAGCTCTCTTGTAGAGTGCCTGGTTAGTGCACGATGCCCTGGGCTCAGTCCTCAGCGGGCATAATCCAGGTGTGGTGACGTAATGGGGAGGTGGAGGCATGACCTTTAGAATTCAAGGTCATCCTTGGGTCCCAGTAAGTTCAAGGCCAGTGTGGACTACATGAGACGCTCTCAAGAGAAAAATCCCTTCTTCCTGTCCTGGAAGCTGAAAGGCCGAGGCTCACACCTGGCTAGAGCCTTCTGTTTGTGCCGTCCCACGGTGGAAGGGGGAGGACGGAGTGGGATCAACAGCCCCACACTCATTCTAACCACAGTAAAGGCCCCGTTTCTTGGCACTGTTTCGTTGAGAATTCCTTCCAGCACCTGACTGGGGGACACAGTCAAACCATAGCGGGAAGCTTTTTAAAAGTCCGTGTCAGGAACCCAGAGTGACATCATTAAAATGCCGAGGTGGGATCCAGGTGTCATTTTCTGAGCTCTCCACAGAGCTTCTCAAAGCTAGTCAGCCTGGTGCCCAGAGCAGCAGCTTGAGCCCCCAGAACTCAGAAGGCAATGCGCATGCAAATCCCCAATCTACACCTCAGTCCTGAGAAACCCTGGAGGGGGAGCCCAGCAATCTGCAGTTCACAGGTGCGTCTCAGGCGTGCTAAACCAGGACCTTAGCAGGAGAGGAAGGGTCGGGTGGGCCGGGGGTGGGGTGGGGTGGGGTGGGGTTGAAACAGACGTTCGGGGCTGTTTCTTCCGGCCACAGTAATTTCCATCTGGTTTGAAGAAACAGGTCTTTTCAGCAAACCCACAAGAATAAATTAAATACAGAAGTGACTCTGAAATTAGTTTCCTGTGTAGAGGTGGTGATTCTACACCAGTCAACATTTGGGTCCCCCAGTGTTGCCTGCCACATAGACACTGGTCCGTAAGAGCTCCCTGGTAGTAACTGGTAGCAGGATTGTGTGCCAGCGCAGTCACTCTGGGATTTTGGAAATAAAATCATACCATCAGCTCAATGCCTGCTCTTCCCTGGGGGAGGGGCCTGAGACTCCCTAACCGGTTTCAACTCCTTTAGGAAGAAATCATTGAGCTTTGACCTTTGATCTGTTTCTGGATGACTCCCGCCTGTTCCCGTAGTTGCCAGAATGGGGCTCGATTTTTCCTTGGTTGAGGAATCGGTAGTGTGTTGTCCTGTCAACCTTCCCCGCCCCAACAGGCCTCTGCACATGCTCAAACGGCTAGCAATCAGAAAGATGAGCTTCATTTCTCGTTTACGACAGCTCTCTCCAGAAAGTGTGGGAGAGAGCCACAGTGGTCAACCATGGTAAAAATGAAACTTAAAACCTAAAGCCACAAATTCTTAGAGTGCAACTTCTAAGCGAGGCAGAAAACCCCATGGCCTCATGTGTCATCCGTTTCCTGTGACTGTGACCAACACTAAGACAGCAGTCTGGAAGGGCTTGCTTTGCCTCACACCCTCAGGGCTTCCATCCGTGGTCGCTTAGCTCCACGGGTTCTGGGCTGAGGCGAGGCAGAGCAGCACACAGTAAAACAGATCTACTCACCTTTCTGCAGCCAGGAAGCAGCGAGCGGTGTCGGGAAAGGGCCAAGGGGAATGCTGCCTTCAAAGGCAACAACAACCCACGTTCTTCAGCTCAGCCTCAGCTCTACAGGTCTACCACCTTCTGCCAGTCTATTCAAATTCTGAATCCATTTATGGATTTACCCATCCATTAAGCCAAAGCCTGCATGATCTATTCATCTCTGGAAAGGTTCTCACACCCAGAAGTGTGCTCTACCGATACCCTAGGTGTCTCCCAATCTTGTCAAGTCGAGCTCTTGGTGAGCTCTTGTGCTGAGAGAGAAGATCTGGGGTCACAGTCATGTGTATGATTCTGAAGGAGCAGATGTGATCTCACCAGGGTGAGTGGCATGAGGAGAGGCAGAGGGAGAGTCACTAACATGTCGATGGTGGGAGAGCAAGGAAGGTTCAGAAGGTGCAAACATCTTCACCCGAGGAATGATGTTGGTCAATGTCACAGTCCCATTCTCCCTGGGAAAGGCTGAGCTGCCATGGTGTATGATTGTCTTTTTTCTTGGTGATTCTGGCCAGAAACTGTGTCCCAAACATACCTTTGCCTCTAGTTACAATTATCACTAAGGGTACCTCATGGGCATATTCTACTAAAAACTGCCTTGAGTCTCCTAGGAGATGAGGTTGGGCCACCTCAAGCCAGGTAAACTCCTACTGGCCATTTTTGAGTTGAACTGAGAGCATGAATGACTTCAACATCTCTAGGTTTCTGTTTCCAAACAGAAGAGATGGGTAGAAGGTGGTATTTACATCCACAACCACAGCTACACCCACCCCAAAAGAATAGAAATAGTTTTAGCTTATCAGTGATTTGATGGTCACCTAGACAGGGTTCTTAGAACACACAAAATACCACCCGACAGAATTCTACAGTTACTGGGGACACCTCTCGCAATGACCAAGCCTGGGTGTTCAGATGAGACACTAAAGAGACAGAAGAAGCGACGTATTCCCCATGGCCCTGCTAGTCATTCACAGGAGGCAGGTGATCGGAGAAGGAAGGTGAGCACACTGGAACCCACGTCCTCAGACTAGAGTGCTGGTGAACTCGGCACTCAGTCCACGGGCCGCCATGATATAGGGTAGGGCTTCCACTCAGCGAACACAGCCGCCCCTAGAGAGACATCCATGGTGGAACAGACCCTCCTAGTCCATTCTCTCGATAGATCTGAGCATTGTGCCTGGGTAGTTTATAAAGAATAATGCCTTGTTTGGGTCATGGTTCTGAAGATGTCCAACAGTGTGGTGTAGTCACGTGTTTGGTATCTAGCAAGCACCTTGTACTACATCATGCCACGGCAGAGGGCACCACATAGGTAGACACAGCAAGTTCACCACGGATAACCCATTATATCCATAGAGAAATTCAAGGGTAGTAAAGCCCCTCCCTCAAGAACACATTCATCTATAAACGGATTCATGCATTTTCGAGGGCAGCATCCTTATGATACAGTTCCTTTCCAGTGGTCTTATTGCTCAACACTGTTACCCTGAGAACCAAGTTTCCAACCTGCGGCCTTTGGGGGGACGCATTCACCCTACAGCAACCACCCATTACACATTCCTTCCCAAGGTGACTGCGGGTGCCTCAGTCCGAGGAGTCACATGAACCTCTGAAGTCACCTTTCTGTTGCTGTGATAAACGCCATGACCAAAAATGACTTATGGAGGAGTTTCTGCTGACTTGCAGTTGCAGAGGGAGAGTCCACAGTGGTGGGGGAGGCATGGCAGCAGACAGCCGAAACAGGAAGCTGAGAGGTCACATCTTCATCTGCACACAGGAAGCAGAGAGAGAGAACTGGAAGTGGGCGGGACTATAAGCCCTCAACCCCTCCCCAAGGGCTGTTTTTCCTCCACGGTGCCTTCACCTCCTAAAAGTTCTACAGCTTCCCACAAGGGCACTGCAAGCCCAGGACCAAGCACTCAAGTACATCTCCTGTGGGGGAGATCCCCACTCATCACCACAGCCACCGAGAACTATTGTAGGGATGTATAATTCCTTTCCAGGCCCACAGAACCAGCACGAGGCTGATTAGCTCTCTTTTGTTTATTATTTATTTATCATTTTTGAGACAGACTCTCACTAGCCCTGGCTGGCCTGGAACTCATTCTGTAGACCCAAACTCATAGGGATCCTCCTGCCTCTGCTTACCAGGTACATTTTTATTTTTTAAAGTTTTTTTTAAGCACACTTTTTATTTATTTGTTTGTTTGTTTGTTTGTTTGTTTTGTGTTTGTGTGTATGCCTGTGTATGTTGGGAAGGGACACATACACGTGGAGGTCAGAGGACAGTTTTCAGGAGTCAGTTCTCTCCCCCTACCACGTGGGTCCCAGGGATGGAACTCAGGTCTTCAGGCCTGGCTTTAGTCAGTGCCTTCACCCAGTGAGCTGATTTGCCAGGGCCATCTGCTTTATTCATGGAGTGGCCACCATAGTGTCCACTCTGGGGGGAGTGGGCAGAGAGAGGAATGAGTGTTTCGACATGGACATGGGTTGAATGTAAGGAAATGCACACGCGCACAGCCTATGGATGGGCCATAAAGACAGTAATAAGGGAAAAAGGAATGAGACCCAATGAGGTACATGACCCCATATTATTTATGACACACACATACGTGTATGCAGTAACATACATTGATGAAGCTCATCCCAATGACTGCCCCAGAGAGTTGAGGGGATGATGGGTAGAACTGAAGTGAGTCAAGTTATCAGCTGATTGACCAAGAGAGGCCGATGAGACTCCCGATGTATAGACCACAGAAAGATGTTTGTCCACTCCCTCTGTCACCCGAGACTCTGAAGAGTTGTGAGCATGGCGTGGGAGGTGGCCCGTTCACACTGGTTGATTTCAAGTTGCATTTTCCTTTCAGGAATTTCGCTCTACACCAGGGGAAACCGTGAAGCCCAGGATGATCCTGTCTAATTCCACGGCTGCGCTGTCCTTTCTGACCACGCTGTGGCAGGAGACAGCCGAGCAGGACGGCGACGCGTCAAGCCTGGCTCGCAGGTCTCAGCTCCGCGATGACAGCAAGCTGGAAGCGCTCTACATCCTCATGGTGCTGGGCTTCTTCGGCTTCTTCACCCTGGGCATCATGCTGAGCTACATCCGATCCAAGAAGCTGGAGCACTCACACGACCCATTCAACGTGTACATCGAGTCAGATGCCTGGCAGGAGAAAGACAAGGCGTTCTTCCAGGCCCGCGTTCTGGAGAGCTGCAGAGCATGCTACGTCATTGAAAACCAGGCGGCTGTGGAGCAGCCTGCCTCACACCTTCCCGAACCCCACAGCTAGTGAGGAGTAGACAAGCCCCACATGGGACAGCCTTTCTAGTCACACGCATGTCATAGCCTTTACTGTAGGGATGCCATTGGAGTCTTTGCTAGTGAACAATTGAGGGATGAATTAATAACACACGTTTTCTAAAATCACATTCCTTCTATAATAGATGATCAATTTATTCTACAGCACCTACCCTTGTTTGTTTGTTTTTAATCTAGCAGAGTCCCCAACAATGGGGCCTCTGAGAATGCAAGCCAAGTTTCCCCAAATCTCTCGACGTTAGCAGGGTCACACGACAAAGTTCTGATCAGAAGATACGGACATGGTGAGTCCAGTTCGTAAGTAGCCTTTGAAGAGGGAAGGGTGTGCCCTTCATCTTCCTTGTCCCCCTTAAGGACATTGGTACACTCAAGCAGCTCTGACAGGAACAGCAATCCCTCGGGTGATGCAGATGGAGCAGGACCGCTCCCCTCCCTGCACTGCCTGCCTGTCAGGGTCTTAGAAAGAGCTTTACCCCACAGCCCCTGCAGCCACTGCTTATCTCGGTCTCCGCTAAAGTCACGGAATCAGTATCCAAACCCAGTGGCCCCTCTGTCCTCGTCCCTCTGTTCACAACTGTGGCTCTATCCTCCTGCCCTCCTGTCTCCCAACTCCTCCCTTATAATATTCCTTACACACACACACACACACACACACACACACACACACACACACACCCCTCACAGTTCAACCTGGATGGAAATTGCTTCTTATATATAGGGCTGGAACACAGTAGAAAAAGACAGACACCATGGACAAGGTGCACAGTTATCACTGGAGGGAAAGTGGCCACCCACCATCCCAAAGGGCCAGGGGAAGGTGTATACATGGGCGTTGGCAGCACACGGGACTGATGTGGCAGGGTCCTTGAGGTGTGACAGGTTTGACTTGGATGAATTATGTTCCTAAAAGACATATTGAGGTTCGACACAAGGAGAATGCTATGAGATGCCAGAGGCAGAGGTCGGAGGACGAAGACAAAAGCCAAAGCGCTAAAGATGGATGGCCACTGGACTCGGGACAGAAACGAGGAGCAATTCTCCTTGCGCGTTTTCAAGGACATGAGGCCCTCCCAAGCCTTCGTCCCAGACTCCGGCCTTGAGGACACAGGACAAGGCCCGTCTGTTGTTTAGGGAGACTTTGATAAGACAGTCTAGCCAGCTAGGGCAGTATCAGCTGCACCTCCCCCTCGGACAGACGGAACTGTGGGAGTGGGGTGGAGAGTGGTGGCCCCAGAGCCGCTGTTCACAGCAGACAGACACAGACATCTCAGCCCCCGGCATGGGGAAGCAGCGCCCTGAGTGCCAGCCTTCTCCAGCTACCACCTGCGATACGAGGACCTTTAGTACCATGGCACCTTGAAAGCTCACCGGCTGGCACTCCTGGAGAGTGTGAAACACTTCGGGGAGACACAAGTTCTGGAAAACTGAACGCCGGGCCGGCAAGACGGCTTGGTATAGAGGCGACCTGGGTCTGTTCCCTAGAACCCATGGTGGAAGGAAAGGACAGACCGCAGAAAGTCGTCCTCTGACCTCCACGTGATGCACAGTGCATGCACACAGACACAGACAGACACACACATGCACACACACACAACCATACACATATAAAACAACAATAAATAAAGATTTAATCCACAATCTAATGAAAAGCACCTCCCGCACGGCACTGACTGTGCTCCAGTAGACACATTTAGCTCTGTCTGATTGGATGATTATAGCCCTCATTTCCCAATAAGCAGTGATTCCCGTGTGTGCGTGGGAGGAGGGCGCATCTCCACATCAGAACCCTGATGTGGGTTAGCCTCTGAATTGCCACTGTCTTTGAATAATTATTTGGGTCCCAGGATCCTTTGAATTCCAATGAATGCTCAACTCCTTCCCACCCCAAGACGCTCAGGGACGCTCTCCCTCCTGTCCTGAGGGTTCAGAGCCCCTGGAATCCAGCTGTGGCTGCTGCATCCATGGTCCCTGTGTGAACCAAACTCTGCTCCAAACAGATTCCTGTTGCCCAGGCTGGAGGGAAGGTTTGGAGAGCGACCCAGAGACCTTGTGACTTGTGACACAGTGACATTGATATTCCTGGCATACAGACCTGTCACCAGCTCCTTTCTCCACAGGAATTCCTGTGCCTTTTAAGGCAGGGAAATCCCCAGGCCTTGGTGTTATCTGCCCTTGGATGACTGGGCCTCACACGCACTGCCCAACTGCAGACTCCTTATCTCTTCTGGCCCCTTTATTTAAAAGGCAGAAGGGAAGAGGCAAGAAATGACCTGAACCTCCAAATGTCACCTGCCTGTGTGGCTGTAACCTCCAACTGCACACATATATAGAGAGAGGGTCAGTGTTGTGCCAGGAACCATTCTCAGCTCTTTGTAGATTCTCAGTCCATATTCTGCACATGCTATTTTTGTTAGGGCGGTGCCTTTTGCTGTATTAACATTTTTTAATTAAAGCTTTTTAAACATGATCTTGTGTTGTCTTTTTTGAAAAATAAGGTTTATTGTCTCTGGTTTTATGTGTATGACTGTTAGTCTGCATATACGTAAGTGTCCTTGGTGCCTGGTGCCTGTGGCGGTCAGGAGAGGGTGTCGGATCCCCTGGGGTTACAGTGGCTCTAAACTGCCATGTGGGTGCTGGGAACTGAGCCCAGGTACCCTGCTGAGGAGTCCATGCTCTTGACAGTTAAGCCCCCTCGTCGCGTCCCAGGGCTGTTGTATTCCCATCACTGTGATCCATTTGGAAGAGGAACAGAGGTTTGAGGGGCTTCACAGGCAGCGCCAGCGGCTGTGGAAAGAGGAGTATGGGACCGCCATGAATGCACAGTGCGTCAAGGTGGAGAATCATGGACCCCTCTGACCAAGAGTGAGGAGGGGACATTGGTCACCAGGGAGCACCCTTCTCACCCATGCTGGCTGGGTGTTTTGACAAGCTAGGGAAGAGGATCTTCAGTTGAGAAAATGCCCCCACCGCAATGGTCTTTGGGCAAGCTGCAGGGCATTTTCGTGATTAATGACTAATGGGGGAGGGCCCAGCCCACTGTGGGCGGAGCCACCACCGGGGACGGGCGGTCCAATGGTGTGTTCCTCCATGGCTTCTGCTTCAGTTCCTGCCTCCAGGTTCCTGCTCCTCTTGAGTTCCTGCCTTGAATTCCCTCGGTGATGAACTGTAATTGGGATGTATAAGATACATAAACCCTTTTCTCTCCAAGCCTTTTGGTTTGGGCCTTTATCACAGCAATAGAAAGCACACTAAGACGTGTCATGATTTTCACATGTCAGCACTAATTTAACCATCAAGTACTATTACTATTACTTTATTTTATTGGTGTGTGTGTGTTGGTGTGCATGTGTGTGTTAGTGTGTGCATGTGTGCGTGTGTTGGTGTGTATATGTGTGTGTGTTGGTGTGTGTGTGTTGGTGTGTGTATGTGTGTGTGTTGGTGTGTATGTGTGTGTGTTGGTGTGTATGTGTGTGTGTGTTGGTGTGTGTATGTGTGTGTGTTGGTGTGTATGTGTATGAGTGTGTTGGTGTGTATGTGTGTGTGTTGGTGTGTATGTGTATGAGTGTGTTGGTGTGTATGTGTGTGTGTGTTGGTGTGTATGTGTGTGTGTTGGTGTGTATGTGCGTGTGTGTTGGTGTGTATGTGTGTTGGTGTGTATATGTGCATGTGTGTTGGTGTGTATGTGTGTGTATGTGTGTGTTGGTGTGTATGTGTGTGTTGGTGTGTGTTGGTGTGTGTGTGTTGGTGTGTGTGTGTGTGTTGGTGTGTATGTGTGTGTGTTGGTGTGTATGTGTGTGTATGCGTGTGTTGGTGTGTATGTGTGTGTGTGTGTTGGTGTGTATATGTGTGTGTGTGTATGTGTGTATATGTGTGTGTGTGTTGGTGTACATGGAGGTCAGGGTCAATGTCAACTGTCTTCCTCAGTCACTTCTCCACCTTATTTTCTTTTAAGTTAAAGACTTATTTATCATCTCACATGTATACCTGTGTGCACCAAGTGTGTCAAGTGCCCGAGGAAGGCAGGAAGAGGGATTAGGTCTCTAGAACTAGAGTTACAAGCAACTCTGAGTCTGCCTGATCACTCCCCTCACACACCTTCCCCAGCCCGACCAACCTGCCTAGACCAGCAGCCCCGCCCCCAGCACGTCCAGCCAGCCAGATCTACACACTCCAGGCTTGGACCAGGACACACATCCGGCACACCAGCCCAGGCCCCTCCGTCCTGACTTCATTCCACCTAAGCCATTTTTGATCCGATGGCCCAACCCACCCATGCAGCCTGTCTTCCACCCCAGCCTGCTCTGTCCATGTCAGACGGAGAACTAACAAATAAGTACTCATGCACAGATCTCATTGCTGCCAATGAGAATTACCTAGATGGACTCCAGAACACGGAATTTAAAAGAACAATCATAAACCTCATCAAAGAATTCAAGCAGTTAAAAAAAAGTAAGAAACAACTCAATGAAATTAAGAAAAAGAGCTTAGACTAAATAAGCAAGGAATACCTAAATAAATAATGAAAATAAATAAGCAATGGAAAGTTAACCCAAAAAACCTACAGGAAAGGGACATACAGGAAATGTGGAACACCATGATAGGCATCGATGAGGGGCAAGATTCTCAAGTCAATGGCGTAGACCTTATCTTCAACATGATCATAGAACTTCCCCAAACTAGGAAAGACATATCCCTCCAAATACAAGAAGCATACAGAACACCAAAGAGACAAGACCAGAAAAGAAAATCCCCACAGCATGTCATAGTTAAAATGCTAAGTATACAAAGAAAGTATACTGTGAGCTGTAAGAGAAAAACACACACACACACACACACACACACACACACACACACACACACACACAAAAGTCACGTATAAAGGAAAGCCCATCAGAGTAATGGCTGCTTTCTCAATGGAAACTTAGAAAATGAGCAGGGCCTGGAGCAATGCCCTCCAAGTCCTAAAAGGCCACAAGGGCCAACCTAGGCTAATATACCCAGCAAAACTATCTGCCATAGTTGGAGGAGAGAGAAGAACTTTCCATGATATAAACAGCCTAATAAAATGATGGCTCAGCAGTCAAGAGCACTTACTTCTCTGCAGAGTGCCTGAGTTCAGTCTCAGCACCCATGCTAGGTGGCCCACAAGCCTGTAGCTGCAGCTCCAGGAGGCTCTGATGCCCTGGACCCTGCAAGTATCTGCACTTTATGCACACCCCACTCACACAGACACATACACACACATACAAATTTTAAACTGTGCCGAAATGAAGCCTTCCTTCCTCCAGTTGCTTCTAGTCAGGTGTTTTATCAGAGCAATAAGAACAGTACTGATGGGAGTGAGAATTACCCGGACCACACCTCACAGGATGCATGTTGGTTTGGACATGATTTCCTCTCCAAGGCTGGTAGCAGCTTTATTCTCTGTGGTGGTATTGAGCGGACAGAACCTGTAACAGGTGGGACCTACTGAGAGGCAATTAGGTTCCTGAGGGTAGTGTCCTTGGGAGGGATTAATATAGTTCTCCTGGAACTTCAGCCAGTTCCAAAGCTAGGGTGATTATAAAAGTGTAAGATGGGGGTGGGGATGGGGGCGGAGAAATGACGCAGTGGTTAAGAGCACACGCTGCTCTTACAGAGGACCTAGGCTTAGTTCCCATTCCACATAGTGATTCACAATTGTCTGTAATTTCAGTTACAGTTTGGGGGGTTGATGCCCTCTTATGGCCTTTGTGGGCACCAGGCACATATGTCATACACATTCAGGCAACACACTCATACACTAAAATAAAAAATAATTTTTTAAAAAGGAGTAAGACCTGCCCCTCCCTATCCTCTGTCATCCTGTCTTCCTGGTGATTTCTCCCTCTCTCATGTCTTCCATGATGCCATCCACCATGAGACAGCCACAGGGGCCCTAACCGGAGGCTGAGTTGATGAGGTGCCTGGTTGTGGGCTTGTAGTGCCCAAAGCCTTGAGCCAAATGAGCTGCAGGTATTCAACAGTCAGACACAGGAAATAGAAATGGGAGGAGACTCTGCCCAGCCGTGGCACCAGAAACAGGTAATTCCCCCAGGATGATCCTGGCCCAGGGAACCCCATGATAGAATTCTGTATTCATGATCGATCGAATGCTGTATCAGGACGTCCTCACCCAGTACTTTGAGAACGGCCCACTCACCTGACTCCCACCGTAGGGACGGACACAACAGCTCTGATTTTGTTCCTTACACTGTTGAGACAAAGCTTTGGAAGTCTGGACTGGATCTGTAGACGACCCTGTAATGCTGATGATTAAAGATTCAGAGCCTCCCATTGAACCCAGTGCTGACATGGAGCCATGAACCACCCAACGTGAACAAGGCCACTCCTTCCCTTACCTGGCCTGCAGCAGGTGAATGACTAACTTCTCCAGAAGTGACATGCCAGACAGTGAGCTCTGAGAGCTCCAGGGAAGCAAGCTGGACACTCGCAGGGCTGTCTGAGGGCCACTGAGGTTCAAGGATGCACCCAGGGTCTCCGGTTGCTGGAGAAGAAAGTCACAGGCCCTCTGCTTTCTCAAACTCAGGTCCTTACCCTCTCTGGCTGCTTCCTTACAGCAAGGCCTCCTGGCTGTGGGAGGGAGGGACAAAATGGCATTTGTAAGGGAACTCATCACCGACCACAAAGACTCGGTGAGCACTGTGGAGGAGGGAGAAGGACTCCAAGCTGATGCTTTTAGTTTTCATACATAATTTTGAATGAGATAGCGCTTAGTGTTGCCAATTTACTCTAAAAAATTGGTCACTAAAATCATCCATACTGTAAACCTAGATGTCCCCTTAGAGTTGACCAGGTCATTAAAAAACAAAATCCCAGCAGAGAGAAGGGAAGCGGACACAAAGTCCCACCCCTAACCAACTGGTAGCTGCGGGGAAGGGGAAATCAGTTTTCTCCAAAGGAGTGTCACTGGGTAAATGAACCACACTCCAGGACCCAGGGGTAGTGGTCAACACAGAACGGGCTCGCGTGTGCGCGTGCGTGTGCGTGTGTGTGAGTGTGAGTGTGAGTGAATGAGTGTGTGTGTGAGCGAGTGTGTGTGTGTGTGTGTGTGTGTGTGTTTGAGAGAGAAAGAACATAAAGTTAGTTGGGTAGGGAGGTGGAGTGAATCTAGGAGGAACTGGAGGAGGGAAAGGGTGATACAATTATATTGTATAAAATAATAAGAGAAAAAAGGGGGAAAAAAGTGGACTAAGCCATGAAGAGCCAAATTGCAAATGACAAGGATATTCTTGTTACTCTGCCCCTTTAGAGAATATATAGACTGGTGAATGTTCACTGCACAAGGAATCGTCCACACAGCTGTATCAGGTACTCTGTGTGCACACCTACCCCACACCCTGCTTTCTCCTCCCGCCCCCTTTCATTCCCTGAACAGCTTTGCAGCTTACTTCAAGTACACACCCAGTCTTCCGTATCTTCATAAAAGCTAGGGACCACAAGAAAGAAGCCTACAATACTGTGCTTCTGAGGCAGATTTGACTCAATACAAGTACCCCCAGCTGCATCCATTTCCCTGGAAATGACTTAACTTTTCCCTTGAATCTAGATGTGGGTCCCCTCAGGACACTATCGTAATCCAATAGCCCCAACAAGTCCAGCGCCTGAATCTATAGGCCAGGCAGACTATCTTGAGTCCTCATCAGCAGGTGACTCTTTATGGGAACAAATGGGAAGAAGAAGATAAGCAAAAGCCTGGAGGGCACGAGTACCCAGAAATGTGCGTGTGCTCTGAGTGGATAGGACTGGCTCCTTCTTGTAAGTGCAGCCAGTGGATGCATAAAACAAATCTAAATGTGGAAAGGAGAGAGACAGAGCAGTCACTGCAAGAGCGCCATCCCTGTGTCTACCTGAGATCAGTAAGGTAGTGGCCACATATCACACAGATTTCCAAAAATACTGGAATTTTTTTTTTTTGGTCTTTCTACAGGTGCATCAGACTTCTGGGTTCAGCTGCCCCCTGGTGGTAACTTTGAGGATATTTCTCTAAGCACAGAGAACCCTGCCTGAGCCATTGCCTAGGAAGGGCTGGGTGATGCTTCCTGAGAGCCTTTAGACATTGTTGGAAGGCTGAACCGACAGTGCTTGGGACCCGGTACCTACTGTCCCGAGAGAGAGATGCCGTCTCCAGGTGTGATGTGAGACAATTCTTCCTTAGGGTCATAGCTCAGGTTTCTGGGAAAGCTGCGGAGGCCTCTTTGCTGAAACCTCAGCCCTTTCTCATTCCAGGGATGACGTCATCATTCTTCCAAGCCCTAGGAAAATAACCTTCCCAGGCCTGAGGACCTTCCAGCCACAAGGGACCATTGGTCTCTGCCTGGAGACAGACTGCACAGCTGCATGGCCCTGGGGGATCTTCGTCTCCTCTCCATGGCGTCATTCGGTCTCACCAGCACTAAAATTCTAAGTGCACGCCACCATGCCTGGCACTTTTACATGGTCTTGGGATTGAAATTGTGTCCTCACGCAGCAAGGCAAGCGTTTTGCCGACCAGGCTACCTCCCAGTCCCTGGGTTCATGCTTTCAAAGCATGCCAGTCACCATGCAGGGAGGGCAAGGTAGCGGGGATGTGGTGGAGGCTCTTCACTGTACCAGAGACCAGGAAACAGAGTACCAATGGAACCAGGGCCTGGGTAGCCTTCAAAGGGCCACCTCCAGCCACCTACTCCCACCGGCTAGGATCCACCCCTCAGGGGTCCACAGCCTCCCACACCACGGCCTCAGCTGTGGAGCAAGCATTCAAATGATAAGCCTTTGGGGAATGGTTCAGATTCAAACCACAATGGGCTTCCTTTTGGCAGTACGTATTCTTGGGCATGTGTTTGCGATTACATTACAGTCTCGACTCTCTGCCCTCCAGTGCCCCGCACTCCATCTAATTACCCCTGCCTGTCACCCCACAGCCTTTCTGTCTTTCCCACGGTGTCGTAGTTAGAACCACACAACAACACTGTCCTTTCTGGATTGACTTCTTTCAGTCGGCAACTGCTTTGAGTTTCCTTTATCTGTTCATGGCTCACGCTCCCACTTTTTCAGAGCTGAGTGAGCGTCTATACTCAGGAAACACCGCGGTTTATTTATCCGCTCTTCTGCTTGAAGAGCGTCTTGTGCAAAGGTGAGTAGAGCTACGCACACACACGCACACACGCACGCACGCACGCACGCACGCAGCATCCGTGGGCAGACTTCATGTGAGCAGAAGTTTTCAGCTCCCTCTGGTGAATGCTAAGGACTGTAGTTCCTGGGTCACAGATAAGAGCCTTTGGCTTTACAAGAACGCGCCGCTGTCGTGCGATGTGACTGTACCATCCTGTATTCCCACAAGCGCCCTGTGAGAGTTCCTGTCGCCTGTGCTGTCCCAGGATTTGCTGTTGTCAGCCTTCTGCATTTGGGCCTTTCTGGCAGATTATGTGCCTGCCGTATGCTTTTGCAAATAAAGTTTTATTGGAACACAGGACCCGAGTTTAGATCCTGACACTCATGTAAAAACCAGGCACCTCCATACATCTGTAGCCATGCTGCAGGCCAGGACAGGTGGATCCTGGGGACTTGCCAGCCAGATTGCCTATCTGAAACTGAGTGCCAGGCCAACCAATGAGAAACCTGGGGAAAATAAGGTTGGCATCGATCCAAGAAGATACCTGCCACAGACTCTGGCTTTCCCATGCACACACATGGGTACACATCCACACGTACACATATATACACATACATATACCACACCCCACACACAAAAACAAAACAAAAGATGCTATGGGTCACAAATCTAAAAATATTTATGAGCTTGCTCTTTATAAAAAATTCACATAAAAGATGCACATGCTAAAGCTGTATTCTAGAGCTATCCTGATTTTCTGTTTTACGATGTTGCCATGTAGGATCGGCCTCATGTGGCTTTGTGTTGCATAGTCCGGGGCATACAACAAGGAAACTACAACGAGAACATTGTCTGACTGAGGAAGGACCAAGCTGAACATACCCAAAAATCCTTTGCAAAAACTTTACCACCTAAGCATAAATATCAGAGTTTGCATGATGTTTATGTATGTGTGCTGTGTATATATAAACAACCCACCTGCTTGGGTTGTTTTGGCTTTTGTTTTTTATTTGTTTTGTTTGTAGTTTTGAAACTATTTTTATTGCAAAAAATTATTACTACATGTCTATGTGCAAAATCCACATATATAATCATTATTTTGATAGGACACATACCGTGACCCCTGCATGGTTGCCTTTTGAAGCTTTGTGGGTTGGACATAGAGAATCCACACACCTATGTGTCAATGGCCTGGTTGTTATAACATATTCTTGCCACAAGGGGGCAGAGCATCCATGGGTACCGCCTAGCTTGGTGGTGCAAACATTCTGGCCCTAATTCCTGGTTTCAAGAGACTGTAGACCCGCATCCTAGGGGCGAGGGGGCCTGAAATTGAGACTGCGTGACTGAATTCCAAAAGGCTTTGCGGGGAGGTGGTTGAAGTCAAGGCAATCTGCACGCATGGTTTATTCTGCTGTCTCTTAATTCTCTTTCTGGGGACAGACTGTAGCTTACATAGAACATTCCTACAAGAAAATGCAGATCAGGAGCACAGACTGGGGGTCGGATTTCAGATGCTTGAAAGCAAGAGTTCGCCACATACACAGAACTGGCTGAATCTCTACAAGGGCTAACAGGCTTGTTACAAACACTTTATCTCCTTTGCATTGGGCAATACACACATGGGAAAACAAATAAGTCTCTTGAAAGGATGAAGTCTGGAGGCAACAGAAGGATCTCTGTCCTCTCGGAGGCACTCTTGCACATACAGGAATATCTGGTGACCTAGGTAAGCAGTGAGTGGTCTGGTCCACACCAGTCAGCACCGTGCTTACCCTTCCTTCCTCCTCCTAAGCTCTTCAGCCCAGCATCTCGCTTGTTACCTTAACCAGCAGAGGAGCTGGTTGTATGGACACCCACCCCCCAGCCTGGTCCTCTCCCGATGCACATTTCAGGGGGTTCCTGTCTTTGGCTGTTACAAACAATGGGTAAATAGCCACATCTGCACCAATGTCCTGTAAACACACCCACACCCGATACCCCAAATTCCCAGAAGGTGAGTGATGAGCCAGAAAGTATGCATGCAATAGATGTTAATTATGCCCATTGTCCTTAATAACCTAAATGATAGCAGATGACGTCCATGACCTGTTGTGACGTGTGGACAAGGTTCTGAACGCTGCACATACGAGGAGGAGCCAGCCTTCAATCCCCTCAGAGCATATGCACATTTCCTGGGTCCTCACGCCCTCCAGGCTTTTCCCAAGTCTGCTTTCTGACTTGAGATGCATTTAACCAGCACACTGGGGGAGCATGCACCTTCTCATCTATCGAGCTTTTCAAAACCAGGCTGGAATAGTAATTCAACCGATGTGCATCCCTCATCTATGGAGATGAACACATTCTGTTGAGAATTCTGTGGTGATCACAGAAGTTTCTGAATATCAAACAACCTTTCTGTGATTCTTTTGTTGTCATTGTTTGGGACAGGATTGCACCGTTTAGCTTAGGCTGGCTTTGAACTCAGAATCCTCCTGCCTCTGTTTCTGGAGAGCTGAGGTGTAGGCATGAGTGCCCATGCCTGGCTTCCTCCCTAGTTTCCTTGTGGGTGTCGGGGAGTGAACTGAGGCTGCTGGGCACACTGGGAAGCATCCTACTGCAGAGCACACGCCAGCTCCGTCCACGGCCATCACAATCCACTGTCACACATCCCGGCCCCTGCTGCACTTACAGCGTTTCCTTCTAAATCCATACGTGAAGCTGCCTGCCATTTCTCTGTACCATGGTGAGTGTCTCAGGTTATCGATGATAGACAGCTTCATCGAAATAAATGAAGAGATTTATGTCCTTTCTTCATGATTTCTAGTGGCCAAAAAAACAAAACAAAGGCTTTACTAAAGCTCCCCAGTAAACACCAGCAGGACTGACTTCTGGGACAGTGGGCACCACGTGATTCCACGTGATTCTCTGGGTGGTGATTTTTACACCCCCCCCCCCCAATCTTCTCTCTGAGAACCAATATTTTCTGATTTTTAAAGTTTCTTTGGGGGATATCTTGATAGTTTATATTTTTCAGAAAACCATTCATTTGGTCCAGATTTTGAAAGCCACACAGAACAGGGAAGTGTGGGGTCACGTGACTTTACTGTGCCCGAACATCCCTTCAGTTACTTTTGTATTTGCTCCTTCTTTATTTCTTACTAGGGAAGTTAATCCTCTGTTCCCTTGATTTTTTTTCACCCCAAGGAAACCAGCTCTTAAATGGATTATTCATTTATCTGGGTTTCCTGGGTTCTAAAATCTGTTCTTGTGCTTTCCGATGTTTTTTTAATGAGCTTTCACCAGGTTTGGCTTTGTTACTCATTCCCTAAACACTTGTAATGAGTGCTTAATTTGAATCCAAAGGCCAGTTGACCTGGTTGTAACGTGCATACCATAACATGGACATTATAGTAGAGTCCGAGCCCTGAACTGTCAGTGCAGCCCAGGGTGCCCCCTCGGGCCCCTGTGCATGTAGCCCAGGGTGCCCCCTCGGGCCCCTGTGCATGTAGCCCAGGGTGCCCCCTCGGGCCCCTGTGCATGTAGCCCAGGGTGCCCCCTCGGGCCCCTGTGCATGTAGCCCAGGGTGCCCCCTCGGGCCCCTGTGCATGTAGCCCAGGGTGCCCCCTCGGGCCACTGTGCATGTAGCCCAGGGTGCCCCCTCGGGCCCCTGTGCATGATCTTTCTCTCACCTTGGCAATCACAGCTCCACTTTCTGTCTCAATGAGTTTGCCTTTTCTAGAAGTCTCATCGAATCTATCAAGCAGTGTGTGGTCCTTGGTGGTCCTTTCATGCACTTGGCATGATGCTTCTGAGGTCGTGCATGCGTATTTCTGAACAGCACTTCTCTGTGAGGATACACTGTGCATTGCTGTCCACTGGCCAGTGGTTAGACTCTTGATCTCTGACTTGGGCTATTGTTACTATAATTAGCATCGATGTGAGCATTCTGGAAGTGCCTGTGTGGACACGCCTAGGAGTGGAATTAGTTGTGAGGTCTTCGCTTAACTCTATAAGAAACTGCTAAGTTCTTTTCTGGTGACTATACTTTCCAGTGTTTCACTAGCAACCTAGGGGAGTTCCTGTTTTGTTTTGTTTTTTTAGATTTAAATTATAGGTGTTTTGCCTGCATGTGTGTCTGTGCACCACATATGAACCTGGTGCATGTGGAGGCCAAAAGAGAGTGTCAGATCCTCTGAAACCGGAGTCACAGATGACTGAGAATCAGCTGTGCAGATAGCTGACTACGTTATTTGAAACAGGAAGGCCCGCCCTGAATCTGGGTCATCCCGTGTTGTCTTCCCTGCATCTCTTCAGCTTTCCTGTCTCTTCAAAGGACATTCGCTATTGGATTTGGGGACCCACTCAAACCCAAGATGACTGTCCCAGGAACCTTACTGTACCCACTTAAGCAAAGCTCTGATTCCAGCCAAGCTCAGCTTGGACCCGTCTTTTGGAAAGATACTGTCCGTTCACATGCCTGAACACTTGGTCCCCAGCTGGTGGCACCTCTGGGATACGGGTCACCAGGGCCAGGCCTCTGAAGGTTCTCCCCATCTCCACTTCCAGTTTAACAGCCACTTCCTGACCAGCCAAGATGTGAATGCGTCCCACCCCAAGCTCCACTGCCATAGGCCGTGTTAACCTGTGCCTTCCCTGCCGAGATAGACCAAAATAAACCTCTCCCCATCCAGCTGTTTCTACCTGGTATTTGGTAGATGAGGAAAGCCACCGTGCACTATCCAGCCCAGTCCACCGGTTAACTGAGTTAACTACTTATCCAGCCCAGTATACCAGTTAACTAGGTTAACTGCACCCTGCGCATCCCCTTCCAGAACTGTCTTGAATCCACCGTCCTCTTTTGGACCCCACTGTCTCCCGCGTGGGTTATCCCTCCAGATGGCTGACTGGCTTGTCTGTCCCATTCCGACCCTCTTCACTCACGCTCTTTCGCGGCCGGAGTGACCTGGGACAGGTGAGTTTTCACGACCTCCTGAGCATTTGTTCCGAGTGGGCTCAAACGCTGACCACACAAACATGTGCTGTTTGTTCGGCAGCAGACACCACAGTGGGTCCCTGACTCGGCGGTCGGAGCATTGCCCTGGGATCTTCCTGGCTAAACAGGACTCAGCACCACCACCCTTCGCTCAAGCACACTGTGAGTTTGCTAAGAGATAATTCGCCTTGCAGGAGGAAACACTCACTTGGGGATGGCTTAGAGAGCTCATAGTCTCACCCCGCCTCTAGGTCACACACCCCGTCTCTGCTGCTCCTTGGTGATTGAAGATGTGACCTTCCCACTTCCTGCTCCGGCCACCCTCTGCCTCTCTGGACGCCCCTCCCTGGAACCACAAGCCCAAACTCTTCCTTACGCTGCTTCTGGGCATGCGCTGTACTGCCGCACAGAAGGGGAACCCGTGCGGAAGTGGGAACACTGAGCAGTGCTTGGGTTTGCTCCCCTCCGTGTCTTCATCATGATGGACTGAGGTGACATTAGGGGTTAAGTGTTGGAAACCCACATCATCATATGCAAGTTATAAGATCCTGAGCATTCCTCAAGGGACTTGGCCACCGACCCTAAGGCATATCATGTGTTTGCAGTTGTATGGCAAAGTTATATCACGCTAGAGGTGGGATTACGACCGGTTATTGTTGACATAAGGAGATGTGATTATGTGTCAAGCTGACAAGGTTTGGACTTGTGATGGCTAACATTGGCTGTCAACGTAACTGAAGTCCAATCTGCCTGACACTCACTCCTCAAGGGTTTTCAAGACTCACCCTGAGTCTGGGCCACACCTTCTGGTAGTAGCCGGTAAGAATACGTAGAAAAGGAACACTTTGGTTTTTGCCTGCTTGCCTTCACACTCGTTGGTGAGTTCACCTACCCTATTGCTGGGGCACTTCATCACCAATATCAGAACCAACTTCTTTGGGCTTCCAAAGTAAGCTGAAGACCAGCAGCTCTCCAGCAATTCTCCAGGCCCTCGGTGCCAGATCAGGGCTGACCTGAACAACTACCAGAATCTTGGCCTCTCCGGTGGGAGGCAGCCATTGCTGGACTGCCCGGACCACAACCTGTGAGCCAATCTAGTGAAACCCCTTTTACTGCATGTACTCTATCAGTTGTTCCCTAGAGAACCCTGGCCAGCACACTCCCCAGCTTCTCCCAGGGGGGCCCCACCTGCTGTCCTGGGGGCCTGCCCCTTCCTGCTGCCTGTCTTCATCCAGGACACGGTCAGAGAGGAAGCCGGTGACTCTTGGCCATGGATCTTCCTGTCCCTGGGACAATGGGCCTCTGCTAAACTTGGGCACTGGCCACACCTGCCGCAGGTGCAGAACAGGGCAATGCCGGAATCATCCGGGTTCAGAGCTGGCCATCCGGTCCCAGAGAGAACACCCTGGCACCACAGGCTTCCCATGTGCCCTGCGGAGGGCTACAGGCTTCCCAGAACCTGCATTTAAAAAGGCAAGTCCTTTGATTGGGACCTTTCTAACAAGCCACAGCCGGGCGGCGCTGCCTCTCGTGGGCACGGAGGACTCCCTCAGAACCTCTCATCAGTTCAAGAAGAGAAGCCTCCCACGTGCAGTGGGCTGTTTTGCTTGGGATTGCTCCGCAGTGTTTGGGGTGCAGCCTGGGCACACTGGGGCCGTGATGTGCAGGACAGAGCCCTGTTGTCACCCCATCCCCTCTGTGGCAGCCCCTTGAACTTGCCTCCTGAGAGTCAAGGCCGAGAGCAGCTCATGGACGGTGAGTAGTGAGAGCGGCAGCTCCGGGGCCCTGTTTACTTCGCATCAGTAACATAACAGGCGTCAGTGCGCACGCCCCGCCGCAGGGTGTATTTACCCGTGAAAATACAGCCGAGTTTACTCTCACCCGAAAGAGATGGAGAACTCTGGTTGTATCATTGGTGTCGTTCGTTTCTTCCGAATTGAGATTGGGCTGGTTTTAAAGCAACTGGCTGCCCATAGCTCTTAGCTGGGCAGGTTTCATTCTGTACTTGAATATATAACAGTATTCTAGCAATTTCCAGAAAGTTCCATGGGTTTATATATTCATTTTAAGTTTAAATAAATACTAATTAAAATTTACTGTATTCCTATAGGGCTGATTTGCTACTTAAAAAATAATAGTAGTTGTGAGATTTTTTTTTCGCCTTGTGGTCTCTCAAGGTCTCAAATTATTCTACCAGCAATGTAGAAATGCTTCCGAGAGCCAAAGTTATGAGATTCTAATCTCATTGGTCCTGGGCTTTGAGAAGTGTGGCTTGGAGACTCACATTTAAACAGTCCTTTCTGTAAAATGAGTAAGATTACCCACTCACTCTACCAAGGAACTCTGACTTTACACCAAACAAAACTTTGATGTCTTACAGCAGCCGAATGTCCAGGGGGTGGTATGAGAGCCGTGGGGTGGACCCCACACACTGAGGCGACACCAACAAAGTCACTCAGGGAATGTGACTTCTCTGGCTCCCTCAGCAGAGAAGAGTTTTGAGTTAAACAGCAGCTGAGATCCTAATCTTCTCATCAGAGCACATGATATCTTTACCCAGAGCCCGGGAGACCAGAAAAGCCAACTTGTACTCTTTCCTTTTTAAAATTAAATTCTTTTTGAAAATAAGTTCACATTGTAGAACACAAAACACGCAAAAGAGTGCACTGTGGAAGTCCATCTCCTGCCCCCAGCTCCCTTCTCTAGGGCAACCAGCGCCACTCACTTCTTGTATATTCTCCCACGGTGATATCAGACTACTGTGGCTTGGAGAAGTGGGCATCAGTGCTGCTGGGAGCGGGTGGAACCTAGCAGAAGGACGTTAGGTCATTGGAGGAGTGACCTCGAAGGGGACTCTGGGAATCCAGCACCCCTTCTTCTTCTTGGCCGCCATAGAAAGCCCCTTCCTCCAGCACACACCCCTGAACGGCTGGCTGCTCCGTCACAGACACAGACGCGATGGAGCCAAGGGACCATGGGTGAAACCTCTGAGACCAAAGGACCTTTCCTTTTCATAAATTCGTTTTCCTCAGGCATTTGTTACAGGGAAGGGAATCTGGTTAAGTGCATATGCTCATTAACTCAAGGCAAATCAATGTACCCACAGGTTTTTACACTATGTTTTAGCTTATTTTTCACGGATTACTGTTTAGATCCAAAAACCTCTTCATGGCTCCTCTGCATGGAAATTCCACATGCATGTCACCCTCACTTGGTGGCTGTAATGACTCACTTAAGTTATTCAGGAGTTCTTCACTATCCTTGGAGGACTGGCTCCAGGGTTCCCACAGATGAGAGACTCTATGAAAGCTTAAGTCATTGATGTATAATATAAACTTTAAAAACACCCTGTGCACATTCCTCTGGGTGTTTCAGTCATCTTTTTTTTTTTTTTTTTTTTTTTTTGACTTTTGACTTTTGACTTTTGATTTTTTCAAGACAGGATTTCTCTGTGCAGCCTTGACTGTCCTGGATCTCACTCTGTAGCCCAGGCTGGCCTCGAACTCACAGAGATCCGCCTGGCTCTGCCTCCCAAGTGCTGGGATTAAAGACACCGCCGCCCGGCTGTCTCCCCTTTTTAACTCACACTTTCCTTGTGCTGACGTTTTCCTTTCACTGAAGGAAGGTCCTTTTTCTCTGTCCTGTGATCTGACTGCTTATCTTTCCACCGAGATTTTAGATTTTTTTTTTCTTTTAGGACTGAAGGCTGGTGAGAAAATCAGCAGTATAAAATGGCGGTGTTTCTACAGTTTGCCATTTGTATTTTTTTAAAGGTTTTTTTTTTTTTTTAATTATGTGTCTGTGCACATGTGTGAAGGTGCCCATGGAGGCCAGAGGAGGGCGTGGGATCCCTGGAGTTAGAGTTCAAGCAGTTGTAAGCCATCTGCCATGGTGCTGGGAACTGAATTCAGATCCTCTGCGAGAGTCTAGTGCACATCTTTCCCCATTGAGCCATCTCTTAGGTCTCCTGTATTTTGGTTTTCCGGCAGGCAAACACATTCAAACAATTCTAAGCGTGGTTAAATTTGATGATGTTATATTCAAAAACTTGTGTTTTGAACTGTTGATTTTTGAGAGCGGAATATATGTTGGTAGCTTCTCACCTATTGCACACAAAAAGCCTCCATAAGCTGTCCCGGGTGCTCACCCCACCATGGTTTTGGATATATATGGGCCTGCACTCTTAGCCCAGGACCCTTGGTCTCATCCGGGCCTTTCTGTTTCCCAGTGATCAGGTGGAAACCCCAGGAAACCTTCAACCAGACCCAGGCCAGCTCCCTCCTGCGTGACCCTGTGGAGGAAAGGAACGGCACCAATTGTACCAGGACCCTGAGGCTGCCAGATGCGACCAGTGCCGCCTGGTACATCCTCACCATCATCGGCATCTTTGGTGTGATCTTCGTCTTCCAGCTGGCCAGCAACATCCTCAGGAAGACTGAGAGGCCCTTGGAGGACGTTTATTATTCCAACTTAACTTCTGAACTCAAAAGGGAAGGGTTTCAGAGCAAGGTGGCTGAGTGCTCACTGATCATCAGCAATACAGCAGCCCTCCAGCCTCATCAAGATGGCCTGGACCCAAGAGGGGAAGAAGACGGGATCCACATGGGAACCCAGGGGGTCCCCTGAAAGCCAAGGCCGACAGACCACCATTGGAGGCCTCAGCTGTTTTACAGGTAGAGAAGTTTGGGGTCTGCCGGGGATCTTGAGAAAGGAACTGAGCCCTGGATTAGGGCACGGTGAGCGTCTCTGGCCATGGACACTTCTGAGTGTGAACAGTCACCAGCAGCTTATATCTTAGTTTTTCTGGTCTAAGAAGAAGGAACAATAGAAGCCATAGGTCAGAGGGGGACTCAGGGTTCTCGGGGTGATTCAGGATACTCCTGAGGGCAAAGGGGGGGGGCTTCTTGTCATGGGATGAAGGCTGAACGTGGAGTCAAATGCTTGGGATTAACAATCAACTTCTAGGGGTCGTATACATTTCTGAGTGGCAGTTGATCACCTGGAACATGTAGGAGTTGGAATTGTCACCAATGGTGACTTTGTTTTAAAGACTTACTCCATTGACTTTAGGACCAAAGTTGTTCGTAGCAGAAGCTAATCAGTCAGTCTTCATTTTCTCTGGAAGAGTGGGCGCACTGAACAAAGAATTAATTTTGGACTCAGGAACTCCAGACTCTGGTCTTTGACGTCTGAGGACCTATGACTGAACTTCTCCGAAACTTAGTTTACGGTCACCTGAGGAGGATGGTGCCAGGGCTGCCAGCCTTGCCACAGAGGCAGGCGCTAGGGAGATCCTGCATGGGATGATGTTTCGAAATGCAAAATGCACACAGAGAGGCGTGTTGTGGTGGAGGAGATGATGGTGGAGACGGCGGTGGACATGGCGGTGGAGACGGCGGTGGACACCAAATGGGCAGAGCCAGTGCTCTGGTTGGCGGCAGCAGCGATGGCAATGATGGTGTTGATGGTTTTAGTACTCGGGGTTTCTCAGAATTCACCAAGTCCCCTTTTACCTCTTGGATTAGGTTCTAGTTAGCACTCAGATGAACTTAATTACTGCATTTCCGTACATCACTATACTATGTTCTCACTGATGCCCTCCCAGCCCCTGCTCTTCTCTACTGACCCCTTCCTGTTTCCAAATGGTGTCCCTTTCATGTCACACATTGTCACCTTCTCTTGCTCCCTTTAGACCTCTGCATCCTCCCTCATAGTTTTCTATTTTCCTGTGTGTAAATGCACGTACACACAACCCCCCTGCACACATGTATAATTCAATCTATCTCTACACAGATCTCTCTCTCTCTCTCTCTCTCTCTCTCTCTCTCTCTCTATATATATATATATATATATATATATATATATGTAAAGATATCTGTGGTGTATTTGTACACACACACACACACACACACACACACACACACACACACACACACACCTTCTCAGAGGAGTAGTGGGGAGGCCGGCAACCCTGGCCAGCAGTTAGGGGTGTGATGGAGCGGAGAGTTGCAGAGGTTCCCTCCAAGAGCATCGCAGGGCCCCGGCCTTGAATAAATGCCTACAGAGCAAGGAGTCAGAGCAGATCACATTTCTCTGTGTAGTTCATAGCATATGGACACCTGGTCAACCAGACTCTCCCAAGCCTGGCAGGGTAACAACACTGTGGGACTGCCGAGACTCTTGTGCAAGATATGGACTCTGTGAGGAGAGCACACATGAGATACATACAAATTACAACAGGATTAAGAGAGCTGATTGGTGTACCATAGGACAGGTCAAAAAAAGATACACATGTCTACATTCATACTGTAAGTAGACACTCCTGACACTCCTGAAAACTCAATACAGTGAAAGCAGTCAGTAATGGTCATCTGTCAAGCCTGCCAAACCATGTGCGCACAAAGCCTGGACCTCTTTGGAGAATATTAACACTGTCACTTGTCAGGAGGGAGCTGTCTGAGCCACAGCTGTATCCCTCCTGGCTCGTAAAACGTGTCATCACCTTCCACACAAGCGACCACCAGTTTGTTGAGGCGTGGACCAGTCTCATCAGTACATAGGCAGCAGGGAGCTGCCTTCTCTCCAAGCCTGGTGGGTAATTTGTCCCACAGCCTCTACTTTCGAATACACTTCACACGGAGCACGCTGGAAAGCTTAATTAGCAGAAACACACGTAAAGCAGAGGCCCGAGGTCGATCCCACACTTTGCCTCTCACTGGGCCCAGACAAAATTTCTGTCAAGGGTGAAACTGATCTGCCCCCAGAGGGTCAGGACCAAGGCTGGCCCCTCTCAGAACCCAAGTCCCCAGGGGTACAAGAAAGAACCAAAGTTTATAAGGTCTTGGAGGACACAGGCCATCTTGCTTAGTTCTGCACAGCTGTGACCAAAACACCTGGAAAGAACAACTTAAAGAAGAGAAGATGAATTTGGATTCCGGTTGCAGAGTTCAGCCAGGGTTGCTTGTTTCTAGGCACTTGGACAGAACATCATGGTGTGAGCCTGTGAGCCGAACCTAACCCTCCCCTCATTGCTGGAGCCCATGAGGGTACATCTTCCCCTCACAGCAGGTATGATGCACAGAGAGGAGAGAGGAGAGAAAGAGTGAGAGAGGGGAGAGAGAGAGAGAGAGAGAGAGAGAGAGAGAGAGAGAGAGAGAGAGAGAGAGAAGGGATTGGAAACTAGGCAAACTCTTCAGAGGCACACCTCCTGGGACCCACTTCCTCCAATCATGCTCAACCCCCCAAAGTTTACACCATGTCCAAAACTGTGCCATCATCTAGTGACAAAATTTATAAAATATGAGTCTGTGTGTATGTGGGGACACTTTACACACAAACCTCAATACAGACACACCTGGGACCCAGCAGTGGCCATGATGGAATTTGTTGTTTGGTCTAAGGCTGTAGTAGGACAGGCCCGTAGGGTTGAGGAAATTGGCTCAAAACCAGTTGCCCAGGCATGTACATAACTACTTCCTTATGAGGCAACCTGGAGTCTGCCTGAGGGCCTAGCAACAGGGGCTGTCAGAGTTCCTGATTGTGCATCCAGTGAGGGATGACCACACAAGGCTGCCAGGTTGGGACATAGCCTAGGTGCTGGGAGGAGGGTATATAAGGCTTTCCTTGTTACTGAATAAATGAGTCTGCTGTTTGCCTTCAACTGATTCCCCATGTCTGTGTCATTGATGCCACACCTTCTCACCCCTCCCCCTCCCTCCAAGGGAGCCATTAGGATCCAGCAACATCAGGCCAGAGCAGGAGTTGGTAGGGATGCTTCTAGGGGGATACCGAACACATGGGCCAAAAGGGTTCTGTCGGAAAGGTACAGGGGCCATTAAATCCATGTTGGCAACCATCGAACCTTTAAGGTACAGTGGAGGGAGGGATCTAGTTTAAAGGATCTTACGCAGTGCTGGTGCATTTCCACACACCAGCCTTGGCCACCCTCTCACCGACTCCAGGGGTCCAGGAAGCTGAGGCCCAGAGGAGCTGAGAGATGTGTACACTGTCACACAGTCAACACAAGTCTCGGGGCTGATCTAGCAGACTTTGAAGCCCTGTGATGTTTCCATTACGTGGGCCCTAGTTTGCTTTGTTATTAGAACAAACATGACCAATGCAACTTGGAGGACACACTGTGACACTTCTGGGTGACAGTCCATCACTGAGGAAAGTCAGGGGAGGCACTCAAGTGGGAGCTGCAGCAGGGACCACAGAGGAGCCCTGCTTACCAGCCCCGCTCCCTGGCGCACACGCATCTAGCTTACTTACACAGCCCAGACCCCACCTTTTAGGGATGGTGCCGCCCACAGTGGGCTGGGCCCTCCCGCTGCAATTATCAATCAAGACAGTCCCTCACAGCCCTGGACACGGGCTAGTCGGATCTGGACAGTCTCTCAGAGGACCCTATTCTAGGCCTGTCTTTGAAAGCGAAAGCTAACTAGGACACATTTTTGTCCCCCAAACCGTTCTCCCTCCAGGCGGGGAGTAAGGAGACTGGCATCATTGGACTGGTAGTCCACAGTTCAGAGTGGGGGTTGGGTGAGGAGAGCAACGTCCGTCCCGTTCTGTCACTTCGGTCTGAATTCTCTCCTGGAAGGCTCTGGAATGGCGGCAGCATTTTAAGTTCACTAGTCAGTCATTGTGTGGCTATGGAAAGTCAACGAAGTCTTTCTTCTCTTTTTGTTTCTAGAAGATGGGCCATCACTATTAGGAAGGAGGGCCCCAAGAGGCCCGGCTCCCTGTGGTCCAACTCAGGCAGAGCCCAGCAGACTCTGCGCTGAACACAGCTCAGTTCACTTCTTCCTGATGACATGGGAACACTGCCGGGAGTTGGGGGCCGTGGGCCAAGCTCAGGCTTGCCGTGGCGGCCTGGTAAAACACCCCGGACCATTACATGCTCTAGCCTGGAAGGTATCATCACGTTATGACATCACCTCCACCCCCCTCACCAGGCACGCTTCTCCCGGGCCCGAGGCAGGGAAGTACCATTCCCCATGCCCCGCACACACACTTGGGAAGCCCAGAGACCTAAACAACAAAGAGAACTAGTGGCTACAACAAGCTTGAACCAGACTAGAGGTTCTCCATCCACATTCCATAGAGGTTCCTTGGGGCTCCTGTGAGCATTAGGGGAGACTAAATCACATTCTTTACCTTTTCATTTACACGAAGCCAAACCACCTCTGTATCTGAATGTCTATGTATCAATTTGAATGAGGAAAAACTTGGTTATTTTTCTTTCAAAACTAACCCGAGTGCCAGGAACTGTAGCCGCCTGCTCCCTAGAGTCCCTGCCAGTCCCTGAGAAGACCCTATTCTAAACGACAGGGCTTCCCGTCTGAAGGTCACTTGGAGGCCAGTAAGAGCTCATGCTCAGGTCAGAGTGCACCTAGAATCTCTAACCCCAGGCTACCCCAGGGGATGCTGCTCCTGGCAGGGTCTGGAGGAACCCTCTGCCCCTTGCTCTCCTCCATTGAGATCTCAGAGAAGCTTGATGAGGGAGTTTTTGTCTTTACTGAACAGGGAGCCAAGGAGGCTGAAGAGAATTTGTTCATCACCCACACTAATGCTTCCAGTCCCTTCCTAGGACAGACAACTGGGAACACCATGGGAAGCGGGCCAAGGGAGGGCGGGCTGCAGGCTGAGGACGGCGTCCTCACACTACGGGTTGGCTGACAGGAAGCTCATGAGAGCTGGATGTGCCCCAGCAGGCTAAGGTACTTATAGTCCCACATGCCTACACATACATGTACACATTGTGTGTGTGTGTGTGTGTGTGTGTGTGTGTGTATACTCACCCACACACACATAGACATGTACTCACAAACGTAAATACATACCCACATATGTGCATTTACACATGTGTATAATCTATCATACACACCACACACACATCCTCACACACATGCACACTCCCATGCCCTTCTTGGCTCATAAGAAAAGGAAGATCAAATCTCGGGTGGATGAGCCTGAGCTCCTACTGGGTCCAGCTCTCCCGTTCTCTGTGTAACATCAGGCGGGGGTCCTGAAGATGCGAAGATGCTCCTTGTCCTGGCCAACGATCCTCAGGCTGGAAAGCACACTTTTTAAACTAATGTTTTCTTTAAAGGATTTCTTTTTAAAATGTTGTCTGTAGAAAGAAAAAAGAAAAAAAGTGACCGAGGAGTCTTTCCTCGGCCGAGAAGAGAAGGGAGGGCACCTGCCCCCCTGTTTGCTTTGTAACTGGGGTGATGGTGTTTATTGCAATAACATGGGTCACAGGGACTGATTAACAGATAGTAGATAAAGGGGCCAGAGCCATGCCCAGGACTAATGTGCCCCAAAACATTGTTTCCCAGTCACGAACAGCAGGCCTACATGGTGATCTCATATAGCAGAGCAACTTCTCATTGGAAGTGCTCCCCAGGAGCACATTTGGGGAGACTGGAAAAGATCCAGCAGTCAGTCAGTCAGTCAGTCAGACAGACAGACAGACACACCACACACACACACACACACACACACACACACACACAGGCAGGGCTGTCTACTGAATTATAAGTTTGGCTTGTCCTCAGGACCTCTTCCTTCTTGTCACAAGCCAGACCCACAGGGGTAGGATCATGCCATCGAGGGAGCCAGGCGAGGGCAGGTGTCCTCCAGTTTGTGATCAGAAGAGGCTCTTGGGTTAGGAAACCTGTAAGGTCCCCTGAAGGTGCCTTGTAAGGGGCTGTGGCGGTGGGGCTGGGTCAGCTGGAGCTGGCTCGGAGAGTCCCAGCCCAGCCGACTCCAGTGCCTGGGCAGTGAGCCGCAAAGGCTTGGACCTGAGCAGGCCCCGGGGGTGACCTCACTGCCCTGCTACCCCTGGGGGCCCCGACAGTGCACAGCCCAGTGTGATTTGACTGAAATCAGTGAGTGGAGTGGCTTCCAAACAGTGTGCTGTGCTGTGCCACGCTAGCCACAGTGCACATCTGTTGATAATCACAGTGGGCTGTGAGGTGCCACACTAGCCACAGTGCACATCTGTTGATAGTCACCGTGGGCTGTGCTGTGCCACACTAGCCACAGTGCACATCTGTTGATAGTGACAGTGAGCTGTGAGGTGCCACGCTAGCCACAGTGCACATCTGTTGATAGTGACAGTGAGCTGTGCTGTGCCACGCTAGCCACAGTGCACATCTGTTGGTAGTCACTGTGAGCTGTGCTGTGCCACGCTAGCCACAGTGCACATCTGTTGATAGTGACCGTGGGCTAGGCTGTGCCACACTAGCCACAGTGCACATCTGTTGATAGTGACTGTGGGCTGTGCTGTGCCACGCTAGCCACAGTGCACATCTGTTGATAGTGACCGTGGGCTGGGCTGTGCCACGCTAGCCACAGTGCACATCTGTTGGTAGTCACTGTGGGCTGTGAGGTGCCACGCTAGCCACAGTGCACATCTGTTGATAGTGACAGTGGGCTGGGCTGTGCCACGCTAGCCACAGTGCACATCTGTTGATAGTGACTGTGGGCTGTGCTGTGCCATGCTAGCCACAGTGCACATCTGTTGATAGTGACCGTGGGCTGGGCTGTGCCACGCTAGCCACAGTGCACATCTGTTGGTAGTCACTGTGGGCTGTGAGGTGCCACGCTAGCCACAGTGCACATCTGTTGATAGTGACCGTGGGCTGGGCTGTGCCACGCTAGCCACAGTGCACATCTGTTGATAGTGACAGTGGGCTGGGCTGTGCCACGCTAGCCACAGTGCACATCTGTTGATAGTGACTGTGGGCTGGGCTGTGCCACGCTAGCCACAGTGCACATCTGTTGATAGTGACAGTGGGCTGGGCTGTGCCACGCTAGCCACAGTGCACATCTGTTGATAGTGACTGTGGGCTGTGCTGTGCCACGCTAGCCACAGTGCACATCTGTTGATAGTGACCGTGGGCTGGGCTGTGCCACGCTAGCCACAGTGCACATCTGTTGGTAGTCACTGTGGGCTGTGAGGTGCCACGCTAGCCACAGTGCACATCTGTTGGTAGTCACTGTGGGCTGTGAGGTGCCACGCTAGCCACAGTGCACATCTGTTGGTAGTCACCGTGGGCTGTGAGGTGCCACGCTAGCCACAGTGCACATCTGTTGGTAGTGACAGTGAGCTGTGAGGTGCCACGCTAGCCACAGTGCACATCTGTTGATAGTGACTGTGGGCTGTGCTGTGCCACGCTAGCCACAGTGCACATCTGTTGGTAGTCACTGTGGGCTGTGAGGTGCCACGCTAGCCACAGTGCACATCTGTTGGTAGTCACTGTGGGCTGTGAGGTGCCACGCTAGCCACAGTGCACATCTGTTGGTAGTCACCGTGGGCTGTGAGGTGCCACGCTAGCCACAGTGCACATCTGTTGGTAGTGACAGTGAGCTGTGAGGTGCCACGCTAGCCACAGTGCACATCTGTTGATAGTGACTGTGGGCTGTGCTGTGCCACGCTAGCCACAGTGCACATCTGTTGGTAGTGACAGCTGCCTGGGGCTTAGTGGTGGTTTAGATCCTTTTGTGTTTTGTGTGACTAGTTTCGAAGTACTCTGAGCTCTGAGTGACACTCAGCCAAAGCTCTAGGATCCCAGGGGTCCTCTCAGGGATCCCCCCAGGAGTCCTCCCAGGGGTCCTCCCAGGGGTCCTCCCAGGAGTCCTCTCAGGGATCCCCCCAGGGGTCCTCCAAAGGAGTCCTCCCAGGGATCCCCCCAGGGGTCCTCCCAGGGGTCCTCCCAGGGGTCCTCCCAGGGGTCCTCCCAGGGGTCCTCCCAGGGGTCCTCCCAGGGGTCCTCCCAGGAGTCCTCCCAGGGGTGTTCCCAGGAGTCCTCCCAGGGGTCCTCCCCAGCTGGCTTACCTCAACCTCACAGCCCTATTCTTGCTCTAACATATCCCCAAAGACAACTAATTTGTGCATTTTATATCAAATTCCTAGTCTCACATTTTATCAGATGCACTCACAGTGAAAGAGTAAAACATATTACTATCAAGTAGCGAAGGCCACGAGTCTTTATGAGGGCGGCGTTTCAGCTGTGTGTGGTTTGGCTTTTCCTCTTCTGCCGTCCATACAGATGTGGATCTGCGCACTTAAGGTGGGGACTGTGTATTGAGGTAGGAAACTGTGGAGGGGGAGGGAGGGAGGGAGGGAGGGAGGGAGGGAGGGAGATACACAGAGACAGAGGGACCAGGCAGAGAGCAAGCACACAGACCAGAGTTTCTACGCCCCCAGTCCCTAACTCGCTTCTCCGACAGCCCCCCTCCTAAAAGCTCCTCCGCTCCCGGCAGCTCTCCGGGGTGGAGGCCAGCTGTAACACACAGGCCTTTGTGGAACATGCCATACCTGCCCTCTAGCTCTGGGGAGAGCTGAACCAGCAGGGCGTGCTCTCTCTCCTTAGGTCTGTTAAGGAGCAGACCACTTGGCAACCAGGATGTGTGTGGATGGTGTAAACACAGAGAGGCCGAGTGACTTCACTCTGGGCAGGGGCTGGTCCCTGAGCTGTGACCTCATTATCAACACTCACTCACACAGGCAGCCATGGTCGGTGCCCCGCTCCCCCCCCCCCCCCCCCCCCCGCCCCCGCCATCCACTCTCCCTGACTTGCCCAGCCATGCCCTGGACAGAGTCTACAGCCCCTGTAGAAACATCATCCTCACATTTCCCAGAGTCTGGGAAAGCAGCAGGGTTTTCAAAACACGCTTTAACATCAGACATCATTCAGGGAGGAGACTGGTGCTGGTATGGGGTTACTATGACAACAGATTCTGCAACAGGAAGAGAGATGAGTCTCAACTGGAACACATCTTGGAGAAGCGGGTCTTGAAACCCAGAAATAGTGGGGTCGGTGGATGGGAAATCACCAAGACCAAGAATTAGGAATGAGAGGTTCTCTAGCTGAAGACAAGGGAGCGATACCACCTGGGAGACAGCGGAAGGTAAGCCCGACACCATCTGAGGAAGCGGGTGGTTCTCCATAAAACTGGACTTCACAGGGAGTGCGCAATGGACCTCACAAAACTTCGGGAATACTGAAATGTGGTCGAGCCACAGGTCTTTAGAAGTGCCCACCTCCTCCCCAGCCCCTCTTCACAGGTGTGCCCTCCTGGGTTCTCATGCTGGGACCTGCCCTATCCCTCCTGGGGAACCTTGGGTCCCTCCAGTCTCCCCCCACCTACACCCCCTCATGGCCCCTGAGACCTGTGCCTCCTGCCAGGACTTGTGGACTCTTCCTACAAGGTGGGGCCACCCTTGAGGGTGGCCACTGTGGCCTTCCACGATTTACTAACAGGTAAAGGAACTGGGGGTAGGGGTCGGGGGAATGAAGGAAAGGAAGGAAGATTTCTCCTCATTTGTTACGGAAAGGACTATTTACTTCCTCTCCACACTGATCAGCTTTTCTTGCGTATTTACTTTCTATTAATGTACACGATTACACAAAACCACGGCCACGTTACATCACTTTCACAGTCTGTGAGGTCCTCTGTAGTTACTTTCCCAGGGACTGTCAGCATTACAGCCTCCCTCCCACACGAATTTCTTTCTGCTTTAGGTCTCTTGTTTTTCCTTCTGTGTCTGCTAGGGAATGTGATGCATGTCTCCCCGAGTCTGCCTTATCTCAGTTAACACAGTTCTTTCCAGTTCCTTCCATTTCCTGCAAACCTCATGGCTGCATTCTTCAAAAAACTATGTATGTGTGTATGTATGTATGCATGTATGTACGCAGTTATTTATGTGGGTGGGTGGCGTGGGTGCCAAAGCGTGCACGTGACAGGAGTTAGTTCTCCCCTTCCTCCGTGTGGGTCCCAGGCCGGCAGGCTTGGCAGCAGGCACCTTTACTACAGGCTTCAGTTACTTTTCCGCTGCTCGGATAAGACGCCATGACCAAGATCCTCACAGAAGGAAGGGTTTGTTTTGATTTACCGGCACAGAGCTGCAAGGGTCCATCACCCTGGGGAGGCATGGTGGCGCTGGGCAGTAGGAACAGAGAGTCGAGCACGCACATCTCCAAAGACAAGCAGGGAACAGAGAGCAAACTGGCAACGGCGTGAGGCTTTCAACGTCAGCGCTCACTCCCAGTGATGTGGTTCCTCCAGCAAGGCTGTGCCATCTAAACCTCCACGGCGTCAGTGACCGAGTGTTCAAATACCCAAGACTATCTGGGAATTCCCATTCAAACCCCTATTCCCTGAGCCATCCCACTGGTCCAATTTCATTCCCCCAAAGGGTGAAAACATTCCGTGTGGGGGTGCGGAGCAGCGTGTGTGTGTGTGTGTGTGTGTGTGTGTGTGTGTGTGTGTGTGTGTGTGTGTGGTGTGCGTTTATCTACTCATCCATTTCTGGGCATCTGAGCCCACTCCATAGTTTGACTACTGTGGAGAGCCATAGCAAACATGGGTGTGTAGGCGTCTCTCGGTGTTACATTTGATTCCTTGTTTGTTTATGTGGGTTGGTGATGTGGGTGCCAAACCTGCATGTGGAGGTCCCACTTGCAGGAGTCAGCTCTCTCCTCTTACCACGTGGAACCCGGAGATCAAACCCAGGGTGAAGAAGTATATACCTAGGAGCTGGGTAGTATGGTAGATCTTGTTTTAATTATCAGTATTATTTGATAAACCCTCAAACTTTCCACAGTGGCTGTGCATATTCACACAACTGTTAATTGTAGTATGAATCTTAACTGTTCTTTATTAATAAAATCAAACCCGAGGCCAGTTATTGGGGTTAATGCTGATAGATCAGAGAGACAGAACAAACCACAGCTACCTCACCTCGCCAGATCCTCAGCTGGTCCTGTTTCCTCAGACTGGAGGCCTCTGAGTCCTCAACCAGAATGGGTCTCAGCTGAACTGCTGCTAGAAGCCTGAAAGCTTAACCAGCCAAATGCTTTACCAGCCAAATGTTGCTAGTTTCTGGTCCTCATGCCTTATATACCTTTCTGCTTTCTACCACCACTCCCTGGGATTAAAGGCTTGCTTTCTGGGAATAAAGGCGTGGTGATGAGTCACCGTGCCTGTCTGTATCCTTGAACACATGGATTTCTGCCTCTGGAATGCTAGGATTAAAGGCGTGTACTACCACTGCCTATCCTTTATGTTTAATATTGTGGCTGCTCTATCTCTGACCCCAGATAAGTTTATTAGCATGCACAATATTTGGGGGAATACAATACCACAGTTAACAGTTTGGAAGGATTCCTTTTCTTCCATACTTGTTTTGCTGTTTGTTTTTTATGATAACCACCTTGACCTTGATGAGCTAGACTGTCGATGTGGTTTGGCTTTGTTCTTTTAGTTCCTTTGAGACAAGGTTTCTCTGGCTGGCCTCGAACTCACAAAGATCCACCTGCCTCTGCCTCCCAAATGCTGGGATTAAAGGTGTGCGCCACCACTGCCTGGTGTCAATGTGGTTTTGATTTGCATTTTCCCGGTGGCTAAGAATGCTGAACATTCTTCATAATTTAATAGACATTTGTAATCCTTCTTTTGAGAGCTGTCTGTTCAAGTTATTAATCTGATAACCTTTTAGTGGTTATTTTCTCGAGTCTTTAATACATTCTAGATATTAATCCCCAGTGTAGATTTTCTCCTGCTTTCTTTGCTCTGCAAGAGCTTTTTAATTTCACACAATCTCATTTGTTAATTCCTGAGCCAGTGACATCATTACCCGAATCTGTAGCTTCAACTGCTTTTCTTTACTCATTTCAAGATTTCAGGTCTTATG
The DNA here is from genome assembly GCF_049852395.1 of Peromyscus maniculatus bairdii. Classification (NCBI taxonomy): domain Eukaryota; kingdom Metazoa; phylum Chordata; class Mammalia; order Rodentia; family Cricetidae; genus Peromyscus; species Peromyscus maniculatus. Next base: position 81,673,791 of record NC_134863.1, on the reverse strand, counting down.
GAGTGACCTTTAGACAGGACCACCTCATTCTGCATGTGGATATCAGTTTTCCAACACTATGTGTCTTTTTGCCAATATGTTTTGGGCACTTTTAAAGTTGAAAATCAGCGGGTTGTGGCTGTGTGGTTTACTTCCGGGTCCCCTCTTCTGTCCCATTAGTCTACATGACTGTTTTTGTGGCAGCCATGCCATTTCGGTTTGTGAGATTTTGTTACCGACACAGTAAAAAAACAAAACAAGACAACAACAACAACAACAACAAAAAACCACCTTAGTTTATCAATTGACATCATTTGTATTATTGATAGTTTTGTGTTAGTTTTTTTTTGTTTTGTGGTTTAAATTGCAATTTGAATATAATCATGCATAACTGCTAAAACTGAATAAATCTAGAGAGCAGGATGTATTCATGAGATATGGATATCCTGTTTTTTCCTCCATTCTCTCCTTCTAAGTAATCAGTTTAGTATTTATTCTCCTGTAATTTCTATGTGAAATATAATTAAATGTGCATACCTGTCAAAACAACACACATGTATGTTCTCCCATACTTTTAACAAGTTTCTCACATCTGTAACTTCTCGTAAGAGAAACAGAAGTTTATGTCAAAGTGACATTCCATGGCCATTGTGGCCTGTTGGGTGCCTTCGGGCAGGAGAGGGAACAAGCGCAGTTTCTGAACAGGGGAACTATGGCACACAGTCACCAGTTCAGTTCTGGCCACACACTTGGTATCTGTATCAAATTTGATCTTTAACATGTTTTCCGCGGCTAAAGGGACGTCTCCAGAGAAGATGGCCACAAGACAATTACTAACCTGAAGCTGCTGCCTGTGGCCTTGGGGGGGGGGATGTCTGGTAACCATATGCTGCTTGTGAACTTGGCTATGGTGATATTCTGGGTTTGCCTGAGTCCAAGAAAACCCCGGGGGATCGGGGCCAAGGAAGAGGAGATTCCCCGTCATTCGACAGAGAAGCAAATGACCAGACAAGTCTTTTTGCCCACACTGTCATTTGGAGGACCCACTCAGCACATTTATGAAGCACCTTTGGCTTTGATTAAAGGACAAGAAAACACAAAGGAAATTTAAAAAGTCGAGAGAAAGTGAGGCAAACCATCATTTTCCCCAAGTATAAAATGAAGTGCTGCTGAACGTGGTGGTGCATATCTGTAATCCCAGAAATTAAATAGCGGAGGCAGGAGGATTGTTAAAAGTAAAAGGCCAACCTGGGTCAAACACTGTGCCACTTAGGGCTACATAGCAAGACTTTGTCTCAAAAAGCTATAACAAATCAAATGCTTCTCAGAATGTGCTGAATCGGCTCAACTATTGGCAGCCCCTAAGAGGGACAGGCATACAGCTTGTGTCTTTCACTCTCTGCCGTCTGGAAAAAGAACTGTCAAAGTGGGCAGGCAGGTGGCACAATTTCCACATGTACACAGGCACACAACACTCACACTCCAGGCTTCCCTGAACACATCCTGGCTATCCCTTGGCACACAGCACAATCAGTAAATACCTCTGAAATGGATGGATGAGCATGATATCTATCCTGATATCCACACGGAAAGGAGCCAGAAACTTGGCCACCACAAACAGATCTATTCCAGAGGGATGTCGGGTGGCGTTTTCCGTGGTTGGTGTTCTGAGCACACGGCTCGTGATGCTTTGTGTCTGAAGTGTAGCTGCGGCGCTGGCACAGTTATGAGCAAGCCCTTTATGAGGTCATCATCCTGCTCCTTCCAGAACCACCCCCGATGGGGAGATGTAAGCCACTTGGGGAGCCCCATGGCTCGCTTGACAAACTCTCTTCTGAAGAACATTGTCATCAGAACTCAGTTTGACAGCGTCAGGAGGAAACAGTGTCTCCAGTATCTGAACACTCTGAGAACTCTGCAATATGATGGATATAAGACTGTGTATTTTGGGGAAACTGAGATCCCAGAAACTCTTGTCACTGGGGAAGATTTTAGTGATAGCTATTACATGAACACTCCAACCTGGTGTATTCTGCATGCCGGAGGCAGTCAAGGGTGGGTGCCTTGGAAATACCGGATGTTCTTAAGAGACGACCTGTGCATCAAACCGGAAGACAGCCTCTTCTTTGAGTTCTGTGATGTTGTGAAGAAGGCCTACGGGAAGTGCGCCATCGTGGTCAAAGGACGAAGGCAACAAGACGAGATGAAACCAAAGGCCGATAAGGAGGGGGGCGCCCAGGCCTGTGCCCCAGCAAGCGTTAACTTAACCAGCATCGTGTGTTCTCCGGGAGTGGCCAAGTCCTATGGCCATGAACTAATCTCTCTGCCCTCCCCCTATAACTACCTGAACCCCTTAGACTCTGCCTGGTCTTCTATGAAATGGTTCATCATCAACAACAGGAAAGAGTTTTGTCTGCAGTCTGTCGACAACGTCTACGCGTACCAGTACATACTTTTCAGCGACTTAATTAGCAAAGGGATCGAAAAGGTCAGCCTGAGCAAGTGGAAGGCCCTGACCAGCAAAGTGCGGAGGTGGGAGAATTACTATCTGGGGAAGTTTTCCTAAGGGCGTCTCCTCCACGAAGAGACCAGCCGGATGCTCTTTACTGCTGACTGTGGAGTTTGATTCTGGCCCTCAGTCACCACAGACACCTCAGGAGTAAACTCACAGGAATGTTGCCTGGACTGAGGGGTTCCTGGGGGTACTGGCAAGGTCCTGTGGTTCCTAGAGGCGCCATTAAAGTTTGTTAATAGTTACAGGGGTGGTCTCAGCTCTCATCTTGTGATAGCTACCTTAAGGACCATGTTCACAAGGAGGATAGGGAAGACTCAAGCCCGGAGGACTGTAGTGGTGAGCAAAATTAAAGGATGTATGGTCAAAATTTAGGTTTAAGAAAAAAAAGAGAACCCGGTGTGTAGTTATTTAAAAAAAAATAAAAACACTCAGAATTAAATACTAAGCCAATAATCTTCAGCCAAAATAATCCAGGAAGATCTAGCTTGCTATGAGCAAGAGACATGATCAGATGGCCAAGTAGATGCTAGTCTTCTGTGAGGTGGTGGTGGGTGAGCGGCCCCTGCCCAGGTCAAACCCCACCATATGTCTAAGGCAAGTGGGTGGTCCACCAGAGGGGGCCCGGGAGACACCACATGGTCCAACAGGTCTTAGGTAAATGGGTGGCATGAGAGGGGGCATTATGGAACCCACATATCCAACCTGCAAGGATCCCATCAGGAGGGTACGAGGCTGCCATTTACCTCAGGACTCTGAGCAGAGTCTCCTGCAGTTGGTCCAACACCCTGTTCAAACTCAGGGTGCCTGCTGTGGGCCGGAAGGATTGGTGGTTGCATGTTTGTTACAGAAAAAGCCCGTCCCCTGTGGAACCCACCACCAAGTTCATTCTTCTTGTATATGTTCAAGCAATAACTTTACAACAGAAGGAATCACCCTGAGGTGCATGAAATAATGACCAACATGGGAAAGTATGGAAAGCCACGAGGCAGGGGCAAAGAGGGCGTGGGAACTCTGCTCTTTGTGTTCAGTTTTGCCGAACCTTAAAAAAAAAAAAAAAAAGCTCTAGTCTATTAAAAAATAGCTTGTGAAAGTCTCCAGCTGACTCCCATCAGACTTAACTGCAGATGAAGCCATGAAGCCAGGTTTTTGCCAGACACAGAATGCTTCGTGGTCTTGGCTTGGCTTTATTCTTTCTAGAACCTTCTTGTGCTATTCAGAAAGAGGCTGTGGGGTGAAAAGAGGTGTCGAGGGCTTCGATGTCCTTCAGTCACAAGTGGTGGGTTCAGCAGACTTTTCAGGTTGGGAAAGGGAATCTTAACATACATCTCATCTAAGGGGGTCACACCCCAAGCTACCAACCATGGGCACCTACAAAGTTCCACCTGTTGCAGATCCAACATTTACACTGTGCTGTATGGGTTTCCGGTGACTGCTGTAACAAATGACTCCAAATTTGGTGGCTGGGAGTGGCAGCTTATTCTTTCCTGTTCTGGGCATAGGGAGCCAGACATCAGTTACACTGATCTGAATCAAGCTGTAAATAGCACGGCGACACTGCTCGGGGCTCTGGGGAAGACTGCCACAGACGGCTCCACAGATGTGCCACAGACGGCTCCACAGATGTGCCACAGACGGCTCCACAGTTTCTGGTGGCTGGCTTGCCCTTGGCTAGTGGCCTCATCACTTTCTTCTCGCCTGGGTCAAATCTCCCGTCTCTGTACTTAGAGTCCATTTGACACGATCTTCACATCTTTGCGTCCTTAACTGACCACATACGCAAAGACTCTTTTCCACGGAAGAAGACACAGCTCTGGAAAGCAGGACCTGAATGCTCTGGCCAACCACGGCCGCAAAGCTGTCAATGCCTCCTTACTCTGCTCCTTAAACACACCATTTCTCTTTGGCAATTAAGCTGCCAAACCAACTCTGTGTAGCACACTTGTGTGGTCTTTTCTCTACTTCACAAGTACTCTGAGGTTTAAATTCCTTGGGAGCAGTTAGCATGACTAGCCTTTAGACTTCCTTGGTCTCTTTAGCTGTCACTGTGCAGACGCAAGTGACACACGCCTGAGTTTGGGGCTGTAAGTGGGGCTGCCCTTTGACTATATTGATGATGTTGATCTCACACTACCCAGAGTTCTAGGGTGATAAGAACCGTGGACTCTGGTGTCAACTCTCCTCGCACTTGATGTGTCCATGTCTACATGGGCCAGCTACTGCATGAGTTAATTCACTTAACACCACAGCAGATGCAATGTAGGGATGACTGTGTCTACATTTTACAGATGTGGAAACCTGGGGCACAAACCTGTGGGAGGGGCTGCTGTGCACAGAGCTAAGATTCATATACAGTTCACAGTTCACTATCACACTGCCTCGTTTACCACATCACTACCCACAATACCTTGTTTACCACGTCTCTACCCACAATGCCTTATTTACCACATTACTACCCACATTGCCTTGATTACTACTACATCACTACCCACACTGCCTCTTGTCCGAGATGACCTGCCAGGCAGCTGCTATCACTCTTCCCTTTGACAAACACGGAAGCTGAGGGGTGAGCCAAGTCCCTAAGGTAGTCAGGTCATAAGGACAAGCTTGTCCACTGTGCTCTACTTGGAGCATGCTCGACTCCTCATTTACATTCTATAAGAAAGTCAGCACAGGCACCACCCAGCATCAGCTACACACCACAACAAAATGTATTTCAGCCCAAAATTGAGGGGAGGCAGGACACCTTTAAAGCCTCGTGAGTTTGCAGTGCAAAATAAATACAAACAAGCAAACAATAACTAAGCAAAGCAATTGCACATCCTGTGGGTATCAGATGACAAATAAGTGAGTGGGAGTGTTTCTCATCTACACAGCAGGCCTGGAGCTCCATTGCTTTGCAGCTTTCTTTAATGCTGAGACGAGCAAGCAGAAGGGAGTTCAGTGTAACCAGTGCCCTCAGCGGGGCACCTTAATGTGCAGTTTGGTAACGCAACCCCAGACTCACAATTGTGAAACGTGTGTTTGTGATACACACAGAAACGAAAGCAGAAAATCAGAGGCCACACCGACCTTGGGACCAGGAGCCCCTGTGGAAATCCTGAGACCTTGTAAAAGCTGCTTGGCTTCCCTGAGACCCAATCAACTCATCAGGAAAATGGGTTAAGGGCCTTAAAATGGAGTCCTGTGTGCTGAAGCCACCATAGACGCCTAGCCCTTCTTGAGAGCTCAAAATGAAGCCTGTGTCATGGCTGAGAGGTCACAGTTAAACTAATGTCTCCGCCTTCATTTCCTTCGGTTATTTGAGGAGTCAACTTTGTCCCCTGGCATTTATGACCATCTGCAGTAGGTGATGGGAGTCACAAGTTTATCCTTGTGGAGGTGGGACAGGGAGGCTGGACAACACAGCCCAGAATCTCTCTGGGAAGAGCCCAATGAAGGTAATAGTGGACAGCGCCACGCACCAGTGCACACACCAGCACACACACCAGTGCAGGGTTGAGCCACATCACCACAGACATGTCCTCTAGAGTAGCATTTGTGGTGTTGGTGGTGTTAGTCTCTCCTGAGGGTGGGCTGATGGACAATCCCACGCTCTCTGGCCTTTCTGCTTCTAATAACTATCTCCCTTCTCCCCCCCCCCTCCCACCATCTTCCCATGGACCAGAGGAGATGTCCCAGAACATGGTGGTCTAGAAAATGATGCTGTCTTAGAACCAGTGTGAATAAATATGATAGTTTAGATATTACCCCACCTGGCATATCCTGTGTTTTGATACCTGGTCCCCAACTAGTGGCACTGTTTGGGAAGCCGTGGGTCTAACAAACCAAGAGGGTCATCGGAGGGTATACTTTGAGGGCTCTCCCCCCCCCCCATTCTGCCTCCAGTCCTTCCTTCCTTGCTGGTACAGCCATTTCTACCAGCTCCTGCCACCAAAAGACAGCTGTCCTGTCGTGTCCTACCAAGACCATGTCCTACTTGGACTATACCTGAATCCAAGTCCATCCTTCCTCCTTTAGGGTCCCCCTGTCAGGCATTTTATGCCATCAGGAGAAAAGTAAGCAACATAATATGCAAATAGAGCCTTTGCCCATTGCCTCTAGAGTGCCAACCCAGTTGGACAGTCCCACAAATGGTACATACTTCTTCCATGTGTGATTTTTTTTTTTTGTGCATGGCAACTCTTCTTTCCATATTCAGTTTTTCTTGGTTCAGACAACTACTATGTCCAGGGCAATGACCTTTAGGCTCATTTACAAACACAGACATGACTGGGTTGGTGACTGACACCTAGACACATACACTGCCAGTGACCAGATGATGAGAAACCAGAATCCAAGTCTTCCTACAAGGAAGTCCCTGTGTCAGTCTCTTCATGGCATTAGGTTGGGCCAGGAACCCACAAAGATGTCACCTGACTGTCAGGTGCATCCTCTCACCCATCAAAGTAAGAAGTGCCAAGGGGACCGTCCATGGTGCACAATGGCCCTCAGGCACCAGGACCCAGGGGCCTAGCTCTGTTGTGAGAACAAAGGTCTTTTTATCCACAAATCACTAGGGAAACCTGTAACTAGAGTTTTTCTGCCTTGCCCACAGTTAGGACAAATCTCTCTCACCTGCCAGTCCCACAGGCGCTCAGACCCAACCAAGTAAACACAGAGACTTATATTGCTTACAAACTGTATGGCTGTGGCAGGCTTCTTGCTAACTGTTCTCATATCTTAAATTAATCCATTTCTATAAATCTATACTTTGCCACGTGGCTCGTGGCTTACCAGCATCTTCACATGCGGCTTGTCATGGTGGCGGCTGGCAGTGTCTCTGACTCAGGTTTCCACTTCCCAGAATTCTTCTCCTCCTTGTCCCGCCTATACTTCCTCCTGCCTGACTACTGGCCAATCAGTGTTTTATTTATTGACCAATCAGAGCAACACATTTGCCATACAGACCATCCCACAGCAGAAACCAGGAATGCTAAACACACAGGTCTGTCTCTTCAATGAAGGGTATAATACCTGCATTCCACCCAGAAAGCTGGAAGTGGAGGCTGTTGACAGCCTGGTGACCTTTGTTATCTGTAGGGGCAGACCTCACCCTAACCTCCGGGGACATTTATCCCAGACTCTTCCCTATTAGACCTTTACCTTTAGCTCTCAGTAAATAGGACCATCCTTGTGGGGATGTCACGGGTACTTTAGACCCTGCTGATCTCTATGCTCTCTCTCTCTCTCAGAGACAACACTGGAGCCTAGACCCTTACACTATAGAACCTGTCTTCATGGTCACATGTGCTCTGTAAAGAGTCTCTGTGTAGTCACACTTTAAACTTTATTGTGCACCTGGAACTGGAATGGTTGTTTCCTGCAAACCTGGACTTTCCCAGAATCCTGTTGTGTTTAAATATGCTGGCAATAAACTGCTTGACATTAGACTCCTGAAGTTGGATACAGGCTAAGTCAGGCTGAACTGAGTTTTCATTCTCACCTCTTTGCAGACGGTTCCCTGCCTGCCATGACACCAGTAAGGACTTCCTCATAGCTCCATCATCTCAGACTTGGTTTGGGCATCAAAGCTACCTCATAGTTCAAAATGGCTGACGAGTGAGCCATTGCATTAGCATTCCAGCAGGCAAACGAGGAAGGAGGGACACAGGGCTCGACTCATCTCTTTCTTTCTTTTGATTTTTCAAGACAAGGTTTCTTTGTGTAACAGCCTTAGCTATCCTGGAACTCACTCTGTAGACCAGGCTGGCCTCGAACTCACAGAGATCCGCCTGGCTCTGCCTCCCGAGTGCTGGGATTAAATGTGTGCGCCACCGCCTGGCACATCTCATCTGCTTTTCATTTCCTATTTGCAGTTCCAGGGATGGAACCCAGAGCCTTGAGCACTCCAGGCCAGTGCTTTACAGTTATCTATATGGCGGCCCATCTCATCTACTCTTGTGGATGTGTGTGGATGTGGTGTGTGCACACATGTGTGGGCAGATGTGCACACCTGCATGCACACAGAGGAAGGGGGACACTAGATGACTTGCTCTATCTCTCTCTCTGCCCTGTTGCTCTGAGGTAGGGTCTCTCACTGAAACTAGAACTAATCTGGCAGCCAGTAAGTCTGAGCGATCACCCTGTCTCTGCCCACCCCCCACCCCCTACTGTGGCACAGGAGCCCAGGCTACACTTGGCTTTGCTGTGGAATAATCCTTCTGTACACTGTAAAGATGTATTGCTCTCATTGTTAATAAAGAGCTGACTGGCCAATAGCTAGGCAGGATTTTCAGGGCAGAGAGAATGCTGGGAAGAAGGGCGGCATCATAAGGAGCTACCAGCAAGATGCTGAGGAAGCAGGAGATGACTATGCCATGCTGAAAAAAGGTACCACCACGTGGTAAAGCATAGATAAGAAATATGGGTTAATTTAAGTTGTAAGAGCTAGTTAGAAAGGCCTGGAGAGATGGCTCAGAGGTTAAGAGCACAGGCTATTCTTCCAGAGGCCCAGAGGTTCCTAGCAACCACAGGGTGGCTCACAACCATCTGTAATGAGATCTGGTGCCCTCTTCTGCTGGCGTGCAGGGATACATGCAGGCAGAACACTGCATGCATAATAAATAAATCTCAAAAAAGAGCTAGTTAATAACAAGCCTAAGCTATTGGCTGAGCATTTATAAATAATAATAAGTCTCTGTGTGGTTATTTGGGAGTGGCTGGCAGGACAGAGCTGACCAGCAGTCCTGACCAAAACAAACAAACAAAAAAACAAAACAAAACAAAACAAAAAACTCCACCTACATGGCTTTTTATGTGGGTGATGAGGATTTGAACCAGGCTACTCATGCCTGTGTAACTCTTACAAGTCAGCTCTTCAGCCCTTATATCAGCTTTTAAGGAAATAAGTTCTCTTCTCTGTGTGGGTGTTTTATCTACACTTACGTGCATGTACCACGTGAGTGTCTGGTATGCACGGAGGCAAGAGGGCATTGGATCCCCTGGGACTGGTCTTCCAGACTGTTGTGCTCCACCATGTGGGTTCTAGGAACCAAACCTTAGTCCTCTGAAAAAGCAGCCAGTGCTCTTAACCCCTGACACAGCTCTCTAGTGCATCTCCTTCCTTTAAATGAACTCATCAGGAAGTCCTAACGTGCTCAAACTTGATTATCAGACTTGGTCACAAGGAGAGCTGGGACATGAGTCTTTAAGTTGGTGGTACTATAGATATGCAAAACTCAGGATTATTATCCAGGCAGTGGTGGCACATGCCTTTAGTTCTAGCACTCGGGAGGCAGAGATAGGCAAATCTCTGAGTTTGAGGCCAGCCTGGTCTACAAAGCAACTTACAGGACAGCCAGGACTACACAGAGAGACCCTGTCTTGAAAAAAAAAATCAAACACAAAAACTCAGGATTATAGAAACAAAACACCTTAGGAGTATGCCAAGGGGGAAGGAGAAGATAGACTGGGGTAGGCATTTATGGTGTTGCCAAGAGAGAAGGAAGAGGATGGATTGGGTAGGCATTTATGGTGTTGCCATGGGAGAAGGGAGAGGATGGACTGGGGAGGCATTTATGGTCTTGAGGAAGCTCCTGCTCCCTTTCTTTGAGGTCATCAGTACATACTCATCAAATATTCTGGTGCCTTCTCTGTGTTTGAAAGCAGCTCAGGATTGCCAGGAAAACCAAGTCTGAGTGCTCTAGGAAGTCAGGATTCAGCGGTGGAGCAGCCCCCAGGCTCAGCAAGACGTGAGTTTGTGAATGAGGGCTCAGAGGCTGGGCCTGTGCTGCGACATTACTGCAGAACATTTGGAAGAGTACAGAGAGGAGGAGCGGGAGAGCGCTAAGGGAGGGGGGCATCTAGGCAGAGGCAGACCCGTGTACGGCTCACCCAGCGTTTAAAAAAAAATAACAAAAATCAGAAGGTCATATTTTGGATTAAGCTCCAGGCCTTGGTCAACACAGATCAGAACAAAGGTCATGACTGTGCTGTAGTGGAAATATGGATAGATATGCTTATAGATTTCCATGTGTCAGAATTCATTAACTGACAACCCAGAAGCCATGTCAGCCATTTAATTAGCTGCAATGTACCAAGTACTCCAATCTCCCTTGGTGGCTGGCCACTGGAAAACATATTCATTCCAACCTTAATAACTAATACTAACTCTCAGGTCACAAAATAACTATATCCTTCTATGTCTAGGTTATAGAACGGCAATAAAAGGGTTTAAAGAGGCCTTACTAAAGGAAGACACCATAGACCCTGGGGATGGGGCGGAAGCTTCAAGCCACGGACTTTCCACCTCTCTCCTCTAGGTCCTGAAGCCACATGGACCTGGCCAGTTCCAGACTTCTTCCACAGCTGGAGCCACGAGAAAGTTCTCGTAAAGAGGCTGGTTCCCGTCCTGACAGGAGACAGCCTGACCCACCTCGGCCATTTACATACTTCTGACAGCAGAGAGAGGGTTCCCCACAGTCATGTCTGACCACCTCCCACCACTGTACCCTGAGCCTGGCACTAATCCTGTGCTGAGCAAACCTCTGGAACACAGACACAATGAAGCCAGGGGGAGGCAGCACCATGAAGGCTCATGGAAGTCCTTGGGAACCAGTGGCTGAACATCTGTTTCCTTCCATGGAATTTGAGCACAGCCAGGGCTCTGTGGTTTCTGAAATACATTGCACCCATCTCTGCCTCCTCAGTCAGAGTGTGGGAAGCCACTTAACCATTTTTTTCCAAGGTCGCCATAAGGGATAAATGTCATCACGTGGGTGCGCGATGTGGAGCGGCTGGCCACCGAATGCACTGTATGACACATGGAGATCAGGTGTTCTCTGGCCTGGTCTGCTTGTTTCTCTTTCTAGCAGTTTCTCCTCCTTTGCCAGTGTAGCCAAAGAAGGCAGATCAGAGGTGTGTGTGAGGTGAACAGGGATCTGCACAAGGAACGCTGAGGATGTCTCACGGGAGAACATGGGTTTCCCTTCGTGTTCTTTGTGACAACCGAGAGCCACCCCAGATGGCTGTCTATTTTCCAACTGTGCCTTCTCAGTTATGGACCAGCTCCTGGCTGAGGTTCCAACAGGGCTTCTGGCTGTGAGCCACACCATCCTGTCTGCCTGCCAACTTCCAGCCGCTGCTTCCGAACCAACTATTTAAAACATAGCTACAGATGCCCAGGCTCCACTTACAAATGCAGTTAAGTTCAACTCGGGCAAGGGGTGACTGATCATCACCCCCTAGTGGCAGAAGAGTGCATAACAGAACTCCATGCTGTTCACAGAAAAGTAATGGGTGTGGTCAGTGGTTAAGCCCAGCCCCTGGGTCATCATCTATGGAATGTTCCAAGAAGACAGCCACGTGCTCTCCAAAGCTAAAGGGCAAGCTTTAGATCCCAACACCCAGGAAGGTGAGCTTCAGATAAATACCTGCTGGTCGGGATGACTTGGTTAAAACCAGTGGACCTCTCTGTCATGAACATAGGGGGTATGCGTATGAGTGGGGGTGGGAGGGGGTGTCCAGTGCCCTGAGTCTGAGGTCAAGCATGCTGGGAGCCGGTTATGTTCTAACTCTGCAAAGTGAGTAGCTCGTAGAGGTTTAAAATGAAGTGGGTCCACCTGGCGGGCTACAGGGAGGCCCTGACTGAGGCATGAGAATTGGCTATGGTCCAAGGTGTGACCATCTAGGCCCAGCCACAGAACCTAAAACCCTGGGCTCTGCCCATCAATGCCCCGGGATAGTCCCAGGCCAGAGTGGGGTCGGCCAGAGAAGAGGTGACGGCTGCTCCCGGGCGAAAGCTGGAGCGGCCTCCTGCAGCGTGGGCTGAGGCAGTTTCAGGTAGCATACCCCTTTGCCTGTTTTGACATCTGCCCCTTGTGACCTGAGGGTCATTCTGTACCGGCATCTCCAATCCACTCAGGTGCCTTGAGGCGAGAGAACTACGCCTCGAGACCCCAGTCTGATAGGTGCCTTGTCTCCTCTCAGATAGGAAAGCATCAGACTGGTCAGGAAGTCACTGTGTAGCACAGGCTAGCCTCTAAGCGTTGGTAGTCCTCCTGCTTCAGCCTCCCAGAACTAGGATTACAGGTGTGAGCCACCACACCTCCACCAAGTAGCTCTTTCTAGACCTAGCTACTGTGATCCCTCACCACAGAAACCCTCTCAGACCAGCGGAGAGGCCAGCTCTCATGGGTCTGTCACAGACAAGCACACAGTCACCATGGAAACAAGCTGCTCCTGAAGGAGCATGGTGGTGAGTAGGGACAAGCTGGCTGAGGCTTCTACTGAGGCTGCCATCGCTGAGGACCATCCCCTCAGCGGTGTCACCCCCGACCTGGGCAGGCATGCGCATACACCCAAGATTTGCTATTCACAACTCCACAACCAGCGTGTGCCTGGGAAAAGAGGGGGGCTGAGTCCTCCCATAAAGTGTGGGGTAGGGGGGAGGAAGAAGGAGGGAGGGAGGAAGAGATCGAAGACAGCCTTTTTTAGAAATGTACTTTATTTCAGTAACAAAATACTGGTTCTTCTATAAACATACAAAATTCACACAGTTAATCATTAAGTTAAAGGTCCAGGCTGGAAGCGCATCCTCTGACATCCGGTAATCGCTAGATCACTAGGTCTTTCTTCTCTCTTCTCTGCTGGAGTCCGCCCAAGCGGACATTTAAATAGAAAAATCTAGAAAGGAAGGGAGACCACAGCAATGAGGGAGGCGCTGGATACACAGCGCTGCTTAGCATACTCGGATGGCATCAGTGCATGAGCATTCCATCAATGCATGAGCGTTCCATCAATGCATGAGCATTCCATCAATGCATGAGCATTCCATCAATGCATGAGCATTCCATCAATGCATGAGCATTCCATCAATGCATGAGCGTTCCATCAGTGCATGAGCATTCCGACTCCAGTGGGGGCCGCTCAGCCTGACCTATTCAACGTTGCTTTTGGACAACATGGCTTTCTTTCTCTCTGAAGATTCTTTTCTTAAAAAGCAGGCTCGGGACAAGCTGCTATCCTGAAAGGCCATCTCCCCATCAGTTCTACGTGGACTGTGCACACCCACGGTTTGGCTCGGGCTCAATGGAAAAGTGGGGCATAATAGACGCTGACGTCACACCCCATCTTTCCAGCTTCTCGGGTAACCAGAATCATGGCTCTGCCTGCAACATTAACCCAACCAGCATTTCAACTAACTGTCTGTCCTCAGCATTTCGAGCCGCTAATCACTCCCTCTCCTCCGACTAGCACTGGGGCCACACACTTCCTGCTTATTTTTGCATTTCAATCACTAAGGCAATTTTTGAAAGGCAAGGTTCCAGGGGGCGGGTTCTTCCGCCTGCAGAAGTCTCCACTCACTGAGGACCAGCGAGCGGTGGCAGGAACGTGCGCTCCTCCAGTCTCATTTTTGTGGGGAGATGACACAGCTTGGGGGTGAGTAGGGCAGTTCAGTTGCCAGCTCTGCTCCCCACTGTTCTTTCGGACTGGTGTCACCTCCAAGAGTTGTCAGTGGGGGGCTGAGGAATGCAGCCATGCATGAAATGTGCAGTAAAATGCCCAGCCCCAAATCACCCCTTAGTGCTCTGGTCTCGCCTCCGCCACTAAGACACCTCCTGCTCTACTCCCAAGAGCCCGAGGGAACGCCTACTTTCAGAAGCATGGCGTGGGGTGGGCAGTGCTGTGAAGCCAGTTCATTGGTCCCCTCGGTGACCTGGAGCTAAGCTGACTGAAAGTCCCCTGGTGGGTTTTCAAATGAAACACTGCCCAGACTGAACCGGGGACATCGTGCTCTTTCCTGAGCGGGGAGCCTGAGAATCTGTCTTCTCAACAAGCAACACAGCATCCATGTGTAGGAAATTCTGCTCTGCAGCCGGATTCTGGAACTGTAATCTAGAATCTAGAATCCTTGCTCACCATATTTGAATCCTGAGAGGCCTGGAGTCCAGTTTGATAAGTGAAGAAACAGATCTGTACATGAGAGTCAACTATCATGGTCTATCTCTGACAAGGCCTTAAGGGTAGCTTCCGGGAGCCTGGAGTCCTGACCGGCCCCCAGCATGCTCCATCACCATTGTGGAAGTGGACTGGGGAGAGGGGCAAATGAGGTGTGGCCAGATTACGGTCCGACTGCGAAGGGATTATTTGCCACCAGGGAGTCGGACCTCACCTAACAGGGTTCCTAGGATCTGTGAGTCTCTCTCCCTCCTCTGCCGCCAGGCAGGTCAGCACATTCATGCACCACTGCTTTGCAGTTTTTAGTACCTGGGCTTCTCTGGAGCATAAGTCTGCAGCTAAGTCAGGGTTCTGAGCCCCGACCCCACCCACCCACCCACCGCGCACGCATGCACGCACGCACGCGCACACTGCCGTTAAGAAGCGCAACAAGCTTGGAGCAGCGGACTGATACTCTGCAGAAGGTCAGCAGTGCGGGCAGAGGGCCGGGCTCTGCACCCTGTCTGTGGGGACCACGCGCCCTCTTGCAGCCCTTCAGAGAGAGATGCTGAGATCTCAGGGCACCACACCCTTGTTGGGCACTGTAGCGCTCTGGATAGGTTCCGCTTACAAAGCCGGGTACCTCTGCTATCTCCTCAGTTCTCTTTCTTCTCCGACCGCTTCTTCTCGGCTTGCAGTTTCGCTTCCAGGCTTTTCCTTTGGTACATCTTCACTCCGGCGAAGGCCAGGCAGAGGATCAGGGTCTTTGCTGCCAAGATATACAGCAGCAGGGGCACGTGTTCAAGAACCTCAAGGGAGAAAGACACATGCTGATTGCTCTAGCAGTCACGTGAGGAGTCTCAGACGGACTCCTTCATCCTGCAAATGTTACTGAGCACCTACAATGTTTCAAACAGAGGCTAGGTGCTTGGGCCACACTGGTATCCTAGTTAGCTTAACCAACGACTTGACACAACCTGCAGTCACCTGAGAGGAAAGCCTAGATGGGAGGAGTTGCCTAATCCAGATCGGCCTGTGGACATGTCTGTCGGGTTGCCTTGATGATTAATTGATGGAGGAGGGCTCAGCCCACTGTGGGCAGCACCATCCCTTGGTAGGCAGGCCTGGGCTGTGTAAGTCTAAGGGGCCGGACAGATGGCCAGGGTTAGATGGAAACCAGTCTCCTGCTCCTGATTCCAGTTTATACACATCTGTGTCCCTCCAGTTGTGTCTAGGTCCTCTGTGGTTCACTCTTGGTCGTGGATTTTATATTTAGCAGATGGACAGATGAGAAATTGACCACCAGGACCCCAATCCCACTCTTCAGAGGCCTGACTCTCCATCGATACATTTCCATACATAACACATACCACACCCTCCTACCTGAATCAGTTTTACAATTAAGTCATGCAAGTCAGCAACAACTCAACTGGATTAGAAACTATTTAACCATCAGGTATGGATATCTAAGGATCCCTGAGGAAGGTCGCCCTGTGATAGAATAATACATGAATACAATAGACAGGGAGAAGATCAATATTGAAATTGCTTAATTTAACTATAATTAGTTAACTTAATTAAATTAACTATAATAAAGTAACTGTGTCTGCTTTCAACCACTAAGTCACCTGAGAGTAGAGATCCAACAGCTTAGGAGCAATGGGGGATCTGGAAGACGACACTAAGGACAGTGAGGGACAGTCACCCTGACAACAGGAAGGGCTGAGGCTGCCTGTCATGTGGTTCCTCCCGAGCCCTGTCGGCTTCCCATAATCCTCCCAGGCTTCTTCCTGGAGGTTCACATTCCAAGGGCAACACTCCCGGTTCACAAACTAGCCGTCGGTGAATGGACGGCATTGCCACAGAAACCTCCTGAGGTTCTCCAGGCTGTTCCAGGCTGGCTGAAACCAATCTGAACAGGATTTCTCTTTTCTCTGGATACACCTGCCGTCCTAGTAAGATGACGCCCACGTCACGGCCCAGGGCTCTCCATGGCACAAGTAAGGGCAGGAACATGTTATCTCTCCAGGAAGTTAGGAAACAGACTGAAAAGGAAACACAACTAACAGGCACAGGTTGAGAGGTTTCATTATTTATTTTCTTTTTATAGAGACTGGAGAGGTGAGACTCTCCAGGCTCAGAGGGAGAGAGGGAGGGCAATGCCAGCAGAGGGCAGAGCACTGGAGGGCTGAGGAGCGGGCCCTCTTGCCTGCCCCTTCTTGGGCAGTGGCTTCAGCTGGCCTCAGTTTCCCTCTGATTTTCTTTTCTCTTTCAAAATATGCAGACATGGAACAGGGGAATGACCACTGCTGGGTGGGTGAGATCTAGTGTGTGTGTGTGTGTGTGTGTGTGCTGGGATGGGTGATATCAACTCGTGTGTGTGTGTGTGTGTGTGTGTGTGTGTGTGTGTGTGTGTGTGTTGCATGTGCTGGTGCACTTGCTCGTGTGTGCATGAGGACTGTTTTTCTTTCACTCTTCACTGAACGTGGAACTCAGCTCAGTTTTGGCTAGGCTGGCTGACCAGCAAGCCTCCTCAGATGCGTCCACCTCCGCCTCCCTGTGCAGTCAAGCCTCCTGGACTGCAGGCGCACACCAGCCTGACCACGCAGCTGTTGGGTTAGGCAAGCTCCCCCTCGCCTCGAGGGTTTCAGGCATTTAATCCAATCCTCACCTTTCCCCTAAGGACGCTGCTGCCCAGAGTCTGGTGAATGCAGCCAGCCGGCAGGCTCTGCTCTGTCTACCCTTCAACCTCTGCTCTAACGGAGCTCTAAAGCTAACATTTTATAGGAATCTTTTGCATCTATTTCCAGTCAGTTCAACTTGTCCTTGGTACGCCAATGAGTAATTTATGGCTTTTTTCTCAAGGTGGTTTCCATGAAAACTGAGTTGAATTCCTCGAGAGACTTACGTGTGGCTAGGAAAAAAACAATGCTCTTGGAAAAACAACTGTATGAGATTATGGAAGAGGACCGTGAAAATTTGAAGTGTTTGTTTGTTGTTTTCCTAAGATAGGGTTTCTCTGTGTAGCCCTCAATGTCCTGGACCTCGCTCTGTAGACCAGGCTGGCCTCGAACTCACAGAGATCCACTGCCTCGGCCTGAGTGCTGGGATTAAAGGCGTGCGCCACCACCGCCCAGCAGAAATTTGAAGTTTTGTACAGACTGTCATCAACTCAGGCTTGTGTATCAGTTATAAATGGACATCTGGAGGCTGCAGTCTGCTATAATACACTGCGGTCGTATGCTAAGGGGGGCTCCTTCCAGGATGTGCCACAGACTTCTGTATTCTCACACAGCAGAAGAGGCCAGGAAGCCCTTTGGGGTCTGTTTTAGAAGGGCACTCATGTGTTCCTGCTTCTTTTCTGTTGCTATGACAACACCCCAACAAGAGCAAACACCCTAACAAGGAAGGGGGTGCTGATTGTGGTTTGCAGTTCCGGGGTACAGTCCATCATGGTAGGGAGTTACGATAACAGGAGCAGGAGGCAGCTGGTCACACTGTATCCATAATCAGGAAAACAATGAATGCTTGTAGTCAGTTCAAGTCCAGGACCCAGCTCAGGGAATGGTGTTACCCGCAGTGGGCGGGTCTTCCCACCACGACTAACCTATGCAAGCTGATCCCCACAGGCAAGCTAGAGGCCTGTCTCCTGAGGTGACAACTGAGATCAGCCACCCAGGGTACCAGCCCCATTCATGAGGGCTCTACCCTTGCAACATAATCACCGCCCACAGACTCCACCTCTAAATACCATCATCCAGGCCTCAGAAATGCAACATACAAATCTGAGAGGCACCAACATTCAACCATTGCATCCACTTTAAAGAAACAAAACGTGAAATGTGAAGTGAAGCTTCAAAGGCCTGGTTTCTGAGAGAAAAGTGAGCTTGATCTCAAGTCAGAGGAGGCAGACTCAAAAAAAGGCCTCGCCTTTCTCAGAAGTCTGGAGAACAAATGCAAATTTACAAGTTTTAACTCAATACATTGAATGTGATTACACACACAAAAAAAAAATGCTTCACTCCCCCGGGCTCCAAACCCACGGTGACAGACAGCCCCGGTAAAACTCAGTAAGCCACCAAACAAAAGAAAAAGACATGGATGTGACCATGGGATCTGGGAGGAGGGAAGCAAGCTGACAGGATTGGAAAGAGATAAGGCAAGCTG
The DNA here is from genome assembly GCF_049852395.1 of Peromyscus maniculatus bairdii. Taxonomy (NCBI): domain Eukaryota; kingdom Metazoa; phylum Chordata; class Mammalia; order Rodentia; family Cricetidae; genus Peromyscus; species Peromyscus maniculatus. The sequence continues at coordinate 81,655,214 of NC_134863.1, read as the reverse complement.
GGAGTGGGTGTGTCATACCCGTTCACGAAATTGTTGAAGAACAGATTTAACAAATACTAAATCTGGTACAGCACTGTTACTGTTATTATTATTTTTTTTACCATCATGAATGCTGTTATTGTAGCATGTGTTAAAGGCTTGTTCCAAGTGCAGTGAACCTTCAGGGAGAGGCTTTAGGGGAGGTCCCAGGTTACTGTCTGCAGAGGGGCTGTGGGACTCTGGTTTCTTCGTCCACCCTGCTTACTGGTCCCGGGAGTAACAAGTCTTTCTATCTCTGCCCATGCCATCTGTTACCCCACCAGAGGTCGGTCCACAGCAAGGCTGGGATTTCCAGACCCCGTGAGCTGCAAATCAACCAGCTGATCAACTCAGGTGTTCCACTAGTGTTCTGATGCATGTGGAAAGACAGAAACAAAACAAACAAAAACTCTGCATTTTAAAACTACTCTCACCTTCCAGTTCATGGTGGGCCAGCTGTGAGTTCACTTCTGACCAATGCAACTCGTAGATGCCAGCATGAGAGGCAGCTGGAAGCTCTGACCTGGGGAAAAGAGAGAGAAGAAGAAACACGTTGATCTAGAGCTTCAAGGCTTAGGAAGCCTCACCTTTGACAGAGACGGGCGCGTGAGCAGTGGTGAGATGACCCAGAGCTCTTCCGGGCTGCTCTCCAGACTTCCTGCACAGTGCTGCTCCTGAGACATCTGTCCCCATTCCGTTCCTCTGTGCACCTAATGCCCACACTCACAAGTGCCCCCCTCCATCTCCTGACTCAAAGGCAAGCTGGTGAAGGTCCTTGCGAGTGTCACCTGTGCGCATCCTGGCTTAAAAAAAAAATTATCTAGAGGGAAAGAATGAATGAGAGAGAAAACCTGTCCTAACAAAACAGCTAATGTATACATAAAATCCTTCTGTAGAGTGAAGGCGGTATACAGCATGTGACCGTGCAGAGGCGGCTAGAGAACAGACGTTCTCCAGGGCCGCCCGTCTCGTTCTTAGGATAGGACGCCTGCCCCACAGCCAGAACACTTGAGGTCTGCTTAAGAGCCTGCACACTGTGCCAGCCAGATGGCCCTACTATTTCTGAACTTGACTTTATAGCAGGTTATCGGCAGCTTGGCTCTTAAGTCAACTAGCCTATAATGTACTATGTCGACTTTAAAGGGAGAAGAAATAAGGTTTAAGTAACGCCCGCAGCTCTTCTGGGTGTGACTGGAATCTGAACCCATCTGGTACCGGAGGTCTCTGTCTCAAATGGGTGTCTCCAGGTTCTTGGCCTCTTACTAAAAAGCACACAGATAGAAAAGTGATGAGGAACTTTATCCAGAAGCATAGTACAGTCCAGATGCTCTACAAGAGGCCAATGGACTACCTGAGCTGAAGTGGACAAGAGCAACTGGTCACTGCCCATGGCCTCCTTTTGTGGGTGCAGGAGGGGGTGGGAGCTGATTGCTAGGGGCAAGGTATAGGTGGTTTTTTTTTGGTTCTAATTGATAAGCTTGGGTTATGTAAGCTTTAGTTCACATCCTTTCACACACACAATGCATTTGATTTTAATCCTATATGCACCCAATTAGGCATTGCCAAAAGAGGGCAAATAGGGATTTTTCCCCCCAAATGTTCATTTTGAGGTCATAGTTCGCCTTACTGTGCATGCACCAAAAACCAGTATATGTTGGATCTGGCCATGTTCTCCAGTTTCAGGATATGTTTGGTCACCAAACAGGAGTTTCTGAGGCTTGCTAGGAAGCTACAGTTTGGAGTGTCCATAAGCCTCTGTTTAAAGTGAAGTGTGGAGCCGGGCGGTGGTGGCGCACACCTTTAATCCCAGCACTCGGGAGGCAGAGGCAGGTGGATCTCTGTGAGTTCAAGACCCACCTGGGCTACAGAGTGAGTTCCAGGAAAGGTGCAAAGCTACACAGTGAAACCCTGTCTCGAAAAAACAACAACAAACAAACAAACAAACAAAGTGAAGTGCATGCAGCTCCCTATGGGGGGAGGGGGGACCCCTGCTAGTTTTGTTGAGAGAGCAGAGTGTGTAGCCCCAGCCAAACTGGCTCTCAGGTTTCCCTTCCCTTGCCTGCAATAAATTCAGTCAGTCAGATCCGAAACTCTTCAGCAGGCCACCCGGACACAGGCAGAGAGTTTCCCAATCATGGGGCAGGGGTACTTTCCTTCACATGAACTTGGATCGGAAATAGAAAAGCAACAGGAAATTTCACAGGCCTTTTGAACAGGCTTCCTTAGGTAAACCTCATGGGAGATGGTTTAGAAAAAAATTTTCAATTACAAAAGTATTTAATATATAAAATTCAGACCTCAATCTATTCAAGGTTATAGACCGTGAAAACCAGCTAGCTATTGGCACAAGATAACCACGTTTTCCTCTTGGCTTGTGCAAAGTCAGATAAACCGTAAGGTCTAATTCAAAGCTCTGTTTAAATGTGATAGCCGTGGCTGAAGGTGCTCACTACCTTCACGCATTCGCCGTTAAGGAGCAGCAGAGTCTGACCTACAGTGGGAAAAAAACGGGTTCTGGGCAACCTGTTGCCAGAATTTATACTGTGAATCTCTAGGAATTTTAGGGATTAGCTGTGCTGTATATTAAAACGAAATATTTAAGTTCTTTTCCATTTTATTTGTATAATTCCTTCTTAATTGAGTTGTATACATATATAGTCAGCGATTAACTCTTTCCCACAAATTACCTATGTGGACTGATGTGCACAGGCTTAGGTCAAGGAAAACAAATAGGCCCACGAAGCTTACAAGAGGAAATAAATGAAAAACAATCCCCAGGGGTCTGGAAGTCTGGCAAACACAATACACTTAGTAGCAATGTGACCTGGGTCAGGGTACTCGGCTTCTCAAGCCTCCTTCATCAGTAAATTCTCCTTCAGAAGTTGGCCAGTAATCCCGAAGAACCACGAGTAACACACAGAAAACACTAAATCAATGTCAAGTATTACTGTTTTGATAATCTCCATTTGCTAATGGTTCTCCAGATAACACACAGCACCAGGGCAGGATGTGGTCAGGTCAGGACAGCCAGGCACGGGATAAAGAGTAAGGGCAGGGAGAAGGTCAGGACTCTACTCCAGGTGGCACTAACGGCTGGGCATATGACCTGGGAAAGCCATTAACCTCCTGAGCCTTTTGTAATATCAGGGTCGAAAGAGTGAGTCTCCCACTCTGGAGCTGATGTCAAGAGAACCTATGGTAAACCGCCTGGCAATTAGAAGGTTAAAAGGTAAAGTCTCCCAGAAGGAAACAGGGCTGGTGTGGCTCGGCCACAGAGTGCTGACCTAGCATGCACACAGCTCTAGGTTCAACACCAATAACTCATAAACCAGGCATGGTTCATACCTCTAGTCCTAGCATTGGGAGTTAGAGGCAGGAGGATCAGAGTTCAAGGTCATCTAAGGCTAGAGAAAGAGTTCTCCCAGTCTCGGATTCAGGGGATCCTGCCAAAGGAGAAGAGGAAAGAGAGGAGAGGAAAGAGGAAGGAGTAAAGGAAAAAGGGAATCTGTAGTGGTCACAGCGTGGACTGGATGAAGAGAAGAGAGCAAACGGCCCAGGTCACCCACTGCTTTAAATGACAGGCGCCAAAGCAGACATTCTCGCGGCAGCTTGCAAGCCTTCTGCAAACGAGACAACCAAGAAGGCTAAATGCAACAGTGAGCTGTCGGCTTTGATACCGTGTACTCCCGATCCCGCACGGAAACACGGGGCAGCTGCCATCAGAGGGATGGAACGAAACCACCACGGTGGGGACAGCTGGAGAGCACTAAAATATCCGAAACCCTGGGACCCAGGCAGGCTTAGCTTAACCCTCAACAATAACAGAATGGCTTAGATAAAACTGCTAGTAGTTTTGATCTCTGTTGCAAAGTATCTCCCCCCACACACCCCCCGGTTTACTAGGTTTTGTTGTTGTTGTTTTTCTAGAAACAAAAAAGCTATGCACTCATTTTGATTAGGCCAATTAAAACAACATGGGCAATATAGTGCTCGCATTTGCTTCTTGGCAGGCCTGACGAAGTCAAGGGCACGCCTATCTCAGCATGTAACCCACAGGCTCCTCACCTGAGCAGCCGTGGGAGCTTCCTGACGCTGTTCTCACTCAGTCTCTACCCCTTTCTCTTCAACTGCTCACTCAACAACCATTTAAAGCCTGGGTGGGCTCGGTTGCCGGGGACGCTTGGGCCTCACTCAGCCCCCTCTGCACAGGACTTGGTTTTCAGGAAACCCACGCCCACCCAACCCGGGAGGCCCAAACTATAAATCTCAGTACTTTGGGGGATCCTCTGAGAAACCATGGTGAACCTCTCCACTCGCTGGAACCGCACACCTCATTTGCACAACTTTGGCTCCCGTGCAAACGGGATCCTTCGCGCCACAGGACCAAAGGGGGCTTTGCTATTCCTGGGTAACCGGGTCGCCAGTTTTGGCCCCCATCCCCAACACACTCGCTCCACTAAGGGGCGAAATAGAGGCCCCATCTCTGCCTCCCTTCGTCCCCAGAGCAAGGCATGGGTTCCCATGCATTGTGTGGCCGCGGCCAGCAAGAGCCATCGGGGCAGAAGCACAAACACGGGGTGGCTGAGGGATCCCCAGCGCCCCAGAGAGTCAATCACACACTTACAACTCAAGGCGGCTGGGCCTCCTGGCCCGGTGCTGACAAAGCACGACTCCCACAATCCCGTAGGGAAAAACTACATCTCCCGAAATGCACCGCTCCGCACGCAAGCGCAGTCGTGGAGGTCACCTCTTGATGCGCAGGCGCAATGGGTCTAGGCTACCGTGAGACGCGCTGCTAGATCCCTTCTGGGGTCAAGGTGCTTGTATCTCCAAGCGCAGGCGCCCTGGCATTAGGCAAGTCGTGCAGGGTAATGAGGCCGTTGCAGAAATCCAAAGCGGACCCCTAAGGGTGGTCCACAGGTGTGATGCGGCCTGGGGTCCCTGGTCCATGCCGCGGTGCATCTTCATCCTCGACTGCATTCGCTGAATGTCGACTTGCTGTTTTCTACAGCTGGGGTCAGCGGGCCCCCAGTTTGTGTGTTTTTGTTTTTGTTCCCCTCATCCCCAGACTTAGCGTTCCTCCAGGGGGGACTACATGGCTGCATCGTCTTTTGGGTTAACTGCAGGAAATTCTGTTCTAACCAGTGGTTCCTGAACCGGCGTGCTGGGTGGGGAGGCGCGCACCGAGCCCTGGACAAGGCTGTGGGGAGGGAAAGGGCTCACCCGAGCTCCCCACCTCATCTCCTCCCCGTGCTGCTGGCATCAACTGCAGTGGCAGGGTGGATATTTGAACCCAAGAAGTCTAGCTTCAGATCTCCTAATGCTTCTCTGTGGAGATGAAGTAGACAGTGTTAGCGTGCAGGCGAAAGCAGACTTGGTTGTGCCAACAAGGGAAGCATTTTTTTTTTTTCAGAGAAAGTAACAAACCTTTGTTCTAGGCACTTCGAGTCTGTTGTCCAAATCTATGAGGCCCCTAAAGGACACACTATAATTAGAACCATTTCACAAACGACGAAATGGGAGCACAAAGAGAAAAAAAAAAGACTTGTTCGGAGGTAAGCCATCACGAGACACTACAGGGGCTCCTCACGGCTTGTGAGACCAGAATCAGATCAATCCTGCTCCTTTTGAGAGAGCTCCGAATCTGGTGCGCAGGACCAGGCTAAGCAGAAAGTACTCTAAAAGGGAACGGATAGAAAGAACGGCTGTTGGGATGGGCGTTTTCATTTGAAAAGCCTCGCTCTGGTGGGAGTTGACACCGGAGGGGGAGGTTGGGGCAGAGGGATCAACAACCGGACACCCAACGTGCGTGTCTGATGGGCTAGTTACCTGCACTGTTAACGGAACTGAATCCCTGACAAAAGCCCCTCAGGGAAGGAAGGGTTTCGTCTAGGCTGGCCGGAGAGCTCCCAGCCGGGAAGCACGCAGGGCTGGAGGCGTGTGCTCGTTGGTCTTCTCCTGTTTGCTCCATCTGGAATCCCAGCCCAGGGAATGGTGCCGCCCATTTAGAGCATGTCTTGCCCTCTCTTTTAAGCCAATCCAGGTGATCCCCCACAGACATGCCCAGAGGCTTGTCAACTATGGGAGCCTAGATCCTGTCAAGCTGACCATATTAACTACTACCTAAAGATGTGGCATTTCTCCTGTTCTCCCCAAATATAACCGACTGACTACAATCCATGTTAAAACTATATTTTCCAGTGTTGATGGTAGAATATGCTTAGTAATGAAATCCTGGATTTAGTCACCAGTGTATTTTCCTGAGTAGCAGATAAACCAAGCGGGAATTTACGAACAGGGAAGGGAGGGTCCATATGGTCCGTGCTCTGGAGGAGAAAAAAATTTCCAGGTATGTGACTCAGACCTGCAAGGTGCAACCCAGCAAAGTCTTATGTTTGCATTTCAAAGAGATATTTCTAGATGCTAGAAGAATTCTTCTTGCAGGGTTTTGGTGTTCGCATTTCTAAGAGACAGTTTTAGATGGTAGAAGAATGACTCCTCAAAGGGAAAGAGAAAGGATTTGTAATTGCAAGCTTTCTCAGTTGCACTGAGAGAATCCAGTAGCCTCTCTGCCTACTTTAAGGGGCTGGGATAACCCCAAGGACTCAGCTTTGAGCTCTTAGGAAAAAACAAAAACAAAAAACAACAACAACAACAACAAAAACCCTGATGTTTGTTCAAGTCTCTTATGCTATGAAGGTTGGTGAAATAATTTGGACCTCTTAAGAGTATGCAGTTTTTTACTAGCCAAGGTTGGGGCCTCGTCAGGAAGATGGTTCAGAGGGCCTTGACTAGGGATGGATAAAACAGACAAGTCTGTTGTCAGGGTAGAAACCCTGGCTAGTATAGCCCCAGGCTGGGACCTCTGGGTCAAGGTTATCTAGGATGTCAGTGTATGTTAGAATTTTAGGCTTCTGGTCTGAGGAAGGCAGCCACTCATGACAAATCTGCTCTTGGAATATGAATGACTTTTTCTAACACGTTAGTTCCTCTGATAGCTAAATGCAAAATGTTGTAGGAAGCCAATACTTTGTTATCTCTCCTACAACTCTAGAGAGACAAACATTATAGCTGGCTTTATGGCTTGTGGCCACCAAAACTCATCTTAAAACTTGGTCCCCGATATATTGAGATGTGGGGGCATTTAAGAAGTATTCCCTCCCCCCTCCCCCAAGGGAAGAATGGCCTTTTGTGGAGCGAGTTTTCCTCACTAGGCTGGATTAACACCAGGGCATACATTGTTATAATGAGTTTGTGTGTGGTGTGTGGTCTCCAGCTTGGCCTTTCTGCCACAAATTAAAGCAGTGTGAGGCTTCACCAGGAACCTGGCAGGTGTTGGTACCCATGCTCTCAGGCTTCCCAGCCTCTAGAATCATGAACTCAAATAAACCTCTACGAATTATCCGGTCAGGTCGTCTCTGCTGACAACAAAAAATGGACTTCTTTGAATCTTGTCTTTGTTGTACTCCAAGGCTTGAAGCTTCACTTATGATTCACTTCAACTGTGACTGCTGTGCCCTGGCCATGACAGAGGAAAGACCTGGGTACAAAGCACATGATGCTAAGGACCAACCTGTCTCTCATTTGCCCTTGACTTCTACTTCCAGGAATCATGTCCCGATTCTCATGTCTCTGCTCTGGCTGTGTCCACTACCTGCTGATCTCTGTTAAGACTTGTTCACATTCTAATGCTCAGCTGACTCCCTCCCCAATGTGTGAGCTCCTGCAGCTCAAGAGGTCTTACTCTCCTCTCATCCAGGGTCCCAGGCCTGTAACCCAAGTAGATAAACATCACATGGTTGAATTAATGAAGAAAAGATCTAATCTTGATAGATTGCAGCTTTCTCATCTGTAGGTGAAGGGTACAGGTGACCTCCAAGGTGCCTTTCAGCTCTGGCATGATGATGCCATGTACTCCATGGTACAAAATATTCATCTTATGTTTTTTAATGATAGCTTACATTGTATGTACAGACACAACATGATGTTTTGAAGCATATACCCATTGTGGAGTGACTAACATATAGCATCTCACATAGATAAGGACACTTGACAGCCACTCACTGCTCAGTTGTTTGGTTTGTTGTTTGTTTTGAGACAGGGTTTCTCTGTGTAGCTCTGGCTGTCCTGTAACTCACTCTGTAGACCAGGCTGGCCTTGAACTCACAGAGATCCACCTGCCTCAGCCTCCTGAGTGCTGGGATTAAAGGCATGTACCACCATGCTCCGCCATGTACCAGTTTTTTAAGAACAAAAAGCATTGTTACTGATCTTACAGTACAATGGATCTTGAATGGCTTTAAACCTCAGCAAGCTCCTTCCACCTCAGCTAGCTCCTGAGGGTTGGGGTTATGGGTGTGCACCCCCAGGCCCCTTTAAAATTTGTAGCCTTTGACCAACATCTGCCCCCCCCCCCACTTTGGCACAGAAGATTAAGCAGCTGCTGTGTAGTTTGCAACAAACACCTGGTGGATGTTCTGTAGCTTTAGTCCTTGTCAAACATTCGTGAAAATAAGCTGTTGGAAATAGAAGGAACTAAAAATAAGTAAAAAATACAATGTTTAGGAAGAAATGCCATATTTTTAAAAATAAAAATTTTATTTTTCTGGCCTGGAATCCAACTTCTTTCTTTCTTTTTAATTTGTTTACTTATTTATATGAATTGGTGTTTTGCCTTCATGTATGTCTGGGTGAGGGTGTCAGGTCCCCTGGAACTGGAGTTACAGATAGCTGTGAACCACTGTGTGGGTGCTGGAAATTGAACTCAGATCCTCTGGAAGAGCCATATTTTTTTAAGTAATGAGAACTTTTAAAGTTGAAGTTTCTTTAAAAAATTGAAAACACGTTTTGGTTGCCTTGGGTGGTTCTTGAATATTTAATGCCTCTGGTGTGGATTATTTTGTTCTTTCAAGTTTGTTCTGTCCAGGCGCCCAGATCAGTTAAACACCAGGAGAGTGGTGAGTGCAGAATAACCCCATGCTTCGGTCCATTCATCACCGCGGACTCTGTGCCCATGAATCAGTTAAGCAAATGCTCACCTGTCAGTTCAGCAAGCCCATGATAGATTTAAGCCTTAGCTTCTGAATAACACATATGACTTATTCCTAAATTGAATTTGCTACACTCAGACTAATATTTCCTATGAGGATGAAGGTGGAGGATTTGTAAATCTCTGCTTTCTGCCCCACTGCCCCGCCCAGGCCCCGGCTTCGTGTTTGGCTCCATTCTCATGATTGAAACTAACTTACATGACATATACACAGCATGGCAAGTAGAGACGAGATCTTCAATACACAGTGTCTCCCCAGTGGGCTCACGTAAACCACGGAGATTGAAATGTCACCCGGGGCAGTTGGCCAGGCAGGCCATCACTCTGAAGGTTTACAGCACAGAGAGGACCTAGCTTTCTTGGGAGCAAGGACAAGTCGGACTCGCTAGGTGGCAGAAGCACCCCTTCATAGCCAGATGTCCCCTTGGTATTTATCAGGGCGACACCGTGAACCCTGTTGCCCCCATGTTCTCATGGATGGTGGCCCTGGAGTCCTCCAGATGCAGGATCTGACTCTTATACTTCTCCTGCCAGTCCTCCACTATGTACTGGTGGTAGGGGTCCTGGGAATGCTCCTGCCGCTTCGACTTCACTGTGCTCACCAGGATGGCCACCACGATGAAGGAGAACATGCCAATCATCACCATGAGGTACAGGATGACATAGTAGAAGTTCTCGGCATTAACCTTGGCCTGGAGTGCCTGTTCCTCGGCTGTTGTGTTCTTCCTCCAGGTGTCCATGTAAGTAATAAAAATCCTTTTGAAGACATCCTCCAGTGTCTGTGTAAAGTTGGCTAGTGTGGTCATGTTTCTCACTGGCTGTAATTAAATGATAATACGGATTAGTAAGGCTAAGGCCCTTCCTCCCTCTTGGCTATCTTTAGGGAGGTAGGGAGGCAGACGTAAATGGAAAGAATGCAATTTCTTTTCCTTTTTGAGGGGGGCAGTATTTATTTATTTACTATGTACACTGTTCTGCCTGCACACCAGAAGAGGGCACCAGATCTCATTACAGATGTTTGTGAGCCACCATGTGGTTGCTGGGAATTGAACTCAGGACCTTTGGAAGAGCAGCCAGTGCTCTTAACCTCTGAGCCATCTCTCCAGCCCTCAGAATGCAATTTCTTAACCTGGCTAGTTGCTGTGGGATGGTCTGTATGTCAAATGTGTTGCTCTGATTGGTCAATAAATAAAACACTGATTGGCCAGTGGCCAGGCAGGAAGAATAGGCAGGACTAACAGAGAGGAGAACTGAGAGAACAGGAAGGAGGAGGGAGACACTGCCAGCCGCTGCCGCCATGACAAGCAGCATGTGAAGACGCCGGTAAGCCACGAGCCACGTGGCAAGGTATACATTTATAGAAATGGATTAATTTAAGATGTAAGAACTAGATAGCTAGAAGCCTGAGCCATTAGGCCAAACAGTTTAAACAATATAAGTCTCTGTGTTTACTTGGTTGGGTCTGAGTGGCTGTGGGACTGGTGGGTGACAGAGATTTGTTCTAACTGTGGGCCAGGCAGGAAAACTCTAGCTACAGCTAGTGATGGCTTGAATTCAAAATTGGGTAGTCTTTAAACACACTCATTTTTATTCATTGTTTGAATGCACTATTATAATAAAATGTAATAGAAGACATAAAGCGATATAAAGGCATTTATACATAATTATATATGCACACATTAAAACAGGGAAAGAATAGAAGGAAGTAGATCAAAATGTACACATATATAATATATATAGCCATATATTTTTGCTTTTCTTGGTGTTTTTCTTGAATGTTGAATTCTTATCAATCATCTTGCATTTCTTTTGTGCTGAAAAATACCAGTGACCTCTCAACCACCAGCAAAATGCATCCGTATGTGTGTATGTGTGTGTGTGTAGTGTGTGTGTGTGTGTGTGTGTGTGCCGCCGCCACTGCCATGACAATTTATGAGATTATTTTTCCTTTGTAACTACTTGATTTCACAGTTCTGGTGTGTGGACTTAGTTGATGACATTTGTTATAATGTCAAAAGGTTGGTTGTGACTAGTAGACAGATTTTACACACACACACACACACACACACACACACACACACACACACACACACTGGAAGAGTGTTTTATAGTGATGCCAAGGCATAAACTAAGCATTCTTGGGTCCTCAAACCCACCTCTCCTCTCCCTCCCCACTGCCTCTGCCCAGCCACCACCATCTCTCTGAAACACTACAAGCCCTTGAGGCTGCACAAGGACGTTCTTTATCAGAAGAGAACCAGGGCGATGCCTTCACCTCACATCACAGGCTGTGGGCCTTCCTGATGTCCTAAAAATAACTTCCTAATTCCTTAAAGAGACTTACCTGTTCCGACCGGGCCCACCTCTGCACTCACCACTTACCCCAACTACTCACCTGCAGCCAGCTACTCACATGCAGCCAGCTACTCACCTGCAGCCAGCTACTCACCTGCAGCCAGCTATTCACATGCAGCCAGCTATTCACATGCAGCCAGCTACTCACATGCAGCCAGCTACTCACCTGCAGCCAGCTACTCACCTGCAGCCAGCTACTCACCTGCAGCCAGCTACTCACATGCAGCCACTCACCTGCAGCCAGCTACTCACATGCAGCCAGCTACTCACATGCAGCCAGCTACTCACATGCAGCCAGCTACTCAGCTGCAGCCAGCTACTCACATGCAGCCAGCTACTCACATGCAGCCAGCTACTCACCTGCAGCCAGCTACTCACCTGCAGCCAGCTACCCACACCCACTTTCTCTCCTCCGAGCCAGCTCTTGTCTGAGGACATTTCAGTCTGGCCTCACTTCCCCCCTGCCCTCTCTTTGTTCCCGAAGTCCCGGTGTGCGAGCTGCCTTGAACGTGTGTCGGACAGGCTGTGCCAGGCTTCCTTATCGAGAGGAGACCACCCTGAACTTCCAGACATTCTCCCATAGAACACGTCTCCCCCAAATTGCCCTCGATGAGAATCCTGTTCCCAATTCATGTTTTTCTTCTGACTTCAAAAAATAAGAGATATTTATTTTAATTTTGTGTGTGTGGGTGTTTTGCCTACATGCATGAATATACACCATGTTCATGCTCGGTGCTTAAGAGGGGCAGAAGAAGGCGCTGGGTCCCTTGGAGCTGGAGTTACAGACACTTGGGGGCCACCATGTGTGTGCTGGGAGCTGAATTCCAGCGTTCTACAGGAGCGAGCCCTCTTAACCGCGAAGCCATCGCTCCGGCCCCTCACCTGACATTTTAACTTCTGTTTTTCAATGGACTCTAAGATCTTTCTCTCTCTCCTTCTTTCCACCACTCAAAGTCTAGTAGCTGAAAAGGGAAGTTAGCAAACAGATGAGATCTCCCAGGTATGTGCCAAGTACACTTTCTAAGAGGTGTGGCAGAGATGTGCACTGCCTCCTTAAATACTGTTCACCGGGAAGGAGTAGAGTCCACATGATTTTTCTCTGCAAAGTTTATGTATGCACATAGGAAGCTCTACGTTCAGTTTCAGGGGACCCCTAGGCTCCCCAGAGTCTAAGCGTCTCCTCCACAGGTGTCCCGAGGTGAGAGATTTTTAGCAGTACATTCTACTGGAGCTACTCAGGCCTGCTTCCTGGTGTGGGCACTGTTGCCCACCCCTGAGAGCTGAGAGGCCTGCACCACCCACTATTTGCTCGGCTCTTTGCTGCTAAGCAGGTCACGGGTGCTTTTTGTTCGGACTTAATCACAGGCTTGAAAGGGCCTATGAGGATTAAATAAATGCCTGAGTGATGACCTCTGTCCAGGCTGAGCAGGGTTTGCATTTTCAATACTGAGGCATGAGATGAGGCTTGGCTGCAAAGTCTGGAGTTTCCTGACCAGGGAAAGATTCAAAGCACTGTGTGAAAGCAATTTTATTGATAGGGATTACGTTAAAACATATTCAAATGCTAGGCAGAATGCACTGTGGAGGTGAGAAGGGAATGTTGGGGGTCGAAGGGCACAAGCATGGGAAGAGATCAGCGAGATGGAGAGGAGCTGTCAGAGAACTAACCAAAGCCAAATACCTAACACCACACCCCGTGCACTAATCATCAACAGTAATGTAGGAGCGGGAGAGGGGTGCAGTAGGTAAAACCGAGCCCCTGAGGCTGGACCCCCAGAACTCACGGGAAGCTGACACAGTAACACTTGTGTGCATGTGTAATACCTGCCCTCCCGTGGTGAGATGGGAGGTGGACACAAGGGGACCTTGGGAAGGTAACAGGCCACTCTGCCTGGAGAACAGGCAGCAAACGTGGGACCTTGTTTCAAATGCAGAAGGTGAGGACAGACGGCACACTGAGGCTGTCCTCCGATACGCACGTGTGTGCACTGTGGTTTGTCTGGGTCTGCAGTCACACACGCATACATGCACACACATGCACACGCAAACAATCTCACACACATGCAAATTAAAAAGCAAATAAAAAAATTTAAAAATCTGAAAACTGTGAAGGGTAAATAACAAGTCAACGTTAAAAATGATAAAGGAGTTAATTTAAATTTTGATTCCTAGAATAACCACTGACCTGATGGACAGCCATGTCCGGCACACATACGTTCCCCCTCATAAATCCGAGGGAGGCATTTTACTTTAGTAACACCCAGAGAACTGTTGTGTACAATCATTTGAACTGTATGAAATCGCCTTAGGTCTATGTAGGTCTAACTGGTCAGTGTCACGTGGTTCCACCTAGTGGGACAGGTATCTCCACTAAACGGTTCTCAGAACAGGAGAACAGAGACCAGCTTGCTCTTTGGTGGGGTTATGACTACCGCCTAGCACCCAGCTCTGTCTAAGATCAGGGCTCTCAAACTGGCTGCCATGCCTGGGCTAGAACCCAAGTGACCCAGGCCAGTGCCCAGTACTTGGCCTGTCCTAGCGGAGGTCACACAATCCAGTAACCCACATTTCCACTCCTGTGGCCGGATGGCTCAGCTGTGTAAAGGACAAAAGCCCGAGACCAGGACTCAAGCTTGCATGCTTCCATTGGTAATGCCTTGTCTCCAGGTCATGGAACGATTTCCTAGTTCCAGCTACTCCTACCACAGATTGATGAGGTGACCTGCCAAGGACAATCTGGACACTACAAGGAAAGTCACATGCAGTTGACCCCAATGACCGAAGCTTTCTTTGCTTGAAATATGATGGATCACTACCGTTATCCAAGCCTACAACAGACAGCAAAGTCTTGTATTTTTATGGAAAAAGATAGGATTGGCTACATTTAGCATGAATCTTTCATTTAAAAAAGTGCTTTCAACATTTTCATCTGACGGCAATTACCGAAGAAAGGAGGAAGAACAGGTTAGAAAGGGAAGGAGGCAGGATAGAGGGAAGGAACGTGGGTATGAACAAGACACACACACACACACACACACACACACACACACACACACACGTGCATTCAGATTTCTGAAAAAAGAAAAAAGTTATGTAACTCTTTTTTTAAAAGATGTGTAATAAAACTTACCTACACAGTGTGTGAGCAACCCAAGAGTCCTTCAAAATCCAGGCTCTGCCCCTCTTTCTGGCGTTAGCTCTTCAGGACTGGATGTAACCCTCAGCGGGCTGAGCACTTTCAGCTTGAGACCCAGTAAACCCTGCAATCCTGGGCTTTTACAAATCCAAATGTTTAATCTTATGTGGAAAGTTAAATACTGGCTGGCAGCTGGGAATTACCCTTGACGCCTTGATACGGGTGGGGCGTGGGTTTCCTGTGTGGAGCCTGGCTGCGGGCGAAGCGGCTCAGGTTCCCTCTTTGCTGTGTGAACCTTTCCTGGGGAAGTGTGGATGCCTGCTCACCCCAGATAGGGCACCAGTGACAGACGAAATCCATCTTGGTGAACTAATGAGTTGATTAGAGTTACCTACAGGACTACGGATGAGAGGTTGCTTACGGGAGTGTTGCCCCCACCCTACCCCCCAAATGCCGCACAATTAAAAAGTCCCACCCTTGCAAGCATGGATGAAGACTTCCCCATAGCTGCATAGACAGAGTCCCCCTGTTTCAGCTAACAGTCCACACTGGACACACTTTAGTATCTCCTGAGATCTGAGTTATCTACAGCCGGGAGTAGATGGACACAGAACAGAGTGAGTGGATAGAACCTCAGGTGAGGTCTAGTTACACCCCCTGACTCCTACAAGGGATTCTGTGGGTGCCAGCAGCTCTTGTGGGAGGTAATCACATATATTCTGACTAAGATGGTAATGGCTGTTATACTTGGAGCATTCCACAACAGGGATCCACGATGTTCTGCATCAATTAACAATAAAGACCATCCCTCACAGACATACTCATTCAGGCAACTTCTTAAGTGAGGCTCTTCCCCAGATAGTTCTAGATTGTGCCAAGTTGACAATCAAAGCTGACCCGGATGCAGGGGTGGGGGTGGGGGGTCCTCAAGAACACTGGGACTTCCTGAGACCTATCGTATCACCATGAGTATCTCCATGTGCCAGGTGCTTCTCCAAGGGTTTATCATATTAACTTCATATTGCTACTGTCACAATCCAGTACAAAATAAAGGCTAACTTTCTTCTACAGATGGATTTTCCAATTAGATGGTTCTCCAAAGGGCGTGGTTTGAAGCCTACTGGGTGTTAGAGGACTGTAATATTCCATATGTACTAAGTGTGAGGTGTGTCTCTGTAATTCTGCACCAGATTCCCAGGATACCGTTTGTTCCCTGATTTCCTTCACTAGACAAGATCAGGCAAACCCAACCACAAACGGATAACCAGTTGATCTATGGGCACCTCCAGAGCAATGGAAGCCAGCTGTTCACATGAGGGTTTGCTGGGTGGCTGTGCCTCCTGTTGGTAGGAAGAGTAACATTGTTCTTCCTCCTCAGTCAGCCTTGAAGGTCTGATTCCATTGTCACATCGAGGAGTCTCAGAATGCACAAGTATGGTCATCACAGTCAGTCTGGAAAGAGGTCTGTCATGGAGATTGAGGGCCTTGAAGGCTGACAACTTAGGCGAGCACATTACTTTGCACCCCGACATTTGTCTCCTTCAGCTGTAAGATGGAGGTGGCAAGGGTCTCTAGCTGGGTTGTCATTGAATGAGACAATGGAGATACTGCACTTACCACACAACTCGGCACATAGTAAGACAGCAAGTTGTGTAGCCATATTAACTTTTATCATTATGAGAAAGAAGCAAGAGGTGTGCCAACAAAGTCACCATCCAGAGAAAAGTGTTCTAGAACCAGGTCTCTTTAGTAGTTTATTTTAGGATCCCTCTTATCCACACCCCACTACACAATTTATAAACCAGATTTAGACTACGGCAGGGAATGAAGTATTAAGGAATGGACACAGAAGCAGGGTGTAAACATGGCCCTGGTATCAGAGGCCAGAGGAAAAGGAGAGGCAAGAATTATGTGACATATCCAGGCAGGCCCCAGTGTCCATCACTCAACGGGCCCTCCACAGACTCACTCACTAACCAGAGGCAGGACACACAGACACAGTACTCTCTTGAAAGTCAAACTCAGGCTGTGAATTTCCCAGCCTCTCCCTGTGTGTGGTACATGTTCTCAAAAACCAGACCACTGCATTTGGATTTAAAACAGAACCTTTTCAACAGAGAACTGTGGGAGGCTTTGATTCCAATCAATCCTGCCTATTGTGTCACCAGGGCTGTTCTTAGGGCACCTCCGTGTATACCAAACAACAGACAAACAAGTCCCCCTCACCGGATATGATGGCCAAAGACAAGCAACGAGATACAGAAAGGTGCACCGGGGACTCCTGAAATCAGCCAGTGCCTCCTTAATTCATACTAATCTTGGTAAGAGATAGCCTACATAGTCCTACCTTTAAAAATTATATAATGGCACATAATTGTGGAGATTTATCCAGTACCAAATGACAATATGATTTTCATCTAGCATGAAATTATCACATCAGACAAATTAGCCTATCACTTCTAATACTTGACAAGTTTTGGGATGCGGATGTTTGAGGTTTACCCTCTTAGCAAGATTGAAATGCACAGTACCCAGTTATTATCCATATTCATCACACTGTTCCACAGATCCCAAAGACATACTAAAAATATTTGATTCTGGAACAAACGTTACTTTTTGTTATATTTGCACTCTCACTTTAAAGAGACATTTTGCACACACGAAAACAGTATGGTGACAACCTTTTAAAAACTGGGTTTTTTTTCTTTCAAGACAGGGTCTCAGGTTGACCTGGAACTCAAGGACACACACACACACACACACACACACACACACACACACACACACACACACACACACACACCTTTGTTCCCTCTAACTGCTTTAAGTTTTGCTCCTTGTCATTAGTTTTCAGCATCATTACTATCATGAACTAAAATGTGGCATATTTTACAATAATTCTGCCTGAAGTTTTTATTGTTGTTTTGTTTTTGAGACAGGGTTCCTCTGTGTAGTTTTGGTGCCTGTCCTGGATCTCGCTCTGTAGACCAGGCTGGCCTCGAAATCAACAGAGATCTGCCTGGCTCTGCCTCCCGAGTGCTGGGATTAAAGGTGTGGCGTCGCCGCCGCCCGGCCTGCCTGAGGTTTTTTAAGTAATTCTGGAAACCTCTCAATCACATTCTTCAAACATTGGTTGTACTTCTGTGAGTTCTTTCCTTACCCCGCTCACAATACTTCTGACTCTGCCTCCCATCAAGGAAACCTGTGTGTCTTGAGCACACAGTATAAACATGCCCACTGGGTGAAACTGAACACAGCAGGCAGGATCTCAGCAGGACCTTGGTGACCCAGGCCGGCGCGTCTGAAGACTCTCTGGGCTTTGGTGCCATGAACCAGTCTGACAGCCATTCCTAAAGAGCAGCTGTCAGGAGAAAAGGCCCCTTCTCTCAGATCTTGCCGTTTCTGTTGCACTTTCTCCTTTTCGCCCTGAACCTCTTTCCATTTCAGAAGGCCTTCTCGGGCTTGTCCTCCTTTTTGATCAACCGCGAGTTTGCTCCTGGATACCTGTGAAGGTTGCTGTCTGCATTTGCCCTTGTTCCGATGTTTCTCAGAGCAACCAGCTTGATCTGTGAGAGCATGCTATTCTCTGTCTTAAAACCGCCCATTGGTGTCTGTCAGTGTAGGATCAAATGCAGAGCCCTTCAAGCAGCCTGCCACACCACAGAGTAATCCTGCTTCCCCGAACCGCTTTCTGCTACAATGTCTGTACTGGTTTCTCATTGCTACGCTAGCACATTGCCACAAAATTACCGACTTACACATACTTCTTACCTTAATGCTCTGAGGGTCAAATGAAGTAAAATCAAGCTGTCGCCCAGGCCCAAGGCTCCTGTGATCCATTTCCTTGTCTTTTCCAGCCTCCAGGGGTCACCCACATTTCTTGGTTCACGGTCTCTTCCTGGCATCGATTTTCACCCTCTGTCCAGTTTGTGTTCACCTCTTCCCTCGACTCTGGTCCTCCCGACTCACTCATGCAGCGTCCTTTATGAGTTGTAGTCAGCTCACCCGGCTGATGCAGAACAGTCTTCCCACCTCAAAGTTCTTAGCTGCCGTACCTAGGAGGTCAGCTTCCCATGTGAGCCAGCATAGTCACGGGTGTGGGATTAGAGTACAGGTGTCTTTGAGAGGCTCCTGCTCGGCTTAAGCCAGCATTTTTGCATCATTGACTGGTACCTGCACTGTTGTCCTTCAGGCTTTTGTAGCTAGAGTTTTCCTGCCTTGCCCACAGTCAGGAAAAATCTCTGTCACCCGCCAGTCCCACTGCCGCTCAGACCCAACCAAGTAAACACAGAGACTTATATTGCTTACAAACGGTATGGCTGTGGCAGGCTTCTTGCTAACTGTTCTTATATCTTAAATTAACCCATTTCCACAAATCTATACCTTGCCATGTGGCTGGTGGCTTACCGGCATCTTCACATGCGGCTTGTCATGGCAGCGGCTGGCAGTGTCTCTGACTCAGCCTTCCACTTCCCAGAATTCTCCTCTCTCCTTGTCCCGCCTATACTTCCTGCCTGACCACTGGCCAATCAGTGTTTTATTTATTAACAATTTGACATACAGACCATCCCACAGCACTTCCCCACTTTTGCATGTCCATTTGTACTATTGACTTCCACTCGGTCACTGGACATAGTTCCCTGACAGTATTATTTTTATTATTCATGTATCTTATACTATTTATTTGTGTGTGATGTGTGCATTCCTGTGTGTGTGAGTGAAGAAGGGTACTATTTTAGGGAGAGGAAACTGGTTATCAGAAGAAGGGAGAATGATTGGGGGGGTAGCAGGAATGTGAAGATTAACAAAATTCAGTATAATATATGTTGTGGAATATTAGTTTAAGATGTGCTGTATTCGTTTATGCTGTGGAACATTTGTTTAATGATGCAAAGATGTGTTGCATTCTTTTACGTTGCAGCATAAAAGAATTTGTTTAACTCTGTAAAGCTGTGTTACTTTGCTTGGCTAAAACACCTGATCGTCCTAATAAAGAGCTGGACAGCCAATAGTTAGGCAGGAGAGAGGAATAGACGGGGCTGGCATGCAGAGAGAATAAATAGGAGGAGAAATCTAGGCTAGAGAGGGAGAATGGGAGAAGTGAGGAGGGAGGAAAGGAGGAGAGGAGAATGCCAGTGGCCAACTGTTGGCCACGCAGCTGCACATCCACTCAGCCACACAGCCAGCCACAGTGTAAGAAGGAAAGAAAGATATATAGAATAAAAAAGGTTAAAAGCCCAAAGGCAAAATGTAGTTAAAGAGAAATGGGATAATTTAAGTTAGAAAAGCTGACTAGAAACAAGCCAAGCAAAGGCTGGGCATTCATAAGTAAGAATAGGTCTCTGTGTGTTTATTTGGGAGCTGGGTGACAGACCCCAAAGAGTTAAATAAAAAAACCACAAATATATATGTGTGTGTATTGGGGGGGAGGTTACCCAGAGTCTTCCAAATGCCCTACCACTGAGCTACACAACAAAGCTCACCATTTTGTATGGCAACTTTAAAAAATTAATTAAAAGAACCCAGCATGTCTATATTTTTATAGAAAATTAAAATACCTTTTGAAAAATTAAAGCATTCAGGAATAATTAAGACACAGAATTATTACAGTTCTGTATAAGACTAAAATATTTTATTTGTTTTGAAGTAAACTTAATTATTGGTTTTCATTCCATGCTCACAGAATGTCTGACCGTTTGGGGACAGCGGCCATTCTTGACATCGGTCCTCATTCTCAAACTTTCTTTGGACAGAGTTTGTAGTGCTTTGAAGCTATCATCTCTGATGCAGACAGGGGCCCAGGGTGGGCTGGGTCCAGGGCAGGAACAGTTTCCCAGCTGCTCCCTGGGATCTGCCTTGTCACCACAGGCCCCGCTCTCCCTACTTTCTGGAAGCACCCAGATCTAACCCTGCCAGAGCTCCACAGCTGGCCAGTGCTGCCTTGAGAAACCCTTGAAAGGATCCCACGCTCTTGAAATTTTAGAGCAAGCTCACCATCCCATGCCTTTTCTTAAATGGAACTCCTCTCCGAGTCTGGAAATGGAGACATCAGTAGACAGGTAAATGTGCTAATGGAGGTGTGAAATGGATTGTTAATTTCCATGGAGTAGTAGCTACTGAACTATATACTTGTATGTTCAGTGGTCATGTTGTATTCCTTAAGTATGGAGCTTAGATAGAAACAATGACATATCCATAATCCCAGAATTAGGAGGCAGAAATAGGGAGAGTTCAAAGCCAACCTGAGCTTTGTAGTATAGTCCCATCTCAAAAAATCTAAACATCACTAGGTGGTGGTGGCGCACACCTTCAATCCCAGCACTCAGGAGGCAGAGGCAGGTGGATCTCTGTGAGTTTGAGGCCAGCCTGATCTACAGAATGAGTTCCAGGACAGCTAGGGCTGTTACACAGAGAATCCCTGTCTCAAAAAAACAAAGAAAGAAAGGAAAGAAAGAAGTCTAAACATCTCATGTGTACACATGCACACACACACTTCTGATTTGGAAATTTCCAAAAAAAAAAAAACCCTCCCCCTTTTTATATATGCACACATGCATGAATATAATAAGGAAATGTTTTTAAAATGTTAAAAAGACATTAAAACCACCCTGGGCATCCCTGGATTCTGGAATGGCTTTAAGTTTTTACCTCCTACAAGCACCTTGCAGGAAACACCAGGAATCCCACTGATCGTTCAGAAGGCAAGGGGTCCCCAGGAGCCTGCTGTCCACACCTAGGAAAGTTCCAGCGTTCACATTCAAGATTACTGTCTCTCCAGCCTGGCTCCTCAGGCTGTCGGTAATAGGTTACCCTGTGCAAGGTCTGGAGAAGGGAACTCTAAACTCAGAGGCTGTGGTATTCCAAATGGCCACACTGTGTCCCCACAGTACTGCTGAAGTGTGCGCATGTAAGCCAGCAGCTAGAGTCAGAGGTCCCTGTCTCTACCTCACGCCCCCGGGGTGACTGCTCACTCCATATAGTCTGATCGAATTGCTAACAGCCCACAGCAAGACCTTAGAGTGCTGCCCCCCAAAAGTGATGGATCCGATGGAGTAACTGTAGTCATGATTTCGGTATATCGAAACGTCATGTTGTCTACCTTAAGTATATGTAATAAAAAGGGTAATTAAAATGTTTTCAGTTGTGTGTGTGCAAGTGTACACACAAGTGCTGTTGCCCACAGAGGCCAGAAGAAGGGGTCAGATCCTTTGGAGCTGGATTTACAGGTTGTAGGTGCTGGGAACAAAACCTGGGTCCTCTGGCAGAGCAGCAAGAGCTCTTCCCTACTGGATCATCTCTCTAGTCCCTAAAATTCTTCTGTTTTGTTTTTGTTTTTCGAGACAGGGTTTCTCTGTGTAGCCCTGGCTGTCCTGGAACTTGCTTTGTAGACCAGGCTGGCCTTGAACTCACAGAGATCCACCTGGCTCTGCCTCCCGAGTGCTGGGATTAAAGGCTTGAACCACTACCTCCCGGCTAGTCCCTAAAGTTCTATAAAAGCTTCCTGAGATAATTTTCGGCTCATAAAAATCTTGAGTCCCATGTGCCATTCACCCAGCTTCCCTCGGCAATTACATCCACCATAACTATGCAGAATACAAGAAATAGGTGAGTGATTTTGATAAGCTAGTGACAGCAAAAATCATGGACCACAGTCAGAGATCACTGTTTTTACCTGTGTGCGCGTGTGTGCGAGTGTGCATGCGTGAGCGTGCACACGTGTGTTTGATGGACAGATTCGAGGTGCCACCACCATGCACGAGACTACAGAACTTCCCCCACCTGTAAGGACCACTTGATGCCATTCCATGGCAGTTGAGTCCTGTCTCCCCTTTGCCCCAGGCAACCACCAATCAGGAGCCCCTCTCCAAATCTGTCATTGTGAGAGCCTTATGGGATGCAGAGCACACAGCAGGTCACTTTTGATATCAGCTTTTCCCACACAGCCTCATGTTCTTTCTATCCATCTAGGGTGTGGCGGATCTCAACAGCTGCTTTCTCCCTAGTTTTCACTAGTACTCTGCTGTACAGACGTGTGACCACAATTATAGTTCCTGTGATTCACCTGTGAGCGTGGGTGTGCACAGAAATTTTCGTTTCTCTGGACTGAATGTTTATGAGTGTAATAACTTTATCACATAATGACTGGGTGCATGTTTAGATTTATAAAGCATTATGAGGTAAAGATAAGAAATTTCCAGCGTTACTATGCCATCTAACTATCTAATTAGCTGCCAACACAAATTCCAGTTGCTCCAAATACCAGCAGAGCTTGGATTTCCATGGCTCTCAGCTCCTAGCTGCCAGGACTCTAGAATATTAGAACTCTGTAGGGCCTCAGAGATCATCCAGCCCATACCCGTGGTTGTAGAGGAAGCCACCAAGATGTTGAGAAGGGGCCTGGCCACCATTTCTTCTGCATTTCAACCTTCTATTATTTTCTCCCCTTTCTCTCTGCCCGGGGCGGGCAGAACCGTACAATCTCTGGAGTCTTGTCGAAGGGTAGGACTCAATGCCCTTCGAAGCCTCAGAAAAGAGTCCTGCCTGGAAATTTGACCTTGTGCTTTGCAGCCATTACAGGAGCCAGGCTGCAGCCACACATTCAGATCTCATCAGGCCACACTGGATTTACCTGCTCTCAGGAAATTAGTAACAGCCCCCAATTCAATCAGAATTTACAGTCTGCAGCCCCCCGTCTCAGGTTCACCCCACGCCCTGCCTGTCAGTCATGTCAAAGGTTCATGCCCACTGTTCAGCTTCTCCAAATTGCTGGCTGTCAAGGCGTGCCAGGCACTTTAGAAGGTCTGTGCTGGTCTATGCTGTCTCTGCATGCACTTAGAGTTGGAGAATGGCACTTGACAGATGAGAAAGAACTAGCTGTGAAAAAAATCAGAATTTCTAACTCAAAGTCTTGGGGGTAATCTAGTCTAGGTCATTCCTTCATACAGCTCTTCAGAGCACAACATCTGTGACGTGCTACTTTCTTGATTCAAATAGCCATCCTTCCATTTCTGAGTTTAAATGTCCCTTTCTGGGTCTGTACCTGAAATTTGAGTATTTGCCACCAGGGGGCGCCAGAGAAGCGATTCAGTCACAGACATTCAAGACCTTTCTTACTGATTGTATTCTCTTCATCCAGGTTCTGGGTTAAATCCTAGCATTTCTGGCACAGGGAGCTCTTTATCAAAATAGCAGAAGTCCCTGATTCACTAGGGACCACCAATGCCATCTGACATCTCTCTAAGAGGGACACACTTTACGCCAGGAAATGAAGACAAGATTCAGGTATGACGCAGAATCTTCTCCCGCTGTTTTACACTCTGATGATTCTGGCCTCAGCTCTGCTGAATCCCGAGACACAGAACGTGTCCCAAAGCCATCCTCATTCCGAGTGGCCTAAAAGCCACTCTCAGTTCCCCGAGCATGCTGGGTTTGTTTGACGATCCTTGAACGGCTGCAGCATTTTGTTCTGAGTATCCGTGCACAATTCCTCACAGCTTACTGACTTCCGGTTTCCTTCTGTATGAATAGAGAACATCCTCTCTTCCTTCTCCAGGACCATGACACAAGAGGAGGAAAAAATGGCTTGTGGGTTCCTGGCGGGCAATGACTCATGATTATTTTTCCTGATTTGGGAGCTTGCTATATAGGGACTTTGGCCCATAGTCTCCGTTCTTTGGATTTTAGATGTGTGATCAATCTACACTGTTTTGCCTGGGAACTTTTGCATACAGGGTCCTGATGAGTACCTCGGTCTCAGCAGAATAGTCTGTAATTTTACCTTTAAGTCTGAGCAAAGTACCGGTGTTGACAGAAGGTAAAGAGGTTAAGAGTCAACTTACATCTCTGCAGCAGGCTTCTGGTTGAGCTGGGTCTCATCCTCAGCCTTCTCACTCACTCTCCAGCAATGTTAGAGTAAAACTCACTGACCCTCTGCATCCAAAACCCATTCAAGTGACTCTGACCGTGGCCACATCTCACCACAGTGTCCTGACACCAACACATTGCGTCTCGTGTCTTCCAAGGCCCACAGAGGTGAACAGAGTATCGAATCTGGAGATAATTCTTCATGGCTATTAAATAAATTCCCCTCTTCCCCTGAGGCCACCAATATCATTCAGCAAGAGCTTGCAGGACCTGGCCTTGAAGGTCAAGAAAGCTCCATAGATGGAGCAGAAAAGAGGCACCATGAGATGTCACAATGTCACCCAGTCTTGGCTCAGCTAGGGAGATCACCGTCCAACAGTTTTTGGAAGCTGCCTCAACCTCCAAACTTTCTTGCCACCCTTCTGGGAATCAAGTCTCCCCTAAGTTGTTTTCCTCGGGATTTCTATTTCTGTTTACAAGAAGCCTTCATCAGGAAGAGTCTCATGTTTGCACCAGACCCTCAGACTCGAAGAAGATGAAGAAGTTGTGGTGACTGGGGTGGGGAGAAAGAATTTGTCTGAGGGATTGCACTCCATTCCCAAATAAGTTCTGTCTCCATCTCCCAGCCAGACTCGCTATAAAAGGGAAAACTGGACAGCGGGCGGTGGGAAAGGAAGGAGCCCGGGCTGGCAATCTCCATGAAACACGGACACCGTGCTGTTTACAAATTCCTGCAGCCAGCCCTGGAATCCGCATGTAGACAACTGTGTTTATGTAACAGAAATAGACCCCAGCGCCGCATGACCGAGGTGGCCACTGGGAGTTGGGTCTCCCGTGAGGAGACCTTTGGTGCAGCTGAGGTCAGAGGGGACAGCAGGGGACAGATTCCCTGGGGTTCCTGGGCAGGTAGGATGTGTTTTCAGACCAGGCTTCTGGTTGAGGTCTCTCACGTGACAGGCACGTCTAAGCCTTGTGGGAGAGTTGAAAGAAGCCACACCCTAACATCTTTTCATTATTGTCGGTCACAAAGAGTAGTGAGCTCTTCATCCAAGAGGAACGCGATCTGCAAGACACAACATTGTCCCCTCCCAGCAGGAGGCACCGAAACTCCAAGCCAGCCAGTGCTCAGCATGAGGCTTCTCCCTATGGCTCCACCTGGAGAAGACTCAGTCCAACACATGGTTCTCATCAGCCAGCCTTTGCCTGCTCAATAAGGAGGTTTGAATGTTCTAGAATCAGAAGAGCCGTCAGCTAATCAAACATTCCCTCCAAGCTTTGGTCCCGGGCTCACCACTTTCTTTACATCCCTCGTTCCTCCAGCCTCACGGATGGGTGACTCTCCCAAGGGATGTCTCTCAAGACACAGATCAAATGCCTGCCCTCTTCAAGAAATCTCCAGTTGTCCCCACCTGAAAGGAGTCGCTCCTTTCTCTGGGCGCAGTGATCGCCTGTCTCTAGATCTGTTCCCTCCCCCAGAGTCACCCATGACTTTGAAATCAGACTTGTGTCTCATCTTTGTACGAGCTTTGGCCCAGATGCAGCGCCTGATACAGGAAGCCAAGCTGTGAAAGAGGAAAATAGCATCAGAAGACAAGGGTGGAGAGGAGATTCTGTGTCACCATAATGAAACGCCTAAGGCTGGATAACGTAAAAAGCAAGTAGGCTTATTCAGTTCAAAGTTCAAGGGCACAGTGCCAGGAACAGCCCAGCTCTGAGGACCTCACAGGGGATGGACTCATAGTGGTAAAAAGAGTGTGTGTTACCAGACAGACATCCAGAGAGAGATGAAGAGGGCCAGCGATGACCTCCAGTTCGATGACCTCCAGGTGGGCCCCACTTCTTAGAGCCCCCCCACCTCTACACCATCAGGCTGAGGACCAAGCCTCTTCCATATGAACCCTTGTGGGACCCACACCACACCCAAACCGTAGCATGGCCCAAATCATGCCCCTAGCTCCTTGCATTCTTGAGGAAACCAGCGTCCTCATATAACTGAGGTCAGGCTGGAAGCCGCCTGACCAGATTAGGCTGGATTTGTAGCTCTCTGCACCCCGGTCCTCTCAGCTGTAACAGCTCTGCACCCTGGGGACCAGGGCACACCTTCTTCTCTTGAACCTGCAGTTGCCCCTCCGTGTCTGTGCTTTGCCTGGCCCGACTCCCCATTCAGGTCTCCACGTAAACGCCGTCTCCTCGAGGGCAGTTATGCACACAGCAGCTCCTCCTGTCTAGACACACTGAGCTTCTTACACGTGGGTGGGTGCACTCTCACGATGCCTTGTGGATACTCACGCGCCCTGCCAACGGCAACTCAAGGGTTTGGTTCCAGGCAGTGTGTACCCTGGGTCACCTCTGCAGTCCATGCAGCGTTTGACTGCTCTGACATCTACTTTCCTGCCTGATTCCTGGAGGGCAAGAACCCCATCTGCTCCCGCCATCTTCCCAGTGCCTTACAACAGCTGTGTTACACTAACGAGGGAATTCATGAACACACCAGGAGAGGCCTGGCAGAACACAGGACAGCAGGAATACACGTCACCTTGAGAGGACACTGAGCTTGAACGCCACCAGGACCCACCTACCATACCTGGAGCTTCAGGGTGACCGCTAATGATGATCTCTGACTGCCTCTTGGGACCTTAAGAGGAAGAAAGGCCGCATATAAAACAAGACCGTTTACAGCTGGGTGCTGTCTTCTCTTTCCTGTGGAGAAACAAACACAAGCATGGGGGTGTGGCTGCAAGGGGGGGGGGAAGTTCTTGACACTCAAAGCCTGTGATCTCAGATGCAGCCCCGAGGACAAACAGGCCCCGTGGAAGTCACAGTTAAATGCCAAACTCATGGCGCAAAGGAGGCCACTATGGCTGCCAGGATCAGCCCAGGCACACACAGAGTTATTCACAGCCCATGGCCACAGTCCCTTCCACCCACCCACCTACCCCGTGTGCCCCCAGCAGAAGACAGAACCTTCTGTCTGGGGGCCTGAGTCAAGCTTGCACATAATTAGCTGTAATAATTGGCAGGTGGGTCACTGGCTTCTGGCTTCCAATCCACCAGGGGCTCGTGAAAAAAAAAAAAATCCTTGGATGCTCCACAGCTCATATTTAGCTTGAGCTTGGAGAAGCTTCAGCCTTTCATGACCAGAAACAAACTGTGGGCGGCAGCTGTCCTGGGCAAACAGGAGACCCAGAACAGCCTGGAAGGTCGAGGTTCCTTTGCCCATGGTCAGCTTGGGAAAGAGGGAGCAGTGGTGTGGCCTTGTTCTGAGAAAAGAGGGAGCAGTGGCCTGCGCCTGTTGCTTTTTCTGGAAATGCAGATATGGAGAAGAAAAGAGTCTTGCTTGATGTTTTCTCTTTCTGTTTGGAAGAGTGATCATTACCTACCAAGATTCCACAGACCATGAATGCCTGTGTCAGCATGCCATGATCACCTGTGGTACGGGGATGCCCAGCCTCACCGTAGGTGAACCACCATCTAAACAGCATCTGCTGCCCACACGCCAGCTACTCCGCAGTGGGCCTGTTCCAGCCATCGCTAATCAACAGTGTGCTGTCTTTTCTGAGGTTGAGAATCCTTCACACAGAACTCCAAGAAACCATAACAAATAGGAGTAGATATGAGAGCTAAGAAGGATTCACCACCTCAGTTTAGTCATTCAGAGGAAGCCAAAATGTCACCCGAGAATGGTTAATAAAGAGAAAGAAGAAAGGAGACCTGCTTTAGGACCACGGTGCTGAGGCCAACTGCTTCCAGAGCGGTCACCATACCTTTCCAAAAACTCAGTCCTCTGGTGATAACCTTTGGGGAGGGGACCATCGCATGGATCTTCATGAGAGACCCAGCCGTGGTGGCTAGAGCTGGGGTAGCCAATGACAAGAACACATCGTTTCTGCTCATCCCATCTGTATTTGAAGCCTAAAGCCTGTTCTCTCCTGGGAGCGGTGAATTGTGTTTTTGTCTGCGTCCTAACCGGCTTCCCATTGCTGTGATAAAGCCCATAATCAAAATCAGTATGGAGAGGAAAGAGTCTATTTCATTTTACAGCTTATAGTCCACCACGAAGGGAAGCAGGGATGCAAGGGAGGAACCTGGAGACAGGGACTGAGGCAGAGGCTGCGGAGGAATGCAGCTTACTGGCTTGCTCCTGATGGCTTGCTCGGCTACCTTTCTCATACACAAAAGACCACCTGCCCAGTGGGCCGGGACCTCCCACCTCAATCATTAATCAAGAAAATCCTCACAGACATCCCCACAGGCCAAGCTGATGGAGACATTTTCCCAGAGAGCATCTTTCTTCCTAGACAACCCTAGTGTGTGTCAGGTTGACAGAAACCCTGACCAGCACAGGTCTGGTTTGGTTGGATTTTGCCCCATTCTGCTACAAAGGCAGAACCAGCCCCTAACCCACAGTGAATTCTGGGAGACAGCAGCCCTTTCATTGAGTGGTCTCCCTGCCTCATGTCTGCGACACCACTAATTCTCAGCAGATTAAGTTCATAGGGAACCAATGTGAAGTAGGGTTGGGGCATTTTCTTGATTGGAATTCGTATCTAGAAGTGGAACCGCAAGACTACATAATAACTCTATGCTAAATGTATTTGGAAAAGACACGATTTTCTACCGTGGATTTACCATTTTATATTCCCACCGGTCATGCATGATGGTTTAATTTTCTCCAAATTATCCATACGAACATGTTCATTCCTCCATCCTTTTAGTCATGACCATTTTAATAAATGTAAAGTAGCATCTCATTGTGTCTTCTTTCAAATTATTACTGCATGCATTTACTTAACTCTGTGTGTGTGTGCCTGGGGTGAGGGCACAACTTGCCAGAACTGGGTCTCACCTCCACCTTGTGGGTTCAGAGGTCTGAATTCAGGTCCTGAACTCAGGCTTAGTGGCAAACACCTTACACTCTCTCACTGGCTCATCATTGGGACTCTGACTTGCATTTTGCTAACTGCTAATGGCCTTGAGGATCTGTTCATGATCTTGCTAGTCATTTCAGTCTCTTCGAGGAAGTATCGGCCTGAGTCTTTCGCTGGTTTTTAAGGTGAGCTGTTCATCTTTGTGCTGTTTTCCCTATGGAATTTAGGTCATTTTCTTACCAGTAGGGGTCAAGGATGAGTCAAGAGGTCATTGAGGTGCTGCGGGGGAGGGCAGGGTGGCAGATTTAGAGTCCACCAAAATTATTATGTGCAGGAAATAAATAAAATTCCTTTATTTTATGTCAAAACTTTTTTGTCCTTCCTTCTGGGTCTTTACTGTTGGTTAGAGATGAAAAGATTAATTTTAGTCTGATATGCTTTATAACATAGACCCCAAAACCTAAACATCACTCCAGGTCTTTCTCCTCAGCCGTTCTAGGAAACCCCAAAACAAACACCAAGTCTAAGGAAGAGGGAGCTTCCTCTTTCCCGGCCTCTTCCATATTTCCCTGGAAGTGTGCCGTGGTGACGGCTGAGGCTTTGCAACCACAAGGCACAGTGAACATCTTAGCATCCTTGGCATGGTCATTTGTGGTGACTTCTGCCTCCTCTGGGCTCTCGGGCCACATTCTCATCTGCTGGCTAAACCTTGCCACAAGGACAGTCACCAAAGGCTCTGGCTTTGTGGTCAAATTTCTCCTGCTGTTAGAGCCTACCACCTCCCATTGTCCTGGCTTTTGGGTAGAGGTGGCTGTTGACTTCTGCTCCACCCTTCTCATGGAGAAAGCACCTGAGTTCAGTTAAGCCTTTGGTGTCTCTCTTAAGTCTCATTCTCCCCACAGGTAAACTCAAGGAATCTCAGGAACACCCAAGCATCAAGACCTTCCTGCTGAGCCAGTCTGCACCAGCCAGTCTGTTAGGATGAGCTACCTCCCCATGCCAGGAAACTGCACAATACTCCCTGAACTCCAAGGGTAGAAAGTGGAAGGACAGTCTGCTCGGAGGAAAGAGAATTCAGGAAGTGGTAACTAGACCAGTCTTGGAAATGGAGTATGGGAACTGCATAGTGAGTCTCTTTCATCTCTACAGCACCAGAGACCATGATGAGGACAGGTGGTTCTCAGCCATCAGTGCCTTGAGCTGACCTTGAAGGATGAAAGCCCTGAGAAGTTAAAGTTATACCCAAGTGGCTATTTCTTTTTAAATGAGAAGAAAACATTGAATGGATACCTGTTATGGTTTGCCTACATTCCTCCTCAGAAACAGGTGGGAAAACAACCCCCGGCATGAGGGTGGTAGGAGCTGGAGCTCATGGGAGGTCTGGAGGCTGTGAGGATTCCATGCTCCTATATGAATTCACGTGAATAACCAAAGGTCTAGCGACTTCAAAGTTCATCTCTCTTGGTGTCTCTTACAATGCTGTGTCTACTGCTACATTAAGGAGCAGGGGAAAGGCCCTCCCCTCTTTGTTCCCCTCAGTCTTAGACTTCTTAAACTTTTAGAACTGTGAGCCAATGAATTTCTATCTATCATAGATTACCCAGTCTATGGTATTCTGTTAATAACCCTACAAAACGGATAAGGGTGCCCCCTGGAGCATGAACATCTACAACTTATTCCTCACAGTGTAACCAGGGTACAGAGTCTACATTTGTAGATCATCCTTGCCAATCCTCAGGAGTAGAAGAAGGCATATAGCTGATGGTCATCTCTCTCAGTATCTCTCGCCAAGTGATACCTGCTGCCACGTTAAGCTGCAGCAAGAAGGCCTTTGCTTTGTGGCCCCTTCAAAGTGGATGCGCTACTTTAAAACTTATTCTCCCCTCTTGTTCAGAGTTCCCATTCCTTCATCTTCCTCAAGCTCTAAACCTTGATCCCATGTGGAGCTCAAAGCACAGATGCTGCCCTGCTCAAGTCTGTAGAAAGGGGTTGACCAGTTGGCTTATTGCCCGTTCTGGGGAGCAGGCACTCCCCCTTTCCTGTTGTTTTCCACTGCCTGATGAAACTGTGCCCTAATCTGCCTGCCAGTAGAATGCAGAATCAGGAGCATTTCTGAATCTCTGTGCGGAGGGGAGAAAGCAAGGCTCAATCAGTCTATGAGGGACAGCCCCTGGTGGAGCTGAAGAGATGGAAATGACAAGAAAATTCAACACGATCATTAGAGTCTGAGACAAGGCTTCACTGGAATGGGAAGAAAGAAGATTTGTATGTGGAAAACTTAAGATCTAAGATGGTAGTCACTGCTGAACAATGGATGAGAGTTTTAGGGAGTTGAGTGAAAGAAATATCTCCAGTATAAAAACATGGAGGGGTGGAAATTAAGAAGGAAGGGTGAGAGGTAGATGATAAAATGGAAGGCAGAGAGACAGAGACAGAGAGAACACAGATGAAGGGAAAAATTTGCTAGCACAGACTTGGGCCTATGAGTTAACTTCTGGTCATTTTGCCTTCACTGTGCTGGGCTCATGAGGCATGATCATAGACGAGTGTCACCATGCCTTTTTTATATGCCACGCTGGGTGTCAAACCAAGGAATTTCTTCATGCTAGGCAAACACTCTATCCACTGAGCCACATCTCCCCTACCCCAGGACTCCCTTTTTGAAAGACCATGCACAGAGGTGTAACTTGAGAAAATCTCCAAATTCTAATGTTAAGAATATTGTTTAACCAGATGGGAAAGAGAACACAGGGGTCTGGAGGGAGATGAGAACTTTGCGTCTCCCCTCTTACAGTTCTCCAGGGCCACGGGAAAATGGCAGCTCGTTATTTTTAAATTACTGAAGACAAGTGTTTTATGCTTCCACCTCAATTAGTACTTGTCTATGGCATCCTCTTAACCCAGTGGCTAGCTGTCGTCGTCGTCATCGTCGTCGTCCTCGGCTGTGCCCCTCCTGGGGAACCCCAGCAGCTTGAGCAACCCTGGCTTTGCTTTGAGTCTGGACTGAGCTCCGTGTTGAGATATGGAGGAAAAGGAAGCAGGTCCCGTCCCCAAACCCAGGATGGTGTCCTGTACATGGAAGTTTTCCTATGTCCCGTAGCCATTCAGTCCCAAATAAACACACAGAGGCTTATATTACTTACAAGTTGATTGGTCTATGGCCCAGGCTCATTACTAACTAGCTCACTCACCTTAAATTAACCCATTTCTATTAATCTATGTATCACCACGTGTCTTGTGGCTTTACCTGAGTTCCATTACATCTTGCTTCTCAGGCAGCGGTTCGCAGCATCTCCTCTGACCCCGCCTTTCTTCTTCCTGTATCCCTCTTGAATTTCCTGCCTTGCCATAGGTCAAAGCAGCGTCTGTATTAACCAATGGGAGCAACGTGTATTCACAGCATACAGAAAGGCCGTCCCACAGCAGGGGCCCCTGCGGCTGAGCTGAGGTCCTTCTGGAAACAATTGGATATGTGGCTTTCCCCACCCAACCCAAGTCCCCCCCTTTCTGCTGGCGCCCACTCTCCTCACCCACACCCTTCTCTCTTGCCCAGCCACACTGTAAGTGAAGACCCATGCCCTTATCTGATGGACATCTTCAGTATCTGGACCTTGTCTCACTTCTCAGGCTTCTGTCTAAAGACAATGGAAAGCGGGCCCCAAAGGCAGGCCGCCTTGAACCAGTGTCCCCAAGGTGAGGCAGGGAGTGCTTTAGATAAAGAACAAAATGGGGGCGGGGCAGGGGCTGAATAGAAGCCCCTCCCCCTTCTCTGACAGGAGAGTGACATGGCTAAGGGAGGCTTTAAATAACCCATCCAACCCTGGAACTCTGGCCACAGTGCCAGACCTAGAAGGGATGTCTTAGGAGGATTACTATCAACACTTCCCAGACACTGCAAGGCACCTTGGTGAACACAGTGAGGTTTCTAGGACTCAGTGTTGCTGAGAACTGATGCACTTGCCTATCTGAGGATGCCTCCTGGGAGCACATCCACATATAGCTTCCCAGGTCCTCCAGAACGCTGGGTGGCGCTGGACACATCTTCAGCACAAGGTAACCAACCCCCACGGCTTGCCATCTTCCCACCTCTCCCGTCCTGTCATTCAGCACGGACTTCCTTGAGCCCCCCTCCACCTGCCTGCTCAGAATCCAGCCTTGGGCATGATGGTCCCCCTCTGCTACAGCTTCTTTTAATTTCCGAGGCTGAGAAACAAGGGCATGGTTCACCCGTCCTTCCTGGTCCCCTGAGATACGCAGTGGAGCTGGGCCAGAACCCCAGAGATCCAAATGAGGAAATGTCAAGGCACTCTTGGGGAGACTCGGGTCACTTTGCCAACATTGGCCCAGATCCCCGAGCCAAAGGGCATGAAGGCACAGGCTTCCTGTGGACAGTGTCCCCAAGGATTCGCACTCCTGACCAGTTGACAAAGTCCTGAAGCGCCAGCTTGGGGAGGAGAGAGCCAGCTCTCTGTGTAGCCTGGCACCGGCCTAACAGGCCTGCAAGGACTGGCGAGTGGCCGAGTGTGGATTTCAAGGCCCCTGAGTATCCATGTTTGTCCTTCTGCTCAATTTCAAGAGCTCAGCAATGTGTACATTTCAAAACAATGATTACAACGGTCTTTGGTAAGATAGAGAGGCTGGAATCCATGTCAAAGTACAGTAGAACCAAACACCCCAAGAGAGCAGGGTTTTGTGCGGTGACTGGGGCAGGAAGGATGGGCTGTAACCCAGGCGCTCTCCCAAGGTGCAAACCGTGGCGTCCGGATGCGAAGACGTTATAACGGGAAGAACTGATGCAGGACACGACCGGAGCTTCGTGTTTTTTTGCAAAATTGGGTGTTTCAGCTTGTTCTGGTCATCAGACCAGCATTTGGCGCAGCATTTGGAGAGTCAATTACCTCCCGATGTTGAGGACTGGCTGAATGTATTTGGTTCCTGAAATGTCCCAATGAAGCAAGAGAGAAAATAGGACAAAAAGTTTTGGCAGAGACGAAGCCTTTCTCACAGCTGTGGCAGTGAAAGATGAACCCCAGAACACTCTCTACCATGGCCACCCCCTACCCCGTGGTGCCCTGGAAGGATGCAGGAAGCGGGTCTCAGCGACAGCTTGGGAACAAGAGGCATCTATGCCCCCTCCCTCTGGAAGGTTCCTTGTGTCAGTACACTGTATGACTGTCTCACTGGGAGAGAGAAATACTAAAAAAAAATAACAATTCTTTCTAATTAAGGATACCAGGTGCCCAGGCACCTAGGCACATGGGTATCTGGGCACCTAGCTATTCCTTTCCCTCTTCTTAGGAAAATGCCCACTTCCTAGCCACACATTGACATCCCTGGCAAAAACAGCCTTATTATCCCACCTGAGCCAACAGGAAACAAAGCCAGTGGAGAAATTTGCCTATTGGGATAGCAAGGCTTTGAATAGCATCAGTCATGTGGAAAATGCTGAGCTGAGCCTGGCAGCATCCCCTAAAACCTTCATGCAAACAATAAAAGGATGCCCAGAGCCTTCAGGCCTATGTGGCATAGGACCACTCACTGAAAAGCCAGACGCTGGCCTCCTCCAGTGGCCCTAATGAGGACCAGGTGACCACAGATGAATGTGATCACACTGGGTTCGTTGAGTCTGAGGATTCTGCTGAGCCTGGAATGAACACATCTACAAACAAGCAAGTCTGTCTGTCCAGGAGCTGGAAAGAATGGGATGTGGAGAAGGCAGGGGGTAGTGTGTGCCATCAATTACTTGTGGCTCTCGGGGTGGCGAGGATTAGGCTTGGATGCACAACTGCTGAGCATCTGGAGGAGTCTTGGGACAACACTTGAAGTCCTCTGGACACATCAAGGTCATTCAGACCAACCCCGCCAGGCCAGATGGAGGCTTTACTGGGTAGTGTACAGATGGGTTGATGTCTCAGCTCAGTTCACCTGCCTCTTGCCTGTTTGCTTGCTGGTTTCCTCCCTCAACTCCACACCAACAAGAGCTAGATATCCTGCAGGAAAGGACTGGACACAACTCTCTTTATTCATGGCTGGTCCAGTGCGTGCCCAGATCTCAGATAAAAAGCAGAACGTGGAAATGTGTGCTTTTCATTACAGTGCTGGAGAGATAGGTGGATCGCTTAGGGTTTGGGGGTCAGCCAGCTGTGCCTAAAGGCTGAGCCCCAGAACCCAGTGAGAGACTTTGTCTCAAAAATAAGATCGCCTGAGTTCCTGAGGAACCACACTCCAGGATGTCCATCTGGCTTCCACACTCACACACATGGATACATTTGCACCCACATGTACACCAACACACACACACACACACACACACACACACACACACACACACACACACACATCCAAACTTAACATTGTAACAGGAGGGAATGATTTCTGATAGAGTCAGAGTCCTTACTGCAGAAACTGAAGAATTAGCTATCAGAGGGAATTAGGAATCACAGTTGTGTGTGCAAAACGCTTAAGAGGAAGGACTCGGGAGGTGGGTCCTGCTCTGGCCCTGCCTCTTTCTGGGGCTTTGGCCTCCAATCTCAGCTCCCCCATTTGTATAAGGTGAGACACAGCTAAGATAATTCTGATATCCCTTCTGTCTTGACTAGTCCATGGGCCACAGGTCATTGAGAACTCTTTGGTCCCAAGAACAGGGACCTGCTGGGCCCTGAGGACGACAACATGCTGGTCTCAAGCCGTTGCTCTTAACTTGCCATTGGGAGCACCATAGAGATATGTTGACAGTTCGGTAGTTCACAGGTTGGAGCTTCTCAAATGCCCTTCGGGAGACCACTGGGAACACAGGCTACCCTGCCCAAGCTCCTTGAGTCCCCTCGGAAGCCTGCTAGTTATCACAACAGAACTACGATCTGGAGCATCCCTCTGCCAACCTCACATAGAACTCGATACCCAAAAGGTGCTTCATAAACCCTGTGGACCAGACTGCAAGTCTAGGCCACAAATGCCCACTCCTTGCTATTCATTAGTCTTGTGGATTTGGGTTTTCTTCCATTTGAGAAGTATTTGAGTGTCTGGGAGTGAGGGTTTTTTTTTTTAAAGGCACTTTTTATAGCAAATGAATACTTCAAATATCACTTAACAAAAGATGTCTTTGAAGCTGGGTCGATAGAACATGGCCACAATGGGTACCCTGCCTACTTACTGCAAATGATTTATTTTGCTACAAATTGAATGCAGAAGAGAGGACTCTGGGGGCCTAGGATTTCAGAGATCTCAGCCTCAAAAAGAATTCAAGTAAGCTCAGCACCGTCCCACACTCTCCACCTCAACTATGCACTGTGGAATGATGTTGTGCTTGGAGGAGTTCCCCATCGGCTCTGACTTGGCTCTGGTGTGGGCTGGATGGTGACTTGGCTCTCACTGTGCTCCTGTTTTAGATCTTAGAGTAAAGGAGACTAGTTCATGAGAATTCAAGAGTGTAGGGGTGGAGGAAGGGAGCATAGGGGGAGAGAGGTAAGTTTTCTCTTCTTAGAACTTATTTGAGATGTTCTCACCTTTTACCCCTATGCCTCTCTCCCCAGCCTCTTTCTGTCTCTGTCTCTCTGTCTCTCTCTCTCTGTCTCTCTCTCTCTCTCTATCTCTCTCTCTCTCTCTCTCTCTCTCTCACACACACACACACACACACACACACACACACACACACACACACACACACACACACCAAGGCCTGGATTGCAAAAACGTGTCTTTCCTGCATCTGTAAGGGAGCATCCTCACCTCCTAATTTTCCACCTCACTGTTAGAACGTAACCACGTTTCCCCAGCTTTGTATGTCCAAGCTTTAATACTCAGCCCATTCCAATGTGGCTGCAGTGGAGACAGGGCCCTTGAAGAAGGGGTCGCAGTCCATGAGATAGGAAAGTTGTAATACAGCGAGACCCGTGACTTTGTAAGAGGAACATTGGCCACCGTACCAGTCAGGGGCCTCTACCGAAACAGAACCAATGACATGGGTATTCATCCGATTGTTTCACACAGTGCAGCCTGGGTAATCCGACAATGGCTGTCTGCACAGGAGAGGCTGAGCCCCCCAGAAGCTGTCAATTCACCAGACTGGACACCTCAGCAGCCACCATCTTCTGCTGAAGACCTAGAAGGTTCCTGAAGAGCTGTTGGTCTTTGGTCCTCCTTGGAAGACTGAAGAAACCTGATTTCTCTTCAGACCCTATATCTGGGCCACTGCCAAAGTTGCTTCCACTGTGGAGGAGGTCTCCCCACTTATTAATTTTTCTAGAAACTACCCTCCCCAGGCCCTGGCCAGGCACTGACTCACTCATTCATTGATTCAGTCAAGTTGACAGCCAAGATTAACCATGACAGCTGCTTAGGGAGACACCAGCGATGGAAACATAGAGATAGAAAACCCCATGGGAATAGCAAGAAGGCCACTTACAGACCAACGAGAGATGCCTCCGGAGAAACTTGATGCCCCCTGCTCTTGATCCTTCACCCTTTGGGACTGTAAGACCTCAACTCTGGTTGAAGCCGTCCATGGGGTGATCTAGGGACTCACTTCCAGCTCCCATGACCTGCCTCTAGACAGAAGTATTTTAAAACAATATGCATTTTTAATTGTGTGTGTTTATGTGCACTTGAGTACAGAACCCACAGAGACCAGAAGAGGACATCAGATCCCTAGAGTTACAAGGTGTGTTGTGAGGGGCCCAATATGGGAGTTGGGAACCAAACTCTGAGCTTCTGGAAGAACATCAGGTGTTCTTCACCACTGACCATACAAATATGGAAGATAGATATACTAGAATACATTTCCAGGCAGTGGTGGCACACACCTTTAATCCCAGAACTGGGGAGGCACAGTCAGGTGGATCTCTGTGAGTTCGAAGCCAGCCTGGTCTACAGAGTGAGCACCAAAACTACACAGAGAAACCCTGTCTCGAAAAACCAAAAAAATAAAATAAAATAAAAAGAAAGAAAGACAAAAAGAAAAAGGAAATACTAGGATATAAATACTGAGGATATAAATAGTGAGGACATAAATACTGAAGATATAAATATGCCTCAAAAAAAGGAATATTTATATTGACCTTCAGGGCTCTTATAAGAGCCATGGGTACCAAGCATGGGACACAGGACACAGGGACACAGAGATGCCACTGGCTAAGCCACTGTGGCTACCAGAATCACTGTCAGAGCTCTTAGAGATAGTTGGTTTGTAGGCTGCTTATGTATCTTTTCGAGTGGCATTCCATGAATTGAATCCCTTAGTACCAAAGAATTTAGTGCTCAAGGCAACCTTGGAGACTTCTTCTCCCTGGGGCACTCTGCGACCCGACTTCCAGAGGACGTTCCCAGGATTTGTTCTGGGAACCAATGTTCTCTCCCCTGTTTACATCCACGGACCTGCAGCCACCTGATCACCATCTATTATGGTGGGGTCTGATATGCTTCCCCCACACCCGTGTTCTGCATGCTTTCTCCACGGCTGGTGCTACTGGGGAAGGTCTGGAACCATGGGAGATGGAGTGTGGCTGGAGGAAGTGGGTTACCAGAAGCAGGCCTTACAAAGTTCCTGCCTGACTCCTGGCTTCCTGGTCACTATGAGGGCAACCTCCTGTGTCACTCACTTCTGTCACCGTCATCCAAACTGTCCCTCTATCCCTTACCTTCCACAGTGAATGGAGCCCTCTGAAGCCAGAAGCCTGAGTAAACCCCCCGCCCTCGTCTTAAGCTCTTCTGGCTCTTACCTTGTCAAATTTGTATAAAAATAACCAGTTCATTATTATCAAATGAAGGCAGCATTTTCTAGGACTCATGACAAGATAAAGCTTTGCTGAAAGTCTGTGAATTATACCCACAAGGCAACCATCTCCACGCCAAGCCCCAGTAAACTGCTCAGGGATGATTTTTAGCCTTGTTTGCCTTCTGCACAGAAATAACTTGTATTTGAGAGTCCATGATCCTGACTTCTTCTAGCTGTTCTTTGTGGCACACCAGAGGAGCAGGGCCACACACTAAGCTCCCCGCATGAAGTGGGGTTTCTGTGGCCTCTGTGGCCACCTGTTACTGTTGGCTTACACCCTTCTCAGCAGCCCTGGACACATTTAGTCTTAGAAAATACTGGACATTGATTATGTTTGAAATCTGACCCAATCAGATAAATTAGAATCTCTCCATACACGTTCTCCCAACCCACAATGCCATGGATACCAGCCAAACAGCACTTCTGTCTGTCCCTTATCTCACTAAATGAAAGACATCTTCGAGCCATGGCCGTGGAACTCAGGCCTGGTAAAGTCACACCCATACCCCAGGACGTTCAGATGGCTCTCGCTGTGTCAACGAGAGACACACACAGCACACAGTAACACCGGCATGGATTCATGCTTGCAACTTTTGAGGCATTTTCTCCTTACACCTTCCAGGATGTGTCACCATAGCAGCTGCCCACAGGCCCTGACCCATGCTCCTGACCCAAAGCAGAGCCACAAGAGCTGGTTTGCAGAACCCAAGGTTTTCACCCACCAAGTATATATGGTACAGAGTCATATGCTATTTGCATGAGCTCAGCTATACAGCACATGCACACACATGCAGAGAGAGAGAGAGAGAGAGAGAGAGAGAGAGAGAGAGAGAGAGAGAGAGAGAGAGAGAGAGATGGGGTGCAGAGCCCAGCCCCGTGGGATAGAGAGCTGACAGGGAGCCGTATGAAGGGACGGCGGACAGTACTAGGATTTCTGCTGTGCACCTGAAGTTCCCATGGTTCAGATGGCCACGCCTTGTTTACCGATTTCACAGGCTCCCACAGCAGAATGCCACGAACATCACTTTTCCACTGGGGTGAAAATCACACGGCCAAAGAATTGGGGGCAATCATCCAGATACAAATTTGTTTTCATCTGAGTGTGCTGTAGGAGACACCCTGAAAGGCAGGCTCCTCGGGTAATTGTGGAGCCTGCAGGACTGACTGAGTTCTCCAGCTTATCCCCTAAAATGTGACCCTGGAAAGTCACCAACTCATCCAAGTGGTTAGAAATCAAGTATGATATCAATATTAATTCAAATTTGATAAAAGAGGCTGAGGACTGTAGCCTCAGGCAATAGACGCTGCCCAGGGTTTAGACTTCTGGTGACATTAGGTTTGACAAACTTTATCTGTAGATGTCCATGGCCACCCTGGAAGGTGTAGCTCCTGTCTTGAGGGTATCTTGACCCCTAACATCTCAAGCCGCAGGGTACTAGCTGCTCTGGTCTTCCACCCTCAGTTCCTATTTCCTGGGAATCCCCTCCCCGACCTCCCCAGAGGCTTACATCTCAGTTGACTCCCATCCTGTCGAGCTGACCGTCCAGATTAAGCATCGTACTCAGCACAACTGTGGGTCGTGGGGTGTCCACAACAGGTCCATTCCTGAAGTTGGCTACCTGAGTCATCGTGACCCAAATGGAAATGCTGGAAACCCAGTGTGCTTCTGAAATGTCCTTCCTACCCCCTCAGACATCCAGAAGACCAAGCACATCCCTACGTGGATCAGAATCTTTGCTGTGTCAAGATCTCGGTGGGAAGCAAGGGCAGGGGGACCACTCGTGGAGAAAATCACCGCAAGATGGGATCGGGTGCCTGAGAATATGGGGAGCGGTGCAGGCAGTCAGGAAGCACCCCACGACAGGGCTTGAAGGACAAGAGGGTCTCCGAACACAGAATGGAAGGGTCCCAGGAGCCAAGACCACTTTACAGAGGGGTGGGTCCAGAGACCCTTCCTTGCTCACTTCTGATCTAGGCAGGTATCTCCTGAGCTGAACACCTGAAAAACAGAATTCTTAGATTTCCAGGGCAGAGAACTCTGGACAAGGCACGAAGTGTGCCTGTCACTAGAAGTCAGTCCTGAGGAGGGCCTCAGTGCTGGAGTCATACCGTCTTACAGTTTACTGTTGATGGTTAATATGGCAGTGCAGCAGGATCTAGACTGCCATGGCAGACTTGCCCTGGAGCCTGTGAGGAGGGTTGAGATTACGTTACCCGAGGGAGGAAGACACACCTTAACTGTGGGCAACGCTAGCCCGTGGGCTGCAGTCCAGAGCGGAATAAAAGGAAGGAAACAACGGGGGCACACGCATGTGTCTTTCTGCTTGACCACGGACACAACGTGACCATCTGCCTCACGCTCCTGCCACCAGGGCCGTGACTTCCCTCATGATGGACTGTACCCTCAAGTCATGAGCCAAAACAAACCTGTCCTTCAGTGCTGCTTGTCTGAGTATTTTGTCATAGCAACGAGACAAGGAACTAATACTGGCTTCTGTGCTGTGGGAGGATCCTTCTGTACACTGTGAGTGTGTGTTGCTTTCATTGGTTGATAATAAAGCTGTTTGACCAATAGCCAGGCAGGATAAAGTTAGGCAGGAAAACCAAACTAAGGAGGGGAAAAAGGAATTCGGGGCCAAGAGACTTGAGCCAGCTGTCTAAGAAGCAAGATGCCAGAGAACCGGTTAAGCCACGGACCATGTGGCAATACATAGATTGATAGAAATGGGTTAATTTAAATGTAAGAGCTAGTTAATAACAAGCCTGAACTAACGGCCGAGCATTTTGTAATTAATACAAGCTTTTGTGTGTTTATTTGGGACCAGGCGGTCTGGACAGAAAAGCTCCACCTCCATTTACATTCCTGTTGTAAATATAACAAAGTTGCTATGTCATCGTGATAACCTCAAATGGTTTAGAGGCTGTAGAAGGATCCAGTCTCTGAGAGTGTGGGTTTAATTGAATGATCAGGAAAATCAGTTTTGAGGAGTTTGTAATCAATGCTTATATACAAGGGGATCTTTAATTTGTAAATTCTTAAGTTTTATTGTATTAGGTGGTTAAATGATATTTGAATTTTTAAGAGAATATACAGTCCTTAGATTGCTCCAAATGACCAGAAGACACCCGATATGTAATTGCAGAAAGTAGCTTTATTCTTGAGAAAAGACCAGCATGCTGGGGCCCACCAAAAATGGCTTCTACTCCAGGAGAGGGTAAGGCAGTCCCTTTTAAGCCTGCTTAGGGGAATTTTAGCTGTGGTTAAGTGTACTTGGAAGTGATTGGGTATAAACCCTTACTGATACAGGAACCATTTTATGATTGGCTCATGACATCTGGTCAGCAACTGTGGCTGCAGTGTCAGGGGTCTGTCTGCTGTGTCAGGGGTCTGTCTGCTGTGTCAGGGGTCTGTTTGCTGTGTCAGGGGTCTGTCTGACTGAAAATAGCAAGGACAGTTCCTACTTGCAGCTGGGTAGGACCCTGATTGGCTACCAGACTGAATGTACTTCCTGAGGGTCTGGTTGAAGCCAGACATGAGTCAACATAGGATGGTGGGGTAATATGGGGCAGAGGTCTTAGTAAACTGGTCCCTGGAATAAAATACAACTGGCCCTTGTCTCTTCAAGAATATTCTGTGCATCTGACATCAATGTCCTGTATATTAAATGAGGTATACACAGCCCTGGTATTGATATCTATACACATAGCTTTCAGACATTCCTAAGGAGTGTGGATCAGGACCACCTGGACATGAGGTCCAGCTCAAGAGCCTTCTTGTCCAGAAAGATTTCACTGTTCCTACCAACTTCTCCCAGCTTGCTGACTGCCAGACACTTCTGAGGGGCTGAGATTTCTGACCTCTTTCTTGTCTTCTTGCTTTTGGCGTATACATGCCTGACTCCTGAAGGAGGTTGTAGAGTCTTCAGGGGACCAGCTCCTGTCATTAAAGAGTCTTTACTTTCTTCCCATGCTCCATTTCTCTAAGCACAGTGCTAGACACACGCGATGTCCTCAGTGTGCACTTGGTTGCTTGGATTTAGCCTTGTGTACAATGTCATGCTCCTGGTTGATACTGGTCATCAACTTGGTGGGATCCAGAATCGCTTTGGAGACTAACCTCCAGGCATCTCAGGAAGGTTGAGCTGACTGAGGTAGGAAAATCCACTCTAAATGTGGACAGCACCATTCCCTTGCCTGGAGCAAAAGGAGAAAGAGAGCTGAGCACCACCCCTTCCTGTGGTGATATATTGTGTACCCTAATAAACTTGCCTGAGGATCAGAGGACAGAGCCAGGCACTAGATTAAACACAGAGGTCAGGCAGTGGTGACACACACCTTTAGTCCCAGCACTTGAGATCTCATGCCCTTGCTTGGGAAGCACACACGCCTTTAATCC
This sequence comes from Peromyscus maniculatus bairdii, assembly GCF_049852395.1. Lineage (NCBI taxonomy): Eukaryota > Metazoa > Chordata > Mammalia > Rodentia > Cricetidae > Peromyscus > Peromyscus maniculatus. The sequence goes on along the minus strand of NC_134863.1, from coordinate 81,611,756 downwards.
CAGGAAGTAATATGGCAGGGCAGAGAAAGGTATATAAGGCATGAGGAAACAGGAACGCACACTCTTTAGGCTGAGGGTTTCCTAGGGGTAAGAACTAGTGGCTGGCTGCTTTGCTCTGGTTTTTGTTGCTGTTGTTTGTTTGTTTTTATTAAAAGACCATCTAAGATTCGAACAACACCTTTCTGTTCCCCGACTGGATGCTATGGGACCAGTTTTCTGGAACTCTCGATGCCCTGCCTTCTCCACCATGGATCGTACCCTCAAACTGGGAGCCGACATAGATCCTTTTCTCCCCGAGTTGCTTTGCTCAGACATCTTGACACAGAAATCAGAAAAGTAACCAAGACAAGCACAGACACCTTGCTATTCAATGAGTCTAAGTTTTAGTTAAGGGAGCTGTCTTCTGGAGTGCACGGCCCACCTGAGCTTTGAGCACTGGGCAGCTTTCACCAGTATCTCCATGTGATCAAGCTCCTTCCTCCTCCAGGGTGGCCCTCTGTCTCCACCTCACTTCGCTATCACCGTCAGGGACCACGGGCCTGCCAGCACCATGGACATTTCAGATGCTGACTTCTCTTGGGATACGGCCATCTGTTGACAAGCTTCTGGCTCTGTTGGCAGAGTTGATCAATGGGTACCCATGATGTATCTGTAACAGGTCCTGGGGACACAGTAGCAGAGGCCCCCAGAGAAGGACATAATCCAGTCAGCACCTCAGGAAGTACCAAGCTGCACATGCTCAGTGAGGTGTGAGTGAGTGACCTGCTGCAGCACTCAGAGAGAAAGTCATCACTAAGAAGCAATGATGTCCCTGGAGGCAGGGTGGGAATGAGTCCGTTTGGGGGCTAAGCAGTCAGTGTAAGAGAGGCAGGCATCTATTTCTGATCCAGCTGTGTTATCTGGGTCACTGTCACACTAGGTCTCACTGCTGAGAGAATACTAAAGGGGGCTAGACAACCTCTGGGCGGACTCGGTGTCTGGGACTCAGTGCTGGCTCTCAAAGAGGAACTAAGAATACAGTGTATTTAAATTAGTATCCTTTGTTCCAGGTGGTCCTTCTTGCCCCTTAGTTACTGCTCTGCCACAGTTGGGGGCATTCCAAAATTAGGATTTTTAAATCAGATGTAGCTAAGGAGAGGAGATGTGAAGTGTAAATAGGATTGTCAGACATGCCGCAGGGACACAGGGAATCCATAAATGAGGTCTTGCTCTTTAGGAAGAACTAATTCTCCCTCAGTATCTAAAGGGATTGGTTCCCACACCCCTGTGGACACCAGAGTTCATGGATGCTGAAATCCCTCCAATGAAATAGCACAGTATTTGCAGTGACTCATGTATATCCTCCTGCATATGATAACCAACTGTTTATAATACCTATTATATGTAATACTACTATAACATAGTTATAACAATACAGTAACAAAGTTTATAAATGCTCAACACGGATGCAGTTTTCAGCAAATATTTTCCACGCATAGCTTGTCGCCTCTACATTGTAAAACCCGCAGATACAGCGGGCCAATCATACTCACAGGATCCTTAACGGTGGATGAGCTTGCAAGGTGCTTGCATGCCAATGTTGAGTGCTGGAGGAAGCCAGATAGCTGGTCCAGGAGGCATCCTGACCTCCCTGGCCCCACGCGTGGCACAGCAGTTTTCTCTGAATGGGAATTTTCCCTCCAGGTGGAAGTACGCAGCATGTAAGACTAAGGAAGCAGATGTCACATGTTTGGGAAACTTACAGGAGTCACAAGGACTCGGCTCCAATGTTACAGAAATGAAGAGCAACTGCTTGGAGAGGAACTGACGGGCAGGATTGGAGGCAGAGGCTGAGCAGCAGAGAGAGGCTGAGCAGCAGGGAGAGGCTTGGGTGTTCTGAGTTTCCTCAAAGCTGTGCGGAGAGCTGCAGGACCTCCGCTCTCAGGAGTCCGCGTTGTGCCGAGGGGAGCTCTTCAGTCCTTTGAGTCGTCCTTGCACCTTGTAAGTAACCCCCTTGACCAGATTTGTAGATGTAACCAACCGTCTTATTAAATAAGAGACACAGAACCAATGTAAAAGAGAAAGCCAAGAGGTCAGAGCTCAGAGCTAAAACCTTACCCTTCCTCCTGCGGTGGTCCTACCTCTCCGAAACAGACCTACCTCCTGTGTGTACGTCTTTTCATAGTCTTTCTGTTCTGCCTTCTCATTGGTTGTAAACCCAAACACATAACTGCCTTGTCACTGCCTGTAAGTACAGCCCTCCAGGTCCTAAAGGCGTGTGTCTCCAATGCTGGCTGTATCCCTGAACACACAGAGATCTACCTAGCTCTGCCTACCAAGTGCTGGGATTATAAGCGTACGCCACCACCGCCCTGCTTTCCTATGGCGCTAATAGCTCTGACCCCCCGGCAACTTTATTTATTAACATACAATCAAAATCACATTTCAGTACAAATAAAACACCACCATACAGATTCTCATTAGTAACCCAAATAAATAATCAGTGGTTCCCTAAATCAGACTTCAATGCAATTGTTGCTTTGGGCTGTCGCAGGTTCCCTCTCTGACCAGGTGCTGAAGAGGATGCTGTGGACAGGGCTATAACGGGAATCACGATAGCTTCAGGATAGGAAATATGAAAGTGGGCGTGGACAATGACCCCGAGTCAACCAAATGCTTCCTGCCCACCTCAGAAGGCACAAAAGTTTAGGAAACAGTGAACAGGGCTGGGGGAAGATTGACATGACCCAGAATTTACAGACACGTTAGTGTCTACCATCTGGAAAAATAAGAGCTTGAATAGAATTCAAGATCTGTTATTACAATGAACTTTTCAACAATTAAAATTATGAACATTTCTGAATTTATATTCTGATATTTGGGCCACCTGTTTAAGATTAAAAGGAAAAAGTGTAGACACTGAAAATAGACATAAGGCTGTTGAGGGGGGGAAACAGGGGAGAGAGGGGGGGAGAGAGAGAGAGAGAGAGAGAGAGAGAGAGAGAGAGAGAGAGAGAGAGAGAGAGAGAGAGAGAGAGATCATGTCATAGAACATAGAAACATTAGGGGAGGAAAGAGTCCCCGGGAGGGGACACTGAACCTCTAAAGAACCAGGGACAAGGTCCAGCATTGATGACAAAGTGTGACCTTTGAAGGGACAGACCTCACACATGAACAGCTAATGCTGCTTTGATGTGACCAGCTACCACTGAGGCTTGGCCTGTATTGTAAACTTGAGGGACATGGGCATGCAACCTCTCCTCTGGGAGGCTGCCACACCTGCTCACAGATCACTGACTCTTTCCACAAGACCCCTTCCCACCAAGTTTAACCAGACTCAGGACAAATATCTAAAGCGAACGCAAAGAAAACACATCTGAGCTTCATGATCCTACAGAACTTCAAGTCATCATGCTACATCAGGACCAGCTTGGGAAGCTGCCCAAAGGCATGCTTTAAAATGGAAGGTACAAGGTCAAGTCAGGTAAGCTGAGAGCAATGCCTGATGGGTTGATCGTGTAGGGTGACGACTATAACTGGTCCCTGGGTTGACCGGGCCAACACCATCCCAGAAGCCATTAGCTGTGAAACAAGTAGGCAACTGTGTTGCTTTTCTGAGTAACCTAGCTGGTCAGTGAGGCGCTCTGCATCTTAGAGGCGAGCTATGCTCTGTTCATCATCTTCAGTGCTACCAGGTTTTCTTCTAGAGCTGAACTCAAGGTACCACAACCGCTGACCGTCAAACCATCAGGGGATGTTTTCTTGTCGGCGTGGGTCTGTTGGAAGGAGCACTCACTGGTAGGAATGTGATTCGGGGCCACAATTTGGCAGTAAGCATCAAAAGCCTTGACTATGTCATACCTTGACCAACAGCCCCATGCCTATACACCCATCCAAGAAACCAGCATGGGATGGAGGTTTGCTGCTGGGACACAGACAGCAACACATGGGTAGAACACAACTTCTGCCTCAAACAACAGGATATAACTCCATATATTATGAGACCCTCACACAAAAAATACAGTGCATGAAATTACACCATAGCTTAATATTTAATGGCATGGGAAAGGCATAGAATGATAAACAGCGGGGAGCAATGAAAAGGTCTGCTCTCTATCATTTGTTTCCTTTATACAGATAAAATTAAAGAAGGGCGTGGCCAGAATTTTAACGGTGCTGTTCACTAAGAACTAAGGTTAAAGGCTGTAGTCATCCTCTCCTTTGTGCTTCTCGTACTTTCTATAATGGACATGAGCTGTTTGTAATCGGGATTTTTAAATATAGATTTTGACAGAGTATTCGGTACACAATCCCTCCTCACATTCTGATGCCAATTAATCTCTAGAAATAACTCAGTAAACACTTCGCCAACAAAAGGGTCTTTTATCTGCCTGGCTTAGAATCTTCGGGGAGCATGATTTTAATGATGTTGGGGGAACTTTTCGATCTGTGTTTTTCTTTTTGTCCAGATGGTTGGCAGGCTGTAGGTAGGGAAAGGTGAACATCACTAGAGGTGGCTTCACTTGATTGGAGGGAAGAGGAGAAAGAGTCATTAGTGGGTCAATCTTCCCCTCTCTCCCCCAGCGCTACAACAAGCCTCCTTCAAATTCAGCAGAAAAAAAACTTCTGGCTATTCAAAGAGGGGCCAGAGTGGCTGTCCAGCCACAAAGAAGGTCGAGGCAATGCCTTTGTAAACAAAGCTTCAAAGAGTAAGTAAAGAGTGTAAGGGGTGCTTTTTCTACATGCTGGCCATGGCAATGCCTCTCGCCTCTTGGGGACAATCAGCCCTTTGCATCCCAGGATGCTAAAACGGGACTGCTATGGAAAAATTAAAAGCAGCAAACTCTCAAAATGCCTCCTACCCTCTAAGATCCAAGCAATTAAAAATAACGGATAACCACTCTGCCGATGATCTGTACTAAATGTTCTGAATAGTATGAAGCCACAATGTTCCAGTTCTCCTTAGATAAGTAACAAAAATCTCCTAAACACAGTGATCAGCAGCAATGATTTCACTGAGCTCTGGATTCCGTGGCTCAAAATGAGATAAGGCTCAGCAGCCATGGTTTACTTCTGATCCTCAGTGGTCTTGATTTTCAGTGGGATCTGGAATTCTCAGGGAATATCTTCACAGCTGTATTAGACTGATTCAGTATTGATGTCTCAATTCTCAACAGAGCACCTACTCATGGACTCTCTGTTTAACTTAGGCTTCTTCTCAGTATGGTGATTGAGTTACAAGAAGACCTTTTATAAGACAGTTCAGAAATAAGTATGCCCAGAGCACCAGTGGCACTCCATGGCCTTGCCCATTGTCTTAGCTAGGGTTTCTATTGCTGCAAAGAGACACCATGACCACAGTAACTCTTATAAAGTGAACTTTTAATTAGTGTGGCTCACCTACAGTTTTAGAGGTTCAGTCCATTATCATCATGACGGGGAGCATGGCGGCATGCAGGCAGACATGGTGCTGGAGTAGTAGCTGAGAGTCCTACATCTTGTAAGCAACAGGAAATTGACTGAGACACTGGGTGTTATTCTGAACATAGAGAATCTCAAAGTCTGCCTCACAGTGACACACTTCCTCCAACAAGGCCACACCCACCCCAACAAAGCCACTTCTCCTAATAGTGCCACTCCCTATGAGATTTTGGGGGCCAATTACATTCAAACTACCACACCCACCCATCCTAGCTCTAAGCCGCAAGCCTACTGCCTTCTGTGGGTTATAGGCAAATTCCAAGGCAAGTTCAGACTTAGCTGGAGGGGAAGTAGAGTCTGTCTCTTGGTGCCGAGCAGCAGAATCACCTTGTGGAAGATTTACCAAGTGGGATTCATGTGTCTGGTACAACCTAGACTGACTGGCCACCAAGTCCCCCCTGCCTAGCACTGAAATTATGGGCAGGTGCCGCCACACCCAGTGTCTTGTTCGTGGGCATTAGGGACCCAAACTTAGGTTCTCACACTTGTGTGACCAACACTTTACAGCCTGAGCCACCACAAACCTTCCTTGGGGTGTTGATCAGGGATATTTCAGCCTGGCATCTGGAAGATTCCTAGGGAGATTCTGGTCTTCAATCCACTTTGGAAGCTGAAGAATCTGGAGTCTGATCCTAGTGAAGGACAGTGTTGCAGGCTGCAGGAATATATCATAAGAACTCAGCTGGTTATGGCAAAGTCACTACCTGGAGGGATCATGGAATTCCTCCAGAGGAAGCCAAATCCCAAGGAGTTTTTGGTGTTACTTGGCTTGTTATATATCAGCTGTCTTCTGTTATGAAAATCATGTGTGCCTTCATAGCTTTCCCAATTGACTTTTCCCTAAGAAGGACTAACAGTGTAGACTGAGCACTCTCTGGACATACACATTCCAGGTAATTTGGAGAACAGCCTCAGGGAAAGGCTTTCTCTGGAATCAGATATCTCCCTTGGCCACTTTCAAGGACTACAGGAAACACCACCCAGGTGGGCGCCCATTGTTAGTCCCAGGTGGACTAACAATGATAACAACCCACAGGCGAGTCTCCTGACTTAAGGTAAATTCCACAAGGGGACACCGCCTAGGTCAGGTAGACATTAAGTAATAGCTTTACACAATTGAGCTCAGACCCCTCCTTTCTTACAGCCTTACTAACTTTATAGACCTCTAACTACTTACCTAACCACTTCTAGGAATTTTTAGATAATCTTCTGTGCTAACAGCTATGCTCAGCCAGAACTCCCAGTTCAAGTCTCCCTGTAATTATCATTATTGGTAGCATCCGGCCAGGTCCATCACCGGATGGAGGAAAGTACCTTATCAGAGATACCTCTGTACTCTCTAAGAACAGACTTAAGCATCCAGGTTACCCGGTTGAGAAGGCCTGGCGGATGTGTCAATTAAGCCTATTCTTATCACCCCTCCATTTGACCCTGGAAGCCTGGCTTTGCACTGCTAAGGAAATACTGCTTGTAAGTATATATATACCAGAACTCCCAGGGCAGGAGAGGACAGAGAAGAGAGAAGAGAATGGAAGAACTAGATGGGTAAGAACTTGAGAGGAACGAACTGAGATGGGGAAGAACTAGATTGAAGAGCTAAAAGAGAGGACTAGAGGAACGAGATGGAAGATGAGGAAGAGCCAGATGGGGAAGAACAAGATGAGGAAGAGCCAGATGAGAGAGAAGGAGACGGGAGAGGAGCTGATAGGGGAAAGAACTAGATAGATGAGAACCTAGAAGGGACAGAACTAGATGAAGGAATTAAGATAGAACTTAGAGGGGACAGTAGATAAATATAGAAAAATCAGGCAAGAAAGGAGCTAGACATAAGAACAGAACTGAAGCTGAGTATAAAGGATGTTATGCCAGAGGAATTAAAGCGAATGGACCAACGAACTCTGCGTGCGAAGACTGATTTACCGACCCTAAAGAATAGATCCTCAGCTGGTTGATAGAGCCTTCCACGGACCCTGGGAGGGGACTGTCGAGGGGCTGGACCCCCATAGTCCTCGATAGGACAGCATTGGAATGGATAGGTGCACTTGCCTCTGGCTCTGGTCTTTATGGCTGTCAAGTTGACTACATCTGGAATGAACTAAAACCCAAAAATAGAAGGCACACCTGGGAGGGATTTTTGCTTAATTTGAAGTGAAAAGACCCACTTCTAATCTGGATCTTTGAGGTGGGAAGACACACCTTTAATCCAGATCTTTCGAGGTGGGAGGAGCCACCTTTGATCTGGGCCACACCTTCTGTAGGCGGCCTATATAAAGACACAGAAGAAGAAAGCGTCTGCTCTTTGCCTGCTTTCTCTTACCTCTCTAGCAAGTCCATTCCTTTGCTGGCACTAGAGCCTGCTTCTTTGGGATTCTAGTGTCTACTGAAGACCAGCTGAGGCATCCAGCCTCTTGGATTGACCGACTACTGGATTCTTGGATCTTCTGTTGGTAGACAGCCAGTGTTGGATAAGCTGGACCACAGCCTGTGAGTTATTCTAATAGATCATATATATGTATATACATATACATGTGTATATATGGGATCAATCTATCTATGTCTGTCTCTCTCTCTCATATGCACATGAGACAGAGATTCATTCTGTAAGTTCTGTTACTCTAGAGAACCCTGACTAATACAGTGATGTTATGCAGTTTTGAGTGGTAGAATCCAGGTGGAGACGGATCCTCATGGGAGGCAGGGGAAACAGCCATGGCTGAGTCCAGAGGCCATGCCATCTGCTAGTTAAGAGCAGCACATGCTTCCACCCCTGGCTAGACAAAGGATGCATCTATCTTGTCCTGAGATAGTGTGAGCTTGAGCCACTGAGAAACGCACAGCATCCCAAGTTGACCTGTCACGACCTAAGAATGTGCTGGAGAACTGGTGACGCAAAGGGACTCTTCATGTACAGGAAATGACTGGTCATTCATGTGACTTTTATATTCTGTCTAATGAGGATGGACTTGAAGGGAAATAACAGCTATGTGTGCTTTATTCTATAGACATAGAACAAGCAATGGTCCCTTTCAGGGCTTCCTTGAACACACTGTTTTGTTTGTTTTTTAAAGATGAACAGTTAGAACCAGACTGTACAAGACATGAATGATTGATGGGGAAGAATATTAGACAGCATCTGCAAATGAACAAAACAGTGCTCAGCACACAGGAAAACTCAAAACAGGATCATCAAGGCCCATCCGTGCCCGTGAGGTGCCTTACATGAGAACACTCAGGAACTTGTTTAGTTTCTGTGAAATGAGGCATACCTTCCCAAATTTAATTTCCAAACTTAAATTTGAACCTGGAATAACATTCAATCCCTCACTCACCATGATATGCATCTGTTGGAAGCAAATTAGAAATGAATTCTCTATTGTATGACAAAACTCAGTCCAGTTCATCCCGATGTTTCTCATCAGCCCGTCACACTCTCGTCTCTGTTCCCATAATTTATAATTATTTGCCGAACTCTCTAACGAGCCCTGCTTTCTTCTCCTTAATGCCTCCTTCCAACTGACGATTTATAGATGTGGGAGTCATCTGAGGCCAGAGACCACTGGCCGATGACTAGCCTTTCCTTGGGTCCTTGATTCTCCAGACCTTGAACGTAGAGGTCTCTGCCTCATGGACCCCCATAACCAATGTAACTTGTTTTTAAGAAAAATGTTAAATTCTTAATTGGAAAGTAAACATCAAGCCACAGAATTTCTTAATTTGGGTTTCGAGAAAACAAATGGCTGTCTTGGTGCCCCAGCACTCCCTGCTAAAATAATTTCCCCAAGGCTGGAGGTCTAAAATACTTGATTCCTGCTCAGAAATCCCATCCAGTAATTTGACACTGGCACACTCTCCGCTTGCTGGGCCTTCAGCTCTGAGCTGCTCTTATCCAGCCTGGCCGTTCCTCATTCTTGATCCCTCTGGGACTGTTGAAAATATATGGGCATATTTTCAGCTTCGAAAATATTGAAAACTCTTCCAATGCGTTTTTAATAATTACTGAGGTTTGGGTTTTGGAGAACAAATTTCTCAAGTGGGCATCAGGCTAGGGAAGTTCTGGAAAGAGTCCTGTCCTTGTGGATTTGAAATGCTGAAGACAGAGTTGAGACCTGATGGGTGAGGTTATGTCCTTACCAGTCAATTCCTGAGCTTTCCCGCATACCATCCTCCTTCGCTTAGTCAGAACAAGGCTAGTTCAAGGTATGGCCATCAAGGTCAGAAGAGCCACACAGTGGCCAGGAGTTAGTTTAGGCAGCTATGTGGTTCAGTCATCGGACAGCATCAGGACATGGAAAACCACTCTCCATGAGTTAATCCATCATGTTGTAGTGACTGTGTTGTGGTGTTTTGCTCTGTGACTGTAGGGGTCCAAGTGACATGAGTTGAAAATAAACTTTCCCATCACAAGTTTTCACAATGCTGAGTACAGAAATTAATTTCGTAGCTTTTCAAATCATGCACTCCTAGTCTTTAGCAAACAGTAAAAACGCTTCCTTACACCACAGTCCCGTCTGTAACCACTGGGTTGACTTTGTATAACCGATAGGAAAAGCCTCGTAGATGCGAGTACCCCTCTGCTGCCCTCAGGTTTAACTCTCCCTTCAATCTTTGTCCACTGGATCCCCCCAAATGTCGGGGTGGGGGACATTGTGAAATCCTGCAGACAAAACTGATTTTAATTCATTAAAGCAAAAAAAGAAATTGGACAAACACATGGCCCTTGGGGGTCGGGGGAATGGTGGAGAGAAGGTTGTGAAATAATTGTTTTCCACCATCCATGGGGAGAAACCCTCAAGTCTAGTAATGCTGTGTGGGGAGGGCTGTCTAAAGATGCATCCTCCCACTCGGAAGATGCCAGGCTTAGGAGGATTATTTGTATCTGGGAAATGGGATGGGGGTAGGCAAAGAGGGGCTGGTGAAGAGGCAAGGAAGCCATATTAGAAAGGTTTCTGTAAGAGATCGGCATCGGCTCAGCACTCCCAAGACCAAGTTTTCAGCACAAAGGAGATTTATTTGCCCCAGAGGGGCAGAGGGCAGGGAATGAGATAAAGACAGGAGACAGAGGGCAGGAGAGAAGGGGAAGGGAAAAGGGAGAGGGGGCAGAGTCCTGGAGGACAGAGGACTGACTGGATAGAGAGCAGACAGACGTGGCCCACAGGAAAATGGCGGTTTATAAAGGTTCGAGGGGAAATCCCGTGTTAGGATGAGGTGTTTAATTTTAATTGGGCATGTTAATTAGGGCAGCCAAAGGGGGCTTTTGATTGCTGGACTTCAATACTTGGATAGCTGGACCTTTGTGGTCAGCCTCAGGAGGAGGAAGTGGCAAATAAGACAGCAGACCTTGGGGGCTAGCTTCAGGAATGTAATCTAACGGTTTTTAGCAAGGCAGAGGGAATGGGGAGAAGGGCCAGGCCGGCCAGAGCCATGCTTGCCACGCTCAAGCTGGCCAGAGTCCCTTCATTTTGTGGGTAAGATAGCGACAGGTGGAGGCAGGAGAAAAGACTTTAAGGAAGTCTACTATGACTGGTAGACACTAGTCTTAAATAATCTCAGTGCAGTGTTGATGTCATTGTGGTCTTTCAGAGAACTACGGAGTCTAAAGCCAGTTTCGTTGCTGTGGGAACTCGAGGGATGGTTTCTTTTCTTCTCCCTTCTGTTCGCCCACGATGACACCTCAGATGACTTGAGCAACCATATCAACCAACAATCTCTCTAAAATTGGGTGTCGGCACTTTCCTGTCCATCAGTCTTTTCTCAAGCAGGTAAAAAAGAAACCAACCAATAAACATCAATCCGGCGAGGGACGCATGCTCTCAGCACTGTCTTTAAGTCAGGCTTACCCACGACATTAGGTCTCTCCATCATCTAACTTCAACATTGATCAGCAGGACATTGTTACTCCCTTATAAAATATGCAGTGTCATTCATAGGGAGACATGCAGCTCCTTCTTGTCTTCTGAGGCATCAGGTTTTAGCCGGGCATCCAGTTCCCTTTTGCATGACTGTGTTCCAGTCTGATAAGTATTATTCATCAATTATGAACTCCATCTCAGAAAGACTTCCTTCCCTTCTAGCCCAGAGAGATGCTCACTGCTGGGTGTGGGCCTGGTTTTTTATGCTATCCCATAGTTTCCTTTAGATTCTCACGGGCAACTTTGGAAGGTCAGTTTCATAGCCATTTTCACACTTCTGAGTGACATCCCCACAGAGCCCTCACATGACTGCATTTCTGTAAGAAGCCCCCTATGTTTTGAGATATTAGAAATGTAGAGATATAGGATGGCCACCTGTGTGTTTTGAAGGGCATGCCTCTTGTGGGAAAGTGGATTTAATCTCCACTCCTCCAGAAGAGAACAGGACTAGACCCAAGGGGTGGAATGGACAGGAGTAGGTTTCTCCTCAAAATTAAGAGAGAGTTTTCCTTAAGAGTTTCAAGTGAACCCACTTGCTTCAGGACAGAAGGTTCCACTTCCTGGAACCTAAAGCAGGACACCCCGGAAGATATTTCAAGAGACTGGAAGCCATTCACAAGGGAGGCCGGAGCTGGGCTTTGGTGCTGAGTGACTGAGTCTCCTACCCACAGCAGCGCAGGGAACCCAGCGCTGGAGCCCAGGCTGTATCTGAAGTGACCCTCTGTGGAACACAGCACCCCCCAAAACAAGCCCCCATTGTCTCTTCGGTTACCGTGTTAGTAGAGTCTTACAGTTCATGGCTTTATTTTTATTTTTGAATTCTAGGTGGGTTTTTTTTTTTAATGCAATTTGGTTTTCTGTTTTCAGAAGTTCAAAGTGATAGTAAAATAAAAGAATAATTTGCATTTCCACGTTCCCACAGTTTAGAATGAGCATGTTAACTTTTCGTTATAACAGGTTGAGGGAGGAAAGGGAGGGAAGGGAGGGAGGGAAGGAAGACGCTATTTCAGAGGGAGGGAAAGCAAGATGGGGAGGGGGGAGGGGAGAGGGGAACGGGGATGGCGAGTTCTTCGTTCGCCTCTTTAACCACCGTCTCTGCTTGTTCCTCCCCACCGCTCTCAAAGACTGAAACACCGTTTATTCTTTCATCCCCTTAGAGACAGACACATCCGCTAAATCATCCACACGGGAAAGATACAGACATGTTAAAATTATTCTTAAATCAAGAGGTGTTCAGCACTATGCTTTGACGGGCACACATGTGGAAGATTCTCCTGCAGCAGGGGATGGTCCAGTGTGGACCTAAGGCTCAGTCCCTAGCAAACAAAGGAGGTTCCCCAGTGCCCGGACTCCCCATGTTTCTCTCTAAGATGTGGTAAGCAAATCCACACTCACAGAACAATTACGTTGTCCCTAGGACCCCTCTGTGTCTGCCCACATGGCTGCCTAATTTCACCAACACAGCACAGGAAGTGGGAATCTCTCTCTCTCTCCTCTTCCCTCTCCCTCTCCCTGTCTTGAACCCAGGCATCTTTTGTTTGTTATTGGTCATTCATATTTCCTCCTTTGATTTTTCTCATGTGTCAGAACGCTAATTCCTAGTTAATTGAATATGTCTCCCATTCTGTTATTTTTTTTAATCTTGCTTTTACCAAAAGAAGATTTATGCTTTCCGTGAAGACTGTTACAATTTAAAATATTGGAGTGTATCCTTCCCTTTACTGTTTAAAGTTCATAGCACTTTTTAAATGTTTTTCCCCTCCTGCTGTATGATCATAGTGGAACCATCCTTGCTGTCTTTAATGTTCTGGAAATATATTATTTCTCTTTAGGCTGATAGGTGAGATGTAGAGCGTATAGAGTGAGGAAGAGCTCCAATTTCACTGATATTTCTCTTTTCCCTTCTCTCCCACCAAGCCTGTGAGGTCTTTCTTTTGTGACGGCTCTGCCATCAGGAACAAGGATATCAGCTTGCATCCATTTCCTATGGCTGCCGGAACAAATTTCCAGAGACTTAATTGCTTTGGCTATCATACATGACTCATGCTGCAGTTGTGGGCATGAGAAATTCCAAAGTCAAGGTGCCGAGCAGTCAGTGTTCCCTCTGGAGACTTGCAAGAGAATCAGTTTCCTCCTCTTTAGCCTCTGGAGGGCATTCTGGCTTGTGAGCCTTCCTGTCTTCAAAGAGTGTTGCTCTATCTAGCCTATACTTCCATGGTCTTCTCCAATCCCATCCAAGGACTCTCCTCAGTCCTGTGGGTCTTCCTGGGTCATCCAGGATCCCCATCCAGGATCACCAGATCCCCAACAGGACAGGCGCTGCAAGGCACCTGTGGCCATGCAAGGTCACATCTCTTTGCAGGTTCCAGGGAGTGGAATTTGGAGCTCTGTGGGCTCCTTTGTTCTCCCTCCTCAGTTGCAAAAACAGCCCAGTAAAACAATTTTCAAGGAAATTAATTGCATTATGTTCAAAGGCAGAGAATTCAGAAAGAATTGAGGCATTGAAAGACTTCTCGCTTTTTAACTCAACAAAAGAGCTTCTAATTTAATGTCCTAAACGCCATCTATTAGTACCAGAAGTTTTACAAAACAGCCTTTTAAGTTCCTATTAAACTTAAAAGGTGTTGTTCTGGTTCATTTTTTGGTTTGGTCTGAGCCCCGAGTCGAGTTTTTTTCCACATCCCTGTCGAATTTAATTGCCAATGTGCAAATGGGACTCTTTCCACTTAGGCGCTCTCCACCCGCCCTGTGCAGCCTGGAGGCAGAAGTGTCCCAAATGACCGAAATGGCCTTCCCACCCCCATTTCTCAGCAGCTTATGCAACAGCAGGAAACAGGTTCCAAGCCAGACAGGCAGAACTAGTGGGGACAAAGGGACACCAGCCTTCTAGTGCCATTCGGTTCCTTCTGTTGTTGACCTTCTCAGGCAGCCAGGGCAAGCACATTCTCACCGCCAAAGACCTCCAGCAGCACGCGGAGGAAGTGAGTGTCATGGACCAGCCGCAGTAAATTACAACCTGCCTGAGGCAGTGGGGGTGTGTGGGTGGGTGGGACAGCCACCTGCAGGCAGACTCAGATGAACGCACATGCGAATTTGCCGGAAATCATACTGGGAGTTTCACGTGGTGTCTGGACTCCTCCAGGCACAGCTGAGTGATGGGGGGATTGGGGGGTGGCTGATGGTGCTGGAAAGCTATTTTATTCCCAGGGGGGGCTTGAGTTAGAAAACTAAACTCCTCAGGCTGGGGAGAGAGAGAGGGAGAGGGAGAGAGGGAGAGAGGGAGAGAGAGAGAGAGACAGAGACAGAGACAGAGACAGAGACAGAGACAGAGACAGAGAGATTATCAGTAGCTGCTATTCCTACTTCCATCTTGGGAAGCTGGAATTGCATTGGCCATCTGTGTGCATCTAGAATAGACAGGAATAAATGCAAATTCACACACACACACACACACACACACACACACACACACACACACACACACATGTCCTTGTGTGTCCTGGCTACAAGTGCATCACTATACACCTACCAATCCCGCTATACCTGTGCATCTACATGTGTGTGCTAGTGTGTGTCTATAGGTAGTCGGCTTTTCACAACGCATCGGGAGGTGCCAGAAAGAGGATCTCTCAGCTACCTTCATGGCTCCTTCCCTTCCTCTCCCTGCCTTCCTCCCTCTTGCTCCTCTTCTTCCTCCGGCTCTGTGTGTGTGTGTGTGTGTGTGTGTGTACGTGGACACACACTCGTGTAATCAAACACATGCATTCTCACTCCCTCACCCTTTCTCCCTCTGTCCTTCTTTCTCTCCCCCCTACCCTCCCTCCTCCTTCAAGACAAACTCCATGTAGCCCAGGATGGCTTAAATTCACCATCCTCCTGCCTCAACCTCCCACATGCTATGAGTACAGGTGTACACCTTCAGGCCTGGCCTCTCAGGTATTCGAAGAGGTTGCCGAGGTGCAGGTGTTCGTGTTCGCCCAGCACCAGCCTCCCCACCCGGCCACCAACGTGCATGATGTCTAGACACTTACATATTTGCCCCCCCTGCCCCCCCCCCCCCCCCCCCCCCGTTTTCACTCCTCAGCAGTGACCATGTCCCAGGTCTTTACTGCATTCCTCACTCTCAAGACCTTAGGTGACAGTGTTCCGACTCTGTCTCCCCTCAGAGTCAGAGCACTTTCTCAAGGCTCTGGAATATCCCCCACTCCCACCCCAGGGGGTGACAGCCACTCCAAAGGAGCAGTGGCAAAACAGCCCCATTACATGCTGCAAAATTCTAAACTCAATAAACTTTAAGTTCTGTTTAAATGAACACACTTTTAAATCTCAACTTTGATTCACAGAAAAATTAAGGAGAAAATACAAAGGATCACTATATGCTCTCCACCCACAGATGTGCAAACTCCTAGTCCAAGGGTGGAGTGTTTGTTCCAATCCATGAACCTATGCTGACAGATCATTAATGTCCAAAGCACTCAGGTGTTCAGTCCTACCGTTGTGCATTCTGTGTAGACAACATGATGACCTGTGCATTCTGTGTAGACAACATGATGACCCTGTGCATTCTGTGTAGACCACATGATGACCTGTGCATTCTGTGTAGACAACATGATTGTGATACCCCAGTAAACCCCCCCCCACTCTATCCCCTACAGACAAAGAGAGGCTTAAACTAGGATTCCTAAGTGTAGATAAGAATTTAGACCCCTTTTCCCCAGGTGGCTGTATCTGCTACAGGGACTTTGGAAAACACAGTCAGGATATTTGACCAAAAGACTAAAAAGGGAGGCGGGTTATATGGTCTGTGCCTTTAAGAACTAGCCTCACAAAGAAAGGGGAGCACTCCTTCCAACCTCCCTGCTGTGAGTGAGAGATTTGGAAGAGCCTCCCTGGAGGCTTGTAAACTTAGAAAACACCTTACTTTTGCATTCTGTACCTAAAGTCTCCAGTGGTGGCTTTGGGGACGTGATCTAGGCACAAGACCCTCACTCTATTGTCTCAAAAAGGGGGCCTTAGACAAAGATATCTCAATATAGATAGACCCAGGCCAGTTTCAAGTCCCCAGAAATGATGGCGCCAGCCCCAGGAACAAAAGAACAGAGTCAGGATGTCTGATGGTAACCAATTAACCACGAGATGCCCCTCTCCGGAGATAACATGACCAGACCCTGGAGAGGAGTTGTAAAACACCTGACAGGGCAAACAGATAAGCTAGAATAAGATAAAGTCCAGGCCCGGGAAAAACTGGAACAATCAAGAATGGACCCGTACTAACCCCCTCCCCTCTAAGAAATGTTATGGGTTTTGCCTATAAAAACTAACTTCCCCAAGAAAGGATAACTCTTCTCTGCCTCACTTGAGATGGTTTGAGTTGAGTTCCCTGTCATGACTTGAAACAGATAAACCTTGCTTTTGCATTCTGGTATGCTCGTCCTTGGTGGTCTCTCTGGGGGTTACAATCTGGGCACAACAATGATGACCCTGTGCATTCTGTGTAGACAACATGATGACCTGTGCATTCTGTGTAGACAACATGATGACCTGTGCATTCTGTGTAGACAACATGATGACCTGTGCATTCTGTGTAGACAACATGATGACCTGTGTATTCTGTGTAGACAACATGATGGCCTGTGTATTCTGTGTAGACAACATGATGACCTGTGCATTCTGTGTAGACAACATGATGACCTGTGCATTCAGTGTAGACAACATGATGGCCTGTGCATTCTGTGTAGACAACATGATTACCTGTAACCGGCATTACAATGACCTGTGAACTGGCGGCACCATCTTAAAACCTCCCCCGCACCCTTATCCTTCCTCCGTCTCTAACCACCGTCATCTGCTGGCCTTTCTCCTGTTTCCACACTTCAGTCTTTTCCTGAGAGTCATACCATTAGCATTGCACAGTGTGAAGACTTTACAGATCGGCGTGTTCCCCTTCATGGTGCGCAGGCAGGACACCTCTGTGTTGTTTCATGTTGTCATAGTACATCCCCTCACCTGTGAATGATGCTCCAGTGTCTGGATGGACCACTGTTTATGTATTCATTCACCTACTGAATTGCTTCTAAGATTCAGAAATTGTGAATAAAGCCCCTTTGTGGGATTTTGGGTGGACATAAGCTTTTAGCTTGGTTCAGTAAGCACTTAGGGGCACAATTGCTAGGTTGTAAGGTAAGATATATTTAGTTTCACAAGAAAGTGCCACACTGTTCAGACTCTTTAAATTTAGCATTTGCCTGGCTTATTTTCTCAACGCTGTCATTAATATGCAGTAAGACACAGCACACACTTGAAATCCTCCCGGGCTGACATTTTTGATTTTTCCAGAATTCTCCAACTCAAGAGTATGGAAAGTCTTTACTGCTTTCTGGAGTCCTCCCAATACACCATCGTCTATCCACCCTTTCAGCTTTCACAAAACTCGGTGCTTTTACTTGATAACTATTCTTCACACATTTGAAAAGCATTGGCTTTATAATTTCAAAGCGTTCACTGTGTGATCAGGGAGAGAAATTAACACACCACACTAAGATGAAGAGTCTGTTGATAGGCCAGGCACACTGGAACTCAGATGCTGTGCTCCCTCGATGGTATCAGTGACGCTGTGGACGGAGAGCCTCCTGGACCTCACTAGGAGACCCAGACACTTGAATGAGCTCTGTGCAGTAACTTTCTAACGTGACCCCAAGCACAGATCTGTATCATTAACCCTGACTAGTCCCAGAACATGCCATCAGCCGGCTCTCCAAAGTGAGAGAACAACAGAAAAATCATGGATCTGTTCATTTAAACGAAAATGAATCAAATCTTAATTCTGCTGACCTCTCTATTCAGACAGTGGAGTAGCCTGTTGGTATCCTCTATGATATGATGACACTATTCCCAAATGGCACTAAAAGTGGTGCAAGGTTATTTAATTAACAACAACAACAACAAAACCCTTTCAAGGCAGCTGATTGACATCAGAAGAAAGAACCTTTGGGCCCCTGAGGAGACAGCTCGGCAGTGAAGTTAGCACTTCCTGCTCTTCCAGAGAATGCCAGTTCAGTTCCTGGCACCCATGTGGGGAAGCTCTCAACTGCCTGTAACTCCAGCTCCAGGGGATCTGACAGCTCTCTGGATCCTTCTCCACACACATGGTGTACACTCATGTAAATATACATATGTAACATAATAAAAACAAAAACAAATTTTAAAAAAGTGAACTCAAGGAATCCTTAGATGAGAAACTTAGAAAACATTAATTCAGAGAAGATGCCCATGGTGGAGATGGTGATGCCCAGAGGCTATCTATGTCTTGGTGGTCCATGCAGGTGCCAGGGACAGACAGGACACAGGATGAACAGGACACTTCTCATTCAGAGCTCAAACCAACATAGGACAACATCCTAGAGAAAGAAACCCAAGAAACAGTGTCTGCCCCTTGGAGGGACCAAAAGGAGATGTGTATTGAAAGAAGTTCAGAAACCCTGATGTAACACACCGTCAGAGCAGAATTTCAAACAGAAAATAGAAACGGTATGGGAAAGGTAATAGTTAAGGAGATGATAAGGGGGCTGGAGAGATGGCTCAGGGGTTAAGAGCACTGTCTGCTCTTCCAGACATCCTGTTTCAAAGCACCCACATGGCAGCTCACAACCATCTGTAACTCCAGCTCCAAAGGGATCCGATGCCCTCTTCTGACCTCCACAGGCACCGCATGCCCATGGTGCAGACACACATGCAGGCAAAATACTCAGACACATAAAATAAAAATAAACCAATCTCGGAAGCATCAAACAAAAGACGATGACCATGAATCTGGAAGCAGTGACATAGACCCACCACTGGATACAGGGAGCCGGAGAGCACTGCATCACTGCTGATGGTAGGACTCAAGACTCCCAGTCACATAGCTCCTGGAATACTGTCCCTGAGAATTACCCAGGCAGCCATACCACATCCTCGCCTCCCCCCCCCAAAGAGTCCCATCTGAAGGTCTGAAATAGGGGAAAGAAAAGCTTTTTAAGTTTCCCCAAGTCTGGCCTTCATTCAGGTGTGAACTGTTTCTTGTTTCCTTGCTAGTGAAACGGCGACAATCTGACACATCCCCAAAGCTCTGACCACATCTGTCCGCAGCACTGTTCATTAGGAATATTAGTAAGAATGGAGAACACTGGGGGCAACTGCTTTGCTGTTGCCCTAATAAATAAAGTCTTGCCTCCCTTCTGAAAGTCAGGTCATTTAAATGGTTAAAGCAGCATGCAGTTAATGCTGTTATAAATAGATCTTGGGTAACGAAGGGTTTTGGTAATGTCCACCATACCGAAAAGAGATGGCAGAAATGAGAAGTAATGCAAGAAATCCACGGGAGTCTGCTTAATTAAGCTGTGGGATGTTTTTCTGTACGCTGTGAACATGTGTTGCTCTGATTGGTTGATAAATAAAGCTTTTTGGCCAATGGTGAGGCAGAATGAGATTAGGTGGTACATTTGAACTGAAGAGAGAGAAGAAAGGAGAGTGGGGGAGAGGCTGTGAGCCCCCTCCAGGAGAAACAGGATGTCAAAGTACCGGTGAGCCACGAAGCCACATGGCAAGACATAGATTAGTAGAAATGGGTTGAGTTAAGTTATAAGAGCTGGCCAGCAAGAAGCTCGAACCGTAGGTCATACAGTTTATAATTAATATAAGCCTCTGAATGCTTATTTTATAAGTGGCTGTGGGACTGCAGATGGGAGAGATTGGTCTGAACCTTGGTCCAGGCAGGCCTAGAGAAACATCTGGCTACAGAGAAAGAGCTGAGATCTGAGATGGGTGGGTTAAAAAGCCTCAGTCAAGAGTCTTCTATATCACAGATGCAGGAGATGAGGGCACGTCAGGGAAAAGTTCCTGTGGTGGAGATGGAGGGGTGGGTGAGGAGATGGAGGGGTGGGTGAGGAGATGGAGTGGTTGGCAAGGAAGGCTGGTATCTGAGAGACAACAAACTCAGGACAGCTAATTTGTACGTCAGCCAAGAGCCATGGTTTTCCAGCTTAGAGCATGCGTTGGGACCCTTCAGGAAGCAGGTAGTGCTTTGACACATTCCCAGGGGACACCAGAGCTTCTGAGCACCATTAGTAATGAGGCTTGCGGTGAAATTCTAGATTGAGAATTCAAGAACAATTGGACAATAACGCGACGGAGTGTTTTGGGGTTTTTTTTCCAGGTGTAACAAAACAAGCAACTTACAGGAGAAAGGGTCTGTCTTAGCTCACGGTTCCAGGTTCCAGTCCCTAAGGCCGGGGAAGTGAAGCAGCAGCGACAGGAAGCAGCTGGTCACACCCCATCCACCCTCAAGAGCAAACAGAAATGAATTAATACAATCATGCACGTTGCTCAGCTCGCTCTTACACATTCCAGGACTCAAAGTCAGGGAGTGGTGCCACCGATGGTGAGTCTTTCCACATCAACAAACATAGTCAAGACAGTTCCCCACAGACATGCCCACAGGCCGACCTGATCCGGACAGTCCTCCTGGAGATCGTCTTCCAAGGTGATTCTAGACTGTGCCAAGCTGACCATTGAAACCAACCATCACAGGGAGAAAGGAAGAAAGAAAGCTAAAGACCCTGCTCAGGAGCTGTAGACGAACTCCTGGGTCACAGGGAATTATGTTCATCTGCTCCCACGGGTTCAGTGGATCTGGGGAGATCCTGGGTCACATGGGAATTATGTTCATCTGCTCACCCGGGTTCAGTGGATCTGGGGAGAGCCTGAGATTATGCATTTCAAGCAACTTCTCAGGCGAAGCCAATGCACTTTCAGTATCAAGAATATAAAGAACATTCTCATAACCAAGATCCACTTGGGATATCGTGGTTTGAACGGGGAGTGTCCCCCACAGGTCTGAGTATTTGAACCCTTACTTCTTAGTGGTACTGTGTAGGGAGGTTATAGAACCTTTGGGGGTGGAACTTCACTGAAGGAAACACATCACAAGGAGTGGGCTTTGAGAGTTTATAGCTTCATCTCGTGTCCTGTGTCCCCCACCCCCTCCACTTCTGGTGTGTGATGTAGTTTCTTGGCTTCTTACTCTACCTGCCTTCCGCCATGCATTTGTTACTGTTATGGACTCAAGTCAAAACAAACTTCCTTCAGTTGCTTTTGCTTTCGGTGTTTGACCCCAGCAACAGAAAGGCAACCAATATAGATGCCATCTTCATACCTACCCTGGCATCTCGAGCTGCTGCCAACAGAACGTGCCATAGCAGACAACACAACATATGCTCAAGACCAGTTCTGCCGTTTTCCCAAGTGTCCTGACCAATCATCACTCCCAAGCTTGACACAATTCAGCTGGTATGAAAAGGAATGCTGGGAATTCATCAAGTTTTTCACCTAAAAATTTCAAAATAGCACAATGTTGAGCCACCATGAAAACAAGTGGTTTCTATAATAGGAAAGCCCACAAAATGGCCACAGTAATTTGCATCTTCATGGTTTATAGACAAGAAGTCTTCAAGTTGATTTGGGAGAGAAGTAAAATAAACAGTTGAGGTTCTCCTGTCACTCACCAAGGTACTTATGCACTTAAAAGACTTATGCTGGAAACCACATTCTCATTCCCTTTGCATTCTCACCCATTCCCTGGGAGCTGGAGCTGGTGGACATTATTGTAATGCTGCTAGGAGTATTTGTTTAAAGCTCACCGCACGTTTATGAAGACCAGATTTGGATCCCCATGGAAATCTTGGACGAGGCAGTTGAGAAAAATGAGAGTCATAAGCAAAGCTTATACTGGAAGAAGAATGTGATGGGTAGAGGAAAATGGAAAGCAGAACACAAAGCCCAAGGTCAGGAAAGCCATGGGACTCCATACTGGTGGTCATGGAACCTAAACTGAGCAGACATTTAGTAAGGCAGATTCAACAGCCTTGAGAGATGGGGTAGAGGGTCAATGCAGAAGGACCCATCAATAGGTCAGGGGTGGAAAATGTCCATATGGGAAACAGGGTCAGGAGAACTAGATTGGAGGAATTGAAGAGTCTCCTCACATAGGGTCTACTCAGGAGGCAGCTCAGACTGGTCCTGAGGTTGGCTGCCAGGTGGCCTGTCCCTGGGAGACGAGACTCTGTCCTTGTTAACTAAACCAGAAGTCCATTCTCTGGGGATCTTAGGAAACTCAGACCATCATGGTCCTAAGCCCAAATCTGTTCCAGCTATCACCAAGCACCGATGTATCTTCAAGGCATTAATTGAAGATGTCAGAGAAGAAGCAGACTGGAGCCTCTCCCACTGAGACAGACAGGGCCCCCAGAGACTAGGCAACTCAGGTCTGCATGCTCATTCCTTGGGAGGTGGAATACAAACTGACAAGATTCAGTGCTCTCATCCTGGCTGGACATTAGAATAATTTGAAGGAGCCTAACCCAATAATTGCTACCCTCCGGCTAAATGTCCAGAGACTCTGACCCAGTTGCTGTGCAGAGAACCACTGGCTTTTTTAAACAGTGTCTATTTCAGGCTGAACTTCGGCTAGGTGCAGGGGCCTGGGAAGGTAAAACAAGCAAAGACTTCCATGTATCCACCTGTCTCCCCCTTCTTACTTTAGGAATATTGACAGCTGACAGTCTTCAAGGTTTTATTCATACTCTCTCTTTAAAAATTAATAATCCTTGAGTTACTTTTCACGTTCTCACTGCTTTTCAACATTGAATTCTTGAGTTTTTGTTTATTTATTTATTTCTTAGTAACTAGCCACCTACTATACAATTCTCAGTGCCAAAGGAGAGGCACCAAATGTCAGGAGGTGAGAGCAGTGAGGAGAGACCCTGACATCCGACTCAGGGATGTGAGTTTTCATCCACCCACAGCTGTGTGGAAGGCTCTGTGCGATCCCACCCACATCAGACACTGCTCCTCTGCTGAAGGCAGTGTGTCTCCTCTGGGGATTGCAAGGACACACGGAATGGGATGCCACCAGGAACATCATCTCAGGGACCCAAGACCTTCCTGAACCTACAGCTGGCAGAATAATGTTCCAAGATGTCTACCTTTGAGTTCTAGGAACCCATGGGCATGTCATGTTAGATGTAGGACTTCGTAGATGGGAGGAAGGAGGATGGGAGCGAGAGAATTCGGGGGACAATCTCAGTGAATCCGATCAAACCACGGGGCCCAGGGCCAACTGAAGACATGAGGAGGCAGAAGTGGAAGGGAGGTGCTTTAAGGGAGGCGGCAGGGGCCACAAGCCTGGGAATGCAGTTGCACCTCTGAATTCATTCTCCCTCCCGCTTACCACCACCTGGATTTTAGCCAAGAGAAGCTGACTTTGGTCTCTGACCTCCAGGACTGTAAGTCAACACTTGCGTGTTGTTTTCCAACACTAAGTTTGTGAGATGTTGTAGCAACAACTGGAGACTCATATGCTCTCCTGTAACTATGTCCATTTCTTTTTCTCACTCTCTGGTATTCTGTTCATGATGTCACCATCATTTGGTGAAGAAGCCAAGATCATTTTGGTGGTCACATGCTTAGAAAACTGCCTCATCCACCTGCCACGGAAGATGCACTGTTAAAGAATAACTTTGGAAAATTTTAAGTTGAGTCTTAGTTTTTTTTTTTCTTTTCCCATGTTTGGGTGTGTGTTGTGCATGGGTGTGTATGCATGACTTTGCATGTGTGGGGGTGTATGTGCATGTGTGTGTGGTACATGTGGAGGCCTGTAGTCGGTGTTGGGGATCATTGGTAGCCCTTCCACCTTACTCATGGAGGCAGGGTCTCTCAATCAAACCCAGTCACAGATGTGACTAGTGTTGCTAGCCAGCTTGCTCTGGGGAATTGGTCTCTGACTTTGGAGGCTGGAATTACAAGCACATTTCCATGCCCATCCGGCATTCATGTGGTTTCCGAGACTCGGAACTCTGACCCTCAAGCTAGCATGACAGACACCTCAACCTCGGGCCATCTTCTCCCAGCCTCCAAATCTCAGTTTCAGACTCTGGAAAA
Source organism: Peromyscus maniculatus bairdii (assembly GCF_049852395.1). NCBI lineage: Eukaryota > Metazoa > Chordata > Mammalia > Rodentia > Cricetidae > Peromyscus > Peromyscus maniculatus. The sequence continues at coordinate 81,587,412 of NC_134863.1, read as the reverse complement.
CAGCAAGCATCTGGTTTTAAAGATGTGGTTTACAGGCTAGTGTGGCTAAAAATTTTACTGCCATGAGAGAGAGCAAGAGAGAGAGAGACAGAGACAGAGACAGAGACAGACAGACAGACAGACAGACAGAGAGACAGAGACAGAGAGGTTCAAATAAAGGATGATGTCTGTCTGTCCTCACTGAGTCAGGATGCTCTTTGGTCAATCTGTTCCTCCCTCCACAACCTCTGTTAGTAAAATTAGATTAGTGAGTTTTTCTTTTTTCTTTTTTTTTTTTCTGAGTTAGTACATTAGTAAATTTTCTCACAACCTAGCCAGAGGACATGAACAATTTTAAATAGTTTTAGCAAATAGATTAAAAGCTCTCTGTAATATTTCTTTATGAATTTTTGAAGAGCTTGATTTTTTTCTAGTTGTCTAATTTTTTAACATTCAGATGATGAATATTGGCAGGTGACATGATTTTCTACAACAGGACACAGTGAGGACAATATTTCCAACCAGCTACTTGTAACACACTTTCTCTGTGCCCTGACTTATTCCTGAGGTCTCAATTGCTCAAATATCTCAAAGACTTTTGCGCATGTTGACAGCTTCTCTTGAGTTTGCTTTCTTACTCCCTTTTGTTTTGAAAGTTCAGTGAATGGCTGTTATCCTCCAGACATTTCCACGGCCACCACCACCCCGTGACAGCGTTATAACAGTTTGCACAAGGAGGGGGCAGTTCATGAGAGTCACCCTTGGTTCTGTCTCTGTAGGGGGATCAGGGATTCATTCTCCGTATTCTGGTCAAATTTGCTGCAACATCACGAAGGACACTGGTATAGTTTTCTCAGTGAAACTCCATTCTCATTATGGAGGTCACTTTTTACTAGAAATACCTTCTTCCTCACATCTCTCTGTTAGAGGCTGATACAGAAGTGGCCCCAACCACGCCATTATGGAGCAGCATTAGCAGACTCCGGAAACTGAGCCACGTTAGAAACATCTGTGTCTCCGTCTGACCACATAAGAAACCTCCCCCGTCTGATGCTCAGCTGCTCTGTGATGTTTTCAAGGCCTCTTCCGACTGTGTTTGCTGACCAAGGGCTGCATCTCACTTTACTCACCAATTTGTGTTATTTCACCACAATGGGAACAACAAGGATCCATCTGTCGTATGTAGCTGTTCCCGTTCATGGTTACATAAGAAACCTCAACAGGGACTCCTGAACATTTATCATCACATTTACTGTGGCTTTTGTAAAGCACTGGGCTGAGAAGTGAATGTCTACAAGCATTCAAAGACATTTACCTTCGTGTTCTAAATAATACATTTTAAAATGTTTTGCAGATCACATTGGCTTCAAAGCAGCCTTTGTTGATTAATACAAGTTGCAATACATTTCAGCCTGAAATTCATGGTACAGAATGTAAGTTCATATTTCAAACAGTTTCTTCGATCATTTGAGGGTTTTTTGGTTTTTTTTTTGTTTGTTTGTTTGTTTTTTGTTTTTTTGGCAACTTGCTATTGAATGCATTAACCACCATTGTCTTGCTTCATAATATGGCTCACAGCATAGAGAAGGGTCATCCTCTTGGCTTCCCAATGGTTCACAATGTCCACTGTTGGTCTTAATTGTACCCAGCCACTCCTCTACAGTTTTATTGAAGGCTACATGCCCACTTTGTGGCAGCTGATGGCTGGTCATACAAACCAATCCCCCACGTAACTAAATTCACATGATTTGTAATTTGTCTTAACTCTGTGGATGCAAGCAAACAGTCACAGAGCATCAACCCTGTCCAGTGAGAAATGAATGTGTGTGGGTGTTAATCCACAGGCTGAATCAATCTAACAACACCCCGAGTTATTCTTGATTCTTTAGACTTTGTGTTATTCATCTGTGTATTGTTTGCAGTGTTGGGTGTTGAACCCAGAACCTAGCGCACACCTGGAAAGTGCCTATCCATGGCCAAGGGTTAGAAACAATGTTCTAATAATGCTTTTCTCCACCACTGAAGAGCACTGGGTACCCTTAGGTTTGTGCAGTTTCTATGGAGAAGACTATCATTGGCTTAGCATGCTCCCCTGATAAGTCAATTCCAATGCATTTATTTGTGAATGCATCTAGTCCCCAACCCAGGATGGTTAACTGTTTTCCAAACCCATTTTTCTTGTACCACCACACAATGTGTACATTTCCTATGCTTCTTTGGTCTTCAAAGGCTACAGGCTACATTCTAGCCAATGGAATATGCCCCTTCTACGTCTGACCAGGCAATCTCGCCGGCCTCGCATCCTCTCTGTGTCTGCAAGCACTGTGTGGATGTCAGTCAAAGTTGGGAGCCAAGCGCTGACGGTGGCAGAGGCTCCGTCTCTTTGGGCCCCTGAGTCACCGCTCTCATTATAAACTGAACTGAGAGATCAACTTGAACTGTGTGACACCAGTCCTTGGGGAGTCTGTGACGATATCCAAGGTTAGTTAGCACCCTTGCTTTATGCAAGGCTTCTACGTTTGGAGGTCTGCAAAATAGACATATTCCCAACTTCAAGAATGTAAGTGACATTCTTGCAAATAATCATAATGATATGAATCAGCCCAAATTAAGCATAGTAGCAGTTCCAAGGGGATAATTTCTCCAATTAGTATGATTTAAAAAAAAACACCTTGGGGAAGAGATTTCAATAGCGTTAAGAAGGGGTCTTCTGCTGGGCAGTAGTGGCACACGCCTTTAATCCCAGCACTCGAGGCAGAGGCAGGCGGATCTTTGTGAGTTCGAGGCCAGCCTGGTCTACAGAGTGAGATCCAGGAAAGGCACAAAGCTACACAGAGAAACCCTGTCTCGAAACACCCCCCCCCCAAAAAAAGGGTCTTCTCTCAGAGGAGATGTCTTAGGGTTTCTATTGCTGTGAAGAGACATCATGACCATGGCAACTATTATAAAGGAAAACATTTAATTGAGGTGGCTCCCTTACAGTTTCAGAGGTTCAGTCCATTATCATCATGGCAGGAGCCTGGTGGCGTGCAGGCAGACATGGTGCTGGAGCTGAGAGTCCTACATCTTGCATACAACAGGAAGTCAACTGAGACACTGAGTGGTATCCTGAGCATAGGAAACCTCAAAGCCCACCCCCAGAGTGACACACTTCCTCCAGCAAGGTTACAACTACTCCAACAAAGCCACACCTCCTAATAGTGCCACTGCCTATGAAATTATGGGGGCCAGTTACACTCAAACTACCACAGGAGAGGTATAAACGTCCTTTTTTGAATTGGAACTTTGAATACTAAGGCAAAGTGTTTGAACTTGATGCTTGAAGAGCTGTGGAGAGATGCTGAGCGGAGGTAGATGGGGAGTCCTGATCCTAAGTTAGAAAGAACACTCTGGTAACAAGGAAGAAGATGGATGGACCAGAGTTTATGAAGTTGATTTGAGGACAACTACAGTACCCAACCTGTTACGGTTCAAAGCTCAAGCCCCAGGGTGGGCTGACCTGCTGGTGAATCCTGCCTCGCCCACCTTGGATGAGTCACTGTGCTGAGACTCAGTTTCCCCATGTGCAAAGGGTGGATAACAACAGCAGTGCTTCATGTGACTGATGTGTACAGTGTGTGTAAGGCATGCATGCAGCACCTGGGACAGGGGACACCTAACATGAACATGATGTGCCCCTGGTGTGAGACCATGAGGACCTGATCTGGGTTTGGAGGTGGGATAATGAAGAAGGCGTCGGAGGGAAAAGTCACGGAAGGAGCACATAAGAATCAAAACTAATGTGTGGGTGGGGCTCAGTATTCTTAACCACTGAGCCATCTCTCCAGCCTCCAATACAATAGCATTTGTTTCCATAAGCAAATTCAAGGCATTAAAAGAAAGCCAGAGAGGTATTTGCTAAAGACAGAAGCCAAGACAGAGGGTCCCAAGGAGAGGAATAAACTGTTGAGAAAGGACAATATGACACCAAGATATAGATCAATGTCTTGCCTGAGATGAAGACACATAACCCACTCTTCCTTTTAGATAAAGGAGAATGTGAATAAAAAAGGAAATATCTAGAAAAAAAAAAAACAATGACCTACAAGTCATACAAACTGGGGGATTGCTAGTTGGGATGGTTACTCACCACCATCAACGCGACTGGATTGAGAATCACCTAGGAGACACACCTCTGGGAATGTCTGTGAAGGTGTTTCCAGAGTTTGACTTTGGAAAAGCGAAGATTCACTTTGAATGTTGGTGGTACAGTCTCATAGCTAAGGTGCCAGCCTGAATGAAATGGAAAACCACAGAAAGCCTCTAGAACACCAGCATGCCACCTTTCTCTGACTCCTGTTCTCTCTGGATATAAACATACAACCTCATGTTTCTGCCACATGGCTGAGGGCCACACCCACTGCCACACCTTCCCCACTGTGCACCCTCAGACCACCAGCTAAAATAAATGCTTCCTCCTTTAAGTTGCTTCTTTGGGGGTCTTTTGTCCCAGCAGTGAGAAAGGTGCCACACTACCGGTAGGTACATGGATGGCTTAGACAGTTCTGAAAAGGTGGTACATGATAAACACCTACGTTCATCTTTGGACAATGAGATTGAGGAGTCAAAGAGGCCTGTGGGATGGATACCCTGGATGCGGCCGAATCTGACTGCTGAGGCAAAGAAAGTTTCAGCCAAAGTTGGTCTTGAGCAACTCAACTTGGAAACTCAGAAATCTGAGGACTCCCAGCAGGATGGCAGCCCACCAGAAGGCACCAGCCACATGAGAACCTCCTAATGAAGTGAAGTCTTGGTTATTTTCCCGGGTAGAGGTAATTGCATGTGGCATGTCTTTGACTCATTTATTTATATTTTTTTCTTCTATTCAGCATAAGAAATTAAACAGATGGAAAAAACACACTTAAAGGCTTTTCTTACTATTGCTGGCAGCCTTTGGCTCCAGACGACTACTTCGCCTCTCTCTCTGGCTAGGACTAATGCCTGGAAGTGTTTCTGCTGCCCTCAGATGCACAGGGCTTAGCGAGGACCACACCTCCCTCCCCGTTCTCTCCATCAAAGTCTTCTTCCAACTCCTAGTACAAAGATGTCTTATTGAGGCCCTGGACCCCTCGCAGCAGCCTTTTGGTTTAATTTGATTCCTCTTTGTTGACATGGAGAGTGCACTGAATCATGTCTCTATCTGCAGAGTGTGATGAGAATCCAGAGTTCCTTGTTAGAAGGCTGGACATGGATGAAAACATCCATGGCAGGGGACTCAGCTAGCATCGTGTACAGCTGAGGAGAGCACGGAGTGGAGGCGGTTTCTTCCCCTCAGAGGAAGGACTGGAGGGGGCAACACAAGAGACCAGCCAGACGGCCTGGGAGCCCTTTAGGGATAGGGCAGCTTCCTGTGACTCCCAGGGGTGTCCTCTTCCCCAAACCTTAAGACTGATAGAGGCCCAGGATGTCTGACATTGGACAGTGTCTTCTAGACATGACAAGGACAATTTGTTCATGAACTCTTAACAATATGGCTACCCAGCCAAGACCAGCACAATGACGACATCAGTTCACAAGCCAACAAAGACAAGATAAATCTCACGTGGTCCCAAATCTAGATGAAGCATGCCGGGTGGTCAATGGCTGCTGAGAGAGAGGTAATCCATCTCCTCCAGGGATGGGCGTTTCCACATGGGTGGAATGGACACATGTACACAAGAACAAAGTTATATCCACATGTGTGCATGTACATACTCACGAATGTCTACCCGTAACAATAATAATTAAAGAAAAAAAAAGTGGCGTAGGTGGGCACATCCAGCTCCCTCTCTCGCACCCTGATTTCCATTCATTTCCTCATAGCTTGTGCCCCTGTCAAGAAGGGGAGTGCTGCTATGGCAGGTCCTTGCTCCCTCAGCCACTCCCTGTGGCTAGAGTTTTCCTGCCTTGCCCACAGTCAGGACAAATCTCTGTCACCCGCCAGTCCCACAGCCGCTCAGACCCAACCAAGTAAACACAGAGACTTATATTGTTTACAAACTGTATGGCCGTGGCAGGCTTCTTGCTAACTGTTCTTATAGCTTAAATTAATCCATTTCCATACATCTATACCTTGCCACACGACTCATGGCTTACCGGCATCTTCAAATGCTTCTTGTCATGGTGGCGGCTGGCAGTGACTCCTGCCTTCCTGTTCTTTCTCCTCTCTGTTAGTCCCGCCTATACTTCCTGTCTAGCTACTGGCCAATCAGTGTTTTATTTATTGACCAATCAAAGCAATTTGCCATACAGATCATCCCCCAGCACAGCCAAGAGCAGACCATCTCAGACACCTGCACTCAGGCCCGTGGTCCTAATCATCCTCTATGCGGACCTGCTGGGTAAAGCCACGACGAACCCGAGAACGGGCTCCCACAGGACATACAGAACATCCCACAGCCACTCCCTCTTCACTCTTGATGTTTGCCCTTCCCTTGGTCTGTCTGACATCACAGCCCGGGGGGAGGGTCCTTCTGTTCACCTCCCATGGCACCCAACACTGCTCCCGTGTCTCTCTCCATCACTAGACTCTCCACTGCTTGAAATCAGGACTACCTGAGGCAGGTGGGGTTTTTCAGGGCTTAGCACAGTGTCCAACTCATAGTTCCATAGCTGAGAGCAAACAAGGATGTGAGGGAAGAAAAAGGGCACTTCCGGCCATCCAACCCCACTTTCAGGGCCCCCCATTTTAACAGGTCCTTCCGATAACGGAGCACCATGGTCAAAGCCCTAAGCAAACCTACAAAGTTTAACTTCTGAATAAGGACTGCAAGACTCCATCTTACATCTAACGAATGCAAATCAATTGCTTTAACTAAGCTGTACCATAGAGATGCTGCTGTGGGGGGTAGTGTTAGGACTTCAAGCCCCACTGAGGTATCAGATGTGAAAGGAACCCTCTGGCTACTGTCCAGGTGTGTCAGTGTTGGGGGGTAGACATGGTTCCTTCATCACAGTGTCCCCAGGAAACTCACACTCCAGTTTCATCTTGAGGGTTGTTTCTTAGGGCTCCTGGAAGCCCTGTCTCCTCTCCTGACTCCTCATGGGTGAGGACCATCTTACCAGTTTGGATGGTATTTTTGTCCTCCTGATGTTAATTTGGTGGGAGTGAAGAATGTTCAGCATCCCTCCAGGCCCGGGACACTCCTCTGTGGGGAACAGCTGCCCCCACAGCCTGTCTCACATCTAAATGCTTCATGTGAGCTCCATGTAGATAGAAGCTGGACTCAACGTCACACATAAACACAGGGTGTTTCTCAGAAGCCCTTTAAAAAGGCTGCAGTTTCCAGGAATGGGATTACCATGTAAAGCGAGGGAAGATTATATTGTTTACCAAGTGCTGACCATCATTTAGGACACACTGTTACCACCAGCAGTGCTGGGGTCACACAGCTGGCCCGCAGCAGGCTGCACGTGTGTGTCGATGTGACCAAGAGGCTGACCTGTGGCCCAAGCATCCGGCTTCGGCCCAAACTCCCACCTCAGCACCGTTCGTTACTATCCATGGCTCTCCGGTTATTTTTAAGTTTCCGATTCCATTAAGTCTCAGTCAGTAGTTTATGTAGAGAGATGACGGGTTGACCTGTCATGGACTAAATGGTACCCACTGAAGAGGACCTGTCAACATTCTACAGCCCCGGAGCTTGTAAGATACTTAATCAGGCTTAAGGTCTTTATGGAGATGATCAAGTTAAGATGGGACTCAGGCTGAAGATGAGTGACATCTTTATTTAAAAAGCGAACAGAGACACAAAGACCCACACGGGGGAGGGATGGTAGTAAAGGGCGCAGCTGGCTGGGCAGACTGCTCAGGGGTTAAGAGCATGTGCTAGTCCAGCAGAGGACCCATGTTGGGTTCCCAGCATCCATGTCAGGTCGCTCACAGCCTCCCTGTAGCTCTTGCTCCAGGTGATCTGGCCACCAAAGGTTTCTGTACTCATGTGCACAGTCCCACACACATACACATAATTAAGAATAAAATAAATCAGAGGCAGGCAGGTCTCCATGATTGGAGCCAGCCTGGACTACACAATGAGCTCCAGGCTAGCCAGGGACACATAGTGAGACCCTGTCTCAAAAAAAAATAATAAGACATGAATAAATATTTTTATTTATATTTATTTATTTCATTGTTGTTGAGACAAGGTCTCACTTTGTCATCCTGTCTGGCTTAAAACTCAGAGATCTGCATCTGCCTCCCAAGTGCTGAGATTAAAGACGTACACCATTATACCCAGCCCTTAATCTTCTTATTTCAAAGGATACAGGGACAAGCTGCCATCTACAAACCAGAGAAAGGTCAGAAACAGACTCTCCCATACAGCCGTTGGAAGGAGGCAGCCTGGCCTATGCCTTGATCTCAGGCTTCTGCCCCTCGGACACTGAGACATACATTTATTTATACATCCATTTACGATTTACGTTTCTTAAGCTACCCAGTCTCTGGTTTTCTGTTATGTCACTCTTAGCTAACTAACATGATTTTGTTTCCAGCAAACAAAAGAGATGTGCAATATGTTAGAAATAAAAATACAAAGGTGTAGGGTATGGTGTGCTTGGGAGAGACTACCCTCTTTAGACTGTCGAACAGAGCTGCTGAAAACGTCTCCAAATAGCAGTAATCATATAAAAATTAGGCTTGGCCTGGCCACGAGCAGCAGTCTAGTGGGTAATTACTGTGTCACAAATAATGAAAGTATTAAATATCTAGCAAGAGCAAAGCAAAGCACATGTGCAGCTCTGGAGACTTCCGGAACTTGAGAGGGATTGACCACAGCAGTTAAGTTAAAAAACAAAGACATTTCAGCCCTGGGGAAAGCTCTGGATGCTCTTCCTGCCCCAGACAAACAGTGGCACTCAGGTTTACACAAAAATTCACCGTGTGGGAAATGCCTAGTGCTTTATTCAACTGAACTAACTCTCTCTCTCTCTCTCTCTCTCTCTCTCCGAGACAGGGTTTCTCTGTGTAGCTTTGCGCCTTTCCTGGAACTCACTCTGTAGACCAGGCTGGCCTTGAACTCACAGAGCTCCACCTGCCTCTGCCTCCTGAGTGCTGGGATTAAAGGCGTGAACTACCACTGCCCAGCTTCAACTGAACTCTTAACAATCATCCAGAGATACAGGCAGGCCAGAGAAAAGTATCTTCATTTTAGAAATGAGATGTCTGTGGGTGTTAGAATAATTTGCCTGGGGTCAAACAATTAATTTTTGGTTTATTAACCATAATTTATTTTGGTTATAAGAAACAGTGACCAGTGTTAAGTAACTCAGGCGTAAAATAATTAATAGTGCAGATTCCCCCAAGTTATGCGCAACTGGCCTTCGGGAAGCCAGACCCACAGCTTCCTGAGGCCTTTCCTACAGTGAGCAGGGGGTCCTTACCCACACAGTGGAGTCTAACTGGTAAGTCTGTTCTTTAACCTTCTGTCAGACAGCTGTGGCCGGGACAAAGAGGTCCTGTGATACAAGCAAGGTGTCATAGGAGCTTGATCTCAGGCCTCCAGGGGCAGTTTCTAGAGAGAAGAAAATCATTACGTAGCTGATCAAGAGGCCTGGGAGATCCACACTCTGGCTTTCTACTACCCTTGGGTGTTCCAGGGTCTTCAGGTTGGCTTCCTGTTGCTGTGATAAGCACCCTGACCAAAAGCAACTAGGGAGGAAATACGTTTTCTGTAACAGTGAGGGGTTTGGATTCGTCCTCATGTCTGGGTCACTGTAAGAGTGAGAGGTGATAACAAAGGAATACTTTTCAATATAGTCTCAAACTCTGACTGGTGCCCCCGCTGCCCGCTTCAGCCTTTGGTTGGGTTCCTCTGCCGTGATCCACACATGAGAAGGACCTCTCAGAACTGGGGAGAACGAATCATTGGAGCTGCAGCTCCAGAGCCCTTCTGTCCCATCTTGCTGTTTGCCACCGTCTTGACTGGCCTCTGCTCCCTCACAGGGCTGCCTGTGTGTCTCCCAGCTGACCTCTCTCGCAGGAACCTGCTGCTGTGATCCCGCTTTCATATCGTCAACGATTCACCCCCAAAGACTCACAGCTGATCAAATTCTGCGGACTCCATGAGCTCTCCAGGGCTCCCGACAAGCCACTCCTCGTCCCCATCAGTAGCCTCCCTCTCCTTGGGCATTAACACCAGCTCCGCTCAGCTCTGCACACACACCCCTTTAAGGATCACCGTGGTCAACACAATTGTTCTTCCTTTCCAGCCTTCCAGACATCAGTTCTCCGATCCTGAGCCGAAGGTCACAGGCCAGTAAACAGTAGAATTACATTTCGAATTCAGATCTGACTTGAAAGTAAATTCCTTTTCCACTCGGTCATGTTTACTCTGAACTGCTGTGTTATGGCTCTCCTGGGACACCGAACCAGAGGGAGAGATAGAGAAGCAGAAATAGAGACAGACGACGATAGAGATGATGGTGACAGAGGAGGCTGGGAACCGGCTCCTGAGACTCCAGACTGGATTGAATTGAAGATGAAGTCTGAGGTTTGTGGTGTGGTGTGCTGGTATACACCAGCACCCAGGAGCCTGGTCTACAGAGCAAGTTCCAGGACAGCCAGGACTTCTCAGAGAAACCTTGTTGAGAGAGGGGGGGGGGAGAGAGAGAGGGAGAGGGAGGAAGAGAGGGGGAGAGAGAGGGAGAGAGGCGGGGGGAGGGGGGGGGAGGAAGGGAGGGAGGGAGGGAGGGAGAGAGAGAGAGAGAGAGAGAGAGAGAGAGAGAGAGAGAGAGAGAGAGAGAGAGAGAGAGAGAGAGAGCCCATGGCATAAATTCAGTTTGAGTCCTAACCCTTGAGAACCAGGGGAAGCTGATGATCTCAGTCCAGGGAAAGGTCTTAGGTCAAAAAGCTTCCAGTTTCCCCTTCCGCTTCCGTTTATTCTATCAACACCCCGGAGTACTGGGTGGTGCCCACCCACGTTGTGGAGTCCACTGATTCAAACGCTAACCTTGGAAGCAAACACAATGGGCCGACTTCTGGGCGAGTGGAAAGCCAAGGCCAGCACATGTGAAAAGACAGAAGAGTGCAGGAAGATTGATCACCCACAACAGCTCCCAGAACAAAGGAAAACCAGGCTTTACTTACATACACACTCACACATACCCATCTAAGCAAGTGCTTCAGGAGAAGGTGCCTTCCCGAGCATGCTCACTTGAAGATTTCTCCACTTTTTTTTTTTTTTTTTTGGTTCTTTGAAACAGGGTTTCAAAGTGTAGTGTTGGCGCCTGTCCTGGATCTCACTCTGCAGACCAGGCTGGCCTTGAACTCACAGAGATCGGCCTGCCTCTGTCTCCGAGTGCTGGGATGAAAGGCGTGCGCCACCACCGCCCAGCCTTTCTCCACAATTTTTAGCTGAAAGGGGTGGGCAGATACTTTGAAAGTCTACTGCAGTAGGCATGCCCTTTCTAGAGGCGCACCCCCCACTTGGAGGCTAACTATGTCGGCCTGCACCACCCTCACACACACACACACCAATATTGCTTCACCGAACCCTCCTGAAAGTCAGGTTGAGACATAAAATTAACTATCACTACCAATCAGTCACAGTTAATTAGACCATGTTCCCCAAATGGCACACCCCCGAATCACAGTACCTCGAGAACTGGGCCAAAGTTCAACCCTAAATGCCATTTTTCATATACCACGGTAAATAATTGTACCTTTTAATTTCACGTATGTCCTCTATGATTTTTTTTTTTTTTTACTGAAAACTTTCATCCTTGTATTGGCTGGTTTTGTGTGTGAACTTGATGCAAGCTAGAGTCATCAGAGGAAGGAGCCTCAGTTGAGGAAATGCCTCCGTGAGATTCAGCTGTAAGGTGTTTTCTCATTTAGTGATCAGTGTGGGAGGGGTGGGGGGGAAGGGTCCAGCCCATGGTGGGTGGAGTCATCCCTGGGCGCTCGTGGTCCTGGGCTCTATAAAGAGGGTGGGCTGAGCAAGCCAAGGGAAGCAAGTCAGTCAGCAGCTCCCCTCCATGGCCTCAGCATCAGCTCCCGCCTCCAGGTTCCTGCTTTGTTTGAGTTCCTGCCCTGACTTCCTTCATTGATGAACAGCAATGCTGAAGTGTAAGCCAAACAAACCCCTTCCTCCCCAACTTGATTTTTGGTCGTGGTGTTTCGTCGTCATCGTAGTAACAGAAAACCCCAAGACAGGTCTTGTCACCGTGTATCGAAACTAGAATTTAGGACAGGACACTTGCTGTTCACTGGCTAGATCCCAGCTTGAGTTGATTTTGCTCCTCAATCTGAAATCCACCACAGAGATAGACACAGGGTGTGGATTTAGCAAGACGGGATGCTTAGCGCTGATGTGCACTGAACACTTGAGGCCACCTCCGCGCCCCCTCACACCGCTGGGGGCACTGTGAAGACGTACACCTTTGACATCAACTTACGCCGGTGATAGAAGAGCGGGCAGGATGAGAAGAAGGGGTGAGGCTTTGAGACAGGAGGGAAGGGGCGGTGACTAAGTGCTGCTTCCGGGTTGGATGGAGTGTCAGCACCGACGGTTCACACGGAAAAGGCGTGCAGCGGCCATCGTGGTCTTGGGATTCAAACGGGAGTCCCAGTGCACACTGAGTTTACTGTGGCCTCGCCGTCTCTTCGGTTTGTCCTGAAGCCAAACCGAAGAGACATCAACTCAAGCTGGGATCTAGCCAATGAACGGCAAGTGTCCTGTCATCAACAGCTTCGCATATGTCTCTTCCTTCTTCCAGCCCTCGCCCGTGAGTTTCCAACACCTCAGATGCCTTCTCTCTTTTGCTCTCCTTGTTAAAAGCTCCCATGCTTTAGACTGGAGCTTCCTATCGTCCCCCAAGACTCCAGTTGGATTTGCCATCCTCCTGCCTCGGTCTCCCCAGTATTGGTATGGCAGGTATGCCCCACCATATCAGGCAGAATTTTTCTTTTAACGTTGGGATTGGAGAACAAGTAAATTATGAAGATGAATTAGAAATACAGAAACCACTCTGGCGGCTGCATCGATGGAACCAGCTACATTCACTGTTGAGACCAGAACGCCATACAGACCCGCCTGTGTTTAGACAACAGGGCACTAATATGGATGTCCAGCATGGGCCAAGATGCCTAAGGCTAGACATCCCAGGGGCCTCCGAGTCAGCACAAAATGGCCCACGGTGGAGCCCAGAAAACCCCAAAGGACAGCAGTGATGCCATCGATTATATAGCCACTCCTGGCTAATGCCGCCTTTGTGTGATTCTGGCTAAAAATGACCTGGAGGTCAGAAACCTGTAGCCTTGGCCTTTGCAGCCTGTGTGTGTCTGTCTATAAGCCTGTGTACCAGGTTCTCTCCCAGTCTCTCTCTCTCTCTCTCTCTCTCTCTCTCTCTCTCTCTCTCTCTCTCACTCACTCATGTGTGTGTGTGTGTGTGTGTGTGTATCTGTGCCTGCCTACGTGTGGCCTGTGTATGCTGGCACATGTCTGGGTACCTGCTGGTGTGTGCCTATCTAGCACTACGTAACGGCCTTTGCCCAGAGTGAAAAAGGAATGTCTCACCTCCCTTCAGCTTCCTGGCCTCTTGGGACACTCCTTTCCTGGTGTGACATTTGGGGTGAGAATGGCCCCTCATAGGCTCATATATTTGAAGGCTTGGTCATCAGGGAGTGGCGCTACTTGAGAGGATTAGGAGTGAGGCCTTGTTGGAGCAGGTGTGGCGTTGTTGGGGGAAGTGTGTCACCGAGGGTGAGCTCTGGGGTTTCAGAAGCTCGACGCAGGCCCAGCGCCCAGTCTCTCTTCCTGCTGCCCATAGATCCAGATGTAGAACTCTCAGCTCCCTCTCCAGCACCATGTCTGTGTGCCGCCATGCCTCCCGCCATGGTAACAATGAGCTTAACCTCTGAAACAGTTAGCAAGCCCTGATTAACTATTTTCCTTTCTACAGTTTCCATGGTCGTGGTGTCTCTTCACAGCAACAGGGCACTGACCACGACACCTGGCTTCAGCGCTTGGGCCTCTCGGTAGCCTGGAAGGGGATCTAAAAGCTGAAGGCTGGGGGAGGCCGCATCCAGAACTGAAGAAGACGCTGCGCAAGACGGGAACTTGAGAGATGTCCAGCAGCCAGGGTTCTGACCAGGGTGACATTGAGTGATGGACCACTGACAGAAACAAGGCAGGTGAGGGAGAGAGCTGTGTGGAGGTGATGAAATCAGTGGGTCCCACCCCCCGAAACTGATGGACAGGGGGCATGCAGCGCATGTCACGCACGGGTGGTCTCCATAGCATTGTGCATATGGCTGGCTTGCAGATTTGAAAGCCCCAGGACGCATACAAGGCTCAGGCTGGGACTCGGGCCTTCCTTTCCATCTCACTGGGAGCCTGTTAGCTTTCTCTGTTCCCGGCCTGAGAGAGAGGGGGCCACACAAAGCAGAGGACGTGTGGGAGAGAATGTACCCTGGTTACCTAAGATCCAGCATCCTGTCCTCCTGTGCTACCTGACTGCAGCATTTTCCAGAAGGTACCCCGCTGTCACCACGCTTCTGCTCCGGAGAGCATCTCCATCATGCCCTTGCTGGGACGCTCACCAGCAGTTAACTTTCAAAATCCTCGGGGCTGTGCTCTGAACCCCACCAAGTGTATTTGCCTTCAAAGTCAGCCGGGGCCAAAACCCAGGAGTGATTTTTAAGGCCACCGTTTGGGAGAAGGTAGTCTGTCAAAATCGACAGTTTTTGTAGAGCGGAGTCCCTCAGAGCCTTTCATGTGAGCATTAGCAGATGTGGGGCTGGGCGTGTTGTGGAAGAGGAGCTTGTCTGAAACACATAAAACACACACATTTTCCTATTTAGCGTCTGGTAGGCCTGGGGGTGGGGGTCATCTGGAGAATATCACTGCCGGAAATGCATCTAGAGGACCTCAATTAAAACTAATTACCTCAGTCTTTGTAAATTACACTAAAGCTCTCTATGTCATACCAGGGCCACAAACTGCTCTCTCCAGGGCATACTCTAGGCCACAAGCCTTCAGAGATCACAGATGATAGGAAAGAAACCCCGTCAAGGCTCACAGCTGCTCCTATGACTCTCTTTTGTTTGTTTGTTTGTTTGTTTTGGGTTTTTCAAGACAGGGTTTCTCTGCCTTGGCTGTCCTGGAACTCACTCTGTAGACCAGGTGGGCCCTGAACTCACAAAGATAGGCCTGCTTCTGCTGAGATTAAAGGTGTGTGCTACCAGAGCCTAGTTTCCTATGACCTTCTTGGAGCCAGAAAGCCTGGTCTCCCTAAACCCAAAGAAACTGTAGATGGGAATTGTGGAGAATCATGCTGGTGCTCGGTCCCTGAGCATCGCTGAGGTCTCCCTTCCCTCTCAGTGGAGCTCAACGCAGGGGCCGGTGGCCTTAAATACTCTTCCTCTGCCATCCACCACGTCCTACTCACCGGGTGGACAGAACCTCCTCAGCAAAGCCCACTCTGGCCTCCTGTCTGTTCCTACCCAGCCAGGGTCTCCCGGGTACATGGTACAGCTGTACGTGCCTTCCCAACCTAGACCATGAACTCATGGTGGCATCTTTCCTTTCTTTCTTTCTTTCTTTCTTTCTTTCTTTCTTTCTTTCTTTCTTTCTTTCTTTCTTTCTTTCTTTCTTTCTTTCTTCTTCCTTCCTTCCTTCCTTCCTTCCTTCCTTTCCTTCTTTCTTTCTTTCTTTCTTTCTTTCTTTCTTTCTTTCTTTCTTTCTTTCTTTCTTTCTTTCTTTCAAGGTTTCACAGGTACTTTATTTTTTCTTCAATATGCTATATTTTAGTGAATACATGATTCTTTAACTTGGAATCACTTCTAAGTTGATTTCGAAACAATCCCTTGATTATTGTAGCAGCTGGCATGACTACTGATCTCTCCATTCCTTTGGGGTGACTCTGCCAGCAGGAGACAGGTTCCGTTCTATGCCAATTTGTGTTGCTGTGTATGTCCCCGCAGAAACGCAGACGAGGACTCCACCACTAACAAAGCACTTCCATATTGGTCATGGAAATCAGGTGTCTGTTTCCAGTGCCTCTGCCTTGCCCTGCTTGCTGAAAGCTTTGAGCTTGCAGACAGCTCACTGCATTTTTGACCAAGGGCAACATCACGGGGAAGAAGATGGAACTGCGGTGACCACAGCACTGCCTGGGTGCAAATTCACCCCAGCCACCCTCGCAAAGAGCCCTGAAAAACAAGAATCGGCATCTTTCCTTGTTGGAGTTCTCTGTGTAGCTCTGCACCCTGAAGAGAGGGAAGGCGTGTACAGGTTTAGGTGAATGGAGCTTGTATTGTCTGCCGAGCTGGGGGAGGACAGTGATTTAAAACAGCACAGGACTGTTCACATCGATCATGAATACATCACGGTATTTGTCGAGCAGGTCTGCCTTAGCAACCACCACCGATGGGCTGGCTTTGGCCAACTGAAATTGACTCATTGACAGTTGGAGAGGCTACCAGCCCAAGGTCAAGGCATTGGCATACTTGTTTACCCTGAAAACTCTTTTGGTAGCTAGCCAACAGATGCTTTCTTCCGGCATTTGTATATGGTCATCCTGGGTGTCTGTAACCTAATTCTCCCTTCTTATAATGACACTAGGCAGACTGGATGGGAGGTCGCCCTACCTCTCATGACCTCAGTCACCTCCGTAAGACACTGGATCTGAAAACTGTGTGTCCACAACACTGCAGCTTAGGCTATCAATATACAGATTTGGACGGAGACATATTCAGTCCCTAACAGTCACACAGTGAGTACCCAACAAAGTCAAACCCTTCCCTGCTAACCAGACTCTCCCCAGTCACACCCCTCATCAGCCAGAATGAAACAAAAACGAGAGAAAGTCCTGGAAAATCAGTTACTTCCAGTTCAATGCTCTGGGGGGAGCATTTGACGTGAGCAGCTGTTAGACCTGATCTTACCCGTTCTATTGGGAGGCTCATCTTCGTGATTCATGGGGGTCCCCAGGTACTTTGCAGTGAGAGTGGACTGGCTACTCTGGCTTGTTGCTGTGTGACCCCCATCCTTCACATAAGAATTTCCACGATGGATTCACACACACACACACACACACACACACACACACACACACACACACACCAAGGCAGCAGGTGCTGCTCATGCTTTGGTTTGTGCCCCACCTGCTTCCAGGCCCCCACTCTGAGCACTTGTGACCTCAGGAGACAGAAGAGGCCACAGGGAGGCCTCCATGGAGATGGGCTAGGGCACCAGCAACCAGAGCCTGCCAGAGGCCTCCCCCAGCCATGTGAGAACTGTCTTCATCCTCACAACTAGTGAGCCTACCGACCCCAGGAAAGTGTAAAAGGAAGGGACACTTGTGTTGTATCGGGAGAAAGCCCTGATATGGTGAGCCAGTGCTGCATGTCACAGCAGACAGGGGTACAGGCCAGAGGCCTGCGTGACCAAGGCTTGAGGAGAAGGCAGTGACTGAGCTGAGCCTGGAACAGGGAGAAGAACGAGCCTGGATGGAAGGAGAAGGTCCAGCACAGGACACAGCCTGTACAAGGGAAGATTCCCATATGAGCCAGGTGAGCATGGGCTGAGAGGAAGGTCCAGCCCTCTGAGGTAGAGGCCAAGGCTGTAAATATACCTCTGGGGGTGCTAAAGGCTGTGTCTGCTGCCAAATGGGCTCCACGGACAGACAAGGACCAGAGTGGCCAGTCTGCTCTCTCTCTCTCGGCCTCTACACCTCCGCTGCATCTGAACTGAACCCTGCTCTACAGTTTGGCAGGTCCCAAACACCCTGTCCGCTGTCAGCATGATCGCTTTCCAGGAATCTCCTGTTTTTCAAACTATTTTTACCAGGATGTGATATTTTGCAAGCCCCGGGGCCCATCTCCCCCCTTTTTGGTTGAACCGATGAAAACATTCATCTTCTAGACCCAGGCAGTCCCCCTGACACCCCACCCTCACTCCCAACTCACCCCAGGTTTTGGCGAAGAGCCAGAAGTCCTGTATGTGGGAACACAGGCCTGTTTGTCTCCACCAGAGCTGGCAACGCCGAGGGCCTGTGGCACGCTCGCTCCCTGACAATGCACACATTGGCAGCCACTCCCAAGGGCCACGCACACGTCCACTGCAACCCCTGCATGCTGGCAAAAGTCCAGGAAGGCTCATTTCTGTATATATTTTGACAAGAATTAAGGGCAAGGGCCCCTTGCAAAATATTTTCCAGGGAGCCGTATTTCAGACTTGTTCTGCGACTTGGTGACTCCTGCCCCACAGAAATTCATCAATACAGTAAATATTTATTCAAATTCCAAAGTGAATATAGGCTGGTGATGGAGAAAGTGCGTAAGGCTTGATGGTGCCTGGTACCTGGCTCCCATTTTAACTCAGCCTTGCAAAAAAACTGCAGGGTTTACCCGCTCACAGTCATCCTCCAGTAGCCCCAGCAAACGCATCTTAAGGCTGGAAGATGTGTTGAGTTATGGAGAAAGGGACATTGTCAAAGTTTTGTGTATATTGATATTTATGAGAAAAATTTGAGATCCCACAATAAGTACATAAAGCAGACAAGCTGAAGGTCCCCTCGGGGCGCTCTCTCCTGTCCTCAGATACCTCTTGGTTAGGTAAGCCATGCAGGGCCACAGTCTTCTCTATAGCTGTCACAGTTACCTATCCCAGTGGCTGCCTCCAGCAGTCACAAAAGTGTTTGGGACACAAGGTAAAGCCACATAGTCTTCCATGATGTTTAACTGAGAAACGATGCTATAGAGGGCTTGTGAGGAAAGAGTCCTGTTGTGGAATATTCCTTCACACTGTGAAAATTTGTCACTCTGATTGGTTGAATAAAAAGCTGAATGGCCAATAGCTAGGCAGGATTTTTAGGGCAAAGAGAATGCTGGGAAGAAGAATGTAATTCTTACCTGATAATTGTTCTTATTGTATATAGTTTTTTTATGTCAAAGTTAAAACCTTCCCTTTTTTATTTAGACAAAAAGGGGGAAATGTTATGGAATATTCCTTTACACTGTGGGGATTTTGCCACTCTGATTGGTTTAATAAAAAGCTGAATGGTCAATAGCTAGGCAGGATTTTAGGGGGAGAGAATGCTGGGAAGAAGGGTGGAGAAGCCAGACAGACACAGAACAAGTCAGACACACAAACTGGGATAAAGGTAAAAGCCACACGGTAGAGAGTAAAGTAATAAAAGTATGGGTTAATTTAAGTTATAAGAGGTAGTTAGGAACAAGCCTAAGCTATTGGCTGAGCTGAGTCTCGCTGCCCTCTGTCTGTGACTTTGACTCTCAATGTAACAACTTAGAGATCCACGTGTGTCCAATTATGAATAACTTCATAATTTATGAAATTAATTATGAAATTAATTTCATAATTAATAAGAAGTCTCTGTGTCGTTTATTTGGGAGCTGGCTGGCCGCAGGACAGAGAAAGACTAGCTACTTTCACACAGTGTACCAGGCAGCTAGAGTCAACCTGTACACCTTCCTCTGGGACTTACAGGACGTGGGCCTGTAGGATGCACCACCATCACCCCGATCGTCTTTTTACCCTAGCAACGTAACCCACCACAAATGGTGGGTACACATAGTGCAAGGGAAAAAAAAACACACCTGATTTCTCCTTTTCCTGTGGTTTATAAGAAAGTTTGCAGGGGAAGAGATGCGCAGGAGGCTGGAATATAGGACGATGAAGACCTCCACAGGAACACGAATATCCTTGGCCTGTGCCATGGACAGACCGATGTGAACTGTTACAGTCCATCACTTCACCTCATACACTTTTATGTTACAAAGGAAAGATGGTGATAAGAGGACCCTCTTTTTACTTGGGACTGGAGAGGTAGCTCACCCGAAATGAGAGAATGTACCTTTGTCTTAAGTCATTACCGTATCACGCCTCGCCCATCTCACTTCTCGCTGCCCTCTGTCTGTGACTTGGACTCACAATGCAATAACTTAGAGATCCACGTGTGTCCAATCTGCCGGCCCTGGGAATATGGTGAAGGAGAGGACATACAAGTCCCTCAATCATCGAGTTTCTGTAGGAAATGAGTAACAACAAAAGCAATAATAAAAGGTCACTGCATGATGCCCGCAATGAAGGATAAAAGAGGCTCTGTGGAAAATAAATCATCTCCTTTTAGGGTCTTACCTATCCTGCACTAAACTCAGAGACCATCAGACACCTGATAATGGCTGGAGTCCTTTCCTAGCCTATTTTCATCCCAAAGCCTGAGAGATGGTCCTGTCTACGAGGGCCCTGATCTAACCACCCACTCTTCTGTGCAGGGTGAGACAGAAAACAATGATAGACTCGACCAGAGGAAGTATGAGGAGAAACAGGAAGTACCTAGAGGAAAAAGGAAGTAAAGGAAACATAGATCCTTAAGATAAAGGAATATATTAGCCAACAAAAAATCGACTCTCAACTAAATACACTGGGGAGAAGTTGGCAAGAAGGTGAATGGAATCACTTCTCGGCCTTTTGGCTAAGATTAAGTGTAGAAGGTGAATGGAGAACATCTCACGGGTTGTCCTCCTCTGTGGACAGAACCAGAATCACAGTCACAGGTCACTGAAAGTTCCCCTATGGAACATGCAACACCAACAGAGAGAATTTCAGTTGCCCTGGCCAAGCTTTGCTAATTAAGGAAAACAGAAACCCCAGAGCCCAGGAACTGACCAATTCGTTCACTTTCGCCTGGCCCTATACAAACCACAATAGCAGTGCCGGCTGGGCAGGTGAAACCTTTGAGAGAATCCTCCAGTCATCTGGGGTCTTTGTCTAATGTGTATGCTGCAGGGAAGGAGACAGGAGATCCAAATATCGCAAGGCTACACGTGCATTCATATTGCTGTTCAGAGACTCAAAGAGGCTGTTCTTCTTTTCTCTACATCTTCATCTGATATTCCTCACAAGACTCCAACCCATGATCATCTGAAGCAGCTACGTCTGGCCAGTTAGTGACAGCTCAGGCATCCCACTTACGCTCTCTCCGCTCAGTTTGAACATCCAGTCAGCTTATTTAAAGTTCAGTCCCCTTGAGGAGAGCTTGGGCTTCAAGTCTCCTCAGGACAACTCAGACTTCCTCCCTCTGTTGCCTTGCTTCCTTTCCAATATGGTGGCCAAGCATTTGGAGGAAAGGTGGATGGTCACCACGATTTAGATGAAGGAAAGGCCATCTCTGATATCACCACTGGAGAGTTCCCCAGCCATATTTTTAAAATCAATTTCTACTTGCTCCTTCATGAGTGTCCATGGTATGCCCATTCAGCTAGAGTTGAACATGGATGAAGAGGAGGCTAGTCTTCAGTTTGACTTCTGCATGACCCAGGATGGTGCCATGCTCTAGAGACTTAAATTTTGTTTCCCTCACATTATCCAGTAACTAATGTTATCCAGTAACTACCCTGTGCCCCAGTCATCAACTCTGTGCTTGATTATGAGCATTGGAGCTCTGCTAGGCTCTGTCCTGCTGCTGCTGCTGCTGCTGCTGCTGCTGCTGCTGCTGCTGCTGCTGCTGCTGCTGCGTGCATCCTGAGTTGCTTTCCATCTGTCCATCTGACTGTTCTTCTGGACTCAGTCCATTTCTCTGCCTCTACAGCGTCCACAACCACATTCCTCACATGGGCAGCTCAACTCAACCTCAGACACAACTTAACTTTGACCCAAGAGCATGACTCCATAGTGGTGTTTCCAGCAGATCTATAACAGAGTTTGTTACATGATCCCAACAGAGGCTCTCCTTCTATCTGTGTGCCTTCCCTCTCTTCTGCCTTTCTGTAGAGTCTCCTTGAGCTATAATGGCAGGTTCTTTAACTATTTGCAGCTATTCTATAGCTTACACACACACACACACACACACACACACACACACACACACACACACACACAGGGAGGGAGAGGGAAAGAGAGAAATCTGAGGATAAACATTAGTAGATTGGAATAAAAGAACCAGTGTTTGCTGTGGCTAACCATCAAGGGAGATTGGGATGGATTACCTAGCATACTTCAGCCATTGAAACAACATAGCTTATGAATCTCTGTTATTCAATAAATCCTGAGCTATGGGATGACACAAACATGTCCATCTATGTTTCTGCCTTAGCATGTTCATGACGAGCCCACACACTCACCTGGATGCACTACAAAGGTATGTGACCAAGGTCTCCAATTCTAATCCAGAGGTTTCCCCTCTCTGTGCCCACGAGGCCGAGTCCACCAGGCGGCCTTCAAGCTCTCTGCATATTATATCTTCCTCCTGCCCTGGAGCAACAGAGCTCAAGACCTACTTGTCACTGGCTGAAATCTGTTTCATCCATAATTATGAAAAAACAGTTGAGGATGAGACCTCCTGCCTTGGCTTCTAATGTTAAGGAACTTTAAAAGGCCTCTCCTTCTTGACAAAGTTTAGATTTCAAGGCTTGCTTTATTCCCTTTGCATCCTAACATAACAATTCTAATTATTTACCAGCCTCCCCCGAGGAACAACAGATGGCCCAAACTGAAGAAAGAGAACCGGAAGGAAGTTCTACCCACAAAAACACCACAGTAAAGGGACATGAGCAGCTTGTCAAAACAAAGCAAGAAAAAAAAACCTTTGTTTTGTAAACCTGTTACTGAGACCGAATCCAATGCTTGGCCTCCCCTCATGGACATGCTCTGACTCTTGGAAGAGTCACACTCATATGTGAGTGGGAAACAGAGGGTCTAACCAGGCTGGAGAGATAGCCCGCCAGCAGAGTGATTGCTGTGTACGAGCGTGAGGACCTGAGTTCAGTCCCCAAAACCCTCATTTTAAAAGCCAGGTGCAGTAGTGAAAGCTTGTAATCCCAGTGCTGAGGAAGCAAAGATAAATGCTTCCTTGGGGCCTCCGGCCAGCCAGCCTAGCCTGATTGGCAAGCTACGGGCTGAGATACCTTGTCTCACAAAACAAGATTCTGAGGAATGACACCTAGGTTGACTTCTTGCCTACACACACACACACACACACACACACACACACACACACACGCTCATCCCTGCTGGGCTGGATACTCAACCCTTTCTTTCCTACTCTCCCGACTTTCGAATTAAGACACAGCACTCATCCACAGGTTCCCACAATAAAGAGAACCAGCCAGTCCTACTGGTGACAGCAGCTGGAAGGTCCAATTGATGCCCTCTTCAAAGACGGAAGTAGACAGGTGGGGCCTGACCTCAGACATCCCACTTTTACACAACTACTAACTTCCGCTGATTCTCTTTTGCCAAGAGTTGGAAAGGCTTCTAAACAAATTCCCACAGCCTCTTTTAGAAAACATTAAGGAAGGTGAACAACTGTGTGGCTTCCAAATGCCCTCCATGTAGAAAATACAGGTCAAGGTCAGGGAAAACCAAAGTACACAGTCTGAGAGAGACACATGCAACTTGTCTTCATTCACTGACCGCTCCGGATGCTTTCTCAAAGGGCAATGAGTGTGATGTCTGATGAAGTCCTGCATGCATGTGGCACCTTAGTTTTCAAAAGATCACTTCTTTTTCCCCCTTGGATCTTCTCAAAGCCCCATGAGGTGGGTACCATAAATGCTGGCATCTCCTTTGGCAGGTCTGCCAGCCTCCAGGGCACAGAGCAGTTGTTGGAGGGATTCAAGGTGATCAGCTTCGTACAAACCCCAATATCTCCACAGCAGTTTCTTCCCACTGAGTCTGGATGAGGCAGTTAGACAGAGGTGTTCCTTAAGAAGTAGGACATTGAGGTGCTGTTGGAAGTTTATAGAGAGGCAGTGGGTGTCCACTGGCTTGTGGTGGGCTTAGAAATGAAAACCTGGCTTCCCATCCTGGCTCTCATGGGCTCACTATAGCAGTTGGGGGAAATCCTTAAGTCACTCTTGGCTTAGCTGCTCTGCCCATAGCAAAGTCATAATCACAGCTATGTTAGCCCCTGCCTGGGGTGTTTAAAATCACGGGGAATGAAGCATTGGTGTGCACGGTGTTTATGGAGGAATTTTCAGACACCCAGCCTCCAGGGGTGATGCCGTCACGGCTCAATCCCCTTGTCTACAAGGGGTCCAGCTCCAGCTCTTTTTAGTTTCATGTTGGGCACCCATCCCGACATCTCTGCTCCCTTATTGCAAGAAGGCACCAAGGGGACAAGTGCAGCCAGGGTGATCTAAATGAGTCCTTTGTTCTTACTTCCAGGTGACTAGTGAGAAGAAGTGCCATGACCACGGTAGCCATGGGACTGTTAAGTGTAGCTGAAGAGTTTCTCTGGGGTCCTGCAGCCCCTGCAGTCCGGTAGCCCACTTATAAAATAAACACACAGACGCTTATATTATCTAAACTGTTTGGCCTAATGGCTCAGGCTTCTAGTTAGCTGTTCTTATATCTTAAATTAACCCATTTCTATTAATCTATAAGTTGCCACATGGCTCGTGGCTTACCAGTATCCTAACATCTTCTCATGGCGGCGGCTGGCAGCGTCTCTTGTCTCTCAACTCAGCCTACCTGTTCCCAGAATTCTCTTCTTTGCTTGTCCCGCCTATACTTCCAGCCTGGCTACTGGCCAATCAGCATTTTTTTTTTTTTAAATACAGAGCAATATACACAGCAGTTAAGTTCTCTGGCTGATAAATAGAAGTCTTCGCAAGCACCTGATGGACATTTCTCTTTTAGCCTTCATGATAACAGAGTTGGTGCACAGAGCAGCACGTATCTCATGGGATGCCAGAAGGAGTTAAAAAAGGTGGACTTTAGCTACAAGGGATTGAACTGAAGTCCCTATGTATTCCCTAGTCTCTTCTCTGGTCCAAGATCCCCCATCCCTCCCAGTAGACAGATTTCTTTAATGGTGATACTTTAAACAAATACAACAAATGGAAAAAAGTCTTCCCAATTCATGGGGAAAGTCAATCTAGGCCTATAGGTACTCACCCTCTGCTTGTGATAGCAACACATCTTCACAGTGTAATATGGGACAATGCTCCAACTTCATCTCCCACGCACTCTCCAGGCACGTAACTACCCATTGTGAGGTGCCTCTGGAAAGTGCTCTCAGGCATGAAAAAGAGACTTGCAAGGAAACCCCTGCTGTTCCCCCCCCACAAATAGTCTCACCTATGTTTCTAGTTTTTGGTACTACCTTTAAAGTTGAAACAGCTATCATTTGAAACAAGATTCATGCAACTTTAATGAAGGTGTCTTTTCCAAAGTTCTACAATGGCAGCCATGACCGCTGGGAATTTAAATCCAGGGCAGAGTGTTTGTCTAGCATGCAGGAGGCCTTGGGTTCCATCCCTGGCATCACAGAACAGCAACAAAAATTGCCACTCCCACTAGCCTTTGAGTCCCCTGTACTGATTGAATGGTGATGTCATTCTGAGATGCACAGCAGATGCTGAGGTAAAGTGATGGATGGTGTCTGTCATCTACGACTCTGTTAGCAGAAGCTGAATGAATCCATCAAACATCAATGAACCATTCATACCAGAACTGAAACTAGCATAGGGTAGAGTAACCACTAGGTTCCAAGAAAGAGTATCCTGAATAAGGAGTATTCTAGTTAGCTTTAACTGTCAACTGGATAGTCATCTGAGAAGTAGTCTCAACTGAAGGACTGTCTAGGTCAGATTGTCCTGTGGCCATGTCTGGGGGCGTTGTCTTGAGTATTAGTTGATGTAGGAGGACTCGCCTCACTGCGGGTGGCATAATTCCCTAGGCAGGTGACCCTGGGCTGTACAAAATAGCCAGCTAAGCATGAGCGAGTGAGTGAGGCAATAAACATTGTTCCCCTGCTTCTGCTTCAATTTCCTGCTTCAGCTCCCGTCTTGACTTCCTTCAATGATGAATTATGACCCAGAAGTATAAGACAAACACATTCTTTCCTCCCTTAAGTTGCTTTTGTTCAGAGTGTTTTATCACAGCAACAGGGAGAGATTAGAACAGTGACAGAGACTGGAAAAATTCACTAGAACGTAGCTTATTAAATGCCTGGTTGTATGGCTCAGGATACAAAGGATATAGGCGTAGACAGAAAAATAAATCAATGTAAGTGAGTTCTCACAGGGGACGTGCCGTGGAGAGGAGACTAAGTGGATCTTATTAGCTGAGCAAAGAGTTGACGCCAAGGGAGACGGCTTGGTCAGGGGAAGAAAACGAACAGTCCCAGTGACTGGAGCAGAGACAGCCCCAGCTCACACGCTCAGCTTCCAGGGTTTTGATTATGTCGGTGCCGGTTGTCACCTTCAGGACAATGTCAGTTACATGAGACCTTCAATTCTTTATGGTAAAATAGACTTTCGTTAAATGGTTTCCTGACTATAGGCTAATGGAAGTGTTCTGCATGTGTGTAAGGCAGGACACACTGAGATGGGATGAGTAGTAATTGGACTCATAAATTCATTTTCAGTTTCTATAGGTTTAGCGGCCTGTGTTCCTATTGTCGGTTGAGTAGCCTCAGCACAAGGCATGATGGGATAATGTATGCCAGTCCGTCCAACAGCCCTCTCCTGAGGGATGAGAAAGCAGTGTGGGGAGTTTCTATGGAACCAATGTGAAACAGTTGATGACTTACGTCATCTATGCCTCTAGTAGTTGAAACCAGGCAAATCTAGCAAGGGATCACTTGGACCAGGAGTGAAACAAGCTGAGCTGTGGCATTTACACATCCCCAGCACCAGTGCTCCTAACACAGCTGCTCTCAGGCCACGGGCATGACCTCAGAGAATGGGCAAGCAGGAAGAAAGGAATATTGGCATGTCACGGTGATATATTTCTGCCATAGAAGCACAATATGCAAGTGCCGCCAGGACACCAGGCGATGGGGAAATAATTAGGAAGCTGAGTTCTAAGAAGTTCTTAACTTTTTCAGTGTAATTTATTTAATTGTAAGCTTACGTAGTGTGTTCTTTAAAAAGTGGCTTTGTGTATACCAAATAAATCACAGACTTTCTGAAAATGTAGCCTGGGCTCTTGGGAACAAGCAGCAGAGACTGTCAGCATGGCATGCTGTTACTGCATGGGCCTAACACAGGGAAGTGAATCTCGTGGGGACAGTTCAGCGGGGAGGTAGAGAGACATAAAATTCACTCCGTGGAGCCAGGTTCCAAAGAGAGGCAAGAGGAAGAAGCAGCTTCAGAGAGAGTGCGTCAGTTATGGGAGGTGCCGAGGGGACGTGAGCAAAGGGGCAGACTAGCGTGGCCCTTTCGGAAGCCCGAGAGCACCGCACAGTACACACGGTACGGAGGTGAGGGTGGTATTCCTTCAAGGGAAGCAAGGGAAGTGTGATGTTAGAGTTGGGTGCATCAACACTGTGGGAGACTTTGAGCCTGGTGCTCGGGTGCGGGTGGAAGCAGACACATAGGGTCAGTCAGGATGACTCAGAGAACTGGAGGACCAGGGCTGAGCTGAAAACACTGGGGAGCTGGGTGACGCCCTGAGCCTGCTGGATGATGGGGGCGGCCAGGGAGACACACCTGTGGAGATGCTTGGTGGCTGACTGAGGAGACACGGCGTCAGGCTTCAGAGAGAAGGATGCTATGGAAAGAGCCAGCAGGAGTTTCACCCCTGCCTGGGCTGGCAGAGGTCGAGGGGATCAGTTCTGTGGGGACCCGGGAGGCAGAACTTCAGCTCTTGTCCTAATCTGGAAGGGGAGAGGAGGGGGAGAGGAGAAATAGCAGCAGATGGTTCCAGAAGAGAAGCCCCAGTCGGCAGGGAGGAGGACCAGGCGAAAAGGTCCCCAAGACAGGGCCATTTCCAAAGGAGAGGTTGATCAGGTGAATGGGCTCAAATGGGGAAGAGTCGATTGATTTCAGGCTAGGGCTACGCTCTGGGCCGGCTTACCTGGAATGTGTCTCCTCATGACGCCAGGCTTTGCTCATGTGGATCAGGGTGTTTGCATCAAAGAGAAGCACTGTTGGTCAGCATAAATATGTACCAGGAAACCTCAGTGCTCTGAACCAAAGATGAGAAATAGTGGGCCCTTCCCAATGGTCAACAACGACTTAAAAACCCATGATCTAAGCAGCCAGACGCAGAGCACAAGAGGAACAGGAGAGACGTCTCCCGATGCCGGGACATGATTGTGGTTTGTGAGATAATCCGGTGGCCCTATCCAGTCAATTCCTTTGAGAGGATCCTCTACGGCCTAAACGTACTTGTCTGTCACTTGAGATGGGGAAAAAAAGTCATTTATTACATTTTATTTTAGTGGTTATGTGCATGTGCACACAAATGTTCACATGTGGGTCACTACTTGCTGCTCCTACTGCGTTAGTCTTTGGGATTGAACTTGGGTCGTTGCCGTGGTTGACTTCACACGCCTTTACCACTGAGCCATTTCACCAACCTTTAGAGGAAATCTTTTTAAAACGTCCCCAAATAACAAAGATAAAATGCAACCGTCTTCCTGACGGGATGTGCTGCCCATGTACACCATCTATGCCAAACACCAGGAATATCATCCACAGGCTGTTTTCTCGGGTTATACGCGAGTACTGAGCACACTTCAAACCGCGGAAGCCAGTTCAGTTGTGTTCTGGATGCTCTGGCTGTGGCTTACGTTTACTCAGGGGAAAACAAGATGCCAGCCAAGTGGAAAGACAATACCCGACTCATTGTGTTTGACTTAACATAGTTCACAGACACAAAAATGAAGCTTACAGTTTATTTCCAAATTTCCAAATTTTAGTAATTCCACCAATTCTTTTTGCATTTTTTTTTTGCTAAAAAAAAAAATCCAACTTCCATTCTTGCCTTATTTTACAAGGCATTTCATCACTTTTTAGTTTGTCCTTGTATGAGTATGTATATGTCTTTTATTTTGTTTCCAGCCCTCAAAAATCCATGCCCTGCTTTTTCCTGGTGCCTTAGTTGAATGATAAATGTTTCTTTACTCTTCATGCTCTTTATAAAAACCACCCTGCACCCCGCTTCAGTCCTTCTTTACTTCTCCCTTCCTTTCTAATTCTATCTCTTCAGCTACATGAGTTGTTCTGCAATTAGGAAACAGCAGAAAAAAAAAAAACCAAATAAAAATGACAAGATTGTTGGCAGGGCCGTGAGGAAACAGACAGACTCAATTTTACTGGTGACACTGTAAATGGAAAAAACAACAACAACAACAACCAAAGACTTCAGAGCAATTTTGCAGTATGTGACAAGCCATAAAATTCATTCCCTCCCCTTTGACCCAGTAAGTTCTCGAGGGGGAAAATGTCCTGAGGAATAACTCCAAGGAAACAAAAACATATTTGCAAAAAATGTCTCAAGCCTGCCATATATTAAAATGAAAACTGGGAATGGCCCAAGAGCCCAGCTTGAGGAAGTGGTTTAGGGGAATGCACTCCATAATGTAATGGAATATCTCGTGGCCCCCAGGAATGACAATTAGGAGATGGTTAGGAAATCTGGGAGGGATCATGCAAGACCCACTGAGTAGGAAACAGAAGGGGTCAAAGGTCAGAATATGCATCTGCTGCAAGCTGTGCGTCCACCTTGCCTTCCTCGTGGGCCCCTTGGACAAACCCCACTACTGTAGGCAACACACATACCTGAGAAGGGAAAGGCAGTTGGGAGGGAGGGGAAGGCCGCCTTAGTCTGATCTTATCTGATAGCATTTGAATTGCATTCCCAGATCTTCTGTCACCATCGTCCAGGCTGAGACCACTGGCCCTCCCAGCTCATGGCTGTCTCACGGTGTAAGCATCTACCCAGCCACTTGCTATGGGAGAGTCAGTAGAGTGAGACAGACTGGTGGTCTGGCCCCTTGTCCTGCGACTGTCACTCAAGAGCAAATTGTCAGGAGAGAGTGTAGTTTCTTATTAAATGAGGAGCACCAAATGCAGGACCAGTGAGCGTGAACACACCACCACAAGATCCCTGTCATCTCAGAGACGTAAACACAGCTCTTCTGTCTGTGCCCTGTAGGCTTTCCTCTGCTGGGGCTGTGGAACCCAAACCATCTCCTCCTTGAGGTTCCACTTTATCACGGTTCTCTCTGCCTCCTGAAACCCCACTGCCATCCCCAGTGGCTCCTTCCTCCATCACCCCCGATCTTAACACACATACAATGGACGTTCCATCGGTTTAGACGGTGGGCTGCTAATGAAGGCCTAACCCCCACCCTCTGGGGAGAAATCCCCTGGGTTGTTCTGGTTGCCAATGGCCCTGATGTAACTACTCTGCTGCAGTTGAGCTCAAGGTGCCAACCTGACGAGGTTGAACAGAGAAGAGATGCATGACAACGCACAGCTGAGTGACATTCAGGCCACAGCTACAGACAGTGATAAAATGGATAAGAAAACGAAGAGCTTTGAATATTTATTATCTTCACTTTTAAACAAAACTTATTGCATTGTAAGCTTACAAAATCTGGTTTTTACAACATTTTAAATACCAGCTCATGAAATTCCTAAACTGTCAACAGTCAGAGCTTGCAAGCGAGCTCTGACCCTCCACTCCAGCACAATGACACATCTTGCCACTAAAATCTGGTCCATAACACAATTGGCGAAGGACTTGTTCATCTTTGGAGACTGCCCCTCTTAGAGGAGAGGTCTCCTCCGACGGGCCGTGGACAGCATCCTGGGGAGGCTGACATTTCTAGCCAACCTTCCCTGCCTGCTTTAGTCCTACCGTCCTCTCCCATCCTCTCTGCAGATTTTTGCATGTCACAGGTGCATGCTTCACTGGTGTACCGTCCAATCTTCCCCAAGTGACCTCATTCACCACTAACGCAGCCGACAAGGAGACCTGGAATGAGCGCTCTATTGGTCTATTTTTCATGGCTGTAATAAAATGCCTGAGTGCCCGCTCTATGAAGAAAAGAAGTTTATTTTGTGCACAGTTTTCGAGGTGGACTTTCCAAGATTAAACAGATAAATGTGCACACGTGACAGTGACTTCGAATGGGCAGGGTGGTGGTGTGGGGAGTTTTGGGCCGGCTGGGGGAGTGGCAGAAAAGGAAACCTGAGCGGGGGAAAGACTGGGCCAGCCTGTGAAAAGGGTTCAGCTAACATCAAAAAATGAGGCAAATTTATCGAGGTTTTGGAAGATTGATAAAATCCTTCAAGCGACTGACCAAGACACCGAGGTAAACAGATGAGGGAGTCTACTTCTGTCTGTCGTACACGCTTTTCCCTTTCGCCTGAACACTCCCTCGGCTGGGGATGCATCCCCTTCGCTTCTCTGTCGGGGGTGCGGGGGGGGGGGGGAGCAGGGTCCATTCGGAAGTCTCCTGCAGTCCTCTGCCACCCTGTGCCTCAGGGAGCCTCCCCTTCTCAGCGCTCCCACAGCCCTTCACTGCCAACGCCTTACTGAGCACCTGATGTATACTAGAACTCTTTCAGAGAAGGGGCTAGGGGACAAACAGACTTAAGTCCCTACCCTCATGGGGACAAACGGATACAAAGCCCAGAAATGATTTCAAATGAAAGCACTGGATGCTGGAATAAAAACGTCAAATAAAGCAGTGGGAAGTGGGGTGGGGGAAGGGCTCCTGTGTGCTCAGCATGGCAGCCTGTAGGGCTACCGTAGCAAAATGCCAGCTTAAATGAGAGATGTGTCCCCCACTGTTCTGGAGAGGAGAAGTCTGAGATCAAGAGGTCGGCAGGGCGAGGGATTTTTTTTCTGCAGCCTCTGCCCATCTCCCTGCGTCCCTCTTCCTCTGTGAGCTCATTTGCAGGTGTCCCATCGGGAGTCTGTTGCCGCTCCTTCCGAGGGCTCCAGTCACTCTGTCAAGGACCTGTGACCTCACAGCCCTGTTACAAGGGCTCTCTATCCAAAACTAGTTGCAGTCTGAGGTTCTAGGGACAAGGACTTCAATATATAGATTTGACAGAGACAGCTCAGTCCACAAAAGCAGGGGACATCCTCCCCCGCCTCAGGGTGACAATTTCGGACACACCATGATGAATCCAAGTCTCTGTGCCACACGCTCCTCTCCATTAGTCGTGACAGGGCATTTAGGGATCAGGTCTCATGTCTTTGTCCCATGTCCCCCAGCTTATCTGAAGTAAGTATTTATTAAATGAACAAATAACTTTTATAGAGAAATTGAGTTTCAAATTCCAGCAGTCTTTTGTTCCCTTAGCAGAGAACCTCTGGCCAGTCAGCAACGTGCCCAGTTTGGGAACAATTGCTATCAAGCCACCTGAGCGGCTCGTGATGCATTCCACACTAATTTTTCCAGTGAGCTCCGAACTGTATCCAGCCACCTGACAGGAACACCCAAATTATATCTGACTTCCCAGTTTTGCAAGTTTGAGGATTATTTCCGGCTTGGAAGCTATTCAGGTCCAAGAATATCAATGGTAGCATCTGTAAGCAGAGTTAATTTATTGCTCCATCTGCGCCATTCATGAACACACCCATTGGAACTCCCAGGAAAAGGAGGTTGTGGGTTGAACCCTCAGTCAGAGGAGCAGTAGGCAGGTGGGCTCCCATTGGGGAAATGCATCGGGCAATGGCTAAGGGAGAGACACAGTCAGGAGACAGACACCGCCTTCTTCACACCCTCAGAGAAAACACAGCAGAAGGGCCAGGAATGGCCCGGGGAAGGTGCATCCTTCTGCTTTAAAGTGGAGAGTGGGCTCCTGCATTTCACAGGTACCATCTTATCCATGGGCTCTTGGGCTCCTTAAGTATCATTTTTTGTTTGAGTGGGAAAAGTAGCACCTATCCTTTCATTGTGAACACAAGTATAGGTTACATTATCAGAAAATACAATTTCTGGCCTTAATTTCAGTACTTATCTTATATACATTTATTCTCAATGAATTCCAATTTGTGTGTCTGCATGCACACACACACACACACACACACACGCACACACGCACGCACGCACGCACGCACACACGCGTTTTATACATGCTTCCACATTTCTGAAAGGAAAGGATTTGGGCAATTTACAAAATCACTTAAGATGTAACAAGATCACACGACTTAAAGATGAGATGAACTTTTGCATAACAACCACTACCAGATCTTTCTCACTGAGATTTGCTGAAGCTTACATGAACCCTGTGCAGAAGGACTTAGCGACCCAGTGGAAACAATGCTGCTCACGGGAGCCCGGGTTGGGGTCTCTGAGGGTCGGGAAGTTTGCACCCCATGTTTCAGACACTGTTCTGCCTAACAAATGAGGAAATGATTTTCTTTGTGGTGAGCAGTAGGGAGGTTCTGCAGACTCTTAACGTTGGTGTAAGACATCCAACTTCTACAGCAAGTCCGGAATGTCTCGGTATCACTATGACGGACAGTGGAGGTGGGGCAGAGGACTGAGCGTTTGAAACATTCCCACATAAGACAGCTACTCCCATTCCAGACAGCTACTCCCATTCCAGACAGACAGCTACTCCCATTCCAGACAGCTATTCCCGTTCCAGACAGCTACTCCCATTCCAGGCAGCTACTCCCATTCCAGACAGACAGCTACTCCCATTCCAGACATCTACTCCCATTCCAGACAGCTACTTCCATTCCAGACAGCTACTCCCATTCCAGACAGCTACTCCCATTTCTCTTCTTACTGGGTCTTCGAGGAATGGGGAATGTGGGGAGCAGTTAGGAGAGACACAACAGCAGAATCCACAGCAGTGAGACCTCCAGTGCCACACAAACCCGTCCATCACCGATGTCCACAGGCAGTAGACTAGCGGCAGAATCGGATGTGGCGTCCAGAGCGCTGGCCTGGCCTCTGAGTGGCCTGCTTGACTAGCTCTGTCACTCAACTTCTTGGGACCTAACTGTGCAAGGTGTTTGTTGTCTCAGTGGCGTTCTGAAGTCAGTGAGTCACACAAGAGCCTCTGAGACAATCCCCTTTGAGTCCCACAGCATCGATGAAGAATGATCAGCAGCTGGAAGGAGAACCCTGCTCTGTGGGAGGCCCAGAGCTTATTCCTGCTGCCATCCCAGGGGCCCTGAGGACTAATTTCCAGGCTCTGCCTCCATATTAGTTACTTTTCTTATTGCTATGATGGAGCAATGTCAGGAAAGATACTTATTCTGGCTTCCAGTCTGAAAGCACAGTCCATCATGGTGGGGAAATCCTGGTGGCAGGAGTTTGAGGAAGTTGCCCTCATTGTCTGCAGTGGGGGAAGCAGGGGATGATGGGTACTGGGGGAAGCAGGGGATGATGGATGCTGGGGAAGCAGGGGATGATGGGTACTGGGGGAAGCAGGGGATGATGGGTACTGGGGGAAGCAGGGGATGATGGGTACTAGTGTTCAACTCACACTCTCCTTTTCATTCAGGCCAGGATCCCAGCCTGCGGAGCAGGGCTACCTACCATCAGTGCTGGTCTTCCTGTGTCAGAACCTAATCTACAAACTCCACCACAGGCACACCCAGAGATTTGTCTCCTGGCAATTCTAGATCCTGTCAAGTTGACAGTCAATATAAACCATCACAGATCCACCCCTCTCCAAGGCTTATCTAGAGTTCCCATGGTTTTTCAAGTCTTTGCCCTGAATTGCTCTCTTCTCCTCAGGATGAGGAGTCTGTGTGTATCATTCATTTGTTTGCTTTGGAAAACTCACCTTCTCTCCATGGCGGTTTGCAAACTCTTAGTCCTTTCTGGTTACTGTGAAAGGGGCCATTGGGTGGGTAGAACCCATGTGTGACTGGAAGCCTGAGACTGGTGTGCCAGCCTGGTGGAGTTGTCTTGAGGACTCTCTTCTGGGTTGTGAATGGCTGACTCCTTCTGGGTTCTTATGAAGAGGAAGGGACACAAATGTTCTGCAATCGTTTTATAAGGCATCAATCTCAGTTACCCTGGTGAATTAACCTCCTGCTCAAAGCCCCATCTCCAAATGCTGCCACACTCGGAGCAAAGTCTTCAACATGTGTCTGGAGTGACAGTGACACTAACGTTTAGTCTATGGCACAAACTGACATTATGAAAATCGGAGGGATTTCATCTAAAATATGACCTGTTTGACTTCTTTTAACATGAGCCACTTATGAGCCCTCACTAATCTTTACCTTTATTTTTTCCTAATTTTCTATATTTACTATTTTTTACTGTTTTCAAACTTACCACTAAACAAAGAAATCTTCTAGGACTTCTTGAAAACAAGTGAATTGAACACATAAGTTTGGGAACCATATGTGCGCGTGCGCGCGCGCGTGTGTTTTCTAGAAGAGGAACGTGGCCTCCTTGCCTCCTCGATCCTGACAGCTAGCAGAGACCAAGGAGTTTTGTACAGACAGTGGCTGTGGGTTCCACGGATGCTCACCATAGTGTTCAAATTGAGGTCCAGAGAGAGGAGAAGATACAAGTAGAAGCCTACATCCTGGGAAGTATGGCAGGAAGATTCTTGACTAGACCATCTCCACCACTAATACGTGGACACTGATGTTCCAACCAGAGAGTCTTCCTGGACCCGTGAGGTGGCCACTGCACACAGAGCCTGGACAGCCCCTTCCCTGTGCCCCTCTGCTCAGCTGTCCAAGATCTGAGGATAAGGAGACCAAGAGTGAGCCAAGAGAAGTACCTCTCTCCTTACCTGTCCCCAGCTTAGGACTTCCACGTGGCTGGACCCACCTGATTCTGTTCCTCAAACCCTTTGGGTTTCCCAAACCTTGGATTTTCACTACAGTGCTCAAACTGGTTTTTCAGGCTGTGATGTATCTCTCTATTAGAGCCAAGTGGCTGCACAGGTTTTTGTTTGGTTGTTTTGGTTTGGTGGTGGTGGTGTTTTGTTTATGTGAACAGGGTAACCACTCAGAGGCAGGAGCTACACCATTCTTTTGTGTGTGGATTCTGCCAACGGTTACTGAGCATGTATCAGGCACTGGTCTGGTATCTGGATTTCCACTCTGTAGCTAAACAGACCTGGTCTAACCTTCTTGGAACTTGGATTATGGTGGGAGGGTGGAGCTACAAATGTAAGCATGCATCTGTGGTGAGCATCAAGAGAGAGAGTGGGGATTGGGGATTTAGCTCAGTGGTAGAGCGCTTGCCTAGCAAGCGCAAGGCCCTGGGTTCAGTCCTCAGCTCTGAAAAAAAGAAAGAAAGAAAGAAAGAAAGAAAGAAAGAGAGAGAGAGAGAGAGAGAGAGAGAGAGAGAGAGAGAGAGAAAAGAAAGAAAAGAAAAGAAAAGAAAAAGAAAAAAGAGAGGCTGAGAGACCAGCAACTGAACAGGAGCAGCCGTTATGCCTGGTAAGGACCGGGGTTGGAAACACAGAGCAGAGGACAATGGAAGTGAGGGGTGCTTTGATTCCATGGGGAGGAGTCAGGAGAGGCCGCAGTGAGGGAGGCCCCTGAAAGACAGAGCAAGGCAGACTAGCCCCAGCCGGCCAATTCAGGGAAAGGCTGGTAGAGCCTGGCTGAGCCAGTGCCACAAAGGGATTGGGGGTGTGAGAAGAGAAGGGGGGGGCTGGATCACACAGGGCCCGCAGGGAGTCGGGAGGGCTCTGTTCTAAGCCATCTGTGGTGGGAGCACCTGAGGGACTGGGGGCAGGGTTGTAAGCTGAATTCGTTCCTCCTCTTGGTCACTCTGGCTATCAAAAAGGAAGCTACAGATAGATTCGGTCACAAGCGTGGATGGTAAGACAGGCAAGAGGCTAACAAGGCTCCGGGTGAGAGCCGTTAATGCCAGACCTGGGCTGGAGCAGTGGAGACGAGGGAAGCCCACACACTGCGAACACACCATGGCAGCCGGCGGAAGAGCCAACAGACGGTAACAGAGGTTAGAGGCTTTCAGAGGAAGATAACGGGAGCCACATTGGAGACGCGAAGGTTTCTGAGCCACGAGGGCTCTGGGTGGAAGTATCTGAAAGACGCTTAGGTAAGAGTGTCACTGGGCTCAAAGGAGCGTTGAGACTTCATCCTCCGTGGTTCCTGTGAGGCCCACATGCCCAGTCACCAGACCTCAGACACGCAAATGAGTCTGCCATTCACCCGGAGGCACAAGAAGCCCTCACTGTAGGAAGGCTAGCTGCACTTTCTCAACGTCCAAATCCAACTATAACACTGCTGTTAATCGTCAAGAGTGAACCAAAAGAGTTAAATACATAGAGAGGATCACGATCTCTCAATTTATCCCCAAGCTTCCTCCCATATTAAAAGTTTGGATACTCGGGTCCCAGTATAATAAAATCTGGATTAAGTTGTAGAAGAGCTTAATGGAGCCAAGTCACCATGCCAAGTTTCAGTTAATACATTTTAAATGAAAACACACCAGCGAGATTTAGAACAAGGGTCAGGAATCATAAAGCAAATACCACAAAAATAATTCTTCATTGTGAAATGAAGGGTGTTATGCCCCTGGGAGTCTAAGATCGCTTTTCAATCAATCTTTTCACTTGGAGACAATTAGCAAAGCCCCGGCAGGCTCTGCTCATGCCCTGAATGAAGCAAAGAGGAGAAAAGCCAGGAAGTAAAGCCAGGAACTTATCCACCTTCGTTTCTAAACTTGGCTCTGAGCTTTAGCAAGGTATTATTGCCTCAGTTGGAGGGATACGATGGACAGGCCTGCAACCGGGCAAGAGGAGAGAGTTAGTGCCCTGAGAACAAAGAATCTGGTTGTGCAAGCATGGAGAACCTTCTAGAAGCTAAATGAATCTCAGGTCTCGGGGAACACTCTGTTCTCTGAAGGTCACAGGTGCTGGGTCTACTGTCCGCAGTGAATCCACTTCCTGGCCCTCTCTCTGACCCCAAGCTCATCTCCAGCTCTTCCAGAGAACAGTGCCACCCACAGAGGAGGCGATCCTGCAACCGCTCTCCTCTGCTAAGGTGAAGGGCCATGCTGTCCTCTGTCAACATTGTCCTTCCTGCAGGCTCGGTCCTTCCAAACTGCCCCAGGTGTTCTGTGTTCCTAGATGACTCTGGGACACGACAGCCCAAAGTCCAAGGCATCGGAGAGCCCCTCACGTCTACACCCACAGAGTGGTGACTAACCGAACCGTCCTGTGGGGGTGGGCACACTGTCAGGAGCCTAGGCCGGTGTCTTTCTTCCATCTCAGCTGTTCTGATGTCCCAGACAAACACAGGAAGCAGCACGTTACCAGCCCTATGACCCGGAAACTATCCCCTCCCTACCACACTCCCCCACGACCTCAGAGAGGCTGTGTCTCCTCGTGGTTCACTTGGACCTTTTGGTAAAGTCCACAGCTTTTCCCTGCAGGGTTCTTGGTGACCTCCCATACCACCATCCTTACCCTCTTTGTCTCCGAGGTTGGCTGATATTCCCAGGCGGCCAGGGAGTGGCCAGCTGTTTACCAACTTGCCTACCTCCTGTGGACCTCAGTGATAAGCACTTGCCACTCACCCCCATGTCAAAGCTCCTTGAAGGTGTGGACACATGTTCTTTCATATTAGAACCCAGAAAAATCCATCATGAACAAATGCACCAATGAGTTTCTATGTTGGCGGGTGTGTGTGTGTGTGTGTTGGGGAGGGGTCGGTTGACTCTCTCAGCAAAGCAGATAGGAGTTACTACAGCTAACGTGCCTGGTAGCTCAGCTTCTGTAACAGACGCTGTAGTCGTCACCTCAGCGCTAGAATGAACACGACGCACATCTGTACCGAAATTTAGCACGATCTCATATTCTAGACTCCTCTGTATCCAAAGCAGCTACATCTGTCTGCCCTAAATGGGGGGGGGGGGTTGTTCTTAGTGAACACGGGGCTGCTCCACAGGCTGGCCTGGGAGCTGTACTCACGTTGGCATCAATACTCTGGTCTCAAAACCACAGGTGAACCCAGGTGGGGAGAGAAATGAGGTGAGAGAACACATTCCTGAGGGTTCCTGCAAGCCAGAGCATGCGCAGTTCAAAGCCAGCCAGAAGAACAAAAGAGAGGAGTCAGGGCCTAGCATGGCTGACTGTCAGCCTCACAGTTGGACAAATGGACCATGGCTAGCAGTCTCCAGGCCAACACATTAGTATCATTTATCCTAATTAAGCCCGCTCTGAAGGGGGCCGGGGTCTGGCTGTGATGCATTTGTGAAGCGCTTTGGGAAGCCAAGCAGCTTTGTAGCCACCATGTCTGCTCAGAGAAAATAAACAATAATCGGCAAGTTGGCCCTGGATAGCAACCTAAATTTTTAGAGAAGTCCTTTTCCAGGGTTGGATCAGTGTTTTTCTTCATTTTTTTTTTCTTCATTTTTATACACATTACTGCTGCTGGCCTCCAGCCAGGTCTCTTCTGCCAAGAGAGGGAAAAGAATGAGAAAAATCTAGAGAAAAATATTTTGTTTTTTACATTTTTAAACTAACCAGAAGGTGTGAAGAGTATAGGCAGAGGGAAAGGAAAGAGATGTGTGCTTGTAGAGTAGAGAGATGTCGCGGAGGAAGTGCATCTCACACTCAGAGGTTTATCTACGTGGGATATAGAAGAGAGGAAGGGGACCCATGGGCAAAGTCCACATTTCAAGTCAGGAGTGTGCATGAATGTTGGAACCAACAGTGGATGGTGGGGGCGGCATCTGGATCAGGTTGCTACTTTTTGTTTTTGTTTTTTCTTGTGTGTGTGTGTGTGTGTGTGTGTGTGTGTGTGTGTGTGTGTGTTTTGTTTTGTTTTGTTTGAGACAGGGTTTCTCTGTGTAGTTTTGGTGCCTGTTCTGGACCTCTCTCTGTAGCCCAGGCTGGCCTCGAACTAACGGAGATCCGCCTGACTCTGCCTCCTGAGTGCTGGAATTAATGGCGTGTGCCACCGCCGCCCCGCTGGTTGCTACTTTGAATTTCTTCTTCAGGCAGAGTCTGCTTTTGTAGCTCATTCTACCCTTAAACTTGTGATCCTCCTGCCTCAGTCTCTGGGAGTGCTGGGATTCTAGATGAGTTGCTGCTCTAATCGCTTGCTTGGAGCTCGTGCTCAGGATCTCTAAGGCGCACATGGGAGAGTATGCATACACTGTTTCTCAGTCTGGAGCCTCCTCCAAGACCACTTCTCACAGACCAGTCTTCTCCAGTCACAGAATGGATTTTCGCTCTATTGTTTATCTACCCAAATCATTCACCAGTCTTACTTCTGTGAACTGGGAACTCTCTGGAATAGTCTGGCTCTCTTCAATCTGTCCCATCATCTGAAAACCCACTTCCTGAAGCTGGAGAGGAGGCTCGGTTGTTAAGCACACTTGCGACTCTTGCAGAGGACCCAGGTTCTGTTCCCAACGCCCACATGGTGGCTCACAACCATCTGCAACTCTAGTTCACGGGGATTGGATGGCCTCTTAGAGCCTTCGAAGGCACCAGGTACACATGCAATAAATACAGATATATGTACACACGCAATAAATACAGATATATGTACACATGCAATAAATACAGATATGTGGAGGCAAACATTCATAGATACAATTTTTTAATAAAAAATGCATTTTCTGGGATTTATATTCAACCCACCCCTCATACATGTCACCAGCCTACCCCACATTCTGCAGCTATTGACAAGTGAAGCTCGCCTCTTCATCTAAGTCAAGGTCAGAACACGTGACTACCAGTGTTGCCGTGATATTACAGTTGCCTGGGCTAAGAAACAACAAATGAAAGATAAGAGACGCAGGAGGGGACTGGCTGGGAGGAGAATTCGTTTGCTCTTGTAAATGATAAGCACAAAGTGATAGTATGTTAGAGACGCCTAGAGCGTGTCTAAGTGGCCATAACAACGGGACCCGTAGAACCCGAGTCTACAGCTCGAAAGCTGGGTTTGGGGGTACATTCTGAGAGTCATTGGACAAAGAGTTACCATCTGAGCCCACAGTGGTGCTCTGTGTGGAGGGTTTTAGTCCCTACCACATTAGCTGCTTTTTCTGTAACCGTGAACAGATGCCCAGGAGAACAGTTCAAGGGGGCAAGAGTATATCTGGGCTCACGGTTTCAGAGAAGATGGTTGCTTGGTCCCACGGGCTCAGAGAGGGCATCGTGGTGGGGGCAGCATGTGGCAGAGACGTGTTCACTTCATGGTGGGCATGAAGTAGAGAGAGCAGGGAAACGAAGGGTCAGGTTCAAGGAACCAACAAGGACTCATACCCAGTGGCTACTTCCTCCATCCAAAATAGTGCTCACCCTCCGGGGACTGTGCTTTTAACTCCTCTGGGGAGACACTCCATACTGAATTGTAACGCCCACCTACAGTTTATCTATATTTGCATTCGTGTATGCATTATCATCTTTCATCTCTGCATTCGGGATGCATGCCCCACCCACGGTCACAACGCCATTGCTTCAGTACCTCTCCTAGCAACCCTGTTCTGATTAGCAACGGCGCTCCTGTATCTTCCACTGTCTTCTAGTAACGATTCTTAATCTTCAGTCTACAAACATGTCCAGATTGCCTATATCTTTAAAAACAACAAATTAATTAACTGAAAAAAGGAGAGAGGGGAAACTCTCCACCTCTGACCCTGGCTCTCCCCCGGTCACTGCCTTGTTTTCATGCTCTTGGCTTTCCCAAGAGGGAAAGAGGTTTGCCTGGAAGAGGAATAGATACTCGGTGTATTTACTTCCTCATTTCCCATCAGTGGCTCTTGCCGGGGTCACTGATAATCTCAGCGTCTCCAAACCCACAGGATTTGCTTCAGTTCTAATGTCATTAGCCATTTCTCTGTCCAACACTGCTATTTCTTGAGAGTCGCTGGCCCCTGGCCTCCGTGGCTCCTCTTTTCTGCTTCTCATTATTCATCTTTGATCTGTCCTTGAGAACTCTCCTGTGACCACCACACTAGAATTCCCCACAGTTTAAGCCTCAGGCCACATCTCCTCTCCCATGCATAAAGCCATCCCCTGGGAGGTGCTATCAGGGAGTCATAATGTAATTCCATTATCTTCAGAGAACACCTTCCACACGATTTCATTTCTTTCCGTTTGTGACTCATTTCATGCTTCAGAACATGATGTATCTTAATGAATATCCCATCTACCAATAAAAGGAATAAGTATTCTGCTGCCATGAGGAGCATGCCATAAACGTCTATGATATCACAGTGTTGATATATTGTTCAGTCTCC
The DNA here is from genome assembly GCF_049852395.1 of Peromyscus maniculatus bairdii. NCBI lineage: Eukaryota > Metazoa > Chordata > Mammalia > Rodentia > Cricetidae > Peromyscus > Peromyscus maniculatus. The sequence continues at coordinate 81,545,538 of NC_134863.1, read as the reverse complement.
TGAACGTATTGATTTTTCTCTATCAATTAAGACAGGAGCTGTTGACATCTTCAGCTGTAATTATGAACATCTCTTTCTCTTTTCAGGGGTTCCTCCTTATTTCTTCAGCTTGGCTATTGATGAATATGCATCTGAAGTTGTTTATCTGCTTTCTAAATTGAAACTTTATTATTATTACTAAGTCTTTCTCTTTATCTATGGGAGCATTACATCTTCGAAATCTACTCCAGGGCCGGGGAGATGGTGCAGTGGGTAACAGTGCTTGCTGACATCTGACATTCAAGCCCCTTCCTTCCACTGTCTTCTGTGACAGGCTGAGAGGCATCAGCTGACCAGGCAGATAGTAAGTTGTCACAGTTGGTCATCACTGTCAACCCTGGTCTCATCAGATCAGCCACGGCTGTGATCTGAAACATCAGCTTTCTGCCTTGGCTGGCACTCTGGAAGAACCCGTGGGATTTCACTCCAGCCCCTTGACATTTTCCAAAGGTTTTCAAAGTAAACAGCCTGAAACAATTTAATTTCAGTGCTTTGAAATCGAGCTATGATAAGTGGAGTTGAAGAATGCACATCACATTCTAGATGGACATGAAATCATTCCTAAAGGAAACTGTCAGAATATAAAGGACACATACTTGACTTTCAGTTAGCACTGAGAGGCGAGCCCATAATGAAGACAAATTAGAACATGTATTAAGTAGTGATGCGGTAGGAACCAACGTCCCTGGGAAACTAGGTCTGTATCCTTTTCTGTGTGCTTTCTCCCCAGGACCAGATTAACACACAAGGAAGGAGCTGAATAGCTATTTGGCACAGTACAAAGAGAACTATGAAGGTACAGATGCTTACTGAGAAAACCGCCCACACCTTGCTCTCATTAAAGATTAATACCACTGGTTAATCACTACTCTGTTCTTTTCCTTTGCCTTTTTTTTAGGCGCTGTACGTCTGGGTAAAACCTTGAATGACCACAAAGAGCCATATCCAAATCTGTAGACAGAGGTCTTGGGCTGGCATCTGCATGTGGCAATGGTGCAGATTTTATCTGGGCTCTCGTTGGAGAGAGATGATGTAGACATCTTGCTAGGAGAGGGGAGGTGTCTTTTAGCAGGAAGTGTGGGCAGAAGGATGCATGCGTGCATGCATGCAGTGAGATGGTGTCACAGGATGTTGTCAGCATCCGTTTTGTCTTCTTTTTCTATCTGACAACCTGATTCCCTGAAGGTCTTCTCTTCTAATCATGGGATTGTGGAAAGAAAGACAATCCCAGCAACCCAGAGACATCTTGAGCATGAAATTGGACAGTCAAAACAGTCTCTCCTGATCAAAGGATCTGATTATTGGAAACAGAAGGGCGACTTCAAGTGTGAGACTTTCCCTGACATTCAATTTTCTTGTCTTTACATGTGTGATGCATGCAGTTTGTGTATGTGTGTGGGGGGGTATATGGTGTTTGTGTGTGTTTGTGCATGTACAGGTACATCTGTGTGTGTGCAGGTATACACTGACATTGCTCATGTAAGCAGAGACCAAAGGTCAACCACAGCCGAGCTTACTCCTCAGGCACCATCCACATTTTTTAAGGATGTCAATAACATTTATTAGAATTATACAAATATTCCTTCTCAAAGCAAACTCTAATGGATCCGGCATTCCTTGAGAACAGCAGCTTCTACACATTTATCCTGAATGTCGAATAAGTGAGAGGACATCGGATCTAGAAGAGACCACAAGAGGAAGGCCCAGAGCAGTGGTGTCTCCACACTGTGTATCAACAGCAATATTGATATGACGATAATGAGATGCATATATATGCACTATGAATATTGTTTTCATAACTATCCTTTCATTGAGTTGTAATGGTTCAGGGAGACTTAAGACATCTACTAATAATTCCAAATTTAAAAATAAAAAATGCAGAGACAAAAGAGCATGGCAATTTTATTAATTGGGGAAAGTGGGATTGGAAAGAAATTTGACTTTCAGTAAATTTCACAAGCGAATACTTTACTTCCTGGGTGACTTGCTCAGGTCAGTCTAGCACTTCACAATTTCCTCATTCAGCTGGCACATGTTTTTTTTTTTGGTTTTCCGAGACAGGGTTTCTCTTGTGTAGCTTTGCGCCTTTCCTGGATCTCACTTGGTAGCCCAGGCTGGCCTCGAACTCACAGAGATCCGTCTGCCTCTGCCTCCCGAGTGCTGGGATTAAAGGCGTGCGCCACCACCGCCCGGCAGCTGGCACATGTTTATTAGTCCCCATATTCTAACAGGGACTTTCACCGACCTTGAACTTGTGAATTTGGCTAGGGTGGCTGGCCACTGAGTCCCAGGCAGCAGCCTATCTCTGTCCTCCAGTGCAGACCGCCACGCCTGGTATTTTTTGACCCAGGTTCTGGGGACCAAATGCATGTCCTTGTGCCTGCAAGACAAGCACTCTGCCAACTGAGCATCTCCCCAGCCCTTATCCTGGTGTTTTCCCACTTAAGTTACAGTAAAATCTCTCCGGAGAGCGGCAGGATCAGATGTAGGCTGTCGGAAGCAAAGTGCTAACTGAACGCACTCGGAGATGAGAGGAATCTTTCTCACACTATCACCGGAAGGTCACACAATCCCAGCACTGTTCTCAGCCGATACAGTCATCATCCACAGTTGCACAGGTGTCAATCAAATTTCCTCTTGCTGTGCAAATACTTGAGAGCAACAATTCCAAGGAGGAAAGGATTATTTGGGGGTTTCAATCCAGCACAGCGAGAGGACATAGAACAGAGTGGGCAGCATTATGGCAGCCAAGAAAAAATGCTCATGTCAGAAGGCTTCTCCTCTCCATTTTACTTTAGCCAATCCCTGGTCTATGAAATGGCACCTACCATGCTGGGGGAGATAATCTCCCCATAGTCTTTTCTGAAAACATCATCACAGGCAGGCACACCCAGAACAAAACTTTACCAACACCCTAGATCATGCTCAACCCCAATCAAGCAGACAATCGTGATTAACCATCACAGCAGGTGAACTTTGAAAACTTATACGTGTGTAATGGAACTGAAAAGTCACAGGGCTGAGTTGGCTCAGCGGTTAAGAGCATCAGAGGACCAGAGTTCCATTCCCAGAATTCACCTCAGGAGGCTCACAGCCATCTGTCACTCCAGTTGCAGGGGAATCTGATGCCTCTGGTCTCTGAGGACACTGCACTCACATTCACATACCCCATAAGACACACACATGTATATATATATATAATATTATAATATAAATATAATAACATATAATTTATATATAATATAAATATTAAATATAATGTGAATGTATTTTATATATTCTTAAATTACATAAGTGAATGACAGGTGATAAGAGCTAGGTGAGAATGGATGGTTATAGGCAACAAAAGAGAGAACTCCAGAATGATCTGTGGAAATACACACACACACACACACACACACACACACACACACACACACACACAACCTTACTTGTCCATTGAGGGGACCTGGACACAATGAATGATGTGTACCCTATTCCCAGATTCTGCCTTAATCACATCCTCCAGTAAAGGGAACTAGAGCTCCCTGGAGGAGCGAGTGTCCTTAGGAATGGGACAAGAACCGTATGAGGAGGGCCCGGGGCATCTTGTACCACAGCTGTGCGGAAGTGTGCTCAAGTTGAAACATAACTGAAAGCCTGCATTGTCAGAGTTGTGTAAGACAGACACCACGAGGAATGAAAGAGCTCCTGACGGCCAAAGCTGTGACAGCCAACATTTAAAAACGGCCTTAGGTCATCATCTCATGAATACAATAAATATCAGCAAACCCATACTGATCCGAGGAAATGATCAAATGAGCGGGTGGGAGAGGAGAGACAGATTTCTCACACAGAATATTTTAAATTTTTAAAATTACATTGTGTGTGTGTGTGTGTGTGTGTGTGTGTGTGTGTGTGTGTTGTGTCCAACACACACATATGTGGAGATCAGAGGACAACTTGCAGTTCTCTCCCAAGTGGTTCTTGGAGCTTGAACTTGGGCCGTCAGACTTGGCGGCAAACACCTTTACCTACTGCGCCATCTTGCCTGCGCTCTAGTGCAGAATTCTGAACAGTTTACAGAGAGCGGCACACCTCTCCCGACAGTGGGGCGTGGCTCCCTGCTTTCCAAACACGGGCTGCGTGCAGTGATCTCCTTCCAAAGACTCCAACATGGAAGAAAGAAAGAAAGAAAGAAAGAAAGAAAGAAAGAAAGAAAGAAAGAAAGAAAGAAAGAAAGAAAGAAAGAAAGAAAGAAAGAAAGAAAGAGGAAGGAGGGAGGGAGGAAGGAAGGAAGGAAGGAAGGAAGGAAGGAAGGAAGGAAAGAAAGAAAGAAAGAAAGAAAGGAAGGAAGGAAGGAAGGAAGGAAGGAAGAAAGAAAGAAAGAAAGAAAGAAAGAAAGAAAGAAAGAAAGAAAGAAAGAAAGAAAGAAAGAAAGAAAGAAAGAAAGAAAGAAAGAAAGAAAGAAAGAAAGAACTTACAGTGCAGACACCTGGAGGATACTCCCTCAGACACATGACCAGGCTCAAAATCAACGTGACAAGTCATGGTGGCTGCATTGTAAGATGATATGATGAGGAGGAGAATGTTTACCCTGTGGTTTTCCCCTCTCAAATCCTACAGCCCTAAAATGGGAGAAGCTGACCCAACCACGAGAAGCCAAGAAGGTGCGTGGATTAAATTCAGTGTGGTGTCATGAGTGGGGTCCTGGGGTGAGTGTTAGGAGAATCTGAGACCATTGGAATGAAGCGTGGCTTCAGCTCAGCATAACGCATCAATGTCAGCCGGCTCTGTGTGTCAGACGCACCACTGATGTAAGATGTCAGTACGAGGGGAGCCCAGGTGTGGTGTGAGGGTGCTGTTTGGCTTGTTTTCCTTTGCTCCGATCCAGCACTCTCACCAAAGATAACTCATAGGAGCAAAGGGTTAATTTGGCTTACACTTCCAGGGCACAGCCCATCATCAAGGGATGTCAGGGCAAACACACAAGCAGGAACTTGCAGGCCAGCCTGCTTGCTTTCCACACAGCATCACCTATGACACGGGAACTCACATCATGAGCAAAGAAGGACAGCAGGAACCATGGAGGATGCTGCTTGCTGGATGACAGACAGGCTAGACTCAGCTAGCTTTCTTATATAGTTCTGGGCCACCTCCCACCTAGGGGTGGTACTGCCCATGGTGGGCAGGGCCCTCCTAAATCAAGTCATAGTCAAGGTAACCCCTCACAGACATGCCCACAGCCCAACCTGACCTAGCCACCTCCTCAAGTGAGGCTTTCCTCTTAGGTAATGCCGGGCTACGTCAAGTTGACCCCTCACCAAGACAGGCACCCTGAGCTAGCCTCACGGCCCACAGACTTCAAACTAGTCTAAACAGATAGGGTACTGCTTAAAACCCTGCCTCAGCAGAGCCGGCTCTTTCCGTGGCTCCACTGTTTGCTCTCTGCCACAGAGAGGAGGAAGATGGTCAGAGTTCTGCCCTTCTGTGTAGCCACCAATCCACTGCCAGGCAGTCTAACAAAAACAGCAAACTCAAGGTCCAGTGGGAGACCCTGTCTCAAAAAACGAAGGGAGGACCAAATGAGGAAAGACATCCCAACACTGACCGTTGTTCTCCACACATGCCCTTGTAGGTGAGCACACCATGGTGCAGACGAACACTTTCTAGAAGTATGTGAGGTAGCCCGGCACCCACACTTCACTTCCCTCTCAATAGTTATGGGTTTCTGAACCCAGTTGTTGAAGCCTTTTTCAAGAAGACAAGGATTTCTCCAGAGAAGGCAAGTTCCGTCCACTGCACATTAATGCTCAAACACTCCAGCCCTGGCCTGGCCATCAGGAGCCACGGGACACAATAGCTTCCTTTGTGTGTCTCTCCTAATCTGCAAAACAGATGCAGCTTGGACAGTTTCCATTCAGGCTGTCCTCAGGATGCATGAGGTCTCACCACTTTGGCTCATGGTTCTGCATTCCCAGTGGGCAGGATCCCCACAAATCAGGCAACTGATTCCAACTCCACAATGTGCGGCAATGGGGTTCTTGGCAGGAAGAGCCAACGTTGTTAGCGTATGACTTTCTGTCTAATTATTGAGTGCCATAAAATCCACATGGCATGAAGCAAATGGGCCACAGTAAAAGATGGTTCCGAATGTGATCTCTCAGCCATGCTGGGCATGGTTCCTGTCCGTGTCCTGTGGTGAGTCTGAAGCCAAGCACAGGAAAGTGTGACAGGTTCCTCCCGTGGTCTCCAGTCCCAGAGAGAAAGCAAAGCCAAGTGGAACATCCACACACAGGCTGCAAGGACCTAAGGCCACCCGGCTCTCGGCCTGCCCCGGTCCACTCTGAGAGCCTCGTGAGCTGGCCGGCTTCCCGCCATCCCAGGTGGGAAGTGCGATGCTGGGCTCTGAGACACTCTGTGTCCAAGGCTTCAGCACACCTGAAGCTTTGCCTTTTCATCTTTGGGGAAGCATGCTCATGGCGCCTTCTCTCCCTGCCCTGTGTTTCTGGCTCCCTGGACTTGCCCATCTGCAGAACAGCTGGACATTAAAACAACAACAGCTTGAGCCTCGTCCCACATGTGGGCTGCGAGTGTGGCAGTCAGGTCGCCTTGTGTTCTAGCTTCACTACTGCTGCTGTGATAACAATCTGACAGAAAGCAGCGTGCGGGCGGGCGGGCGGGCGGGGGAGAGGAAAGGGCTTATCTGGCTTTCGGTTCCACACTGCAGTCCATCACTTGGGGGAAGTCAAGGCAGGAACTACAACAACCAGTCACATCGAGATAAGAAATTCGTTGCTGCCTGCTCGACTCCTTTCTCTCGGCTAGCTTTCACCCCTCTCGTGTTATCCGGACCTCCTGCATGGGGAATGCGGCTGCCCACAAGGGGCTCCCCAAGATATATTTTTTTTTCATTCTCTTCACAGGACGTTTCCTCTGAATAAAAGTTTTCTTTTTTTAAATGGTGTAAAATTCACTAAATTTCCCTTTTCTGGAATATGCTTTTGGTATCAAGTCTAGGGACTTGTCATCGAGTCCTGGGTCCTCAGGAGTTTACCCTAGTTTCCTAAAAGTTTCATATTTTACTTACTATATCCTAAATCTAAGTGTGCAATCTATTTCTATCTGGATTTTCTACATTGAAAATCCATTCTAGCTTGATGAGATTTGGGGCTCATTCTTCCGGAAGGTATGGGAAAAGCTGTCTTCCTTCCTCCACTGACTCCAAGTTTGGTTCCCAGCACCCACATCAGGTGACTCACAATCACCTGTAACTCCAGCTCCAGGGGATTTGTACTGGCTAGTTCTTAATGTCATCTTTACATAAAATAGTCATCTGAGAGCAAGGAACCTCAACTGAGAAAATGTCTCCATAAGATCAGGCTGTTGGCAGGCCTATAGGGCGTTTTCTTGATGCATGATTGATGGGGGAGGGCCCAGCCCATGGTGGGTGGTGCCATCCCTGGCCTGGTGGCCCTGGGTTCTATAAGAAAGCAGGCTGAGCAAGCCATGAGGAGCAAGCCAGTAAGCAGCACTCTTCCATGGCCTCTGCATCAGCTCCTGCCTCCAGGTTCCTGCCCTGTTTGTGTTCCTGCCTTTGATCATGGATGTGATGTGGAAGTATAACATGAAATAAATCCCTTCCTTCCCAATGGTTTATGGTCATGGTGTTCTATTCCAACAATCGAAACCCCAACTAAGATGGGATCCATACCCTCTTCTGGACTCCATAGGATCTGTATTCTCAAGCACATATCTCCTCAAACATATACATAACACACATAATTTTTAAAAAATATATCTTTTAAATCTTTTAAAATATAATTACCTCACTCATGCACTTCCTAAATCTCTTTCTCTCTCTTTTTTTTTCTAGTTTTTTGAGACAAGGTTTCTCTGTATAGCTTTGTGCCTTTCATGAAACTCACTCTGTAGACCAGACTGGCCTTGAACTCACAGAGATCCATCTGCTTCTGCCTCCCGAGTGCTGGGATTAAAGGCATGCACTACCACTGCCTGGCACCTAAACCATTTTTAAGAAAAAAAAAATCAATAAAATCTATGATTTTTCAGGTCACCTCTTTTCCTTCTTAGAAGTTCCTCTGCACGACAGATGCCAATGACTGCAACACCTTAAGTCCCAGGGATTCCAGGTAGATAGGGGAGCTGCATAGCTAGATTTTATAAAAGTCCAAACCAGATAGATCATTTTCCAGAAAGGTGAAAGAGGTGAAGAAATTCCACCATGTGCCTAATCCCACCTCCCTAAGCACTGAGCTGCCCTTACACTGTTCAGGGCCCTATTGTGCTGTGATCACACTGGTGTGAAACTACCTCTTCCCAGCTGCTGGTAAGGATTATCACGCAGCTTTTAAGGAGCTCAATGGGGTATTTTCCTCAACCATTTGTCTGGTAGTCTTTTTGGTTCTCCCAGGAGAACTCAAGGTCGAGTCTCCTTTTAAGATTTCACCTAGGCCAAGAAGCCCAGTCCATTGGGTTCTGAGGCAGAACCTACAGTTCTCTGCTTCCTTTCTATGGCTCCTGAAGCTTCCTCCTTCTACTGAGTGAACATCTATGGCCCACTGCATCCTAATGCTCTGAGGGGAGAACCTGGAAGGTGGGCTCATTTTCCACCCAAGCCTATGTGAGAAAGGACAAGCTCCTTGGAACAGAACATTCCCTTTGGACTATAGGGAAAACGCTAAGATGCCTAGCTCAAGATCTTTGTCTAAGGTCAGAATGTCAAACAGCTGGTCAAACTTCTCACAAGGCGAGATACTGGTTCTTCATGGTACCCTGCTCAGGTCAGTTCCCCACTGTCCTGAAGAGGCCTGTGCCTCAACATCTGCTGCACAAGAACCTCGAATCTTCGCAGTGGTCTCCAGCCTTCCCCAGATATGCCAAGGAAGGTCCTAGGCTGAGATCTTGTCACAAAACAATCTCTCCTGGCTGTTCCCAAAACAAGCCAGGCGGGCAGGCATAATTAGATTGCCACAAACACACCGCAGTTAATAAGTGACATAAATTACCATATAAATGTTGAGCTGTGAGCCCGAAACTTGACAGGACCTTTCAGATCCAGCAGACCTTGGCACAGAACAGCATTCTCTGAATTTGCACAGAATCTGCCTTTTGCAGATCTTTGGAGAAAGCTATTTACTCTGTAACCGTGTTATTCTTTACCGGAGATGACAGGTCCTTCCAAGTCAATTAAGTGCATTCCAAAGAAAACAGGAGAGACGTAAAAGACAAGATCAGAAGGTTCAGGAATGAGACAGGAGACTTGAAGGGGTTTTGTGCACTGTGGTTTCTAGTACTTAGGCATTGCCCTTGCACTCCAAAACGGCAGACAACGTGAGACCATGGGACTTTTTTGTAAGTTCCACGTTGTCACAGGGTTTACACATGGCCGGCTTGGTAGATGCTGCCTGGGCTAATCGGGTTGATCGCTGATTGTGTGTGGGCTTTGGTGAGGCCGGATGGTGTGGACTTCCTTGCCACCAGCCGGGTTCATGGTGTTCTAGGGAACTCTCTGGGTTAGAGTTCTGACTTTTTCTAAGCCTCAGAATTCCCCTTCTTTATTTTTTAGAAGTATGTTTTAATTTTTTTTACTTATTAGTGTGTGTATGTACAATGTGTGTGTGTACAATGTGTGTGTGCACAATGTGTGTATATAATGTGTGTACAATGTGTGTGTGTACAATGTGTGTCTACAATGTATGTGTGTACAATGTATGTGTATACAATGTGTGTGTATACAATGTGTGTATGTACAATGTGTGTGTGTACAATGTGTGTATACAATGTGTGTGCACAATGTGTATGTGTACAATGTGTGTATATAATGTGTGTGTACAATGTGTGTGTGTACAATGTGTGTGTTTATGTGTGTGTGTACAATGTGTGTGTTTATGTGTGTGTGCACACACACATGCCTAAGCCTTGACACCTGTGGCCATGGAGGTCTAAGGACAGCTGTGTATAGTGATTGGCTTTTTCCACATTTGCATTAAGTTCTGGAGACCAAACTCAGGTCACCAAGCCTGCACAGTTCTCTACCTGTCAAGCCACATCCCTGACCTGTCTTGATCTCTTTAATTAAGGTTAAAAAAAATCATGTAATACAAAATTAGTTTTAAAATGCCCAGTTTGGTGTCTTTGTACAAACTTAGTTCCAAAATATTTTTATCGCTCCCAAAAGAAAGCTCTGCCCCTTTAAGAGTCAATCCCCATTTGTCCCTCCCCCTTAGTAACCACCAATCAGCTTTCTATCCCTGGGGTGACTCATTCTGAATGTTTAAAATGGTGGAATCATACACTAGAACTTCTTTTACTTAGAACAGCAGTTCTCAACCTGTGGGTCACGATCATGGGAAAACACATCTTTCTGATGGACTTGGGAACTGAGACACTGCTCAGTGGCAAAATGACAGTTATGAAGTAGCAAAGAAAATAATTTTATGGTTGGGCATCACCACACCATGAGGAACTGTATTAAAGGGTCGCAGTGTTAGGAAGGTTGAGAACCACTGACTTCGAAGAATGTTTAAAAATTAAGCCATGTCTATATGTGAAAGCCTTGTTAAGGCTGAATAATATTCCACTGTGTGGGTCATATTTTGTCTATCTGTCCCTTAATGGACACTTGGATTGCTAAGCTTGTGGCCTTTGTGTACAGTGCTATCATGAATACTTACAGATGAGCTTTCATTTGAATACATTTGAATTATTTTGGCTGTATATCCAGCAATTAATTAGCCGAGTCAAGAGTAATCCTGTGTTTAACCTTTTAAAGGACCACTGAAGTGTTTTCTCCTTACTTTTGAATATAGTTGTGTCTTCACTTAAAATCATGTCTTTACTATTATTTCTGAGGTTTAAAATAACAACAACAACAAGCAAGCAAGCTGGTCGTAGCTCACTAGGCCACCTTGGTACCAAAACTCTACCATTAAACTAAGATGCAGAACTCAAGTGTGTGGACAGAGGAGGGCCATTAAAACACCAGAAACATTTTCTGACTCAAATGTGGTCCAAAAAGGATCCCTTCAAACAGAAAAACCATGTGTCCTTTGTCCTTACAAACTGTGCAACATCAGATCAGACCCAGATGGCCAATCCCAGTATCTTAGAGATGTCCTCATCCACATAGTTCAACTGCATTATGGGAAATTACATGCATAATGATTCACTCTAACCACTCAAGTCTGAACACTGACCAATCAGGACTACCCTCATTTTCATAAAGGGATTCTTTCTTTTCTTTTCTTTCTTTTTTCCAACATAGTGTTTTTATTTATTATTTGAGAATTCCACATCATGCATCCTGATCACACTCACTTTCCAGTCCTCCCAGGTCTGCCCCACCCCACCTTGTGACTTCCCCACCAAAAGAAGAAGAAGAGGAGGAGGAGGAGGACCTGAACCCCTGCCTGAAGCCATCAATCATGGCGAGCTACACTTCAGCATCCTTATTATAACTTTTAAGAGTTCTCTTCCATAGCTTTCTGTCTAGACTGTTACTTTTGAGGGGCAGTAAGGGGTTGTCATAGAAGTTGTTCTTTGTTGCCCTTTCTCAAGTGTGAGTCTGCAGTCATGCCACTGGGAAAGTAGCTTTCTTGCTCTTTATAGTCAGCGGGAGCCATAAAGGAAATTATATGCAAGGAAACTGTCCACGAAGTGGCTCACCCTATCCAACTGTGGACTCCCCCACAGCCCGCCACCATGTACTGGCAGGTCTTCCGTTCCTGTATCTGCTGCTCTCTTTGTAGTAAACTAAGTAAGTTTTCCTTTCTGCTCTAGTCTAAAGGCAGCTTGTATTAGGGCCAGGCGGTAAAATATTAGCCTCTCTTTCTTTAGCATCAAACCTACTCCTGACTACACTGTATTGAAGAGTCTAAAGGAACTGCATTTTCTATGAGGAGAGCCAAGAAGTGGGGGGTCTGGAATGGAAGAACAACCCTTTTGCATATACAAAGTTCCCAGGATCTGATGGGTTTGGGTATCCCCCAGTTTTATCATGTTGCTAGGCATCCCTGGTGAATGGAGCACAGTGTTAGAAACACTGACTCGGGTCCCCAACCCTTCTGGGATTACTCATCCTCAACCAGAATTTGAACCAACCACTTATATTATCTTTCTGGGGACTGCAATCCCCAGTACAGGGATGCAAGTCCCTGCTAAGAGCATTATCGGTGGAACAAGGCATGTCCCCTCAGGGGCTCTAAAAAGGCACAAATGGTTAGGGTACCAGAGAAGAGGCTTGCACAGCTCTGGGCTTTTTCAGACTGTCTTTGGGAGCAAATGTGGGGATTTTGTTCAGGGGAATGCCTTACTACTTGGGAGACTAATTCCCCTTGGGGATGGAACTCCTACAATAAACGGGCAAGAGGGACACGATGAACCAGAAATAAACAAGTGTGAGGTGCATGAGAGAGGAGGGTTGAAAAGAAGGTCCACGAGAAGGACAAGAAAAGGGACAGGTGAGTGTGATGCTCTCAGTGCAGGAGCTCCTTGGTGATGGTTCTGGGCAGAGCCAATGGTGGACACGCTCCAGATGTAGGACCACGGCACCGGCACCATTGCTGCCGCCTAGAGGGCTACAAATGGATGCCTGTAAGCCTGGTCTCCAAGCTTTGCAACACGTGGGATGGGGGTGCTAAGACCTGAACCCTTGGCATCTAAACAACAGTGAGTTCCTGGGTAGCCCCTCCCCACCTAGACTGAGCCCAGATGAGCACACCATCCCCACCGGGCATGGCTGTCCAGGCAGGTCCACCGGTCCTCAGGAGAAAGCATTCCAGGCTCCTTTGAAGTTTTTAGTCCTGGTCAGGAAGCTGTGGGCACGGGCAGTGTGTGATTTTTCCAGTGTGCCTTGGTATATGAAAATTTGCATCTGATGAGGACTAGTGTCTAAGTTGGTCTCATGAACACTGGCAGAGGAATCTTCCAACAATGGATTTCATAACTGTGAGTGATTTCCCAGCCCATGCCCACTGCCCAGGTTCCCCTGGAAAGAGAGGGCACGTCAAGAGATTAGGAACATAAATCTTACCTCCTGGCCTGGCTCACCAACTGCCATTTGCAGATATTGAGGCTTGGTGGTGACCTTCAAAGGGCTACCAGGTACTTAGTTCCTGGAACAAGGAATTGGACAGAGACACATGGTTAAGAGCAAGAAAAATAAGACAATTTATTTCCAAGAGAGGAAGTAGCCTAGAGCAGAGAGAAAGGTTTTAAAAGATTTTTACATTTAATTTTTACAGTATTTTTTTACATTTAATGTGAGTGTGTGTGCATGTGTGTGTGTGTGTGTGTGTGTGTGTGTGTGTGTGTGTGTATGCGTGCCCGCACGCGCGTGCACATACAAGCATGAGTGAGCACACATACCATGGTCAAGGTCAAAAAACCTGCTGGAGTCAGGTCTATACTTCCACCACTCAGGTTCTGGGAATCAAACCTATGGTGATATTTTATTTGTACTAAAACATTATTTGTATGCTAATAAATAAAGTTGCCCAAGGGTCAGAGCTATTAGCAAGCCATAGCAGAGCTGGGTGTTGGTGGTGCACGCCTTTAATCCCAGCACTTGGGAGGCAGAGCCAGGTGGATCTCTGTGTGTTCAAGGACACAGCCAGCATGGAGACACACACCTTTAATCTCAATACCAACCATAGAAAACCTGGAGGTCTGTATAGACAGGCAGTGACGAGGTCATGTGGTTGGGTTTACACCCAATGAGAAGGCAGAACAGAAAGTCTTTATAAAGACAGACATACAGGAAGTAGGTCTCTTTTGGAGAGGTAGGACCACCACAGGAGGAAGGGTAAGGTTTTAGCTCTTAGCTCTGACCTCTTGGCTTTCTTCTTTGCATTGGTTCTGTGTTTCTTATTTAATTTAATAAGATGGTTGGTTACATCTACACAAACCCATGTCACCAGGCTTGGCCGCAAGCTCTCTTACCCACGGTGGCGCCATCTCACCAGCACAAGAGGAAAGTTTAAAAGCTCATTAACAGTGTACGAAGAATGGGGCTTTTATGTCACCTGGGGGCCATTCACACAGCTCGGCCTCTGGCTGATTTGCATACTGCACGGTTTTTCTTGTGCATGGGCAATCTGTCACACATAGTTCTACATACAACCTCATGCCTTGCGTATCTTATTGGCATCTTAAACCTCCACAGAGGCCTGCAAGTTTTAGTATTACAACAAGACTGGGGTCCCCCCTCAGACACTGTGGAGGCCTCTGGGCCCACATCAGTGGCTCCATCCTTTGGAGTCAGCTCCAGTCTGGGGATTTTCAGCCTTCTCTGTCGACAGGACTTCTGGACCCTGCTCATCCCTCTGTCCTCAATATGAGCAGCTGCCGCAGGCAATAATCCTGACCCTTAGACTCGGGAAGAAGAAGGAGAAATTCCTCAATTTTGCAAATTCAGGATTCCCACTGGCAGAGGACGGCAGGATTGCTCCCCCACCCAATTGCTGGGAGGGGAGAGAGAGAGAGAGAGAGAGAGAGAGAGAGAGAGAGAGAGGTTGGAAAAGAACAAAGGCTTTGGAATGCCGCTGAAGGTGGTAGTGTAACGGTGAAAGTGTGAAGATGGAAGGCAGAAGCCGGAGGAGCAGAATCTAGATTCCTCCCTTCTTCACCCACCTGACCTGAAGTCCTCCACCTTCCTCGGACCAGAAGGTAGAGGTGAGTGGGAGGAGCCAGGAAACTAAAAAAAAAAAAAAAAAAAAAACCTCACAGAATTGTAGCTAGAGTTTTCCTGCTTTGCCCACAGTCAGGACAAATCTTTGTCACCCGCCAGTCCCACAGCCGCTCAGACCCAACCAAGTAAACACAGAGACTTATATTGCTTACAAACTGTATGGCCGTGGCAGGCTTCTTGCTAACTGTTCTTTTATCTTAAATTAATCATTTCCATAAATCTATACCTTGCCACATGGCTGGTGGCTTACCGGCGTCTTCACATGCTGCTGGTCATGGCGGCGGCTGCAGTGTCTCTCCGCCTCAGCCTTCCGCTTCCCAGAATTCTCCTCTCCTTGTCCCACCTACTTCCTGCCTGGCCACTGGCCAATCAGTGTTTTATTTATTGACCAATCAGAGCAATTTGACATACAGACCGTCCCACAGCACAGAATTTCAAATTAAAGAGGCCTCAGGCTTATCCATCTCACTCTCAGGAAGGCATCTTCCCTGGAGGAGTCCCTGGACCTCCAGAGCCACCCGATCCAGCCTTGGGTCCACGGCAGGACCCAGACAAGACTGCTTATAGAAGTGGGTAACAAGACTGTGTACCCGGCTTCCTCCAGGCCAGCCCTGACTGGTTTTGAAGGGAATGTTTGCACTAAAGGGATTAAGTGGAAAGAAGATCTCAACACCTCTTACCTGGTTTAGGGAAACAAACTATGTCTCTTGGATAAGTGACCCCGTGGTGGTGCCTGTGCTTGAGGCTGGCTCCTCAGGGAGCCACCTTTTCCCAGAGCCCTGTCTCAGTATCCTTTCCACTGCTCACTTCCTCTGGGACTCCGAGAGGAAAACAAGGTTCTCATGGACATCCCACGTGCCTGGTATGGATGCCCAAGCATTCCAAAGCCTTCAGAGCACTCTGAACTTGAGGCTGGCATTGCTTTATGGCCTGTGTGATGGTGGTTCCAGAACTCTAGCCCTGCAGCCAAAATGTCCTGAGTCTCTCAGCTGGGAAGAGCTCTAGAGGCCAGTCCAAGACTCAGACCCATCAGCCGGCACAGCGGCACAGCCCCCCAGCAGAAAAGTGTGCACTCAGATTATTCACCCTTGACCCTACGCCCGTGTACCCCCTGCTGTCCCAGTAATCATTTCGCTAGCCCATCTCTGTACTCATACACCACCCCAGACCTCAGGCAGAGGATTCCCGCTTCAACCCCCCATCACTGGGTGTGTATTGCAGACTATGGCAGAATTCTGTTAGGCCCAACACTTCTCTTCAAAGAGCCACATGCAAACGGAGAGTGGGTATTTCTATGCCCACCTCCCCTCCCCCACATCCCCTTCTCCCTCCCCCACTCACCCAGGCTCTCCTCTCCAGCTCCTACATGCTCTCTGAACTCTTGCTGTGTGTTTGGCAAACTCTACAGACTCTGAGGTTGCTCTGAGCATTCTCTCCAGCTACATTTGCTGATTCTCAACCCTTGCTACATCAGTCTCCTAAGGAAAGGTGTGTGTGTGTGTGTGTGTGTGTGTGTGTGTGTGTGTGTGTGTTGTATATAAATGTTCATATATGTGTGTGCATGCGTGTACATGTGCATATGGAGAGAGGCCAGAGACTGATATTGGATGTCTTCCTCTATCACTCCCCACATTACCATCATCATCATCATCATCACCATCATCATCATTACCATCATCACCATCACCACCACCACCATCATCATCATCTCCATCATCATCACCACCACCATCATCATTGCCATCATCATCGCCATCATCATCACTAAAGATGGGATGCCTCACTGAACCAGAAACTCACCCGTTTAGTTAGACCTGCTGCCCAGTGAGCTCAAGGGATCCTCCTGTGTCTGCCCCAGCACTAGGGTTACACACACATGATTGCACCCGGCTTTTTCTATGGTTGTGAGGATCCGAACTCAGGCCTTAGATACTTCACTCACTGAGCCATTGCCACAAACAAACAAACAAAAAAGCAGGAAACCTCAACACTGAGTTATGAGGACCCACCACAATTCATTAATGAAAGGAAACTAAGCGGGCTTGATTGTTGCTGCACATTAAACATTGGAGGCAGCTCTGTGCCCAGGCCCTTCCCCTAAACAGTAAGATTTTGTCAGCCCGAGGAGGACCTCGGTGTATGCACACGCTCACCATGAGAAGCTAAGGTCATTGCAGTGCCCTAGGCTGACCCAGAGATAGTGCTCTGTTGCCTCTAAAATGGAAGTTCTTGAGTCTTCTGTGTTTGACCTTGGGCAGGGAGGGGGTGTGTCTTCTTGGGCTCCTGCCTTCACAGCTCTCAAGCCATTTCTGTGAGATCTAGACATGGAGATCTTTCAGATCCCCTGCTTGGTGGCACTGAGGCTGTCTGGGTCCTTAGGCCTCATCTAGCACACCCCTTGACACTTGTCCTCACCCAGCAACTCTGCTGGAAATGGCTCACAGCTCTCTCTCCCCGCCTCTATTTCCATCGCTGCTTCTGAATCCTGGCTGATGGTCCAGCTCAGCTCTCAGCCTCCGGGATATTTGGCCTCCCCATCTCTAGTGACCATCTTCCTTCCTGTACCTCAGCGCTCCACTCCCACATTCACACCCAGACCTGGTTGTAGCTGGAGTTTTCTTCAGTCCCACCCGGTCCTGCAGTCACTCAGACCCAAGTAAACACACAGAGACTTATATTGCTTATAAACTGTATGGCCATGGCAGGTTTCTTATTACCTAGTTCTTCTATCTTAAATTAACCCATTTCTGTTAATCTGTAAGTTGCCATGTGGCTTGTGGCTTATGGGTACTTTACATCTTACTTCTCATGATGGCGACAGCTGGCAGTGTCTCCTCACTCTGCCTTCCACTTCCCACAATTCTCCTCTCTGCTTGTCCCATCTATACTATACTTCCTGCCTGGCGACTGGCCAATCAGCATTTTATTTATCAACCAAATCAGAGCAACACATTCACAGCATACAGAGCAATAGATATCCACAGCACCTGGTCAAGCTCCAGGGCCCATTTTCCTCTGAAGCCCATGTGACTCCCTCTTAGTAGCAGTCTCCTGCCACAGCCTCTCCAGTCCCAGAACCCCACTGCACCAGGTCCTTGGCCCCAGGAGGCCATCAGTATCACCCACTTTGCATTCCACCTTATTCTACTCAGACTCAAGGGTCCAGTCTTTCCCCGACACTAGACATTCCCTTCTTTAACCACGGTGATGCTGCCCTGGTGAACGGCAGCATCCACGCCCCCTAACCCTGACACCAGTGTCAAAACAGCTAGAGGAGCAGCCGCACCCACTTCAGCTGCCCGCGAGGACAGCCTCTAGGGGCTCCCCATGTCCTCAGACCCTCAGACCCCTTTCCACAGACCACACAGAACTACCCCATCTTACCATGTCTACAACCTTGCATTTCACGGCACTGAGGAAAGAGAACTACTCACTGCCCCCCCAAACTATAAATACACATCCCCAAGTTCGCACCTGACCCTCTATCCTCTGGAGAAGGCTAATTCCTTCACAAATGCTCGTCACAACTCGGGCCACCCACCTTATTGGGAGCCTGATGCTCCCAAGTACACTCTGTCTAGTTTGGCTCTTCCAGCTCTTTCTATCCACACTGGAATGCTCCGCACTCAGAACTATTATTTTATTTTATTTATTGTTTATTTTTTGGTTTTTCAAGATAGGGTTTCTCTGTGTAGCTTTGGTGCCTGTCCTGGAGCTCGCTCTGTAGACCAGGCTGGTCTCAAACTCACAGAGATCCATATGTCTCTGCCTCCTGAGTGCTGGGACTAAAGGCATGCGCCACCACCACCACTGCCCGGGCCAGAACTATTCTTAAAGGAAGAAAAAGAAAAAGGAGGGAGAGAGAGAGAAAGAAGGGGGGGAGAGGGGAGAGAATGAGGAGGAGAAGAAAAGGGGATGTGAAATGAAGGGAGGGGGTGGGAAATGAAGGGAAGGAGGCTTACACTAACGTAGTAGTGACAGCAAGCCATACCGGCGTGGAATAAGACCTGGTAGCTGCTTGCTCCTTGAGACTGGGTGCTCAACCGTCACAGCCGTCTCTCAGTGGCTGTCTCACACTGGGCGGGCACCAACAGCCAACCCAAGAGCTGCTCAGTCCCCTCAGCAGCCCCAGGCTGGTGCCAACGGGCTCTGCTGGAGAGCCACTCACCCGGACTCTGATCGCCTCCATTCTAAACAGACCGGCCATGTCTGTACCTCTCTGCCTGGAACTGCTGACACCTCAGATACACTCTCCCTTTGGCTCCTTCACACCCTCTTCCCAGCCTCCCTTCCTCTCCTCCCTCACAGGCTCCTCGGCTCCACGATTACCATGTGTTGGGCTCTTTGAAGCCCTCTTCCAGGTCCTCTTCCTTCTGACTTTATCCCTCTGCTGACATGACTCTAAGGACCACGTACTGCAAAGACATGAGCTATCAGTGGATGACTTCCCTCCCACGCTTCAAGAGCGTCCTGGGCTGACTCAGTGGTGTGTACTGTTTGGGGACACCAGGCTTCTTCTGTGCTCCGCCAGTGCCTGGGTATCACATGTGTGTAACAGCCCACCATCACCTGGTCTGTCAGCCTCCTAGGAGAGGGAAAAAGGAGGAAGCCAGATACTCTCCTGCGGGGACACGACTCAGAAGTGGGATGCACACACTGTACACCAGCCAGAAGTGAGACCTGGGGGAGTGGAGGGGTGGCTTCAAACCCCTCAGCGTTCGAAAGCAAGAGGATAATGAGAGGAACATTAGCAAGATTGGACCGGCAAAAGTGGCAGCTTTTTGTCAAATAAAAAAAAAAAAAAATGTTTTTCGATTTACCACCTGTCTCTACAATTACAAAAAAGAAAGGGTATTTTAATGCTAAAATTGGAGAGGACATACTCTCAAAATAGAGGAAAGTCTTTTAAGTGAATTTGGATTCAGGGAGGAGTACTGCAGTCTTGGTGCTTCCCAAGCACCTGGCTCCGGGTTCAATGGGCGCCGTGATTGATGGCGGCGGAGAGCGTCCTCTGCCTCTTCCCTATTTCTCAAAGCCGCTGACTTAGGGTTGGTGGCTTCCCGCGTTGTTAGACTCTGGGATCCTGTGTCAACTGCTTCCTGCTATGATAAAACCAGAGGGTTGATTCTGGGCTTACAGCTCCAGAGGGACAGAGTGCATTGTGGCATGGTGGCCGAAGCAGGAAGCCAGGAGCTCACGTCTTCAGTTAGAAGCCGGAAGCAGAAAGAGCAAACCGGAAGTGAAGAGAAGCTATCCTCTCTCAAAGCCCACTTCCTCCAGGAAGGCCATGCCTGCTAAACCTCTCTAAACAGCACCACACCTGGGACCTGGTGCCCAGACACATGGTCCTGCGGGGGCACTAGGTGGGAGTCTGGCCTCTCGCTCTCTTTTCAAGATGCCGCTGGAGGCCTGGATCTTGTGCCGTGAGGCTCAGTGCTGTGGCCACTTCTCCATCCCTCCGCGGGCCCCCGCACCACATCAGCGCTCTCCAGAAAGTCATCCTCGAGGCTGTCGTCGCTGCCACTGGTGTTCCCGCAGGGAAGGAGACACCCTAGTCAGCAGAGTTCCTTCCTTCTGCCCTCTGCATCCTCTGTGGAGAACAAACCCTTGACAGACCTGCTCTGGGGGCCCTTGAGACAGGCTACACATCCTCCATCCCACCCTGGCCATGTGGACCGTGAGAGGACTCTGCGCTTTGTCTGATTTGGTAGTGAGTCCCTACCACCTGTGACCTCCACTTTTCTCATTGCTCAGATTCCATCCCACCCTGCTCCTCCCCGATTCCTCTAGACCTTGGAACTTTATGTGACAGGGACCGCTGGCCTCCAGTTACCCACAGACCCAAGGGACTGACATGAAACTGAAGAGCTGTGGGGTCCCCTGCCCTCTCATACCCTAGATACAGACTGTGGAGGAGGATGGTCTTTCTGCACCTTTGTTCTGAGTGTGTGTGTGTGTGTGTGTGTGTGTGTGTGTGTGTGTGTGTGTACTGAATATGTGCCTGGTACTCACAGAGGCCAGAGAGAGCACTGGATCCACTGCTCAGAGTTCCGGATGGTTGTAAGGGGGGATCTGAACCTGGGTCTCTGCAGGAGCAGCCTGTGCTCTTGACTGCTGAGCCTTCTCTCTCCAGCCCCTCAAGTTATTCTGTAAGGTAGTCTAGAACTCTCCACACAGCTGAGCTGACTGGCCAGAGCACTGGGATTTCCCGAGTGAGCCACATCGGAATGTTTTTTAATGTGGTTTCTGGGGACTGAACTCTGGTCCTCACGTTTAACATGACAAAGCACTTTACTGACTGAACCACCTCCCAGATCCATGGACCCCGTTCTCTTCCAGCTGCAGAGTATATTCTGAGGATCCAGGATGAGCTGGTTTCTGACCTGCTTCCCTTGGGTCCTGCCTTTGAAAAGGAAATACCTCCCTCACACAAAGATACTCATAGCCTGTTCCTGAATCCCAAAGCTATTCAATTCTTTTTTTTTCAAGAATCCTATTTTTTTTCCCATTCAGACACTAGAGAACTCAACTTCTACAACTGGGTTTCAAGAGAAGGCTCTGAGAAGAGCCTAAAATCCAAGTGTAAACTCACGATAAATGGAGAAACTGAGACCCAAAGAAGCCAGTGGTCACAGTACAAGATCTCACTGTAGCCACCTCCAGGATCTAGGTCATGTGACCAGATATACTCAGCTAGGTACCCTTCAGGGGCCGGGTTGACAAACTGGAGTCTGGTTTTGAAGGATGAGGTAGCTGAGGTTGGCCCTGCCCATTGGGGTCTCTGCTGCCCTCCATGCCAAATGGAGTTAATAAACAGAGAAATTGCACAGGAAAGTCTCATGGACAGGTTCTTCAAAAATCTGTTCAGAAAATGTTCCCTTGTTTACAGAAGAAGGCATCCTAGATATGATGCCAGTCCTGGTTTATTTTAACCAAGAAGAGAAATTAGTGGCAAAAGAATATTTTCATAATGAATGGAATGGAAAGCTCCTCGTGACATTCTTGAGCAGGGAAAGGTAAACAAACTTTTTTTTTTTTAATGAGTGCTGTCTCAAAGGAGGATGAAGGGATTCGTGGTCTCAGCTAAGATGAAGAGACACTTGAGGTTCAGGCTCTGATGTGGGTTTCTGCTCCTCCCATACACACATGTGTGCTTGTATGCTTGTGTGTGCATGTGTGTGTCTGTACATGTGTGTATATGTGTGTGTGTGTGCGCATGTGCATGTGTGTGTCTCCTAAAGCAATCCTAGTTAGTGGAAAAAAATTTTAATATTTGGAAATTATCTCAGAGATTTACAGAACACTGCAATATCTATTTCAAAAACAACCTGGGAGTATTTGGTGTCCACTTTGGCCTGGTGAATTTCCACTGTGGGCAGTTCTACATAATTTTTTCATTCCAGCCCAATTCACTTGGAAGGGCATGATTTGATTAAGAATTTCTTCACTTTTAATTGCATGCCAAGCCTCTGGGGCATCATTTGTTGGGTGGCCCTGAGAATGGGGATGGGAAGACATAGGAATTTCTAAAGGTTTGTGTCTGACCTGGTCCTCTAGTGAAATCCTGCCTGCTGTCTGGCAAGCTCTGGTTTATTAGAAACAGACCTGGCTCAGCTGACAGTGAGCTCTCTATGGTCCATGGCCAGGAGCATCCAGAGGAGAGAGGCTGAATATGCCTTAGCCTCTGTAGAAGGGGGTTTCTCACTGCACTTGGTGGAAGTCCACTCACCCCTTTGGGAATTTACATCCTGAGCTGCCCTCCCACAAACTCTACCACCACAGTATGGTAGGAGAAGGGTCGGCATCAAAAATCAACAGCTACGTACAATCTACTCCACTGTAAATAAGGTCATGACACAATCTCACTGTTAGGGTTGGGGAAGGCATGAGGGATCTTATAGGTCAATTCTTACCACATGGTTAAATCCCACAAATAATACTCATAGATGGGGTCCTTGCTTTTCATGGCATCTGTTTGTAGTGGTTAGTTTCAAATGTCCACTTGACACAACCCAGAATCACCTAGGGAGGGGTCTTAGTGAGGGATTGTCTAGATTAGATTGCCCCATGGGCCTGTCTACAGGGGATTATCTTGATTTCATTAGTGCTGGTGGGAAGACCAACTACTCATGAGGGCGCCCCTCCTGGGACAGAGGCATCCTGGATTGTGTGTGCGGAGACAGTGAGTGAGTCCTAGCCAGTACGCACTCATGTATTGCTTTCTGAGGGGGCTAAAGTGACCCAGGATCAATGCAGAAATTCTAAGACTGACTCTTTGCTCTTGTGACTATGGACATGTTGTGAGAAGTTGCTCCAAGTTCCTGACTCCCTGACATCCCCAGAATGACAGAATGTAACCTGGAACTCTGAGCCAAATAAACCTTCTCTCTCTTAAGTTGCTTTCGTCGGGGAATTTTATCAAAACTTCAGGGAAGGAATTGAAGGTGCAATTACCTGACCCTCCTGCAAAGAATCCCATTTTGGGGCAGATATCCGCCTTGCCCCAAGCAATAAGGTCTCACAGCAGGGCCTGGGGGAGGGGCTAAAGAGACCTAATTGTCCTCCATTCCTGCAGGATGAGAGCCAGGTTGGCCTGTAAGCATGACTGGATGCCGAAGGTAGGGGTGCAGCAAGCCATGGGCGTACCATCTCCTAAGAGACTGTAGCCGAGTTGCCCTCATTTCCAGCATGCTATTTCTCAAGTTGGTGCCTCCATATGAAACCAGCCAGAGAGTGAGGCCAATATCAAGAATTAAGGAACAGAACCCAGGAAAGGAGCAACTTTATAGATATAACTCCTTAAGTATTCCAAAGCCCTCCATCTCCAAGTTTCTCATCAGGAGCAGAGTTCCTGGTAGACAGGGAGATGTTGCAAACAACACAGCTGGTCTCCAACTCTTTACCCTGGAGTCTTCTTCCTCAGTCATGAGCTCTCCCCAATGAATGTACACCTCTCCAGAGGTAAACTGTCCCCCACTAGGAGCTGCCCTCTCCGTGTGTACATCCTCCAGATGCTGAACCCTCTCCACAGGGCTCTGAACTCGGATTCATGAGCCATCTCATCTCCTAAGCAGTCTTTCTCCACAAATGGGAAGCTGAAGGGGAAGCCATGCAAGATAGGAGACCATTGCGATCCCATCCAGAAAGAGAGAAGCCAAGAGGAAGGGGGTGGGGTGGGCAGAGAGGAGTCAACAAAGTTTCTACTCTGTGTGGGTTACTTTTCTCCTTGCTGCAACAAAATCCTTGAGGCAAGCACAGAGAAAGAAAGGGTTCAGTTTGGCTCACAGACCAGGCACAGCCCATTACGGTGGCCCCAGCATGAGGCGGCTGGCCACATTACACTCAGGAAGCAGACAGACAGACGGAGGTAAATGCAGACGCTCACTTGCCCCTTTTTACTGATTTGTTCCGGTCCTTTAACCCTTGGAATGGTGCAACCCACAGTTAAGAAGTGTCTGTCCACCTCATATAACACTGTCTAGAAGCTTCCTCTTGGACATGCCCAGAGGATTGTCTTGCACGTGACTGGAGATCTGATCAAGTTGACAATCAATATTAATCATCAAAAATTCAGGAAAGCCGGGCGGTGGTGGCGCACGCCTTTAATCCCAGCATTCGGGAGGCAGAGCCAGGCGGATCTCTGTGAGTTCGAGGCCAGCCTGGTCTCCAAAGCGAGTTCCAGGAAAGGCGCAAAGCTACACAGAGAAACCCTGTCTCGAAAAACCAAAAAAAAAAAAAAAGAAAAAAAAAATTCAGGAATAATTTGCAAAAGAGCTCCAATGCTAGGCAATTTAAAACACTGTCCCTGGGTTTGGCTGCTCTGGAGCTGGGGGCTCAGGGCTTGTTTGTTTGTTTGTTTGTTTGTTTTGGGTGGGGGGCGGGGCAGGTGGTGGTTGTTGTTTTCTCCAGTATAATCACTCTGTGCACTGGGATGTTTGGGCCACAAGGAGCCCAAACTCTGACTTGAGGCAGCAGCGTGTATAAGGAAAGTGTTCGATTATGTAATCCACTCCCCTGTGGGAGTTTGGGGATGGCTGAATAAATGGTTCAGGGATGGCAACAAGGACTCGGTTCTTTCCATGGCTGGTTTCAGTGTGGGCTTCGTGTTCAGCAGCCTGGTGTCAAGACCGCTGCAGGAATTCTAAGCATTTTAATAATGATCCCCACCAAGTAAACAACTCCCTTCGCAGTCCACGCCACTCAAAGTCTGCTGACTCAAGATGAGCAGGCCTCAGACTGAAACAAAATCCAAGGTCCCACCTCCCAAGATCACATTCAGGTCTCAAGGGACATTGAACAGACCTTGAAAGGGCAGTCGGCTCATTCTGGAGTCACCAACTATGAAAGAGGAGACGCGGTATGCAAAGTACAGTGCTTGGCATGAAGAATGAGTATGCCCAACTCCCAGGGAGTTTCAATAGAGCCTCTATCCCACATCGTGAGGCACGCCGCCAAACCTGAGGAGGCTCCTGAGAGAAGAAGCCTTAAAGGCAATCCAGTAAGTAAAGCAAACCTTGCCCAGAGCGCCAGCCCCTTTACACCCCAGAGCTTTGTGCAGCCCCTGAACATACCAAGGGGAGACCTCTGCCGGGATAATGCATCAGTCAGCATCTCTTGGACGCTGGTCCTTAGAGCGGTGGGCAGAGAGGAGAGTAACCTAGCCTGCATCACAAAGGAAAGACAAAAGACAGGCTTGCTTATGTGTCAAATCTCTAAAAGATGAGGAAGGGCTGGGAGCGTACAGCTCAGTTGATAGAGGGCTTTTCTGGCATCTATGACGAAGCCCTGGGTGTGATCCGCAGCATCACATAAATCAGGAGTGGTGGCTTATGTTTCCAATCTCAGCATTTGGGATAGAGACAGGAGGATCAGGAGCTCGGGTCATCTTTAACTGCATGAAGAATAAGATCCAAGCTCATATGGAGGGCTGACACCCCCAAAGTGCAGCCAGTGACTAGAAAAAAAAAAGGTAGCAGATTAAAAGGATTCCACCCACCAGTCTGATAACTCACAGGATGCTTACTATCTATTTCGACTTTGGAAAATAAAAACGGGAAAATGTCGAAGATCAGAATTCAAGTCAGTCCTGTTGGAGAGCATGAACTCATTCTACCTCCTGATGCAAAGCCTCAGGCCATAAGATGTCTGTAAAAGGTAGTTTGATGGTTAGTGGTTCAGAGAGTGTACTGCTCTGGCAGAGGACCAGAGTTCAGTTCCCAGCACTCACACTCAGCAGCTCCAGCCACCTGTAACTCTAGTTCCAGGAGCAACCGGTGCCTCTGGTATCATACTCTACTCCCTAAGTATGCAGTACGCATTTCCTGCATTTGTGGGTCTTCCCTCAGTGATTAACTTCCTCATGCGCCTCTCTCATGTGGTTATTTTCACGGCAAGTCCCTGTCCCCTAGGTTTGGAGGCCACTTCTGCAGAATATATTTGTATTTTTTTTTCTACCACAACCTTTGTGGATTTCTTGAGTACTGCACTACTTTTTATAAAAATGATTTATTTTCCTATGTTTTTTAATTTAGACTTTTACCTTAGTTGTGCTTAGTAACTCACAGTTTTATTTTTATTTTATTTTATTTTTTTCCGGAGCTGAGAACCCAACCCAGGGCCCTGTGCTTGCTAGGCAAGTGCTCTACCACTGAGCTAAATCCCCAACCCCGATTTATTTTATTTTTATTTGTATGCATTTTGATGATGCTAAAGAGACATTTAACACAGGGGACTGTGCACTTAGAGGTGAAGAACACCGGCTGTCGCTATGGACATTTAACACAGGGAACCATGAAAGGAAAAACTGCAAGGACAGAGTGGAAACTGAAGCCCATGGTTGTTCAAGAACCAAGTAGAAGCCTTCATGAGGCAGTGTGTGTTCTCCACAGGCAATGCAGTTACCGCATGGAGAGCAGTGTGGGCGAACTGGAAGACGGGAGACTCTTCCAGTCTGCTGATGAGGAAGAGGAGGAGTTAAGAGACATTGAAACAAAGGAACCAAATTATGTGAGAGGTGTTTTAATACACATATTTTTTTAAAAAAATAGAGAAATATTTGAAAAATAGTATTTGAGAATGCTCCAGAATTAAAGTGAGATATGTCCCCTTAGTTACAGTTTAAGATGTGCCCCAAATCTAAGAAGGATAAGTAAAATAATTGAATATGTACATTTATTATATGTTCTGGTTTGGTGTCTGATAAAAACATTGTGACCAAAAGCAATTTGGTGTAGTGGCATATGCCTTTAACCCCCAGCACTACCGATGCAGAGGCCGGGGATCTCTGTGAGTTCAAGGCCAGCCTGCTCTGTATAGCAGCTTCCAAGCCGGCCAAAGCTACACAGTGAGACACTGTCTCAAAAAGAGGAACAAAATGAGCAACTTTGGGAAGGAAGGATTTATTTGATTTACACTTCCCTGTCCATCACTGAGGGAAGTCGTAGCTAGAACCTGAAAGCAGAAACTAATGCTGAAGCCATAGGGGGTACTGTTTGCTGGCTCCTTCTCTGGGCTCAAATCCGGCTACCTTTCTTGTACAACTCAGGACCACCCACCCAGGGTTGGCACCGCCCACAGTGTTAGACCCTCCCACAACCCTCATTCATCAAGTAGCTGCCGACGCACAGGCTTGTCTATAGGCCAGTCTTAGGGAAGTGTTTTGTGTCAAGCTGACATGGCCAGCACAGTGATGAAACTACGAAATGACACAAAGAAAAATACGTCACAAAGGCTGTACAGGGGGCTGGGGATATAGCTCAGCCGGCAGCGTGTCTTTTTAGCATTCATAAGACCTGGGTTCCGTCCCTGATACTGCACAAGGAGGCACTGAAATGCATGCCTGCAATTCCAGTACTCGGGGGAGACTCGGTGGGAGAATCAGAAGTTCCTCAGCTACAAGTTCAACACAAGAGACTCTGCCTAGGGCTGGGGAGAAAAGGCTTGGGGCTGGAGAGATGGCTCCGCAGTTAAGAGCGCATGCTGCTCTTCCAGAGGACCCGAGTTCAGTTCCCAGCAACCACATGGTGGCTCACAACTATCTGTAATTCTAGTTCCAGGGGAACTGATGCCCTCGTCTGGCCTCAGGGCACACTTCATGCACATAGTGTGTACTCATACATACAAGAAACACATTCATTCATGTAAAATGTAAAATAAATTTTTATAATCTGTTTTTTTAAAGGTTTTACAGGACAAGTGGGGAGGGCTGGCAGATTTAATGGAGCATTAAGTTACATAATAATGAGGAGACAAATCCAGAGAATTTCTTCTTTTTTAGTAACCGCAGAATCAACCTCAACATTTCCAATAACAGAAGTAGAACAGAAAAGATGTTTAATGACAGCATAGATAATGCATCAAAACCCAGACATCAGGAAATCTGGGATGGGAAGTCTTTGTCAACTACACTTCAGAGCGGGAGCTAATGTCCAGAATTTACAAAGAACTGCAAACTTCAATCACAAATGAAATGAAACTGCTGATTGACGAATGGGCTAATGAAACAGTCTCAGAAGAAGAAGCACAAATGGCCAGTCAACACTTTCAAATGTTCCACATACCTAGTCTTCAGAGAAATGCAAATTAAAGCTACTCTGAGACACCACCTCACCTCAGCAGGGTTGAGACACAATGTTAAGCGTAGTGTCGCGCCTTTGTAGCCCTAGTTCTTTAGAGGCTGAGGCAGGAGGATCATGAGTTTAAGACTAGCCTTGGTTATAAGGCTTAGACCCTGACCCCCTCCAAACAAGTTCTGGGGGGGGGGTGTGAAGCGCAGCAGTAGGACATGCCTATAACGTACATGGCCCCGGGTCCCAGCTCAACACCAACCCCTCATGTGCAAAAAAAAAATTAGAATATAAAGACTATAGAACCAAAAAATAGAACCAACTAATAAATTCAAAAGCAATTCCTTTGAAACACAAAATACTGATAAAATACATATAACGCTGCCTAATAAAATCAAGAGGACAAATAGATAAAATGAAATTAAATAAATCCTAAGAACTGCCATAACCATGGGAACCAAACAAATCAAATCAATGTCATTTGTCCAACGTTGTAAAAATAGGATTTCAAATACATAGGCAGGAGTGCTTTCTGTGTTCTAGAATTGAGAATGTCAGGATGGTGGCCGCCAGCCACATGTAGAAAAGCAAGCATTTAAACTGAGATGCACTGAATGTGCAAAATGCCTAATAGTTTCTAATGCAAAATAGTTCCACTAAATTTATTTGTGTGTGCATGAGTGTTATGTTGTGTGTGTGTGTGGCTTATGTATAGTCGTGTGTCCAGACATGTGTGCATGAGTAGGTCAGAGAGAGATGTTGAGTACCCTGCTCTATCAGTCCCCACCTTATTCCCTTGAGCCAGGGTCTCTCACTGAACCTGGAGCTAGGCTGGTGGTCAGCAAGTCCCCATGATCCTCCTGTCTCCACTCCCCCACCACCCTGTCCAGTCCAGGGGTTATAGGTGCATGCAGCTTTCCAGATTGCTTTGTGGGCATAATAAAATTAAGATAATTCATCCAGGAAAGAGGTGATGAGTGATGAACTTCAGGACATTTTTCATTTCTTTTTAATCTAAAGAAAACCATTTCCATATGGAAACACAGAACTTCAGGGAGGAATAAAGAAGAGTGGAAAGAAAAATGCATGGGTGAAAATTTTAAAACAATATTTCTGTCTGAAGCAGAAATTATAAGCTTTATGACAAACGCATAAACAAAATTTTATATGACAACAACATCCTAAAGTGTGGGAGAGAATACACCAATGAAAACTGTCACATTATTAATTAAAAGTTAAGAGTGGCTATTTTCAATCTTCTATATATAAACAGTGCTGGAGTAGATCGCTCTGCTGTTCTCCACAAGGTCCAGGGTTTTGTTTTTGCACAGGGTAACTGCTAAATCAGAGGGCAAATGCATCTCCAGTCAAACAGACATCACAGTCTCTCTACTCTCTG
The DNA here is from genome assembly GCF_049852395.1 of Peromyscus maniculatus bairdii. NCBI lineage: Eukaryota > Metazoa > Chordata > Mammalia > Rodentia > Cricetidae > Peromyscus > Peromyscus maniculatus. Next base: position 81,515,846 of record NC_134863.1, on the reverse strand, counting down.
CAGGAGATGCCCAATCAGGCCCTTGTAGCCATGTTTGAGAGACTACCTCAATTCCACATAAGATCAAAAGGGTGCTTTTCAAATTTTTGGATTCTTACCATTTCTGATATTTTCATAAAAATCGTGTATGTATAGTTTATACATTTCTAATGATGGGCATTGAGCATATTTTCCCTGTGTTTAAGAATCATGTGTAGACCAAGTCGCACAACTGTCACACATATGCAGAGTGCCTAGGTCAGTCCTGTGCAGGCTCCCTGGTTCTCAGTTCAGTCTCTGTGAGCCCCTATGAGCCCAGGTTAGTTGATTCTGTGAGTTTTCTTGTGGTGTCCTTAACTCCTCTGGCTCCTACAATCCTTTCTCCCCCTCTTCTGCGGGATTTGGGATTTCCTGAACTCTGCCTAATGTTTGGCTGTGGGTCTGCACCTGTTTCCATCAGTTGCTGGATGATGACTCTCTGATAACAATTGGGTTAGGTGTAGCTAGAGTTTTCCTGGTCCTGCCTGGCCCACAGTCAGAACAAATCTCTCTCACTTGCCAGTCCTGCAGCTGCTCAGACCCAACCGAGCAAACACCCAGAGACTTATATTGCTTATAAACTGTATGGCCGTGGCAGGCTTCTTGTTATCTAGTTCTTCTATCTTAAATTAACCCATGTCTATTAGTCTATAAGTTGCCACATGGCTCGTGGCCTTCCGGTACCTTACATCTCCCTTGTCATGGTGGCGGCTGGCAGTGTCTCTCTGCCTCAGCCTTCCACTTCCCCGAATTCTCTTCTCCACTCGTCCTGCCTATACTTCCTGTCTGGCTACTGGCCAATCAGTGTTTTATTTATTAACCAATCAGAGCAACACATTTGGCATACAGAACATCCCACAAAAGTTAGGCACCCATCTGGCCCCAGGAGAAGGCCAGTTCAGGCTACATAACTTATATTGCTAGGAGTCTTAGCTGGGGTCATCCTTGTAGATTCCTGGGAGATTCTCTTGCACCAGGTTTTTACTTGACATGGCAATGCCTCCCCACCTTTCCGGTAGTCTCTTTTAGTACCCGCCCCCTCCCTGCAACCTGATTTGTTCATGTTCCCATCCCTATCTGCCCTGAGTCAACTCAAGAAAGCTCTTCTATTTCCCCTTCCCAGGGAGATCTGGGTGTCCCTCTATGAACCCTCCTTGTTACCTAGTTTCTCTGTGTTTGTGGATTGCAGCATAGTTATCCTTCATTTATTTTACAGTACATACCATGTTTGTCTTTCTTGGTCTGGGTTACCTCACTCAAGATGATTTTTCTAGTTCCATCCATTTGCCTTAAAATTTCCTGGTGTCCTTGTTTTTAACAGCTGAGTAACACTCCATTGTATAAATGTTCCACATTTTCTTTATCCATTCCTCGGTTGAGGGGCATCTAGATTTTTTTCCAGGTTTGGTTATTACAAATAAAGCTGCTAGGCCAGGTGTGGTGGCACACACCTTTAATCCCAGCACTCGGGAGGCAGAGGCAGGTGGATCTCTGTGAGTTCCAGGACAGCCTGGTCTACAGAGTGAGATCCAGGACAGGCACCAGAAACCCTGTCTCGAAAAACAAAAACAAGCAAACAAACAAAAAAACAAAGCTGCTATAAACATAGTTGAGCAAGTGTCCTTGTGGTATGACTGAGCATTCTTTGGGTATATGCTCAAGAGTAGTATTGCTCAGTATAGCTGTGCCTTGTGGTAGATTGATTCCCAGTTTTCTGAGAAACCACCACACTGACTTCCAAGGTGGCTGTACAAGTTTGTACTCCCACCAGCAGTGGAGGAGTGTTCCCCTTGCTCCACATCCTTTCCAGCATGAGCTGTGACTTGTGTTTTTCATCTTGGCCATTCTGACAGGTGTAGGATGTCTTGCATTTTCCTGATGGCTAAGGATGTTGAACATCTCCTTAAGTGTTTCTTGGCCATCTGAGATTCTTCTGTTGAGAATTTTCTGTTTAGATCTGTATCCCATTTTTAATTGGGTTATTTGGTTTGTTGATATCTAATTTCTTGAGTTCTTTATAGATTTTGGAGATCAGCTCCCTCTTTCAGATCTGGGATTGCTGAAGACTTTTTCCCATTCTGTAGGCTTCTGTTTCGTCCTTTTTATGGTTTTCGTTGCCTTACAGAGCTTTTCAGTTTCATGAGGTCCCATTTATTGATTGTCAATCTTAGTGCCTATGCTATTAGTGTTCTGTTTAGGATGTTGTCTCCTGTGCCAATGAATCTGAGATTATTTCCCACTTTTTCCTTCTATCAGGTTCAGTGTATCTGGATTTATGTTGAGGTCTTTGATCCACTTGAACTTGAGTTTTGTGCAGGGTGATAGATATGGATCTATTTGCATTCTGCTACATGCCAATATCCAGTTAAACCAGCACCATTTGTTGAAGATGCTTTCTATTTTTCCATTGTATGTTTTTGGCTTCTTTGTCAAAAATCAGGTGTCTATAAGTATGTGGGTTTATGTCAGGTTGTTGATTCGATTCCATTTTCCATCTGTCTGTTTTGCTTCTTTATATATATGGATATTATTATTATTATTATTATTATTATTATTATTATTAGTGATTTTTTTGGATGGGGGAGCAGAGGGGAAGTAGTGGGGAGGGACTAGGAGGAGAGGGGCGAGGGGGAAACTGTGGCCAGGATGTAAAATAAAAAATTTATTTTAAAAAATTACCAAAAAATTGCCGGGCGTGGTGGCGCACGCCTTTAATCCCAGCACTCGGGAGGCAGAGGCAGGTGGATCTCTGTGAGTTCGAGGCCAGCCTGGGCTACCAAGTGAGCTCCAGGAAAGGCGCAAAGCTACACAGAGAAACCCTGTCTCGAAAAACCAAAAAAAAAAAAAAAAAATTACCAAAAAATAAAATTCATATATGTATAACCACATGTAGATCTGTAGCCTGCCCATATTTGTGCCTATTTTTCTATGGGCTCGTGCCTCTTTTGTCTTATTTTTATAATTTTCAAGGGCTCTTTATATACTAAGGAAATTAAACTTTCAATATGACTCATACACAGTTCTCACTTTGTCATGTACCCACTGCACTGACTGTTCTTGTTACTGCGACTAAATACCCAACAACACGCAATGTAAGGGCGGGGGTTGCTTGGTTCATGTTTGAACAGATATGATCCATCATGGTGTAGCAGGTACGGCGGCAGGAATGTGAAGTGGCTAGTCATACCGCGTTTGCAGACAGAGAGCACATAGAAATGAGTGTTCCCCTCTCTTCTCTCCTCTTCTTCTCTCTCTCTCTCTATCTCTCTCTCTCTCTCTCTCTCTCTCTCTCTCTCTCTCTCTCTCTCTCTCTCTCTCTCTCTCTCTCTCCCCCTCTGTCCACCTTGGTGTCCAAGCCCTGTGATGCTGGGTGGGTCCTCCCTCTGATGTTACACCTCCCTCTCCGACACCCCTAGAGGTGTGTCTCCAAGGGGATTCTAAACCCGGGCAAGTTGACTGTGTAGATTAACCATGGCATTAACTGGTTTTGATTAAGGACGGCGTGTTTAAAATACCCCTTCCTTCTCTACCTTGAAGTTCTTTGAAGGTCTGGTAAGATTCTGCACTGAATCCATCAGGAACTGGGAGCTTTATACTTGGGAGACCTTTTAATTGTTACTTCTATCTCAGTGGATGCTATGGGCCTATATAAATTATTTACTTCATTTTGATTTAACTTGGGTGGGTCAGTCTGTGAGGGATTGTGTCCTTGAATTCAGTGTGCAAGTATTTTAATGAGAAATTTTGCATTTATGTTTATCAGAGAGATTTTCTATAATTTTATTTCTTTAGGGGTCTTGTCTGGTTTTTGGTATCAGGATAATACTGCTTTGCTAAAAAGGATCCAGAAATGTTCCTTCATAGAAATTGAAAAAAAATAATTTTAAATTTCCTATGGAAACACAAAGGGCCCAGGATAGCCTAAACAATCCTGAGCAATTTTAAAAACTGCTAGATTCCAGATTTTAAGCTATACTACAGAGCTATAGTAATAAATCTGCATGGTACTGGCATAAAACCAGCTACATTGATCAATGGAATATGATTAATAACTTAGATATATGTGTGCCTTCCTACAGCCACCTGATTTTTTTTTACAAAGGGCAAAATATACATTAGAAAAAATATAGTATCTTCATCAAGTAGTGTTGGTCAAACTGGACAGCTATGTGTAGAAGAATGAAACTAGATCCATATCTTTTACCTTGCACAAAGCTCAACTCCAAATGCATCAAGGACCTCAAAATAAGACCTGATACCCCGAACATGATAGAGGAGAAAGAAGGGGATGCAATGCCCATCAGTTTATTGAGACAAGGGAGAGCTTTCTGAACATGACCCTGCTAGTGCCATCATTAAGACCAACAATTGGTAAATGGGACCTCATGAAACTCAAAATTTTGTACAACAAAGGACACTGTCATTCAAACACAGGCAGCCTACAGAATGGGAAAATCTTTGTCAGCTGTACAGCTGACAGAGGGTTAACGTCCAGAAAATGCAAAGTACTAAAAAAAACTTTGAAAATCAAGAAAACAAGTAAGCCAATAAAAAAGGGGGCATGGAACTCAGCAGAAAGTTCTCCAAACAAGAAATGCAAAGGGCTAATAAATGCTTTTTAAAATGCAAAGCATCTTTGGCCACTAAGGAAATGCAAATTAAAACTACTTCAAGATTTCATTTTACCCCAGTCAGAATGACTAAGATTTAACAAATAACAAAAGATGCTGTGGAAATAGGAAAAGGAAGGCACTTTTTCACTATTGATGGGAGTGCAAACTGGCACAACCACTATGGAGGCCAGTGATCAGTAGATCTAACGAATCTGATACTCCATCTAACCTCCTTAAAGCATATACCCACAGGACTCTATAGTCTACTACAGAGACACCTGCTCATCTGTGTTCACTGCTGCTCTATTCACAACAGCCAGGAAATGGAAACAGCATAGGTGTCCATCAACTGATGAATGGGTAATGAAAATATAGTACATTTACCAAATGGAATATTATTAAGCTATTAAGGAATATTAAATATTGAAATCTGCAAGTGAATAGATGAAGCTGGAAATCATCATTCTGAGTGAGGTAACTTAGATGCAGAGAGACAAATGTTGTATGTTCTCTCTCATATGTTATTGCTAGCTTTGGATCATTTAATATATGTATTTAAATTGGAGGACACATGGAGGTGGGAAAACTGGTAGGGAACCATGGGGAACGTCTTTCGAGGGAGGAGAGATGAAGCACAGGTGGTGTGGGGAATTATGATGTAGGAAGGGAGTTGAGGTTGGTTAGGTGCTGTGGGATGTCTTTCTCTATGCTGTGAATATGTGTTGCTCTGACTGGTTGATAAAGAAAGCTGTTTGACCTGTGGCAAGGCTGCTTAGAGGCAGGCAGAAAATCCAGGAGAGAGACAGGAAGAAGAAAGGCAGAGGCCTCGGAGGAAATGCTATCTTGCCATCTAGGGAGCAGCATATAATGGCACACAGCTAAAGCCATGGAACATGTGGTGGTATATAGATTAATAGAATGGGCTGAGTTTAGTTATAAGATCTAGCTAGCAAGAAGCTTGATCCATAGGCCATGGCCAGACAGTTTGTAATTAATATCAGCCTCTGTATGTTTATTTGGGTCTGAGCAGCTATGGGACCAGCTGGGACACAGGAAAACTCCTGACTACAGTTAGAGTAGAGGAGGAAGTGTGGGTAAGGCTAACTAACACTAAACGTCCTAAAGAAAGCCACGTGGAAGCCTACTGCTGCAGAATGTGTGTGTGTGTGTGTGTGTGTGTGTGTGTGTGTGTGTGTGTGTGTGTGGAGACAATGTCTTTCTAGACACCACCAGCTATCAAATAAAAAGCCCAGTGATGGAAATGGTTGTAGCTGAAGTTTTCCTGTGTCCCGCCTGGCCCATAGTCAGGACAAATCTCTCTCACCAGCCAGTCCTGCAGCTGCTTGGACCCAAGTAAACACACAGAGGCTTATATTATTTTCAAACTATATGGCCTAATGAATGGCTCAGGCTTCTAGCTAGCTAGCTCTTACATCTTAAATTAACCCATTTTTATAAATCTATACTTTGCCACAACACTTGTGGCTTACTAGTACTTTGCATCTTGCTTCTTCTGGTGGTGGCTAGCAGCGTCTCCTCAGCTCTGCCTTTCTCCATGCCATTTCTCTAGTTGGAATGTCCTGCCTAACCTTATTCTGCCTCACCGTTGGCCAAACAGCTTTATTTATCAACCAGTCAGAGCAACACATAGTCACAGCATACAGAAAGAATCCACAGCAAATGGTCAGTGAGGTCCCATAAACCACCAAATACTTCAGGCTATTGCTGTTGCTCTGTTTTACTCTCCAGAACTTGGTGGTAAGACCCTGTTGCTGAAACCACCATATACTTGAGTCATGGAACATGGAGAAATCATGTTGGTGCTGATCTGGAAGCTTTTCCCTCCTGTCTAGCTTTCATAGTGTTGGAAGGTGCTATGCATGCCACTGAAGGGAAGAGTAATCATTAGTTCTATCCATCTATAAACCCTGGGAGCTACAGTGATGACTAGCCTGTCAGGATATGCCCACGGTACAATATCAGCATGAATGTTATTGGAGTTACCAACCACCTATTTTCATTGGATGTAGGGTCCATGCTACACTATTAAACACATAACTTGCCAAGAACCTGTGGCTAGACAGGTCACAGGCCCTAGTGGAGAACCTACCATGATTATTTTGCCCAATGAACATAATATTAAACTGGCGCCTAATTATTTATCATTGTACCCACAGATTACTTCATCCCTCAGCCCTCATTGGAGAATCTTCCATTAGCTGTAGATGTGGATTATGCCAGAAACCCACAAGTGGTCAACATGTAGAGAATGATGTAGATGAAATTCTAACGGTCTTATTCAATAAGAAACACAGAGCCAAATACAGAACTAGAAGCCCAAGAGATCAGAACACTAGCAAATAGCCTTTAGCTTACCATTCACTGCCGTCGCTTCCCCAGAGAGAGAGACCTTCTTCTTGTGTGACTGTCTTCTTATTGCTTTTCTGTTCTGCCTTCTCATTGGCTCTACACCCAACCACATGACTCGTCACTTCCTGTCTATACAGACCTCCAGGTCTCTATGGTACTGGCATTAAAGTTTCGGGTCACCATGCTTGGCTGTGTCCTTGACCACACAGAAACTCTGCCTGCCATGTGATCAGATTAAGGGCATGTCCACCATTGTCGGACTTCTGCTAAATGGTTTGCTTTCAGCTCTGATCCCCAGGCAACTTTATTTATTAACATACAAATAAAATCACATTTCAGCACAAATAAAATATCACCATAGAATGAGAGACTGGGGAGCAATCAGGCAGTTAGCCGCACGGATGCTCAGTACCTGTGACGGTATGCTCAAAAACTGCACAAGCTTAAGCCAGACAAAATCCCAGCATGCAGCAGGGAGATGACCATGGAGCCCCACCCCCAGCTGAAGAGCTGTTGTCAGAGCTAATGGAAAAGGGAGAGCCATATTTCTTAAGGGATATGGCTCCTCCATGCTCCAGTACGTGACCAGATTCCCATACACACACTGGCAGTACTGAGCAGAAAACACATACATGAAGTCGATAGGAAACAGTGGTGATTGTGGTGGAGGGATGGGGGAGAACTGGAGTGGAGAGAATGGGAAGGTAGACTTGATCAAAACACACTGTACAGACTTCTTCAACAATAAAATCCTGCATGTTTGGCAAGACGTGCTATGAGAGAGAAAATGGAATTTTCTATGATATAAATGATCAATTCAGTAAAAGACTGAAGACCCACAAGTAAGGAAGTTTGGGAGTCTGAGAAGAATATCTAATACATGTTATTAAAAAAAAATCCCTCAGCTGGGCGGTGGTGGCGCACGCCTTTAATCCCAGCACTCAGGAGGCAGAGGCAGGTGGATCTCTGTGAGTTCCAGACCAGCCTGAGCTACAGAGCAAGATCCAGGACAGGCACCAAAACTACACAGAGAAACTCTGTCTCAAAAAAACCAAACCAAACCAAAAATCCCTCAATCCATCAACCTCTCCAGGGTGAGGGTAGGGACAGAGCAGGTATGAAAAAAAAGTTTTTTCCTTGTGTGACCCACAGTTTGGGACTTGAACCCTACCACTTACTCAAAATTAGAGAAGTCAACCTTCAGCCCTGGGAAGTAAACACAGAGCCATGTCTGCTCACAATGCCTCCCTCATCCCCAGAGCGGCCTGGCTTCCCCTGTGCTATAGAATGAGCATGCACGGCCTTGGTTACAGGGCCTCAGGTGGGCATAGCGGAGTCCCTGCAGGCCACAGGACTTGCTCAGGCCTGTCTGCTGAAGCCAAAGATTATCTTAGAACCTGAAGTCCAGGGATAGGAGGGAACCTCTGATTCCTAAGATAAAGAGGCAGCCTGTGGGGGGACCTCTCCCATTGTGTGTGCCCTAGAAAGGCTAAGAAGCAGGCCAGGACTGGCCAGCCTGGGTGGCCAAGCTTTATAGGAATTTCCAATTGTCTTTAGCTTCCCTGTCTCTGAGCTCCCTCCCTGTCTGGCAGACTTGAAAGAAAGAGTTTAGGATCACCTGACCAAGGAAGGCGTTGCACAGGAAACTGGCCTTTGAAGTATACGGTGGCTGTCCTCAGGCCCTAGCCGCCTTAACTGGCCTAGGACAGAACGAGGTCTGGATACTGGAGTCTGGTTTTTGTTTTTGTTTTGTTTTAACTTCCCGGGAAAGGCATTCCATAATGCAACCAGCAGGCTTGTTTACATCTCCAGTAGGCCTTTTAATGACCCTGTGGCTAGAGGGCCATACATAGCAGCTCAAGCTATGAGCAGGCAACCGACAGCATTGGCTCAGGCCACACCGGGGCTCTCTGGGTCTCGGAGGAGAAGGACTTATTTAGTCACAACGTGCTGTCCGCTCCCTCGACTTGAGCCGCCGCCTGTCCGCAAATAACCATCGAGCATCTCCTATGATTCCAGCACAACCTGGAGCATTCCAGAGCTCCACAGGCTCCAGGATTCCCTCTGCTTTCTTTCCAGGCTCCTCCACAAAGAGAGGGGAGTGATGAAATGATCGCATACTGGTCCCTAGTTGCATTTGGCCCCCTTGGATTCACTGCTTCGTAGCTCTTCTTGTTCTCAGAGTCTCCGGCACACTGCTTCTCAACCTTCCTAGTGCTGAGACCATTAATACAGTTCCGCATGCTGTGGTGACCCTCAACCACAAAATTATTTTCATTGCTGCTTCATAACTGCAATTATGAATTGAACAATTCATAATTGTTATGAATTATAACATAAATATCTGATATGTAGGATATCTAATGTGCAACCCCCAAAAGGCCTATTTGACTCTTGAGGGTGTCATGACCCATAGGTTGAGAAGCCATGTTCCAGCAAATCCTGGAAACGGTCATAAGCCTTTGACAAATGCCTGCTCATGTCATGAGATTTGTTAGGGTCAGAACGAAGGCACTGGTAGCCCTGACAAGCTAGGCTCATCCACACACCCAATAGGCCAATTAAGGACACAGGTTGTTGTTAATAGGAATGAAACCTATTAACAACAACAAGTTAGAAAGGAAAGAAAGGGAAAAGAAAGGAGATTCAGTGTGCCCAGATGGGAAGAGGAACACACAAAGAAGCCCAGCGACCACCCTCAGCCATCTTCTTTGTGTTGGCATGAATTTTCAACAGACATCAAGAGGCTGGAGAGATGGCTCAGTGGTCAGGAGAACTTGCTGCTCTTGCAGAGGACCCCATTCAGTTCCAGATGATCCGATGCCTTCTTCCGGCCTCAGAGGACACCGAGCACGCATGCACACACGTACAAGCAGGCAACACACACATATGGAAGTAAGTAAATCTTTAAACTAGAGGTGGAGAAGCATCCGTAACAAAGAAGTCCTGGCCAAAGTGTGGGCCTCCCCACCCCACCTGTCATTCTCGGGATCTTCTGCAGAGTGGTGACAAGTTGTCACGGTTGTGAGGACTCCCTTCTAGAAGCAACCTCCTCCTTTGCCTGGCCGACACCAGGACTCAGTGTTTCCCTTCTCCTACCTTGAGATTCCAAGGAGAAGTTCAAATCTCTTGGGTCCTTTGTCTCAATACTCAGACCGCCAAAGCAAAGGTCCAAGTGTCTTTTTCGTAGATGCTCATCCTTGATGGGACCATTATACTTGGTCCTCCCCAGGAATGACACTCACCTTGTTCCTCCAACAAGAAGGAGCCACCCATCCACCCACCTCAGCCCATTCATCAGCATACATTCCACACCTGAACCCTTCCTCTCCTCAAAATCCATGGGGCGCAGCACCTTGCCTCCTTGTTGAGTGTGGTGGTTAGTTTTCAACTTGCCACAACCTAGAACCATCTGAGAGCCTCCGGTGAGAAATTTTCTAAATCTGGTTGGCCTATGAGCGTGTCTCTGATGGACTGTTTGGATTGTTGATTGATGTAGGAAGAGCCAGCCCACTGTGGGTGGCACCATTCCCTAGGCAGGGGATCCTGAGCAATATAAGACAGGGAAAAGCCAGGTAAAGCAAGGGTCCATCCATTTGTCCTCTCCCTGCTCTGGACTATGCATGTGATATTTTAAGTTTCTGCCTCGATTTCTCCTCTAGTAATGGACGGTGGCCTGGGAGTGTCAGCCAAATAACTCCTTCCTCCTCTAAGCCGCTTTTGGTCAGGATGTTTAATCACAGCGACAGAATGAAACCAGAACACTGGGTCTCTGCTCAAAGAACACCTTCCTCACAAGGCCTTCCTCATCACACTATTAAAAACTGTTCCCCACTCCCCCATGTCCCACCCCCCACTTCCTTCTTTTACTTTTTTTCTGCCTCACTTGCCCTGCCTTAAACACACCACAGTTTTCCTCCTGTGTGATATCATCCAGCTCCCCACCGCCTGACACATGGGAGCTTAACAAGTATGTGTTGGATGCATAAAAACAAGCACTGATGGGTTAACTTTGTTGTTGCTGTTTCTTTAATTCAGCTGAAATGGCATCCATTACGCATTGTTTGCACTGAGTAAAATTCGCCCCCACACATACTTCTCTACGCTGCCAAAGAGGGAGTTTCACTTGAGTTTAGTCTTGCAGGTGACTTTGGTTGGTAAATGAGGCAGGAATGAAAAGAATTCTGACCCCATAGAAGCGAAAACCAAGAGTCAGAGAGGTGAGGTCCCCAACACGTTCACTGGGTCACCGTCGGAACCAGAGTGGCTCTGAGTCCTTGCTCCCTGGGTTGGACTTCGTTTACTGATATGATAACAAAGGAAGATTGACAAGAACCAATGTAAAGGATTTATTTCATCACAGTTTTACAGGACATGAGAAAAGCCACTTCAGGGACTTAAGCAATTTTGGCTTATCGTTCAGGGGGGCAGAGTCCATCACAGCAAGAAAAACATGACAGCAGGCAGGCTGAGCAGGAAGCCAGCTGATGGCGGGGCCTCCTCTTCAGGAAGAAAAGAGAGAACAAGGGGGTGGGACCAAGTTATAAAAATCTCAAGGCCGCCCCTGCTCACTCACCGCTCCAGCAAGGATACACATCCCAAAGGTTCAGTAACTTTCCCGCACAGCGCCATCATCAGGGATCATGTGATCAAACACGAACCCACGGGGGATATTTCTCACTCAAACTACAACATAAATGAAGAGCTGATCCACAAAAAAAAACTGTATTTGTAAGCTTAGTCTTGTCATCGTAGGATAAAACCAACCTAAGTAAGAGCAAAGCAATCTACTGGGATTGATGGTCACATCCGGGAAAACACAGATTCAGGCAGTTGTGAAAATGCTCTTGACACTAAGTGACACTAAGTGGCTGCTGGAGTTACAGCTTTGAACTTCAAAGAGTTGATAATTACCTAATTTGTAAGGAATTGTGAATGGGGCTGGCAAAAGTTAAGGCTTGTAAGAAGGAATTGGGTACAGGTAACCCGGTGGGCAGAGGGGGTAAACGATGTTCCCAAGCTCAAACGGCATCAAGAATAGGCACAGTTGCTGCCCAGTTCAAGAGTTCTGCTGTGGACCTGAGACCTTATTAACAACGGCTGCCAACTCCATTTTTATTTTTCTTTGATCTTCTCAAAGAAGAGCGGACATCCATGTAGAAATACGACTGTGCACAGACAGAAAACCTATTGAGGATGAACCCTGAGCACAAGTCCTGTCCTGAGCCTTCCTGCCTGTCTAGGAATCATGTGAACGTCTCTGGAAGGAGATTTTAGGACCCACTCTCAGATGCTGTAGGTCGGAGATTTATGGCTAGATTTTACCAGAACAGATGGAAGGACGATTGGATTCCTATTTCTAGGTTTTATGGCTGCCTTTGGGGGGAACTGGGGCTCTAGTTTCTCTGTTGCCATGGAGAGGAGAGGGGACGCACAGGAGGTTTGGAGGGCTGAGGCCTCCTGTGCGTTTGACATCACTGCCCTGAGCCTGCTGAAGCACCTGTCTTTATAATAGGTTCAGAACCTGGGTCCCCACCTCGGGGCTTTGGGGTTCTTTGTGAGTATTTATCTCTTTCTCCTCTGCGCATCTGTTCTTCCTGAGACAGTTTTACTTTGCTCCAAGAAACAAACCCTGCGTTTTCCTCCTTGTTTTTCTCTCCCACATCTTATACGGATAGCTGTCCTCGTCCTCTGCCCTTCCACCCGCTTCCAGAAAGAAACACCTGCTCTTCTCTCTGGGCAGCAGCACCTGGAACAAGGGTTCCTGCTTTCCGGGTTGTCTCCAGGTACGAAGGGCAGAAACAGGTCCTGGACCCTTAAAATAATGGCCATGGTTGACATAATTCACATGTGCCCTAGAGGTCTGGTACCTCCCCTTCCTCCCACGGCAGGCTCCTTCCTAGTCTCCTCGGGCCCCACAGCCCCCACCCCACCCCCGCCGTCCCCATCCTCCCTCTGCTCAGGACAAATCAGCATGTCCCTTCTCAGTGGCTCTGGAATTTTCCGTGCCTGCCTGAATCACAACACTGTCTCACTGGGTCAGTGGCTTGTATTGTTATCTCACATCTTCATCAATTCGACCCTTCTTTCTAGACACCACCGTTGTCCCAGCGTGGGAGGATCAAAGGAGACACCCGGTCCTTTATCCCCACTATATACACCAAAGTGCCAAGTCCCATCCAGGAGTTTGGGGGCTGGGGTGACAATCTCAAGCAGGATTTATAGCTTAAGCGGGCAAGGTGAGAATCAGAGTGTGTAACATACACAAGGGGAAAACCACCAGCATCCCTCCCGCCCACCCCACAGTGACGCACACCACGGGCTTCGCGTGGATTTTTGCGCACAAAGCTGCTCTCGCTGACATGGAAGAGCACAGCAGTTTGGGTTGTAAATCAACAATCAGGCCAGGCTGGGCGGGCGGGTGCCCGGCGACGCAGCGCTCCGCTCCCCTAGGGGCTGCGGCAGCAGCGAGCGCTTGGAATTTTCCACCGGTGGGCAGACCCGCAGAGCCGCATCCCATTGGCGGAGCTCGGTGGCGTCGCTGCGTGGGTGCAGAGGTGAGCTCAGCCAGCCACGCACAGCGGACTCCTGAGAGGTTCTGCCGGGGCCGGGTGGGCGGGGTCCGAGGGGAGGCGGGAGCGAGGTTGCTGGTCCCCAGCCACCGCCTCTGTCGCCAGACCCGGGGATAGGGAGGCGGGAGGGAGTCTCCCCTCTGCTCAATCCCCGTCCCCCCTCCTCTGGCCTGACCCCAGACCCGCGTTCCCTCTTCTTGGCCCTATTTAATCCATTAAACACGTTGCCATCAATAGATCCCATTTGGCGGATCAGGTCAGTACCAGTGTTGGAAATGGGAACCCATTCCTGGTCCATGGAGAAAAGCGGTGAAGGGTGGTGGGGACAGGAAGTGGTCTTTTTGCTTCTGTCAAAAGAGAGAAATCCCGGCACCCAAGACAGGAGACGCCCGCTCTGTCCAATCAGCGCGCTCACACCGGCCTATTTAAAGGAATTTGTGTGGGAGCCTGGTCTGCTACAGCGTTAAAGCAGCCTGTTTGTCTCTCCTGAGTTGTTAAACCCACCCCAGTGGCTACCTTTGGCTAGCTGGAAATGGTTGCTGGGTGAATGAATGAATGAACTCTGTGACAGCTAGGTAAGCCCTGGTTCCTGGGTGGGGGCGACTCGTGTGTCACGTGACCTTGGACGCCTCGAGGTTTCTTTTGAGCCCTTCGCTTTAAAATCAAGGCTAATAGGTTGCTCGAAAAGTTAAATGGAGAATTATTCTCCGACCCATCTCATCCTTTGGGGACCAGAACTTGCCAGGGTTGTCTAGAGCAGACGGACGGAGTTCACAACCCAAGCGTCCATGGCTGGATACACAAAGTGGGGTCCTATACTCTGGGTATTACTCAGCCCTGGAAAGGAAGGGCATGCTGACATGTCACACCATGCCGACCCTGGAAAACGTGTCAGGTGGGAAAGGCAGATGCAGATACCGGCCACACAGTGACATGTGCATGCTGAGTCAGTCCACAAAGACCAGCACAGCCGCCGTGGTTGCCGAAGCTGAGGTAGGGGGTGTGTACAACCACCTGGTGTCTACAGCATCCATGAGAAAGCCCATGGCTTCCCAGCATTATAAACTACTGCTACTGTAAAGCGCTTGATTTTATGTCAGGTGGATTCCCTTTTTTTTTTTTTCTTCTACTTGTTTGCTTGTTTGTTATTTGGTTTTTTTCAAGATAGGGTTTCTTCGTGTAGTTTTAGTTCCTGTCCTGGATCTCACTCTGTAGACCAGGCTGACCTCAAACTCACAGAGATCTGCCTGGCTTTGCCTCTCCAGTGCTGGGATTAAAGGCATGCGCCACCACCATCCTGATTTCCTCTTAATAAAACAAATTTTGTTTTGTATTTATATTTAAAATTTTATAGTGGATAGCTGTTCTAGGACCTTGAAGCACCGCCTTTAGAAATGTAGCAGGTAACTGTCCTACCTGTGACCTTGAAGTATCTGCCCCTGGGGTGTGACTCGGGACTACCCTTAAGACTATTCTCCTCTTTCCCTGGTGGGCTTGGATGCTGAGACAGGCCGAAGAACAGTGTGGGCTGTAACGCCGCCCTCTAGGGTCCTATGATAAATCTCCTGTGCTCTAGTGAATTTTCCTCCCTAATAAATTCTTTCACTCTTCAAGCAGATTCCGTGGATTTCTCCTAATAAAATTGTTCATGTGTGTGGAGTATGTGGAGGCTGGAAACAGACACCAGGACTCGTCACTTGCTCTTCCACTTTATGCGTGGAGGCAGGGTCTCTCAACCAAACCCAGAGCTCCCCACATGCTAGTCTTGCTAGCTAGCTTACCCTGGGGCTCCCCTACCTCCACCTGCCTGGGCTGGAATTCCAGATAGACCACCATGAACACCCAGAATTAGTAAAGGTTTCTAGGGACCTGGACCTAGAGTCCTCGCACTTTCAAGGCCTTTAACAGCTGAACCATCTCCCCAGCACTTCAAACAAGTTTTAATGAGGCTAATAAGACAAATACATGCCTGAAGACTAAATAGAATCACCTACATAGAGAAGACTGAACAAGTTAAAAGCCTGCCTTCTAATCCCCTCCACATTATTTTCTAGCATGGGGGAAAATGCTTTTTCCAAAGCATTCAGGCAACCCGGGGCCCACTCAGCACCAGATGCAGTGGAGCCTGGGACTGCCCCACGGTCCTTGACTAGGAAGACAGGCTGCAGAAGGATGGGAGGCTTTCTCATGTCTAACCCTGGGCTTGGCAGTGCTCCCCAGTGCCGCCCCTCACCTTCCTGCAGGGCTTTGAGGCACCATGCAAACCACTGGAAGCTGTAGATGACAGGATCGTGTCTTTCAAATGCTCAACACAGAATTCTTAGAACAGCTCTAGGGCAGGCTGCTTGGGCTAGGAGCCAAGCTGCCAGGACTGGTGTGTGTCCTGGGTCTGCCATCTTCCACATGGGAAGTGGGGGGGGGCGGGTCCTCAAGCCAAGGCTAACCTAACCAATGCTTACCTTATGGGGATTACTGAAAAACTATTGAGTAAGCCAGTGTGTGTGTGTGTGTGTGTGTGTGTGTGTGTGTGTGTGTGTGTGTGTGTTTGTGTGTGTGTGTGTGTGTGTGCCCTCACACACACCAGCAATGGAACTTGTGCTCAGCAAGCATCAACTGCCATAGAGAGGGAGACAAGTGATGAAGAGAAGTGGAGGGGCCCGTGCTCTGCCGTGGGATATTGGAGTGATGAAGAGAAAGCCCAGCGGAGCTGCTTAGAAGTGAAAGAAAGCAATACAGAGCTCTGCGTGGTCAGACAGGGACAGGGAAATGCTGGCCCAGAGGACAGTGTCAGGAAGGACAGGTGGTCTGAAGGAATGGCCTGAATACAGAGCAAGCAAGAGGCTGCCCCCCAGCTCACCATCCCAAGATATGAGTGGCTCAAAAGTGGGGGTAATGTTGACATTTGTGATCTCCCACAAGGCACACCAAGAACAGTCTTTATTCTGACAGCAGAAAGGGGACTCTGAAGTTTTGTCCCTCACAACGGAAAGTGACGTTCTCAAGGTGGCATCTGTGGTACCAAGGGAGTGGCATCCTTCGAAGCCACTAACAAGTTCTGCTCTGAGACAGAAACCCTGGGTGCAGGTGTCCCCATCTGCCGGCTCCTCTGTGCCTGAGGTGAGAATCCTCTCAGGAGAGTAAGCCTTCTGTAAATCAACCCAGGGCTGACAGCCCTTGGCAGCAAGGAGGAGGAGGAATTTGACAAGACTCTGGCGTTTCCTGTTTCCCATCTGAAACCACCCACATCCTTTGTAGTATCCGCTACCATCCAACCATCCCACCAACTTTGCTGGACCTGCACTGATCTGCCTTTTCACAGTGTGCTAGGATGAGAACTCAGGTGCGGTATGCTTTCCCATCAGACTGTCTTTGAACCACCAGCCCACCACTAATGACACAGAAACTTATCGTTAATTATGAAAGCTTAGGCTTGTTCCTGACTAGTTCTTAAAACTCCAATTAACCCGGGCGGTGGAGGTGCTCGCTTTGATCCCAGCACTCAGGAGGCAGAGCCAGGCAGATCTCTGTGAGTTTGAGGCCAGCCTGGGCTACAGAGTGAGATCCAGGACAGGCACCAAAACTACACAAAGAAACCCTGTCTCAGAAAATAAATAAATAAATAAATAAATAAATAAATAAATAAATAAATAAATCTCAAATTAACCTGTTTCTATTCATCTACATCTTGCTGTGTGATCTTTACCTCTCTCCCACGTCTGGCTTGTTCTGAGTCTCACTGGCACTGGCACCTCCCATGCACTAGATTCATCTCCAGTTCCTCTCTCTCCCCAGAAGTCCCACCTATTCTTTCCAGCTATGGGTCATTCGGCTCTTTATTAAACCAATCAGAAGGCGTCTTGGCAAAGATACATCTTCACAGTGTATAAAAAAATTATCCCACAACGCTGAGGGTTGTTGGAGGGTCTGTGGTACAACACACACATGCACGCACACACACACACACACACACACACACACACACACACACACACGGTCAGCCTCTATCCCCAAAGTTAGCTGCCATCAGAGGGAAGAGTCTAGTGAGCAGGTACTTCTGGGAAGACTAGTCACCAACATTCCAGAAAAACAGAATGGTTTGGTAACGAGGCACCACCAGACTTCAGACTCCGCAGTCTTCCAAACATGCATGTGGTCCACCCACTACAGACTGGTTCCAGTATCCTTGGATACCGAAATACACAGTGCTCACATTCCTTATATAAGGTGGCATGGTCCTTGCATAGAGCCTGTCACATCTCCCCCTACACTTTAGAGATGTATTTGCACATGAGTGTGTATGCCTCATGGGTGCGGATGCCCACTGAGGCCAGCAGATCCCTTGGAGCTGGAGTTAGAAGCAACTGTTGAGCCATCTGACGTGGGTGCTGGGAACCAAACGCTGGTCCTCTGGAAGAGCAGAAAGTGCTCTTAACTGTTAAGCCATCTCATCAACCCTGCCATATACTCTCAGTCACCTTCAGGTTACTTTAGAGTACCTAGAACAATGTAAACGCCATGAAAATCATTGTTATATTGGGTTGTTTAGAGTCTGGTGACAAGAAAAGCCAGTACCTGTTCAGTATGGATGTAATCCCCCCCCCACACACACACATGTTTTAATTCTACAGCTGGTTTAAGGTAAGAATGGGAACCCACACATATGAAGAGCCGACTGTACAGGTGATGAGATTCCACAAGAGAAAGAAACGCCCCCTCCTGGACACCATCTGATACCACAGTTGTGAGTGTGCGTGTGTGAGCGCTGCTGAGCATGGAATCCTGGACCACCCACGTGTTAAGCAAACGCTCAGCCACTGAGCTAACTGGTCTACCTGAAAATTTTTCAAGATTTATTTTAGTATGTGCGTGTGTATGTATGTCTCTGTGTATGTGGACAGCTGAGTGAGTGGGTGCCTGCAGAAGCCAGAGGAGGGCACTGGGTCCTCAGGGAGCCGAGAGCCATCTGACATGGGTGCTGAGAAGCGAACCTGGCTCCTCTGCAAGAGCAGCCAGTGCTCTTCAGTGCTGAGCCGGCCCTCCAGCCGCTCTACCTGAAATGTTTTGTGTGTATGGTACATTGCTGCGCCCTCCTCTCTCCCATGTCCACACATCCCACAGACACAGACAAAACACTTCACCGTGGATGGCGAGAAGCTCCGAGTGAGAGATGCCAAGTGAGTGAGTGTATGCAAAGGTTAGGAGCAGAACTATCCTCAGAGGTGTCCATTCTTCTCACATAGTAATACATACATATTGTAGAAATGTTTAATTAAAAAAACAACAACAGGGGAATTTTAAGAGTGGCAGTCTGGCCATTTGAGAATTACCACTAAACTTTAAAGCCCTGGCTATGTTTTAGTATCTACAATTACAGCTGTTCAGCAGGCACCTCTGGAGGGGCCGTAGGTTCCTGTGTCCCAGAAGAACTTGGAACACATGGATAACAGCAAGCACACTGAACGGATTTGTTGAGCAGGAATACATTCCCAAAGGAGAAAGTCAGGGTGTGTGTGGGGCGGGGGGGACCACAAATAATTGGGTAGAAGCGTAGGTGTGCATTTCTCTGCTGGCTAAGAATGTTGAACACCTTTAAAAACAGTTGTTGGCTTTTTGTATCTCTTCTTTTAAAAACTGCCTGTCAGTTCATTGGCCCATTTATTGACTGGCAATTTTGTTGTCTAAATTTTGAAAATCTTTACATAGTCTGGATAGTAACGTTCTCTCTCATTTGTGTTAAATGTTAGGTGGGAGGAAGTGGGGTTGGAAGCTGGGAAACTGAGTCCATGAAATGGGAACTCTAGGCTGTAAAGGAGGGGGGGAGTATGGAGACAACAGATAGCTAGAAGGAATATCAACTGCAGGGTCTTTACCCTGCCATGTGGAGGTAGCCACAGCTGCGCTGAATGAGCTGGAAATGGCTGGTATTCTCCAAGGACGGCATTCTAGAACACCTGAAAACATTATATTTATATGCGACATTTCAATATAAAAGTGCCACCTCCTCTGCTACAGTTTGATTAGTGAGCCCTTCGCTTTAACAAAAACATGTGAGTGTGGGTTTTTTTTGCACATAAAGAGACAGTTTTAAGGGTCACTTTCAAACTATTGCTGTAGCTGCACCAGATTCTTGAACCTGTGAAGGTGCTGGGGCATCCCTGTAAAGGAGAACAAACTGCAGAACGGAGGGAGATGGCGAGCGCTCATCCTCTAGCTACCCCAGGACAGCTCTGCTGTGTGCCAGGAGCACGTGGAAGACTGACATGAGGGGAGAGGCTCCTCTTGGGGGCATCATTTGAAACCGCATGATTCTTTAATGCAGTCTAGTGTTTCATCCTGTCTATAAGTGATAATTTATTGATAACCAAGTCCTTGGTTTGGACATTTGGGCTGTCTATGGGTCAGGAGTGGTGTTCAGCTACAAATATCAAGTTCCTAAGAGACGGAGACGTAAATAAATGAAGGTTTTTCCTTCTCTAATATGAGGAAATGCGTGGAAGGATGCAATGTTAACATTGGGGTTAAAGAGTTGCTGCCCCGAGTCTCCCCTAAAGTGTTTCCCTGTGTGGCCTCCCTGTTTGCTTTTGTGGGCATCCCTTTGCCCAGTCCCAACTGCCAAGAATCCAGAAAACAGGTTTAGCTAACAGCTTCATTCCCCTCCTGCTGCAGATACAAGGGTCTGTAAGTAAAAGGGGAAAGATTCGAAAGTGCTAACCAATTGCCGTGGAAATCCTTTCCCCAAAGCTTCTCGCATCCTAAGGTTCCTTCAGCATCCAGTCCTCGAGAGGAAATTGAACCTTTAAGGAGCCTCAGTGTCCTGAGACTTCTCGTATAAGTAATCCTTTAGAAATGCACTCATTTGCACTCACCCACAGTGTCCAATGCAAAAGGACCTGCTAACGCACACATGGTTATGGTGGTTTCTTGTTTTTTAGGCTTTGCTGACTGAAAAAGCAAAATTTTCATGATTTTCTTTAATGGTTTAAAACTATTTGATTCACTACAGTGTGATGTGTGTGCCCCGGAGCCATGCTAAGATACTGTTAGAATAAACGCGCTGATGCAGCAGTCACAGGTAAGGAGCTCTCAAATGACTCAGGCGCTGCAGGTCCACATGCTGGCTGGAGTCGTTTCTGGGCATGCCATCACCAATGTGGTTCCACTATGTCATAGGCACAGAGTCCAGGGGCTCTGGCTGAGATTTCCTGGATTTTGTGTGCCAGGACGAAAAAAAAAGGACTAGGAACAGTGACAGAAATAGAGATGTTTATCAAGAACGAAAAAGGCACTCTGAGAACGAAGTGGGCTAGAGACCTGGGGGTGTCAAAGCTCTAGGACCCTGGCTATGAGAGTTCTGATTCTTTTTTGGTTTTTTGAGACAGGGTTTCTCTGTGTAGCTTTTCGCCTTTCCTGGAACTCATTCTATAGACCAGGCTGGCCTCGAACTCACAGAGATCTGCCTGGCTCTGCCTCCGGAGTGCTGGGATCAAAGGCGTGCGACACCACTGCCCGGCCAGGATTCTTTACGCAGTGCATTTGGAGACGGGGCTGTTGGTGCTGTTCATTTGTGCACATTTTGTTTTGCTACACTGTAGCATACAGCCTGAGTGGTTTCTAGTCTTCCTTTGCCCTGGTTCCTTTTGGGCTTTTCTTGATGACTCTGGAACCTCTGCCGTCACCCCTTCTCCTACCTCAGTTATAAAGCAGGATATGTCTAGACAGCGGAGTGAGCCCTGATGCCCTGAGGAGCAGCCTACCCACAGAGGAAGGTCAGTAAACACCCTGGTGTGGACTGCTCCCAAAGCCTACTCTCTAGCCATGGACTGAGGCTATAGACAGATTGACTCAGTTCTGCTTGTTCCGCCCAAGACTTCTGCGAGGTCTGGGAGAGCCTAAAGATACGGGCAGCCTCAGACCGTCCAAAGTGTGTTAAGCATCCCTACTGCTGTGGTCCACGCAGACAAGGAGACTGGACAGTCCAGGCAGAACCTGGGTTTCTCTGATGGGTAGGGAGGACCATGGTTACCTGGAGAAAGCCTGGAGTGGAGGTCTGCCTCTCCAATATTAACCAGGGTTTGGGTCCCTTTTTTCCCAATCTGTACAGTTTCCACCAGTAGCCACCTCCAAACTTGCCTCGGAATTGAGCAGTTGGGGGAGCTTTCTGGGAGTTTGCAGAAGCTGAATTCCCTGATGGG
This sequence comes from Peromyscus maniculatus bairdii, assembly GCF_049852395.1. Lineage (NCBI taxonomy): Eukaryota > Metazoa > Chordata > Mammalia > Rodentia > Cricetidae > Peromyscus > Peromyscus maniculatus. The sequence continues at coordinate 81,494,081 of NC_134863.1, read as the reverse complement.
ATTCCATCAGAAGCCTAGAAGGTGAGCAGAGAGAAGCAGGGAAAGGGGTCCAGAGAAGAGTGGTGGAGGGAGCCGTGGGGGTCTCAGTGGATTGGGGGGGCATCCAGAGAGTTGGTCCCAGGTACAATGCTATGGTTTAAATGTGTCCCCCAACATTCATGGGTTGGAAACTTAATCGCCAGCACAAATGTTGAGGCTTTGTAGTTGCTAAGGCTCTGTCCCCATGAACGGAGAACGTAGTCATCACAGGACACAGTGTCGGGGTGCCCCTCTAGTTCTCTTCTCAGGCACATCTGCTCTCACCAGACACAGGCTCTCAACCTCAGACTTCCCAGCCCCCAGGTCTGGAAGAAAGAAATCTCTATATTCTATAATATAAATTACTCAGTCTTGAGTATTCTCTTGGAGTAACAGAAAAAGACTGAGCCACACTTATCCAGATTTCCTGCCCTGAGACTCCTGACCCCAGGAACACAGCCTAGCCCAGGATCTTGTGCCAAGGCCATGGGGCTGGGGTTGAGGGTGAGGAGGAAAATTTCCTCACCTTGAGATGTGAAAACAAAAGGAAAAAAAAATCAGGATGAAGGTAATATTGAATGAGCTTTTTCAGAAAGGAGTTGGGGAAGGTGTGAAGAGGCGGGGCTTACACAGAACTCCACCTGCTGCTGAGGATAGTGGACCTGGATACCTTCACCCTGAGGGCCACACCTGGAGCTGAAACTGTGCTGGGGACCCCACATGCATCTCCAAGGCTGCTGGACCCCTGTCTGATGCACATTCATATACATCATTCATTCATTCATTCATTGTGTGTGCATGTGAACATGTTCATGTGGGGTCACAGCACATGCCACCATATCCAGTTTTGTTTGCCTGGGCTTCAGGGATTGAACTCAGGTCCTCATGCTTATAAGGTGTGGAGATTTGAATAATAACGATCCCATAGACTCATATATTTGGATACTTGGTCATTAGGGAGTGGCGCTACCTGAGAGGAATTAGGAGTGAGGCCTTGTTGGGGTAAGGGTGACCTTATTGGAGGAAGTGGGTCACTGGAGGTGGGCTTTGAGCTTTCAAAAGCCCAAGCCAGCCCCGATGTCTTTCTCTCTTCCTTCTGCCTGCAGATCCAGATGTAGAACTCTCAGCTAACACATCTGCCTGTGTGCTGCCGTTACCCACCATGAGAATAATGAACTAAACCTCTGAAACTGTAAGCAAGTTCCAGTTAAATGACTTCCTTTATAAGAGTTGCATCATCGTGGTGTTTCTTCAGAGCAACAGAACACTGACTGTGGTAGTTTGAATGAAGATGGCCCCCACAGGCTCACAGGGAGTGGCACTGTTAGGAGGTGTGGCCTTGTTGGAGGAAGTGTGTCACTGAGGGTGGGCTTTGAGGTTCCAAATGTTCAAGCCACGCCCAGTGTCTCTCTCTTCCTCCTGCCTGCCAATCCAGATGTAGAACTCTCAGCTACCTTTCCAGAACTATGCTTGTCTGAGTGCCCTCATGCTTCCTGCCACGCCATTAACGCACTAAAGCTCTGAACTATGAGCAAACCCCAGTTAAATGTTTTCCTTGTTAGAGCTGCCATGGTCATGGTGTCTCTTCACAGCAACAGAAACCCTGACTAAGCCACTAAGACGTAAGGCAATAACTTTACCTACAGAGCTATGGCCCCAATGCCCCAAAGGTATGGATCTTCTGTCAAGTTAGGTCCATGCTTTCCATCCCAGCTCCTGGAGCTACGGAGGCAGGAGAATCACAAACTTAAGTTCATCTTCCGCTACATGATAAGTTTAAGGCCGGCTGGCCTACATAAGAAGACCCTGTCTCAAAAAATAAACAAAACAGGTAATGAATTACATAACTAAATAACTAATCTATCAACAGCCCAGCCCCAGCCACCAGCATCGGTTCTCATCTCCAACAGAAGTTTCTCCACAGAAGAGCTTTTACTGCTCCGTGACAGAACAACACTGTAGTTTGCTCTAGTTTTCTGTGCTGTCTTCAGAACAGTGATCTGGAACTATCTCGGGCCAGGTCCCCTAAACAGCAGCCTCCAAGATCCTAAATAAAGTCCCCTTTTTACTCTGGAAGATTCTGAGCTTGGGTTGATGGGGGAAGGTCTCTATGTGAACAGAGGCAGCAGACCAGTTTCCTATGTCCCCGTGCATCCCCTGGCCAGTAAGACAGCTTGCTGAGCCAAACAGCCGTCCATGAGGCTGACAACCCGAGTTCAGCCCTTGGAATCACATTAACAGAGCCAGATGCGGTGGCGAGAGTCTGTAATCCCAGAACTCCCATCACGGGACGGGGCAGAAGCTCGAAGACCAGCTCACCACAGGCAGAAACAAGAGAGACCCTACCTCAAAACAAACTAACTCCGCCAAAGATGTCCTTGATTGCTACAGTGCCGTGGTGTGTGCCTTCACCTACAGCCACACACAGACACACATGGTCACACACATCATCATCATCATCATCATAATAATAATAATAATAATAATGAAATTATGTCCTTTGTCCTTTTGTAATGGGCCACCAAAATTAGGACATTTTTGTTTGGTTGAAGGATGTGTCATTTATAGAGTTTAGAAAGGCCCCAAGCTTCATAGAATGCAAGAGTTTTTTAATAATACTGAGTAAATTAAATACTTTTTTTAAAATCTTATTAAATTGCCAGATTGGGCTCACACTTGCAGTCCTCCAGGCCCAGCCTCCAGATCTGCTAGAATGACGTTGTGCACCAATGCACCATTTCACAGAATGGGACCCAGACTGTGGTGATGAACAATTGAACAGATTAGAAGATGAGGTCATTAGGCAACCGCTTCTTCAACTACATCCCTCACATGCCCAACCAGGTAGCCAGTGCAAGGGGCTTTCAACACAGAAGACAGGAATGTGTGTGTGCACATGTACCTGCCTGTGGGCTTAGTTTATGGTGACCGTTCCCCTAGCAACAGAACTAGCAACAATGACCTCCCATCTCCCAGGGCATAATTGGTCAGGTGTAGCTCTTTGTTCACACCTGCAAATGTCACAGAGTCAGCCGCAGTGACAGACAGAGACCCCAAAGTCTCTGCAAACACAGCCAGAGAACAGTTTTCATGTCTCCAGTTCAGTGGCTTTCAACCCTGGCTGCATCTCTGAAGCACTGACCCGGAAGGTTTTAGGATGCTGTGTGTCCCCTGGTGATGCCATGCCGTCAAAGACACCTGGCCACTAAGGGTGACATCCAACACTGCTGATACTGCGGCCTCGGGAGGGAGACGACCTCAGTGACAACTCGGGAAACAGTAGCCCTGCTTGCCCCTCAGCAAGTAATTAAGCCTAAGCTGCCGCAGTATCGATACCCATCTCAAAGGCCAGAGGAATGAATGGGGTTCTAGGCTCCATCTCTCTCCCCAGCGCAAATGTCTAAGCTCCATTTTCCTCCTCAGCCCCAAGCCCATTGTCCAGCATGTATGAGCCAATCTGGCCTGTAAGTGGCTAGGATAAAAATAAAGCCATTTCTTGTTCAACCCTGCTTGCAAAAGCTCACTCAACCAACAGCGACAAAAGAGCAAGGCTTTAGTGTGCAGCCATTAGAGAGGACACAGGCTCCTGGCTGCGGGCAGATGGCGTCGAGACCTGCTTTTAAAAGGGAAAATGATATGTTCTTTGCTCTTGCCCACAAGTGACTAGTTCACAATGTGAAGCCACAGAACTGACTCTTTGAAAATGATATAGTTCTGAGACCAAGGGGTTGGGAAAGGTAGAGGTTTGCCTTCCAAGGACAAGAGCTGCGCTAAATACCTTGACCTGGTTGTTAGACAACGCACACGTGCGTGGAAGCATCACTGTACCCTACAAGTGTGTGTAATCACTAGATATCGCATCATTGTACCCCACAAGTGTGTGCTATCACTAGATATCACATCACTGTACCCCACAAGTGTGTGCAATCACTAGATATCACATCACTGTACCCCACAAGTGTGTGTAATCACTAGATATTGCATCACTGTACCCCACAAGTGTGTGTAATCACTAGATATCGCATCACTGTACCCCACAAGTGTGTGTAATCACTAGATATCATATCACTGTACCCCACAAGTGTGTGCCATCACTAGATATCGCATCACTGTACCCCACAAGTGTGTGCCATCACTAGATATCACATCACTATACCCCACAAGTGTGTGCCATCACTAGATATCACATCACTGTACCCCACAAGTGTGTGTAATCACTAGATATCACATCACTGTACCCCACAAGTGTGTGCCATCACTAGATATCACATCACTGTACCCCACAAGTATGTGCCATCACTAGATATCACATCACTGTACCCCACAAGTATGTGCCATCACTAGATATCACATCACTGTACCCCACAAGTGTGTGCCATCACTAGATATCACATCACTGTACCCCACAAGTGTGTGCCATCACTAGATATCAATTAAACACATTCTTAAAGGACAAGAGCATTTTCAGTCCCTTGGCCAAACTGAATCCCATCCTCTGTCAGGAGTCTCAGCCTCAACTCCATCCTTGTGATACATCTTTCCTTCAAACCAAGGACCTCCTGCTTGTGGATGCCACATCCCACCTGCCACTCCATCCATCTTCACACTGTAGCTGAAGTCTCCCTGGTCCCACCCGGCTCCCACGGTCCTGCCGTTCTCCAGACCCGCAGCCGCTCAGACTCAAATGAACACACAGAGGCTTAATATTAATTAAAGCTGCTTGGCCATTAGCTCAGGCTACCTACTGTCTAGCTCTTACACTTAAATTCAGCCCATTTCTGTTAATCTGTATGTCACCACGTTTTTCCATGGCTTTACCTGTATGTTACTCCCTGGTGGGCTGGCGACTCCTGAGTCGGCCTTCCTTTTCCCAGAATTCTCCTCTCTGCTTGCCCTGCCTATACTTCCTGCCTGGCTACTGGCCAGTCAGCACTTTATTTATCAACCAATCAGAGCAACACATATTCACAGCATACAGAACATCCCACAGCATTGTACCATCAGTTCCCAGCCTTCCTCTGTCACTACCAATTTTTTGGCTCCTGAGGCACAAGGGAAGCTTGCGTGACTCAAAAGGAAACTTCTCCAAACACAAACATGCCGTACACCATGACGACAGGTGCTTTACCACACAAGTTCCAAGCGGGAGGGTGGAGAAAGGGGAAGATCGGAGGATGACACATCAATCTTGTGGCTGCTGAGGCTCACAGAGAATTTCCTCCCTCGTAAGCAGCAGCAAAAGGCTCTAGAAGCCTCCTTCCAGATCGCTGACCCCTTGACAAGCATGGTAGAAGACACACACATGTGATTTCACCAATCTTCCACTCACTGCCAAGGAACAGGACTGTTTACTCATAGTCAGGACATGTTATAGATGCAAACAGATTATTTTGTCCCCAGCCTTCCAGAGAAGTGTGTGCATGTGTGTGAGCATGTGTGGTGTGTGTGTGTGTGTGTGTGTGTGTGTGTGTGTGTGTGGTTTGTATGGATGTATTGTGTGGGATGTGTGTGCATGTGTGTGTGCATTTTTTGTGGGGATGTGTATGGCATGTATAGGTGTATTGTGTAGGGGGTGTGTGCATGTGTGTGTGCATGTTTTGTGGAGATGTGTATGGCATGTATAGGTGTATTGTGTGGGGTGTGTGGGTGCATGTGGGGGTATATAGGTGTGTGTGTATGTGAACTGTTTCTGAGCCCTAAGCCAGGGCTGGCCTTGCAATGCAGACTTGGAAGTAAATGGGTTGAACTTTTACCTGGAGCACTTGGGCAAGAGTCTTCACACACTGTGTGGCCTTGGACTTTACATCAGTCAACAAATAAAGCAAGATTTTCTAGCACATACAAAGAGGTGTATGATAAGGAATGGATTGCCTCGTAAAACCATGGAGGCTGACCAGTCTGAAGACCTGCAGGGTGATGTCAGCAGTGAACATGAGGCACAGTCAGCACCTGATGGGATTTCCAGGCTCTTCTATCTCAAAACAAAAAATGAGGCAGAGAAACATAGACAGCAGCAGAAAGCGTCAGTTCATGAAGAAATGATAACTTCTAGACAGTGGCCAGAGCAAAGAGGAGGTTAGCAGCGCACAGGCACCATGCCCAAAGGTTCGTAACTCTTCCAGGTGACTTGCATCATGCCTACATTGCCCTGTGTTTGGGCAACGTGGGCTTTTCCTGCACATCCTATCTGCTACCCGTTGGCCTCTTCTGGCATTCCGCTCTGCCGGCTGCTATCTTTCATATGTTAATCTCACAGTCTCTCTTGCAAAATTTTTCTGGGTCTCACATCCCACTCTGCTCTCCTACCACCACCGTGAGGTGGCAAGCTGAAACAGATGCCCTGTTGATCCAGACAAGACTAAGCAATCCTGACACCTCAGTGCCGTATGGGTCCCTCTTCCAAGTCCCGTTACAGCACGTGGACGGTGTGAACATTGTTCTTCTGGTAGCTAAAATGGACCCGAAGAGCAGCACACAGTTAGGGAAAATTCTAGATGAACACAGTAAGGCGGGCTGCGGCCGGGCGACGCAGACGACACCGTGGAGACAGTACAACATCTCTCATAGTACAAGATATTTGGGGTTTGGCAGATCCTAAGACGTTGGCTGCCAAGTCCCACTGCCCCCTCTCTCTCTGCCCTCCCTCCCCCCCCCCCCACCTGGTGCATCTTGAAGAAATTAAACCCATATGTTTCTAATTTGCTGACATGAACGATCTTCCAAAAGTGGTTTTTCGAGACTGGTTTGGACAGAAGGAAGCTACAGGAACCTTAATTATTGTTATTTTTCATTCTGAGACACAGACCTGTGCACTTACATAATACGTGCTGTGCTGACAAAATCAGAGCCCAGTTTTATCTCACTGAAATATGTTGTCCTGGGCCAACCAGACACGGATATCTGAAGTCAATAGAGGCCAGTTGGGAAGAGAAGCCATGTGAAGTCAGTACCCACCTGAGAAATCGACCTTGAAAACCTCAGCGCTGCCCCTTTCCTCTGGTCTGTGCCTAGGAAGTACCAGAGCTGATATCTAAAGGTATAGCTCTACGGATTGGGGCATAACTCATGACCTCTTCATGCCCAACTGCATGGAAACTCTTGGCCAGGGAGACTGGCCAAGATGGATCAAGATGGCTCCCTTCTGAACCAGGGCTTCACATCTTTAGTTTCTCCTGTCCCACTCTCTTCCTTCTAGGGCATCACATGTGTTTTTTTCTTTGGATTCCCTCCAAGGAGCCTCTGCTGCCCTGGCCTCCCCCCCCCCCGCCCCCCGCCCGTCAGAAGTGGCGGCTTTGGTCTCGGGTGGCTGGACCCTCATCCCCTGCCCTTGACCCTGACTCTGACTCAGGAGTCCTCCAGTCTGTTTCTACTGCCCTTGCTTCAGGTCTGATGTGTGATTTGCAGGCTCTAGCCTTTCGATGGTTGAGGCTGTGGAGCGTGAGAGGAGATGGGGAAACCATACAGGCTATACAGCCGCCTTCTACACTCCCGCAGCTGGATGACCCCGAGTGAAGCCAGGCTCCCTGTGCCCTGGACCACCACGTCTTCCTTTTCTTTCTTCTGTCTCTCAAAATCCAGGCAGACCTTCCTGAGCTGTCCCTCCGGGGGAAGCTGCAACCTCTCATCCCAGCTCAGAGTGCTCCCCTAGAGTGTACTGCCCCAGAGGAGGGGGACACAGAGACACACACATTATTAATGACGTGAGCACAAGACCACCTGTACAACCCACCCCTCCACCAGGCTGCTGGCACCTCAAGATGCCTACATTGCCGTTTTCCCAGAGCCCAGCACCAGGGACGTGACACATTCCTGTCTATCTGTTGGTCAGCGTCTTCCCCAGCCCCAACGTCAGTCATCAGTCAGTCATCGTCACCAGGGTGGCCCAGTACTGTCAAGGTACAAACGGAGAGTAATCGGCATGCTATCGGACACTCTGAAACCAGAAGCCACCTGGATACGTCCGCAGAGGCTGCTATTACAAAGCACCTTGGACAGCCCAGCTTAGACAATGGGCATTTTACTTTCAGTCCCGTGGGTCAGAAGTTGAGGTCAAGGTGATAACACGGTTGGACCCGAGTGACAACCTGTTCCAGGCCCCTCCCCTGCATCCTGGTGGTTCACTAGCATTCTTTGGCTCTTCAAATCATCACCAGTCTTCAGGTTGCTGTGGTGTTTTCCCTTAAGTCTCTGAGTTCCTATTCCCTCAGGTCAGGCTTACCCAAAGACCTCATCCTAACTGGGTCATCTACAAAGGCCCTATTTTATTTCCAATTAAAGTCGGTAATCATTAGTTTTGTCCACCTGACACAATCTAGAACCACCAGGAAATACAGTCTGACTCCATGGGTGAGTGTCTGGGTTAGGGTTGTCTGTGGACATGCCTGCGAGAGACTGTCTTGATTACATGAACAGATGTGGGGAGACCCGGCCCACCGTGGGCGGCACCGTTCCCTGGGTTTGGGTCTTGGACTGTTCAAGAGCCGGGGCAGTAAGTGAATTGGTAGGCACACGTGCACTCACTCTCTCTGTGCTCTCCACGGCAGTCGTTTCCGCTTTTAAACTCCTACCTCAACCTCCCCACAACCAGGGATGATGACTGGAACTGCGAGGTAAAATAGACTCCTCGTCTCCTGAGTTGCTTTGGGTTGGGGTGTTTCATCACAAGAACAGGAATGAAATGAGAAAGGTCCCCTTCACGGGTGCCAGGGATCGATCCTGTAACACCACTCTTTTGGTAAAAGACTAAAATCGGCGCAGAGTAACCGTTTAATGTACGTCCAAACTGGGGTGCCTTTGAGAGTGGAAGGGACCCCTATTACTAACAGTTCTGTGGTTCCCACAGGCCTCAGCCAGGGCTTAGGCCACCATCTGTGGCTGCAGTGGCCTCTCCCAGGCAAGGATGTGTTTTTACCATTGCTGCAGATCTTTGTTTGTGTTCTCCCAAAGTCCAGTGTGTTTTCTACAGTCACCGACCAGCTAGGGATTAGCTGTATCCGGCTGGAGTTAATTCACTGTTTCCAGTTACCAAACACAAGTCTAATTTGAGCAATTAATTTGGCCAGATCAAGTCGGGTCCTCTTCACACCTGCTCCCTGTTAATTGGTTCCTTTTCTCCCAGGCACAGTGCAGCACCGCAGACCATTTCCTAAGACTTGGATTAGGCCGGCCTCTGCAGACACCACATCCATCACACACAGGCCACGGCCTGAGACAGCCTTGGCCCTTCCAGCCACAGAGTAAGTAAGGACACTTCTTTCCTTTAGACGTCCCTTTACTTCCCGTGAGAAGGGCGAGTCCCCAGCGGGGACTCTTTCGGAGACAGGACAGGAGTTGGATGCTTGGTGCCCTTCTAATTAGCAGAGCCTGTTGTGATTTTCAGGGATAACGAGCTAGGAAACAAAGACAGTACCTCCCCCACCTCCCCACCCACCCACCCAGTTCCTGAGATTTTTCAGCCTGTTTTCTTCCTTTTGGAAGATGACCCAGTGCTAATGAGAAACAAGTCACTTATTGTTGAGGTACAAATAGAAAGATAAATGACATCAGTAATTAAGTCACAGGCCCTCTTGGGTATAATGGAGCCATTTGTTGGGCAATCTTATTCAATTAATTAATTCTATTAAGGCTACCTTGCTTCTCCGAGTCCAGCCGCTCAGCTGTCAGCTCTTATAATCTGTATTATACCAAACCAGAAGAGGCTGGATCAATGTATCACAAAAACGTAGGGGATGTGCACAGCACCCCGGGAAGCAGCTAGTGAACTCTTATTTGTGAATGTGTGTGGTACTCAGAGGCCATCCCTACTCCTCTCCTACTGTGGTTTGGAGATGTCCTCCCAAGTCCTATGGGTTACAAGCTTGGTCATCGGCCTGTCACATTACTGGAAGGTGATGGGACCTTTAAGAGCTAAAGTCTAACGTAAGGAAGATAGTTTTCTGAAAGTGTACTCTTGAAGGGGATGTTGGGAGCCCGACCCCCTCTCTCCTGCTTCCTCCCAGCCTCTCGAACTATCCTGTATCAGGCTGTCACATGCCCCAAACAACAGGTCCAAGTGTCCATGAGTGAAAACCTCTCATGCCATGAGCAAAGTCACTGCCTCATCTCAGGCATTTTATTACAGTAACAGGAAGTCAGCGCGCACACCCTTCCCCTCTCGGCTTGGACAGTGCTTTGAGTATTCTTCAGATCCGATCTCTAGGAAGGAAGAGAGCAGGTTCAGCTCAGTTCATTGGACCATCCCTGGTCACGGGCAAGGCCCTTGGTCAGATGACCATCCCTGGGGATGACAAGAGGGCACAGAATGGGACCACAGGCATGGGTGGACCGATACAAAGGGTCCAGGGCCAGCAGCCCGCCTGACCCAGCCACTGGCTGGTGATTATCTAACTTCCTTCCTTGCTTCTGCTGATGTCAGGGAGAATTCTGAACCCGTCTAACCCCTCAGAGCTCAGATTCACTCTCCCCCTGCCCGTGCTTGTGATAATAAACAGGCACAGTCACATTCTCTTGAATTCCCTTAGTCTTAGAACTTTCTTTTCAGTGCTTGCCAGCTTGTCTCAAAATTCTTTGCTCACTGATAGTGGGAAATTTGCCCTCAGAAAAGAAGGTGATAGTCCAGGTCCATACTTAAGATGCTTACAGAAACCAGAATCGTGAAGCTCTGAGGACAATGGCTGCAGACGCCAGAGTCTCAGGAACTTCCCACATCCCAGGTCATCCTTTTGTCTGACTACCTCCTTTATGGTGTTGCCATTTCTGTTTTATCCTGTTTTGATAAGTGATTATTAATTCTGGTTTTTAATTCCCGCAGAGCAGCGTGGCCTGCTCCTTTTCACTGTGACACAGCGGCATCTCAGCTGAATTCGGGATTGAATATGCCTTGTAAGCCAGCTGCCAATCTAGGAACCAGTCTGCCACTCTTAGGAAAGGAAACAACACGCATTCCAGAACTACGAACTTCCAAGGACCGAGGAACTGCAAACCAAGTTGCAAAAGAGAGGGCCAAAGACTGAGTTCTCAACGCACACCGTCTTGGGAACAGCCCTGGAGGCTTGTTCAAACAGACCTGGGGATCTGAGGGGGACCCAACAATGGGCATCGGCGGATGCCCTACCTACTGGAAAAGTTATGTAGAGAAAAAGATCGTCCCATCAGGTGAGACCCGCTGGGCTGGCTCATATAGTGCAGAATGTTCTGAATCCTCAGCAGCCAGACACTTACCTGGTCCAACCCACCTTCCAAGGAGAGGCCGTGATGGAGGAAAGGCAGCCATCCGGCTCAGCTCTGCCTTTATCTCCAGGCAGACACAGGCCTTGGAGAGTAGGGTTCACAGTTTCTCTGGGGTAGCCCAGCATCACCTGCAGTTGATTTACACTTAGATCAAGAAGCCATGTCAATGGCTTGAAGGATTTCTCGACTGGGGAAAAATTACGAAAATGTTTTTCTTTGGTTATGTTCTCAGTGTCTCCCCACAATCTCACCTGTCCAAAGATGTTTCCGAGGCTTGATAACGCTTAGGGATCTTCTATGGTTCCCATGAGATAGTCAGACACTTGTGGACCAGTTAGGCCTGGCTGGGGACCTGATGCCTATGGTCACCCATTTCAGCATTTTTTCAAATTTACTTCTGAATCTGATTCACAGAGGGGGTAATCCAAGAACCACTGCCACACCCAGGTCTCGGCTGGGCTTCCACCTGGAAAGTCCAAGGCGAGGACTTTCCCACAGGACGGTGGTGTTGGAGAATGGTCCAGAAGACAGGAGTCTGGTACTAAAAGGGAATGAAGCAGGGCAGGGAGAAGAGGAGGGAGGGGACCCCTCCCATCTAGGCAGCTGTGAGAAATGCCTCCCTGAACCTCCTCGGCCTCGGGACAAGAAAAGACTCTTTAGCCTTAATCTCTCCTGGTTTTTCAGCCAAGGATTGCCTGGTGGGTGTCTGTTTATTCCTCATATTTCAGGGTTGTGTGCACTTGAATGCTAGGCTTATTGTCTCAGAGAAGCCCAGGGGAGAAAGGGAGGCATGTGGCAGAGCTAACAAGGGGCCATCTGGTGCCAGCCACATAAAGCTGGTTTCCAGCAATGGCAGGCATCTAAGACAGACCAGGAGGTGAGAGAGATATGTAGAAGTCTTGCTCCAATATGGTGCATTATGAAAAAAAGCCATACATTTTCATTGTATCAATGTATATTATAATCTTCATGTTAGAATCCTTAAATCGATGTTTAAAATTATAACCAAACATGAAGGTTAAAATCAAGTGCCAGGAGTATGTCTAAATCCTTTAAGCCTTACAGTATGGCTGGCCTCATTGCTAGAAAGCTCTGCTTTTTTATTTTAGCATCTAGGAAACAGCGCCTAAACAAATTTCATGACAACCATTTCAAGGCCACCAGATACAAGAAGGAAGTCAGTAAAGGTTGTTTCTGTCCCAGTTCTTAGACACTCAGATTAAAGATTAGGCTGGAGTTAACTAGAAGCCGAGCATCGAAGACTGCTTTCACGACCTCGTGTCTGAAATTCTTACATGCTGGGCTTAAAACATCAACTGCTATTTGTATCCATTTGTTCCCTATAAATGAACACCAAAATTAAGTATAATTGTCACTATGCTTTCTGCTACATTGGGTTTCTGATGTCCAAAGTCATTTTCCCTGAGGGACAAACTTTGATGATAGAAAGGCCATCTTCAGAGAAAGTGCAGATGGTCACGGGGCCATTTACTGAATTGTGAAGATGAATTCCATCATGGCGCTCATATTTTCAGTGTTTTATAAACGACCCATTCTGGACATGGACTGGAGGGCACATAGCTAAGAGCAATGGCCACTGGGAACCACGGCGACGGTTTAGTCTTTGGTGCCCAGCTCACAGATGAACGGCCACCAAGTCCGAGCATGCTCAGTTGAACAGCCTCTCCTGTTTTGCGCCAGCCCAGAGACTCAGGAGATGCTGAAGGAAAATGCTGTTCAAATACTCTCAAAAAATTCTTAATCGCTGAAAATTTCAGAACTATACAAAAGTCCAGAAAACATAGTAACTCCTCAAATGTATCACCCAACTCAAACAACTAATGGCCAGTCTTAGATACTTAGATTTTCAGAGTTTGAAGAGGTGAATTTTTTGCTCCTACAGACAGGAAACCCAGGAAGATTTTCATGCCTCCCTGAGGGCTTGTGACCTGCTGGCTCTTTGGTTGACTGACCTCATTCAATCCACTCTTTATATGAGGGAAAGCTATCTTCTATCCCTCTCTCTCTGGCTATTTCTCGGGCTTGCAGCAAATGAAGTGCACTCTCTGATTCAGCCACGGTGACATATAATCCCAGCGTCAAAGGATGGAATTTTCCAATGCGAGATGCTGTGTGAGCGCAAGGGAAGGGTTGCCATGAGCAGAGCCTCTTCAACGCAGAACCTCCAACTGTGCGACAAAGCCGCCCAGCGGCTGCACGAAAACTAAGAAAATAAATCCAACAATGGGGTGATTGTTCCTTCTCTACCAGCAATCTCTGTAGCTTACCCCTTGGTGGGCTGTGCTGGCAAGTAACAAGCACACACTGCCTAGGCCTTCCTGCACTGGCCAGCAAGCCCAGAGGGCTTGGTGCTTTCCAAAAGACCCCAGACAACATGACTGTGGTCACTGCATTATCTCACAAGACAGAGGGAGGTGTGCAGGCCAGCCACCCACCTTGGCTCATCGGTTCACAAAGAGTCCAGAGCCAGCGGTGTGGATCGGCTTTCTGACTGTCGATCCAACCATTTGCCTGCTACACTAGAAAAACAGCAGAGATCTGCCAAGAATCTGCAGTTCCCTAAACCTTAAAATAATGACCAGCCTATGCAGTGTGTCCATCCAAGGAATTGTTGGTTCCTACACAAGAAAACCCTTAGGGGTGAGACTGAAGAGTCCAAGAAATGCGTGCGGTTATTTCTTGCCACCTACTGGCCCTGGTCCACACTCTGGAGAGAAAGGAAAATCTATTTTAAACACCAGCTATTCGGCGTTCAAATCACATCAGTCTATAAAGCATGTCTAATTGAAATACTGAAGCCAAATTTTACATAACTTTAAGACTCTTGGGTCTCCTTTCCCCTGCTACATACACACACACACACACACACACACACACACACACACACTCATACATACACACACACACACAGCCATATACACACACACACACTCATGCACGCACATACACACACATGCATACACACAGACATATACACACACACAGGCACACACACACAGACATGCATACACACACACACACACACACACACATGCATACACGCACACACACACACACATGCATGCACGCATGCGCACACACACAGGCACACACACACACACACACACACACACAGTCATCTACCATCTAGTTCCTCAGCACAGGTGAACTTAAACTGCAAAACAGGTTAAGGATCTAAGCCTACATTTTCATATAACAGCTTACATTTCTTTTGGAAAAAAGAGAGGAAAAAGAAAGACAGAGAGGGAGGGAGAGAGAGAGAGAGAGAGAGAGAGAGAGAGAGAGAGAGAGAGAGAGAGAGAGAGAGAGAGAAACAATAAACCATGTTGAGAAGACACAGCTCTTACTCCAAAGGGAGTAAGAGATGGTCTGTTCTGAGCCACATACGAGAGGTCACGGCTCGGGAACACAGATTCAGATCGTCCTGAGTGGCATGTTCCCCTACGGACACAGCTACACGAACTCTTAGAGCCACAGAAGCCAAAGCATTCTCTACACGGGTGGGGGCATCAGGTAGGCAGCTCATAGGAAAGTAGGGAATCTCTGCCACAGGTCTCAGATGCCATCGGGCGGCATGCTTACTTAGCTTTGGTGTAGCTGGAGGGCTTCTCTCCAGGTTCCCCAAGCCCCGCAGTCCCACAATCCACATATAAAATAATCACTCAGACGCTTATATCACTTATAAACTGTATGGCCGTGGCAGGCTTCCTGCTAACTGTTCTTTTATCTTAAATTAACCCATTTTTATAAATCTATACCTTGCCACGTGGCTGGTGGCTTATCGGCGTCTTTACAGGTTGCCTCTCCTGGCGGTGGCTGCAGTGTCTCTCCCCTCAGCTTTCCGCTTCCCAGAATTCTCCTCTCTCCTTGTCCCACCTACTTCCTGCCTCGTCACTGGCCACCAGTGTTTTATTTATATAGAACAATATCCACAGCACTTGCCCTTTTTTCTTTTTTTTTTTTTTAAAAGGAAGGTTTTAACTTTAACATGGTAAAATTATATATAACAAAACAATTACCGAGGAAGAATTATAGTTACAATATTAAAGAAGATGTTCTATCTATCTTATATTTGTGAGTTTAAGGTTTTATATCTAACTTATCTTTTATCATAACTGAGGAAATTACAACTATCTAGTTTTCAACCACATCAAAGACCTGAGAAGGAACATAATGGTACCTGAGAAATGGTAGATGGATGCAAGCAACTTTCGGGAATCTTGCAAGAGTAGACCAAGACAGCTGGCAGCCTGGACAGTCACCTAATGTTTCTCAGCATTGTTGGTGCATTCAGATTGGCTACAGGCCTAGAATATCTGACAGACCATTTTCAGAAGCAGGAATTTGAAAGACCATCTTACCCTGTCTTGGCAGAGTACAGTGGTCACTTTCCTTGTGTCCCGCTTGTCCAGAAAGGACAGCATTGCATTTGTACTGTCAGCCATCAAGGCAAGGGCAGTTCTTTGCCCAGTAGGCCATTTTGTGCCAAAAAGACAAACTTCCAAATGGAAATATCTTAGAAGCCCAACATTCTCTCGGGATCAATTGGTGCAGCCAGGAGCAATTGTGTCTCACATCAACAGAATTTTAAGTTATTTAAATGCCATATTCTCTAGGTCTATGAAGTGTTTGAAGATTACCTATCTATCTGAAATATATCTATGTATACCTAGAAAACTTAACTAACATGGCTACAGATATGATTATCATAGATGACTAATTATTAATCTATTTTTTAATTATCCATTACAATTTTAAATGAGTTACATAAACATAATACCTCAAACAAGAATAGAAATATATATATACACAGTATAACAATATTAACTTCAAGTTTGTATCAATAAACTAAAATCCATACCAATGTAAAACATTTTAAACATAAACTAAAATCTATACCAATGTAAAACATTTTAAACAAGTTGTTCTTTAAAAGTAGGTTAATTAATCTATCCTTTTATCTTATCATCTCTATATCCTCCTATATATCTATATTATATCCCCTTTTCTTTTTTAGAAAGAGATCACATTTATAATCAATCTGTTTTAAATAAAAATATTGGTTTTTTTCTGTCCCACACCAGAGGGCTCTTCTGATTTGGGACACAAGAATTGCCTAACCATTTTTTTTTTTAAAGCAATATGTCTGGGTTTAGAGGGGGAGTGAGCCAATTCCACCTCTAAAGCCAGTTTGGTATATTTGGGAATTTGGGCGTAGCATCTCTTACTACTTCCTGCTGGAGGGGGGCGCTGTATCTTATGGGGATGCAAAGAAAATTTTAGACCTATGGGGTAGTCCGTGAGGCTGTATTGTTTGAACCAGTTGCCTTGAAACCGCTCTGGATGTTTAACCTGCGTTTTGCGGCGTCTAGCTGTCCGTATGAGACAAGAAGCAGGAACCTGGTTTTGGCTCTGTTTAGAATTGGTTATTAAATATTCTCAGGTTTAAGGTGGAAACTCAAGCCGTTGGGCGCCATTTGTAGCTGGAGGGCTTCTCTCCAGGTTCCCCAAGCCCCGCAGTCCCACAATCCACATATAAAATAATCACTCAGACGCTTATATCACTTATAAACTGTATGGCCGTGGCAGGCTTCCTGCTAACTGTTCTTTTATCTTAAATTAACCCATTTTTATAAATCTATACCTTGCCACGTGGCTGGTGGCTTATCGGCGTCTTTACAGGTTGCCTCTCCTGGCGGTGGCTGCAGTGTCTCTCCCCTCAGCTTTCCGCTTCCCAGAATTCTCCTCTCTCCTTGTCCCACCTACTTCCTGCCTCGTCACTGGCCACCAGTGTTTTATTTATATAGAACAATATCCACAGCACTTTGGGGCTAGCAGAAGGTGGCAGTCTGCTCCGTTCTGCATTCCGAAGTTAAGGTGACAGTTCAAATGCCCCAGTCGCGGTGAAGGCCCACTAAGGAAAGCTATTCTTTCTGGTCAAGAGAGTGGGATTTCTGGCCTAGGTGGTAACCTCCTATTCCAGGGGGGCAAGTCGGTCACCTGGGAGGGGACACACCTTGAGAATGTGATTCCCGCCCCAGAAAGGCAGATCTACCTTAGCCGTGCGAAGAGACAGGAGGAATAATGATCCCTTTAATGAGATGATAGTTTTCCTTCCCAGAATCCCTGCTCCACGTGCATCTGCTTCCGAGGCCACGACCACGAAGCTTCATACACCTGCCAACTTTTCTGAATTACTCAGATCCTCCTTATCTCTAAGCATACTTAGCCTGACATTTTAGGGTTCGCTTTTTCTCGAATGACCCCTACCCTGTCACAAGGCTGCTTGTTCATGACCTCCATGTCAGCTTTAACCCAAGCGCACGGTTGTTCTCTGGCTCCTCCTCCATCTTCCTCCTCCAGGCAGCTGCTGGGATTTACAGCTTGCTGCTCTGGGTTTTTCTTTTAAACTCTAATAATAAAATTATTCTCAAGCTTTCTTTTGGGTCCATTATTAAATTATTTTATGAACAAGACAATCCTAATGGGGATCCCAGTTTCCCTGGTAACATGTGGTGACACTGGTGGGATTCATGACAGTTTCTGGTGATGAAAAGGATATTAGGTCAGATGCAGTGATGAGTAACAAGGACCAGCAAGAACGCTAAAGCCCAAGAGAACCTGATTCTGGAGCCGCACCATCCCAACTCTCTGCCTTCACAAGAGCTCTTACCGGTCCTCACAGTGCTCAATACAACCTTCCAGGAAATTCAGTTCACACCGGGAATGATCAGAAGGAAGTTCTGAGGCAGGAGAATGTGGAAGAGAGTGGAGTCTACAGGGAGGTCCAAAAGGCTGCCAAGTTAGAATATGAAGAAACGAGCTAGCAAGGAGAAAGGCTGGGACCATCCCAGCCCTGGCCACTAAGTCCAGCAGATACCGGCCAGAGGCTCTCCAGGGTGTCTGAGGGTGACCAGTGGATCTGCGTACTAACACATGGTTGAATGGAGGGCCAAGATGATAACAAGACAGACAATGTATGAAGTTATATGTAGAGCTACATATAACAGATCATGAAGGAGAAAGTCATGTCATGGACCCCAGAAGCCTATACTATGGGACATAAAATCACAAGTCTTTGTATGCTTGAGTGTGTGGAGGCCAGAGACTGACATCGTGGCATCCTCTATCATTCCCTGTCTGTCTTCTTTTTAAAGATTTAGTTTCTAAATGTGTGTGTGTGTGTGTGTGTGTGTGTGTGTGTGTGTGTGTGTGTACGTGTGTGCATGTGGATATTTGCACATGAGTGCAGGTACTCACAGGAGCCAGAAGAGGGCACTGGATTCCTTGGAGTTGGAGTCTTGTGAGCCATCCCACCCAGGTGCTGGGAACCAAACTCAGATCCTCTGTAAGAGTAGCATGCACACTTAACCACTGAGCCCTCTCCAGCCCCCTCCTCCTTAATTTTTGAGATGGGGATCTCTGAACCTGGAGCTCACCAACTAGCTAGTCTGGCCAGCCAGCAAGCCTCGGGGATCCTCTGTCTCTGTGTTGCCAGAAGTGAGACACAGGTGCATATAGCACATCTGGCTGTGTGTGTGTGTGTGTGTGTGTGTGTGTGTGTGTGTGTGTGTCTATATGTGTATGTATGTGTGTGTGTCTGTGTATGTGTCTGTAAATGTGTGTGTGTCTATATGTGTATGTCTATATGTATATGTCTGTGTGTATGTCTGTGTATGTGTCTGTAAATGTATGTGTGTATGTATCTATGTATATATATCTGTGTGTGTGTCTATGTATGTTGTCTGTATGTATCTGTGTGTGTCTGTGTCTGTGCCTGTATGTATCTGTGTGTCTGTATCTGTGTGTGTGTGTGTGTGTGGTGTGTGTGTGTGTGTGTGTGTGTGTGTGTGTGTGTGCGCGCACACTTTGGAGCAGGCATTTGACAGTTGAGTGGCCTCCCCAGCCCCTACCCTGGCTCTTAGCACACCAGCGCTTGAAGCTGCTTGAACCTCTGCGTCCTCAGAAGTGAAGCATCGCTCAGTGTAAATGTACTCTCCTGACTCCTTTCTCCCGACACAAGAACCTGAAACCCCTGTAAAGTCGCCCAGTTCTCAGTATCAGCATGATTGCTCGATTCCTGTAACAGTGCTTCCAGCCTCGGCTATGGATTTCAGCACGGCTGATCCTCACGTGGATCCCTGCACTCACGAGCTACGAGAAGACAGTGAGGTGCACAGGGCTGATTGGAGGACTCAGCAGAAGGTGTGTGGTCAGAGCACATCACCTGAACTGGATGCGGGGATCAAATGGGAAGCTCACAACTTCACCGAGGCCTTGTGGAAACACTTTCACCTAGCGCCGGGAAAAATCACGTGACCCAAAGTCCACCGTATGCTAAATTGCTGGACAGCTCAGCTGTTTATTTGCCACTGCACCAAAAGGGAACGAGAAGTGGTTATTAGAACTATGCGCTCCGCTGACAGCAGGCTGGGCTTGAAGCATGCCGAAAGCGCTGAACTAAAAATTAATTGCTGGATGAAGAAGGTACTGTGACAAGGTCATCGGGGTCTGACACGGAGCTACGGCTTGCTGCCTTGGCCCAGTACTCTGAGAGTAACATCCTGTGGGCCATTAGCCTCAGAGAAGATCAGACTCAAAATGTGGAGTGTGGTTTCTCCTGAGTGGACATCGCTTTTACATCCTCGGGTGCCTGGGGATGGAGCTCAGTAATGGAGCTCCTGCCCAGCACATATGGAGCCCTGGACTCCACCTCTGCCACATCCGCTGCACCTCTCTACTCCCCAACCTCACCCCTCCGCTCCCCCACCTCACCTCTCCACTCCATCTCACTTCTCTACTCCACTCCCCCACCTCATCGTGTGTGTGTGTGTGTGTGTGTGTGTGTGTGTGTGTGTGTGTGTGTGTTCAAGCACAAGCATGAAGACCCAAGTTCGGATCCCCAGAGCCCCTGTAAAGGCCAGGTGTGGTAGCGTGCACCTGCAGCCCAGCGCTGGGAGGATGCGTGGTGACGCGTATCAGTATGTGTGGGAGTCAGATGAGTGTGGACGCTGCTGGCCGGCCAGCTTAGCAAAAGGTGAGCTAAGGGTTCAATGAGAGAAGCGGTCTCAGAAGATGAGGTGGACAGTGACAGAGGGGGCCACCCGGCATCAGCCTCTGGCCTCCGCGTGCCCACGAACAGGTGAACATACCTACATGCACACGCAATTTTTTAAAAATGTACTTCTAGTACAGACAGAGGCCTTTGTACCCCAGAGCTCAGCTCATCTTTAGTTAAAAGACAGAAAGGCTCGCCATTTCACGGACGTGATTACACACGTGACAGGAGGGAGTTGGCTTTGCCTTTAATTCATTTCAAAGGCAAAGAAAATTACTCTTCTTCAGAGCCTTTGGCAGGTATTGCTCATCCAGAGTAAAATGAAATTGCAGAAAGCAGCCTCCCTGCCTTCCTCATCTCCACCTCACCCACCACCCACCTCCTCCAGACCGAGATGCAGCAGACAATCATCCTGCCGCGCCTTTGCATACTGCGAGGCCTGCCATGGTGCTGGGTCTCCTCACCCCGCCACTGTCTTCGTAGCTCCCAAAAGGACCCGGGGTAGGAGCTCAACTGTCCAGTGACTGAATGCATTCAGTGTCATACAGTTTTAGCCCTGCCTTTTTCATCAGCCTGTTTATGAAAGCAGGAGAGAGGAGCACAAGAAAAGGAAGGCCATAGCAGGGACTCGGGTGTCCAATTTCATCCCACAGAGAGACGGCCATAAGAGGAGGCGGCTAAGGCCTCCCACAGGTGACCAGCAGTGCTGGAAGTGTGGGGCTGCCTCTTCTGTTACAGAAACGCCTCAGCCCCAGGCGTCCTTGGGGACAGCAGACAACCCTGCAAGCTCCCCAGGACTCTCAGACAGTGATCTTGATTGGCAACTTCAGGGGATTTAGAATCTCCATGGAAACAGACCCCTGGGCATTTGAATGGGGTCCCATGTGGGCGGTACCATCCCCATGGGTAGCGGTCCTGAGTAATGAGAAAGCAAGCTGAATACCGACATCCCCCACCCACTTCTTCTTCCTGTGGATGCAGATACAAGGGTGCCCCAAGTACCTACCGCCAGGACCTCCCCATCACGATGGACTCTACACCCTAACGCCTCCCTCCGTTAGCTTTTGTGGTTCTGTCTCAGCACTAAGAAATGGAACTGACGCAGCGATCCAAATCTAAGGGTTAGCTGGAAATCAGCAAGATCTGAGAGGCCTCACCCCAACCCCATCAGCTTCCTGTTTATCTCCTTCGTGGCACTCAAGGTGGATTGCTGGTGTTGTTGCTTTTACAGTCTTTTCTCCCTGCTGAGTGTGAGCTTCATGTAGGCAGGGGAGCGAGCCACCCAGCTTCTTCATCACAGTAGCCCTAGAACATTTCCCAGCAAGCAGGATGTTCAAGAAACACACCCTCAGCACAGGACTCTCTCCCTGGCTACTGACTCCAGCAGAAGCATCGCGTCCCACTGATGCGAAGATGTGTACCTTCGGCAGTCACGTCTCTGACATCTGGGTGTTAGCCACCTTCCAATCAGCACATTGCAGCCTTTGATCCTCAAGTGCATCCCCTTGGCCATAGCTGTTCCCACAGTCCTCTCTTCAACTGAGATGTACGTCCCTTGAGATGTAAGGGTTGGACTGCCATTGAGAAATGCTTTCTGCAAGATTTCCCTGTGATTCAGCAATGGGCACACTAGTCTGTACTGAGAGAGGAGCCGAAGCCAGCGAGATGGAACATGGCGCCACTGGAGAGCGTCTGCCACAGAAGGGTTGGTCTTGAGTCCACATTCTCTTCAAAAGAACAGCCAGGTGTGACAGAAATCCCAGAAAAGAAGGTTCCCGTGAGCTCAGCGAGCCGTCTTGCTTCCTGTTCCTGAGGTGCGTCGCATCTTGCTGCCAAAGCCCTCAGAAGACAGAAAGACGTTTCAAAGGCATCTGAAGGGACAGAGTCATATGGCCTTCAAGGTCATCATGACAGCGCCCAGCAGTCCACGTGGAGCAGTTTTCTTTCTTTACCGGTGAATGAAATAACCGTCTACCTGTCCATCAAGGGCGTCTTGGACTTGACTTGAGCTAAGGCACTGGCCTCACCCAATCTTTTGTTTATATCTGTGTAACAGCCTTCCCAGAGGCCATCAAAAAAGACGGCTAGCACATGGAGAGCCAGTAAAAGAACAGCAACTCAGACTCCAGAGTTTTTCCAGAGCCTTCTGCGGACCTGGTTCTGTACTGCTCCTTATTCCTGGCTGGGGACTGAGGAGGCCTGCTGGTTCTAACAACTTTAGTTTTCAGGTCACGGTCACACTGCCCACGCCCTTCGGTTTCCTCCTGTGGAACATGCTTATTGCCCTTGGACAATTTGCTCCTTCACCACCAACCTCCTGCGAAGGCCAAATGATGCTTGTTAAGTCCCATCACAAAGCCCAACCCTAGTTCAGTGTCAGCTTCCCTGACAATTACCTACCACCTTCGGTGAAGACAGCCACAGGCTTGTGGGGAAAGGACTTGTGGGTGTAATTATGTTCCCACTTCAGCATGGAAGCTGGAGAGAGGCTCAGAAGTGGTACAGATGTGACTAGAATTTTGAGGACAAAAGCCTGGACACTAGCAGCCCCAACCGGTGAGGCTCAGGCACCTGTTCACTATATACTACTAAAAGAGACTAGCCCAGCGAGAGGCAGATTTATCCAGTGTGCTCTGCCCTGGGCACAGGCACAGACAGTTGACAGACATGACCCCTGAGTCCATCATCCGGGTACTGACATGACCCTTACATTTAAGTACAGAAAGAACCATGGCATGCACAAGTGTGCAGAATCAAGCAGTCCTAGTCAGGGTGGGATCTTGTCTCCATTCTGCTTCTGCAGGGGGTGGAGAAGTCTTTTTCTCTGCCGTCATCGGTCAAGAGGATGAATCTCTTTTCTCCAAGAGGATCACTTCTGCTCCAGAGTATGGCCTTGCTATTGGTGGATAACTGTCTTCATGGGGGGAGGGGGAAGTGCACATGGAGAGGGATGTCTGTCCTTTGGCATACTGTCCATCCTGGAATCCAAAGCTGAGTCAGAGGAGGCCGGTGCTCCTTGAGTGATTAACATTCCAACCTCCAGAGCTAAGCAGGTGACCCAAAGTGAGGGAGGCAGACACAACCAGGGGGAGAGACACCAGGCTTTGATCCTGCTTTTCACTATCTCGTGGGCCCAAGAGAGGAGTTGATGCTTTTTAGCAATTGCAGTCTCTGAACCTATGATCCACGGGTTCCACAACACAACCACAGAACACGGCAGTGGGACAAACAAAAAAGTCCAGCTAGTGAATCCCGGGCAAGCATTCTGTTCTGGTTACCGGCCTCCTGGGAGAGCATTCTGTTCTAACTACCGGCATCACAGGCTGGGTTAAGCAAATGCATCCATTTGTCTTGGGGTCTCTCAAGTCATTGCTACAGCTCAAATCATCGCCTGCTTCATTTTCATTCTACTGTTCACCGAGTAACTGGATGCCTACCAGCTGCCCTCCAGGGCGCTGGGTTTGGGGATTAAAGGGAGAAGACACAGTTCCCTCAGAGCATGAAGCAGAGGGCAGTGTTTTTAACCCAGGGTCAATATGCCCTTCCCCAAGCAGTTAGTAATTAGAACTCAGAGGCCCAGGAACAGGAGTGTGGAAACATGTCAACAGTCTTCCCTAAACTCCCCATCCTGGGAGCCATCGATTGGCTCTGACACTGGTTTTGTCTCCCCCACCACCCCCGAGACAGGGTTTCTCTGTGTAGCTTTGCGCCTTTCGTGGATCTCACTCTGTAGCCCAGGCTGGCCTCGAACTCACAGAGATCCACCTGCCTCTGCCTCTTGGGTGCTGGGATTAAAGGTGTGTGCCACCGCTGCCCAGCTGGTTTTATCTTTTTGACAAATACATCTAAATGGAATAGCACAGTTGTAGAACGTCTGAGGTGGGTTTCTCTCACTCACGTAATACCTTGGAGGTCCGTCAGGGTAGTGCATGGGCCAGTACTTCATTCCTCCTTATTGTTAACTGCAGAGCGCACCAGGGTTTATTTACCGTTAACTCACTGAAGGGCATTTGGCTGTTTCCTGTTATTGATAATTATAAGCAGAGTCACTGTAGACATCCACGTGCAGATTCCTACGTGGACACGGTAAGTTCCCTGGGGATTGCTAGGTCAATGGCAAGTGTGTCCTGCCAAGTGCTTCTGCTGAAAGGGTGTAGGATTTTTATGACCCTGCTGGCAACAGGTCAGAATTCCAATCGCTCTGTTAGCAGTTTCCACTTTATCATTCTGAAAGGTCTGCAATGAGGATTTTAATGTGAATTTCCCTAATGGTCCATGATGTTAAACAAATGTTTATATGCTTATTTATTGCTGACATTTTGCTATGGACTTTCACAGTGTGTTCATGAGAGATATTGTTTTGTATTTAAATTTGCATGTGGTGTGTGTGTGTGTATATGTGTGTGTGATCTCTGTATGGGTTTGGTATTGGGATAATTCTAGCCTCACAAAATAATTTAAGATGTCCTTCATGTTATATTTTTTAGGTGTCTGGCAATGCATTCTATCTTCTGTGCGTCAGAACTGGCTTAGAGACTCCGTGGTAGTGGCTTTAAGTGCACACTCAGTATTAAGACTTGAACCACTCCAGCCCCTACACTTCATTCTGGGTGAGTTCTGGGAAAGTTTGTGTTTTGTTGCAGAATTTTTTCATTTCATCTAGATTGTCAAGCTCTACCATCAGTTTATAGGAACAATCTTTTTTCCCCATTCTACTGTTAGTAATTTGAGTCTTTTTTACAGGTTTATCAACTTTATTGGACTAAAACAACTAAGTTTTGATTTCATTGATTGTTCTTTATTTTCAATTTTATTGATTTGGGGTCTGATTCTGTTCTATTCCCTGGCTGGTTTTGGTTTTATTTGGCTTTTTTTTTTTCCTTAGTAAAGGAGGAAGCTCGGCCTGTTCTGGTGATATGTCACAATGCGCATTCCTATGACTGTCCAAGACCTGCTTCTCCTGCATCCTCACATTTCAGTATATTTTATTCAGTTGATCTTCGTTCAAAGTCTGAGAAGTTTGTATATCATATTTCATAGTGATTAGGTTAAAATGTGCCCTAATCTCAAGCCCCTGAGCTGTGGATTACTTGTAAGGATACTGTTTCATTGACCAAGTTGTAGAAATTCTATCATTAATTTCTTTTTTCCTCTTTTCTTTTAATAATTCCTGAAAGCTGAATAGAAATTTACTATAAGTGTTCTTTTGTTAGAAATGCATCCTAAGTTAAAGTTATGTTTGGAATAACAATATTATCTGTAAAGTAAGATTTCTATGCAATTTCAAAATCAAGTGAATAAAAAGCAGTTTAAATGTTATTGTTTTAAAAACAATTTCCATAGCTACATACAACATTCTGCTCTCCCAAAGTACATTCCTTTGACTCCTGAAGAGGACCTGGATACCTGGAGCAAAATCTCTTCCTGTCACAGACCAGTTATCCAACATTTAAGTCTATCACTTTAACTGGCCTGAACTTACGACCTCCTGTCTCAGCCCCTGAGTTCTGGGAGGACAGGGCCATATTATCATTTCTATCACTGTGCACTGACGCTCATTCTGAGACATCTCCATCCCACCACTGAGCCCATCGGTGAGATTTTTATTTCTGTTATATTAGCTTTTGTGTCTAAAATCTGCTTCTGGATCTTCCTTATGTCTTTTTTTCTTTTCTAAGACTTCTCATCCTTCCATTTCAGGGATGTTTGCTTTTGGATTTTGTAGGACTTTCACGATAGCTGTTTTAAATTTTGTGTCATCCCAGCAATGACACCTTTTCCTGCACACAGTGAGACTGTCCCATCTTTTCCTGTGTGCTGGGTATGTTTTATTGATTCTTCAACATTTGGTGACTATAAGACCCCAGATCTTCCAAACCCTATGGAGAATGCTGCTTTCTTACCTCCTTGAGTTCAGGCCACAGCTTCTAAGAACTCTCCTATGGGCTCTTCCTAAAGAGCAGCTGTCTTCTGAGGCAGAGATCTGTCCCTGTCCTCCACCAATGGCCAATCTGTGACCCGGGCAATGGCTTTTTCTGAAGTTCCGGTCTCAACATC
This sequence comes from Peromyscus maniculatus bairdii, assembly GCF_049852395.1. Lineage (NCBI taxonomy): Eukaryota > Metazoa > Chordata > Mammalia > Rodentia > Cricetidae > Peromyscus > Peromyscus maniculatus. The sequence continues at coordinate 81,467,698 of NC_134863.1, read as the reverse complement.
GATGTGCTATTTAGGGTTGTGTCTATTTTAGACTATCTCAGGGGTGAACCCAGAAGTTTAGAAACTAATTTGCAGGGTAGTTTTCACTAACCCTCCCTGGGTCGGGCACTTTCTAGTTCCCAAGACGCTCGATTTTTCTCTCCTCCTGTTGGGAAGCAGGGGGCTCTAGCAAGCCTGGTCTACCCCGGGCCTCCCCGCCCCTGTCTCTGTATTTTAGGACAACGAAGAAGGAGGGCAGGGAAACCATGGAGTGCTCCCTTCTGTCTTCCCGGGGGTTCCCTTTGCTGCGATGAAACACCATCACTAAGAAAAGGCCCTATGGGCTTGCCTACTGCCCGATCTTACAGAGGCATTTTCTTACTGGAGGGTCCCTCCCCCCAGATGACTCCAGCTTGTCTCCAGTTGATACAAAACCATCCGACACAATTGAGACACAAACACATCACTGTAAAGCCACAACCTTTCCTACAGTCTCACAAATTCAAACACATTCAAATTCCAGTCTTTTTAAAATACCCGATCTCTTTAACAAATCCAAAATATCTTTTAAAAGTTCAAAGTCTTTTAGGTGTGGGCTCCTGCAAAAATTAAAATTAAGTTAAATACCTTCTCACTTCAAGAGGGAAGAACCAGGACACAGTCACGATCTGAACAAAGCAAAACCAAACTCCAACAGGGTAAATAACTCAATATCCAATTATCTGGGATGCACTCACAATCAGATCAAAGCAAAAAACAAATCCACCTCTAAATAACTCGGTATCCAGTGTCTGGGATCCGCTCACCTTTGAGGCTCCTCCAAGCTCTTGGGTTAGGGCTCCGCCCTCTGCAGCACACACAGCTTGTCTTCCATGCTCAGGCCGGCTCCACTCCACTGCCACTGCTGTTCTCAGTGGTCATCCCATGGCACTGGCATCTCCAAAATGCTGGGGTCTCTGCTGCAACTGGGCTGCACCTTCACCAATAGCCTCTCATAGGCTCTCTTCATGGCGCCAGGCCTCAGCTTCTCTGGATGACTCCTTCAGTCCTGGGCTTCACCTGCCACTGAGGCTGCACCTTCACCAATGGCCTCTCCTGGCCCCCCCACAGGTCCAGGCCTCAGCCGCTCTCCATGACCCCTGCGTGCCTTCAAAACCGCTACCACCTGGGTGACTCTTACACACCACCAAGTTCAGCCGCCAGTGCCGGGTACAACCTTCGCTGCCTCTGGACCACAGCTTCTGTGTGCTGAGTCTGAGGAAACACTTCCCAGAAGAGGTCACCTCAACCATGCTGGTCTCTTCTTAACCACCGTTAATTCCTCGGCTCCAACTGACCAGCATCGATTGTCCCGGGAAAGCGAAGGTTTCACTCCAGTGCTGCCGGTCTGTTGTTAATCACGGCTGACTCTTCAGCCCCAGCTGAAGGACCAGACACCACAGATTCTTCACCAAATGGCCCAGGGGAGTCTTCCTTTCCTTCTGAAACTCCCAAGTCAGGCCTTCTGCACGGCTCCTAACATTCTTATCTCCCAGGCTCCTACAGAACATTCCGCTGAGCTCTCAACACTCAAAAGCTTTTCTAGTCCAAATTTCCAAAGCACTTCCACAGTCCTCCCCAAAACATGGTCAGGTCTGTCACAGTGACACCCCACTACCCCAGTACCAATTCCTGTCTTAGTCAGGGTTATTATTGTTAGGATGAAACACCAGGACCAAGAGCAAACTGGGGAGAAAGGGCTTGTTTGGTTTGAACATCTGTTCATCCCTGAAGGAAGTCAGGACAGGCAGTCAAGCAGGGCAGGAACCAGAGGCAAAGAACCAGGCAAGAGCTGATGCACAGGACAGAGGAGGGTGCGGGTTACTGCTTGCTCCTCAAGGCTTGCTCAGCCTGCTTTCTTGTAAAACTCAGGACCATCTGCCCAAGGATGGCCCCACTCATAATGGGCTGGGCCTGCCCCTATCAATCTCTCATTAAGAGAATGCTCTACAGGCTTGCCTACAGCCAGACCTTATGGAGGCATTTCTTTTTCTTCCTTCCTTCCTTCCTTCCTTCCTTCCTTCCTTCCTTCCTTCCTTCCTTCCTTCCTTTCCTTCCTTCCTTCCTTCCTTCCTTCCTTCCTTCCTTCCTTCCTTCCTTCTCTCTCTCTCTCTCTCTCTCTCTCTCTCCCCTCCCTCCCTCCATTCATTCATTCATTCATTCATTCATTCATTTATTTATTTATTTTGAGACAGGGTTTCTCTGTATAGCTTTGGAGCCTGTCCTGGAACTTGCTTTGTAGATCAGGCTGGCCTCGAACTCACAGAGATTCACCTGCCTCTGCCTCCCTAGTGCTGGATTAAAAGCATGCGCCACCACTACCCGGCTAGAGGCATTTTCTTAATTTAGGTTCCCTCCTCTCAGGTGATCTTAGTTTGTGTCAAGTTGACATACAACCAGCCAGCACACTCTTGTATAATATTAAAGGGACCAGCCTTAATATTTCCCAGGGGCTCAGGAGAGAGAACTACTAATGGCAAAGACTATTTTGGGGAAATAGAATCTCAGCACACGGAGCTCTATAGTCCACTTGCTTTAATTCCTCTGGCATAACATCCTTTATACACAGCTTCAGTTCTGTTCTTGTGCCTAGCTCCTTTCTTGCCTGATTTCTCTCTATATTTATCTACTGCTCCCTCTAAGTTCTATCTTAATTCTGCCTCATCTAGGCCCTTTTCACCTCATTTTTACCCAGCTAGGACTTTCCCATCTGGCTCTTCCTCAACTTCCATCTCATCCACATGTTCTCTCTGCTCAAAATCCTCCTTATTCCTCTCTGTTCTCCGTCTCTAAGTTCTCCACGTTCCTCCTAAGTCTCCCAGGAATCCAGTTATGAACCCAAGCAATAGGAATCCCCTGGTCCAGCAAGGTCACCAGGCTTGAATTCTACAGGGTCATAAAGGCAGGTAGGAATTTTCCTCAGGCAGTGACCACCAGGCTTTCTTTTACAATCCAAAATGGGAGTGGTGAAAGAGGAGGTCAGCTGAGCGCTGATGACCGTTAGTGTATGAAAAAGGGGGTCTACGTGCTCAGTCTACATTCCGAGAAGTGGTTAGGTAAGAAGTTAGGGGCCTATAAAGTTAGTAAGGCTATAAGAAAGGAGGGTCCAAGCTGAATTGTGCAAAGCTATTACTTAACGTCCACCTGATCTAGGCAGTGTCTCCTTGGGGAATTTCCCTTAAATCAGGAGACTAGCTTGTGGTGATCTGGACTTTTATTTTGTTAGTCCTTGAATGTGGCTAAGGGAGATATCTGATTCCAGTGCTGAAAGGGGAGAAACGGATGAGCTGGGGGGAAGGAAACCTTTCCTGAGGCTGTTCTCCAGATACCTGGAATGTGTATGTCCAGAGAGTGATCAGTCCACACTGTTAGCCCTTCTTAGGGAAAAGTCAATTGGGAAAACTATGAAGGCACACATGATTTTCATAACAGAAGACAGCTGATATATAACAAGCCAAGTAACACCAAAAGCTCCTTGGAATTTGGCTTCCTCTGGAGAATTCCCTGATCCCTCCAGGTAGTGACTTTGCCATAACCAGCTGAGTTCTTCTGATGTATTCCTGCGGCCCACAGCAGCACACCCTCCCTGTTACGTCTGTAGCTCCTCTCTTCACAAGAAAGATTCTTTTTTCTGAAAAATTTCCTGAGAGGTCTTGTCCCCCAGACATCAAAGGACTGACTGGGATCTGGGGGCACAAGATTGGGGGGGGGGGGAGAGTGATATGAAATTAGGAGACCTCTTTTCAGCTCCTTCAGCCGGCCTAGCGAGCTGTCCTGGGACTGTCTGTACCAGTGCACATCTGGGTCCCAGGCTGTCCTGAATTCAGGCCAGGTGACGCTGGAGGACCTCAGGTTTGTTCTTGATCAATATGCTAACATCAGCTTTTCTGTCTTCAGGCAGCGGGCTCTTCCATACATTCTGTGTGAATTTCATAGCAGAATTTAACCAGAGTACGAAATATGCTGTGTGTTGTTGTATGGTGATATTTTATTTGTACTGAAATGTGATTTTATTTGTATGTTATAAATAAAGTTGCCTAGCTATCAGAGCTAATAGCAAGCCATAGCAGAAGTCTGGTAGTGGTAGCACACACCCTTAATCCCAATCACATGACAGGCAGATCTCTGTGAGTTCAAGGATACAGCCAGCATGGAGACACACGCCTTTAATCTCAATACCAACCATAGAAGATCTAGAGGTCTGTATAGATGGGCAGTGACGAGGAGGTCATGTGGTTGGTTTTACAACCAATGAGAAGGCAGAACAGAAAGTCTGTAAACAGACAGATACACAGGAAGTAGTTCTCTGGCTGAGGAGGACAGCAGCGGCAGTGAAGGGTAAGGTTTTTAGCTCTCAGCTATTGCTCTGACCTCTTGGGCTTTTTAACTCTGCAATCGGCTCTATGTTCCTTATTTAAAAAGACAGTTACATCTACATTGTTGTGCCTACATCGCGAGACCACCGAGCAAGACCACCACAGAGCCATCTGATGCAAAACACACAGGGATTTACTATAAACCCAGGCTTGGTCTGCGTCCAACACACTGGCTAGCCAGGTAAAGGAAGACGGCCCTGAGCTCTCAGGGTGAGGGGTTTTTTAAGGGAAAAACCGAAAGCAGGGTGGTACAAGCCTTGGCATCATATGATTGGGTGAAGGTATATAACCTTTGAATTTACTGGTTGGGGGTTATAGTTACCATTTTTGGGCAGGCCTGGACAAGTCCCAGACTTTGTCCTTGAGCTGCCATGGGGACTGGCTGGCCTCACAGGTTCACATTGACCCATGCACGTAGCTCTAAGTTGGTGAGGGGTCACAGACAGTAAACACCTGGCTGAATCTTGAGCAGTCAGAGTACGTGCAGAAAGGGAGCTACTGCAAGGACTATGTCTTTTGTTTATGGCCCTTCCAGAAACTGCTTGCTTAAGTCTCAGGAAACTGTAATTGAGTACTGATCTCTGAGAGAAGACTGGGCAGCCTGTGATGGCATCTGCTTGGTCCTTTCAGTATCTTGTGAGAGATCACACTCAAGGTGTTACCTCTCTTGCATTTGAAATCACACCTCAGACATTTCCTCTCCTGCATTTGAAACCATGATTTCGGTATAGACCCATCAGGTGCCAAAGAGGCCCATGATGCAGAAGACATCCTCAGGGAGCAGACATAGGAAACTTCAGTTGAGAACCAATGCTGTACATGCTCAAGGGGAGAAGCTAGGCTCCTCGGAAACCTTGGAGAGCACTGGACTGATTTGGATTCAGTAAGGGTTTTCAGTGAGCATGGGAAAGAGTGTTTCTGGCAGGTGGAAAGGCATGCTTGGGAGTCAGGAAAGAGGCAGAGTATCAAAAGTGTGGTTGAGAACCAACAGGATGGGACTTGAAGTCACCGAGACTAAAGAACCACACTGTTCCACTACATAGCATTGGTGGTCAGTGCAGTTCACTGAAACGCTGAATCACCTGAACTCTTCCAGTTTAGTGATATCCATCATAGAATCCTGTTCCAGTGTCGCCTTGATATGCAACCATTTGATATTTGAGTAAAGAATCCTCTCATTTTGTGGAAAATAAAACTGTGTGGGCACATATACCATTGGATAGTCATTTAAAGCTGATTTGGGGGGCCAGCAAGGTGGTTCAGTGGGTAAAGGAACTTGCCACCAAGCTTGATGACCTGGGTCTGATGCTGGGCCACACATAGTGGAAAGAGAAAAGTGCCTCCCCTAAGCTGTTGTCCTCTGGCCTCTACCCATCCACTGCTGCACAAGTTTTCATACATGTGCACATAGGCATGCATACACATGTATGTACTTACACACACACACAAATACACTTGATATAAACCTTTAAATTATTATTTTACAGATCAAAACTTCAATGAGAAGATTAGAAGCAAAATACAGAAATGAAGAATTCAGAGGAATAAACTAACGAGGGGTGGGGGGTAGGTGGGATCAATCCCATCTCCCATTATTATAAACAATAGCCGATGTATCTGGAACAGCACTCCACACTTCCATAAAAATTCAAATGTGCCTGAGGTTAGGCGGAGCTCAGAAGTAAACATGAGATGCAGGGCTCAGAAACTCAGGGAGCCCAGGAGGGTAAACCCAGCAGGCGGTGGTGGTGGTGTGCCTCTAGCCAGGCTCAGGCCGGCTGGCCTGCCATGAAAACTCCAGGGGCTCTGCCACAGATACGACCTCAGGCCCAGAGGTCACTTCCTCGCCTGCAACAGAAGGGGGGAGGGAGTGTCACACACTCACACCACTGTAGAGTTGTTACAATATATATGTTCTTGTTATGTATGTGTGTGTGTGTGTGTGTGTGTGTGTGTGTGTGTGTGTGTGTGTATAAATGGTTAAGGAACAATAAAGAAGTCATTTAATTTACCTTAAGAAAGAACTGGTGCCATCGTAGGTGACACGATTTTCCTGAGAAGCAAGGGGGCAGAAGGAATAAGACGGGGAGCTTCACTCAGGCACCTTAACTGAGTGTCTGTCGCTGTCCACGCACTGAGCTCTGGGGTGAGCCAGGGACTGAACCACACATGGCTGTATTTGAAGACAGGACTCTACAGGGTATCGGGTTAACTGAGGTCGGCCCTGTCCACCTTGATCCAATTTGGTGTCCTTACGGGATCTCGGGCACAGAAAATGCACTCCGGGAATGTGTGCACAGGGAAAAGACCATGAGAGGACACGGGAAGATGGGCATGGAAAGAGGCCCCAGGGGAAGTGAAAGCCGCCCAGCGCCTTCATCTTTGACCACAAGAAAATAAGCTTTAATTGTTTAAGCCTTCCAGACCCTGGTGACTTGCCATACTGGCCCAAACACACCCAAACTGAGTACTGTTTTTCTCACCACAGAAAATGCCTGGCTAGAGCACTTTAGGGAGGAAGGTGACTCTGGTGTGGGAGCACGGGCTGGGGCTGCTTGTCTCGTCTTGGTAGAACGAGAAGCAGACAGCCAGGTCTGAAGCTCAGCCCTCAGCCACCTACTCTTCCAGCTAGGTCCCGCCCCCTAAGGGCCAGCAACCTCCCCAAACAGTGCCACCAGCTGGGAACCAAGTTCTCAAACACATGACTCTGGGGGACATTCACTTCCAAATCATAACATTCCACCCCTGGCCCCTGCAAGCTAAGCGCATAGCTAAGCGCATGGCTTCCTCATAATGCAAAATACTTCCAGTTAATTTTAAGTCCTTATATTCGTCTAGACAGGAAGCCATTGAAAAGAACTCTTAAAAATAGTGGTAAGGATCCTGAAGTGCAGCTCTTCACAGCTGATGGCTTCTGCAGGAGTGGGGGTGGGGAAGGACTCGGTTTTCTTTGGGGCTGGCCACTGGGACTTTGACCATGCTCTAGTGAGTGTATGGCAACACAAAATGGACTTGTATCTATTTTTCTCTTTTTTTCTTTTTCCCTTTCTTCTTCTTTCTTTGAGGGAGATCACAAGGGCCTGGGAGGACTGGGAAGAGAGTGTGATCGCAGTGCATTATGTGGAATTCCCAAATAATCAATAAAAATATTACATTGGGAAAAAAACCCTCTTAATTGTGAATGTTCTCTCTCTCTCTCTCTCTCTCTCTCTCTCTCTGTGTGTGTGTGTGTGTGTATACAAGTGTGTAAATTATATCTTTCCAACATCAAATGGCACGAAGTAAACATCCCTATTCAACAGAGCCAACGGGAACACAGCAAGGAGAGGCAGACTGAAACAAGACTGAAGAGCAGGTAAGTCCTGGACTCTCCATCTGGTACCTAGGGTGCTGATGGCATCATCTGGGTCCCAGCAGGCCTGGGAATCTCCACCTCTCCAGCTCAGCCATGTGCCACACATGTGGTCATTCTCTTAGGCTGGCTCTGTTTTATGCCTGCAGCTTCCCTCAGTGGATGCTCCATGGCCCCTGTAATTCCAACATCTCAGGTCTCTGCAGCTTCCCTGGGGGATGCTCCATGGTCCCTGCAACCCCAACATCTCAGGTCTCTGCAGCTTTCCTCAGTGGATGCTCCATGGCCCCTGTAACTCCAATATCTCAGGTCTCTACTACAATTTATGTTTCATCTCCACAGCTTCACACTCACAAATTCCAGAAACATGTGTGACCCTGATACATGTCGCCTGGCCTCAGGGGCTTTCTGAACCTTGGTGCAAGGCTTCATGACATCCTCACTCTTGCATCCTTTACACCTCCAAAGCCAGCACCAGGAGGATGACATCATGGGTTGTTGCCATCTCTGATCATGTCTGGCCCCTCCTGGACCAACCGCAGCTGCAGCTGGCCTCTGTGTGCTTTGCTGACTGGATGTGAAACATTCCCCCAGACTTGAACAGGGCACCCTTGGGGCCGTCTCTGTGCAGGAATTCTCTTCTCAAATGAGTTTGCACAGTTAACTGCGAAGTCTCCCATTTACAGCATCATGCCTATTATCTCAGGGCAAAGTGCAAAGTTTTTCTTAATGGCGCTCGTCTCGTTAGTAACTACGGCTTCCTTGTCTGCCCTGCCCATGATTTTAATAGTGGTCATGCCCCTTCCTGGTTCTATTTTTTTATTTGAATTTTCACTATAAGCTTTATTAAAATCAGCCAGCAACAGCCAGCCATTGCCCCAATCCTGTGCTGTCCCGAAATCCCCTCCATCAAACGCCTTAGACCATTGTTTCTCAAATCAGTCTCACCCAGAATTTTAAAACATGGGCCGACACAGCCAGACTCATCCAGAGTGTTCCATGAATGGCTTCTGGCCCAGTTCCCGGGACAGTCCTTGTTCCCTCTGACACTTTGTGAGCCTGGTTTTCACTGTCCACATTTCTTCTGGGATTCTGGGATTCTGAACTTCGGTCGGAATTCTCCCATCAAGCTCAGAATTCTAAGACTTCTGTAATCCACAGCTCCAGAAACTTCCACACTATTCCCACAAACTTGTCCTAAGGGCCCCACTCCTGGAACCAAGTTTCTGGATTAGTTCCTTTTCTCACTGCCGTGACCAGACCTCTGACAAGTAGCAACTTTAGGGAGGAGGGGTTGTTTTGACTCATGGTTTTTTGGGGAGACAGACTGTCATGTTGGGGAAAGCATAAAGGTAGGAACAGCTTTGGGTTGTCTTAGTCACTGCTCTGTTGCTGGGAAGAAACACTGTGGCCAAGGCAACTCTTACGAAAGAAAACATTTAATTGGGGGCTGGCTTACAGCTGCAGAGGTTTAGTCCATTGTCATCATGGCAGCAGGTGCCAGAGCAGTAGCTGAGCATTACGTCCTGATCCACAGGCTAGGCAGAGAGAGAGAGAGAGAGAGAGAGAGAGAGAGAGAGAGAGAGAGAGAGAGAGAGTCTAGGCCTGGCATTGGCTTTTTGGAATCATCCCCAGTGACACCTTTCTCCACTGTCACCTTCTATCTTTCTAATCCTTTCAAACAGTGCCACTTCTGGTGACTACGCATTCAGATATATGAACCTATGGGGACATTCTCATTCAAACCACCACAACTATGGCGGCAGGAACATGAGGCTGCTTATTCACATAGGGACCGATCAGAAAGCAGAGAGAGCTGAATGCCAGCACTCAGTATGCTCTTCGCTTTTTATGCTTTTATCAAGCCCCCTAATCTGAGGGATGGTGCAGGTCTTCTCTCCTCAGCTGTCTCTAAAAACACCCTCACAGACATGCCCAAAGGTATACTTCACCAATGTCATAGGCACTGTTTTGTAGGCAGAGTTTTCCTGTCCTGACTGCCTGCTCCCAAATAACTGACAAAGAGGCTAAATATTAATTATAAATACTTGGCCGATAGCTCAGGCTTGTTACTAGCTAACTCTTACACTTAAATTAATCCATATTTCTTATCTATGCTTCACCACGTGGCTCATGGCTTGTTACCTCATTTTCTACACATTCTGCTTCCTGGGCAGCTGGCTGGCTGGCATCTCTCCTGACTCAGCCCTTTCTCCTCCCAGAGTCCCCTGTGTCTGGCTGTCCCACCTATACTTCCCGCCTGGCTACCGGCCTGTTAGCTTTCTATTGGCCTGTGAGAGTAATACCTATTCACAGTGATTAGGCAGATTATCCTGCAGCAGGCACCACTTAATCCAATCAAGTTGGCATTCAAAATCAGCCATCATACCAGGTCAGAAGGTGAACGTAGAGAACAGGCTTGTAAAAATGTTAGTCCAGGGACAACCTGCAAGCAGATCACAGAGGGAAGAGAGGTGACTCTGGGAAATAACGAAGAAGGGCAGAGGATAAATGTACTTCAAGCCCATCGACGCACCCTTTAGAAACTAGATTCACCACGGGATTGGTCAGACTAAAAATGATGCCTGGGGCTAGCCCGTCTGTCTGAAGCAATGCCCTTCCCAAGCCCGGCTCCTACCAGTGGGGTTTAGATCTGGTTGGTTTGTAGGTAAGCTATCCAGTTAGCACAAGACACAAGTGCCACTAATTTCTACACATCCCTTCACCCTAAAACTGTCTCCTGAAGCACCAGGAAGCAAGTCAATCAAAAGGATCAAAACTAGACCATGGACATGCGGCTGTGCCCTCCAAACTCGAAACCTCCCTCCTGGGTGCGGGGTGGCATTGTTAGCCCATGTTCGGGTATAAATAGGGTCCTTGATGAAAAGTGGAAACTGCCCCAATGGCAAATCTTCCTTTCTAGGATTAAATGCCTAGCTAAAATTCCCAGTGAGCCGGTCCTTGGAATAAAAGGCTGATGACCTAATGATGCAGGCCGAGGCCAGGGAGGTCTGCTGCACATCTTTGATGTGCTGCTGCTGTTTCATTTCGTTTTCTTCCCTAAGTCGATGTGGTTTCATGAGTGCGAGATCTCAGGAGACAAAAATGCATGGCTCGACCCCACCCTATCCATCTCTGTATCTATCGCATCGTAGGCGTTCATGTCTTCTCCCCAAGACCCTAAGTCAGAGGTGCTGACTCACTTCGGCGTCACACAGCCCAGTTTCCCGGGGGAAATCCAAATTAAGCCCCCAAACAAGCTGAAATTATTCCATGTCTTCTATCACTGCCATGTCATCGAGAAGTTCAGTACGCACGTCTTTTATCATGCCCATGTCGGCATCAGGAGCTTTAGGATCCTTCCCTTAAAAAACAAACAAACGAATGAACAGCTCTTCTGAGCTACAGTTCAGAAGCCAGACTGTCCACAACTTTTCCTGTACAGTTCCATTGCTTTTAGTATGGTCACAACAGGGGCGGCCATCACCACAGCCAGAGTTAAAACAGATCCTTTACTAAAGAATGGATCTCCTTTCTGCCTATGGACTTGCCTCTGGCACATTTCATTTAGATGTAATCATGTCATATGCGCCCTTCTGGGGACTGGATTCTTTCTGTGGATAGGTCTTCAAGGTTTATCCATGTTACAACATGTATCAGTACTGCATCCCTCTTTAAGTCATTAATCGGGGGTTTTGTTTTTAAAGTTTTTATTTATTAATTGTTTTAAAGTTTTTATTTATTATTAGTAGTAATAGTGTATACATGTGTGTGTGCACGCGCACGGGAGCACGTGTGTGCTATACTGTGCATGTGGGGGTCAGAGGACATCTTTCAGGAGTCTGTTCTCACCTTTCCAACCTTGTCGAGGTGGGATCGCTCTTGCCGTTTATGGTGTACTGTGCACTCCTGAACTCCTGCTTCTCCTGCCTGCACCCTTGGAGTGCTGGAACCATAGGCATTGACCACTGTGCCAAACTGGCCTTTCTCTTCACTGCAGATAACTCACCATCATAAGGCTAGGTCATTGGATAACTATTCATTGGCTGAGGGGCATTCAGGTTGTCTCTGCTTCCGGCTGTTACGAACATGCCGTGGGAACTTTTATGTACAGGCTTCCGGGTGGATGCTTCTCAGTTCTTCCGGGACTGGAGCTGCTGGATGGTACACCAGCGTAGGTGTGACAGTCTGAGGACCTGCCAGGCCACTCTGAACAGCTGTTACATCACTTCACATTCACGACCGCGGCCTGTCTAGGCTTCTGGTGTCTCTACACTGGTAGTACGTTTTCTCAAGCAACTGAAGAGCGAGTGGACTGCCGGCGGGAAAGGTGAGGGACGCTGAGCACCCACACCCTTCCTGGAGAGCATCGGGAAGATCTGCCTCCCTTTCATCTGCACACACTGAAGCAGAGCTGACGCAGCTTGGTCAAAGCCCGTCCCCTAAACTGAACGGACTTCAGGTAGGAGCTGGGCCCTCTTCCGTGATTCCATTTTCTCTCCCCGAAATGAAGGTAGATGCGGAAGCCTATCTTTAAGAACAGCTACACGCGACACTTAGTCAATGACTGACGGCACATATGAGAGAAGTCCTGTAAGATCAATTACCCGATGGCACTATGGCCATCTTGGTTTGTGCCAGTCCACCCTGTGACTCCCACACAACACCGAAAATGCCTAGAAAGGCACCCTGCAGAACACACTCCATCAGCCCGGCACTGCACAAAACACGGTAAGAAAGCAGTAAAAAGCTGAGTTCCAACCCAAGGACTTAGAGCATGACAGCAAGCCATGTGAGACAGCCACATCGTCTGCTAGCCTGCTTGAGCGCTGAAGGGACCCGCTTGATTCCAAAGGGAGAGGTTTCTCCTGTTCTCTTTCTAAACCTGAGAAAGTAAGGTCAGGGCAAAGCAGAGAAGCACTCTGGGCAGCCATGGCCAAAGCCTCGCCCAAAACCCTGAAGCCGGGAAGTCTTCAGCCGGTCTGCAGAGAAAAGAAGAAAAACAAAATGAATCACAGACACAAACGTCTCTCCAGAAGCCTAAACAAGCGTGCCCTGCCGACTTCAGCGCAGCCTTGGAGAGCCATCAATGGGACAGAAAGCAAGGATCTACAGATATGCAGAGGGTGGCTACACTTTCATTGTGCAGTACAGGGTCCCACTATGTCCCCCAGACTGGCTTCCAGCTCCTGGGATCAAGGGGTCCTTCTGTCACGAGCCCCTTAGGCAGCTGGGACTAGCATCATGCACATACACCGAATCTTATATTCACTTAAGCAGTTGACAGGGTTTGCATGGGGAGTGCTTTCTAATTCTGTTTTGTCACTGTGCGGTGACTGACTGACAGGTTACTTCCTCCCACCCCAACTAACTATAGGGAAGCAGCGTGTGGGGTGTGTGTGTGTGTGTGTGTGTGTGTGTGTGTGTGTGTGTGTGTATGTGTGTGTGTGCACGCACGCGCGCTCGGGGAAGCAGTGTGTGTGGGGTGTGTGTGTGTGTGTGTGTGTGTGTGTGTGTGTGTGTGTGTGTGTGAGCACGCGCATTACAGGCCTTCAGTAGGAGCCCTACACGCTCTTCGGAGCAGACCCCAAGTCAGAGGCCTACAGTGCAGTGTACTGCATCAGCCAGGTTCCCATGGGGCCCGGTTAGCAACAGGGCTGGGGAGGAGCGCCGTTTAGTCATCTGGGGTAAAATGGCCCTGCAGGCTAAAGGCAGTGTGTCAGGTTTCCTATGGCTCGAGGTGAGGTCCTTCTGTTTCTTCCCACTGTGATCCCCGTGAGGGAGTGGATCTGTTCCCTACGAGTTCTAGGGTTGTGTGACCGGTGATCCGCCACATAAGCTAGTGTCTGTGCCTCTGTCTCTTTCGGAGGCAACCATGTCCTCAACCAGACCCCTGGTCCCTCTGGTCCTCTCAGTCATCTTTTACAGTGCCTGGGCCTCTCTTGAGTGTCTTCGTACGTTTGCTTCTTATCACACCAGTCCCTGGGTAGGAACCAAGATGTTGGTTCCTGTGCTCACCAGTTCTCCTGGCCCCCCTTCGGCAAACTCTCTGCTTCATCCCAGCCATTTTTTGACTTCCGATTCAGGCCACGCTAGGGCGGGCTCTGCTTCAAGCTTGCTTCCTCCCCACAGGCCTCTCAGGAACAAATGCTCCTGTTGCCACCTCCAGGGCCTGTCGCACCAGGGGGTGGCTCCCCACCACTCTCTGCCTCACCTGCTCTCCACCCACCTCGCACCCACCGGGGCCGCTTCTCCCACAGTTGTACCAGAACTTCCTCTTCCCTTGTATTTCTCTGCCTCTGAAGCACCTGTCTCCAGTGTGACATGCAAATCAACAGGGGTCTTGGTTCAGCGCCCTAATCACAATCGCAGCACTCAGAAACCTCCTCCTCCATCCTGGTGGCCTCGGCTCTGCCCACGCTCTTCCGCCCATCTTGTTCTTGGCTAATTGTTATGACTGGAAAAACTCCACCGCTATCTTGCTCACCAAGCAGCTGCCTGGCCACGGCTTTCTGGATACCTGACCCATCTTCCTGCAAACAGTGGCACGGATCTGCCTCATCCTGCACCACGAGAACCCATCGGTGCCGGCAAGGCTCTGGCGTTTCCTCCCTTCTTCCATGGGGAGGGCGGTACTAAGCAAGCAGCAGCGCAGCGTCCAAAGAGCATTCAGGGAATTTTACAAACATTCACACACTCAGTGCTAGAATGGTTGCCAGATCACAGAGAAAGCTGGCTAACGCCCTACAAAGGAATGAGCCATGAACTTCTTGGTTACCCTTTTTTAAAAGGCAGAAATCAACAAGGTAGCATGAATATTTACCACACCTACACTCATCAACCCATGAAAAGCAAAGTCAAGGAGGTGTATTCTCTGGAAGGAGGTAATTCTTGGCCGAGCCTGCCACTGTCCCAGTAGCTCACTGAGATGACATGGCCTTTAGCCTCAGCTCTAAGTTTCAGCTAAGTCTTCTTTGTTGTTTTGGGGTTTTCGGACCCAAAACATGTAGCATCGGGTAGGTTTCATGTAGCCCAGGTCTCAAGCTTGCTCTGCAGGTAAGGGTTACTTTGAACTCCTGACTCTCCCACCTCTACTTCCTGTGTGCTGGGTGTATAGGCCTTCACCATCACGCCAGTTTGTGCAGTTCTGGGGACTGAACCTAGGACCGAACACATGCTAAGCAAACGCTCTAACTGAGCCACCTTTCAGGCCATGGGTAAGTTTTCTTAAGAATTCCTCAAGAGAGAAAATTCTATATCAATTATCTAAAACACCTCCGACCCTGTTTGATAGATCAGACAGACAGAATCAGGAAGGAATATTATATATATATATATATATATATATATATATATATATATATATATATTATATAATATATATATGTGTGTGTATATATATATATACACACACATATATATATGTACACATAAAAATTATGGATTGAATGTCTCCGAGTGATGAATTTTAGATGAAGACATTGATCCGTTGGGGGTAGGAGGACCATAAGAGTATCACTCACACCCCATTGGGCTCACGATGACCAGAAGTGATTGTCACTTGGCAGGACTGCACACAGCACGGCACGGCAGGAGGAGTGCTATTCTGGCTGTGCTCCCACACAGATGGCCACCAGCTCCCAGGCCAGTCCTGGCTAAGAACATAGACAGTCTGAGTTCCAGGACTGGTTGTTCAGGAAGGGATGATGCGAATTTACACCTTCATCAAGATATCATGGGATCAGCACTGCAAGGAACCATCTGGCCAGCTGGCTTGGGAGCATCAGCTGGGACAGATGGCATTTCCCATTGCAGCCTTCCGTGGACTAACAGCCTCTACCCACCCATGCAGGGTCATCTCAGCCTCCTGGCAAGGATCTGTCCTTCGGGTTCCTCATCAGCCGAGGGCCATCCCTTCTCACTCTGTACTTTGTGGAGATGACTAAGATCACCGTCTTCATCTAAACTGCTTTATTTGCTCAGAAATGCTTAAGCCATAATTTCTGTTAGACTAAATAATCCAAACTGTTCTTGCCTTCATTTTATTATCATTTCTGCTTTGCTGAGAGCCTCTTGGGACGCCATTAAGTCCAGAGAGAACATAATGAGGGCCCAGGGATGACGAGCTCATAAACCAGATCTACTGTCGTTCTAATCACATTAGCACTCTAAATAAAAGCTGGCAGGCAACTTGGGGTGATTTGCTGGGAGGACCCTCATTGCTGCTTCATTGTTACCAAACATCTCCCTAAAGTGATTTCCAGCATGTGGTCATTGTTTTTTACAGTCAGAGATTACTAACAAAAGAAGAAAATAATAAACACCCATCATCATCTTCCTCAGAAACAGCATTCATGGAAGAACAGCACTCAGCATTTTGGACTTTTGATTTTATTTCTTTATTAAAGATCTTTAATTCATGTCTGTAAGCCCCCCACCCCAAACACACATGAAACCTGACTGGACAGCCAGCACCCCAAATTGCCCCTGCTCAGAGAAGCCTCACCCTTCATATACAGCATGGGAGAGTCACCACTGCCATGAACAAATTTGCCACAAAAACAGTCCTCAGAACCAACCCTTTAAGCAGTTTAGGCCGGTTTGAGAGATGAAGCGTAACGGTCCCTCCGACTCTGCAGGTGTCTGCCAAGAAAAGCCAGCCCAGCCGGTGACGGCCAACACCACGGCAGATCCGCACCAAGGTCCGTGCTTTCGTGGGCCCAGGACAGTGATGCTACGAGGTTCCAGCTGTGGTCTGTGTGAAGGGAGATGCAGTCGGACCCTGGTCGTGACAGCGGAGGCGGCCAGAGGTTAGGCTGCGGCTGTTCGGAAGGCAAGACAACTGGTAAAGTGGTGGATGTGGATGTGAAGAAAACATGGAATCCAGGGTTACCTCTGAGACTTCAGCCAGAGAGAGTGCGAGGCAGGATGCCTCATGGGAAAGTGGGCAGGAACGTAAACTGTGGACAGGGGAATTCAGGATGCCTGCTGGGATTTAAAGGTTCTATGCATGTAGGGTGTTGGAGAGGTCATGGGGGGGGGTAGTCGGTGTGAGAATCCCAAGTAAAGACAAAGGTGCTAGAGCTTAAGAGTATAGATATTTTTATTTATTTATTTATTTATTAATTATTTTTTTGGTTTTCGAGACAGGGTTTCTCTGTGTAGCTTTGCGCCTTTCCTGGGACTCACTTGGTAGCCCAGGCTGGCCTCGAACTCACAGAGATCCGCCTGGCTCTGCCTCCTGAGTGCTGGGATTAAAGGCGTGCGCCACCACCGCCTGGCTGAGTATAGATATTTTAAACCAGGGGCTGGGTGAAACCCTAAGAGTGAGGAGAGACAGAGGGAGCCTAGAACATCCCAACACAGAGGAAGAAGTAAGGGCAAATCAGCCAAGACGCCCACAAGGGATCCCAGGGCCAGCGAGCAATTTACCAGAAAGAAGGGAGCGAAGCACAGGCCTGAGAAGTCACGTCAGTACTCCCCACATCCTTATCCCACCTGCCGCACCAGGTCCCCGTCACCCGATGGACAACCCTCAGCAAAGTAGGCAGACAGACTCCAAAGGGCTCCATTTCCCCGTGAGGCCACGAAGCTGAGAGACAGCAAGGAATGGTCATGGTCAAGGGATGGGTGGGTGGCAGAGCCAGGGCCTTGGAGAAGTCTCCAACCCAAAGTTCTACGCTTATTTCAATACTGAATAGCTTTTCAAAGGGACCAAGAATCTTACAAAATTGCCATGGAAACGTGGGCCTTTCTCTTCCCGATGCAGGGAGCAGGGCAGCAGTTACATGGTCCCCACAGATGTAGTTCATGTTCTCTGCTAGTCTGGCACACGTGGCAGTAGCCTGTACCACACAAAGAAGGAAGGCCTTGTGCTTCTCAAATGCTCCCACACACGCTTCAAGGAACACTCTGTTCGGCTGAGGGTCACTGAGCAAGCTTGTCTCCTTTCCGATAGGCCCCGCTAGCTCTTGTGAATGCCAGACAATCTCATCTCAGCCCTCCTCCTCCTTACCCCCGGGGCATCGGGGAATCTTTTACCAGCCCTGGGCTGCTAGGTCAGAAGGCACATCTTCTACCCGCCTGTAAGCAGAGCCTTTCTTCTTGGCTATTCCAAATGATGCTTGAGGAAACGCTTAAGAGCCAAAGGGGATCCACCCCAGAGGGGGCCCGGACTCTAGACTTCCCAGCCTCTGCCCCAGCGACAGTTCTTGGCTCCAGCCCTATCAATCACACCACACTCACCTGCTCTGGGAGATCCTAAGACACACGGTGACATCACTGCCTCCCCATCTCCCTGACCAGTGCTCCACCCACGCCGGCTGTCCCTGGGCCAATGAAATGGCAGCGAACTTCCTGGGCCCACCCCCATTCACCCAGTGCTTGGTTTGGATCCCAGTTGCTGTTTTGATCATGGCCTGTGACTTACAGAGCTACTTCAACATCCTCTGCTACGTGTGAGCGCCTGGCGGTCAGCAGCACTGCCCAGGTCAGCAGCACTGCCCAGGGCATCCCTGCGTCCCGCACAGTGCTGTACGCTATAGAAATATCCCCCTGCGGCAATGTGCGGAGGGAGCTTGGTGGGAACTCAGGGTACCAAGCAGCAGGCAAAAAGGAGGCCTGGGCTCCAGGAAATTCATCTTCTTCTTTGAAGACCTGCAAAGAAAAGAAACTCTCAAGGAGCCCCAGCTCCACGCCCCCAGGGAAGGAGCCTGGGGCTTGAGTTTGGCTGTGGGACAGAAGCAGCCCAGGAGAGGAGGTCACCCAGGCCGAAGAGTGGGCAGCAGGCCAGCCGGGGTTGCCTCCAGAAGAGTGTGTCAAGCCAAGAATGGCCTTGGGAACCAGGCAGACAGGCTCCCAATCTAACTCCTTCCCCGTGGCTTTAGATAAGGGTATTTTCTCTGACCTTTGTGTCTTCTCTGCAGGACTGGAAGACTGGCTTCGCTGCTCAGAAGAGGGTAAGAGAACAACATTCATACTGAGCTCTGGCTGGCCACACAGACCTCAGCCGGGCTGGGCCAACACCTAACTCTTACCCAGTCAGCTAGACCCAGAGGCAAGGAGACACAGCTTAAGGCTTTGAATACTCCCATCCCTATCAGCATGGACCTTCTCTGCTGATGCTCCACGATGGAGGGCTTTCTGGAACAGTCATCAACTGGCAGATGTGTTGAGGACATCTTCCCAAAGGCTTAGCTCAAAGATGCTTCTTGGTCCTCAGCTTCCATCCATCACCCACCTCTCTAGGAACACTTCGTGCTCTGGCTTTCCACAGGACTGGGCCACAGGCAAGCACCCTTGGGCCACCGACAAAACATTGATATTGCAAGGACTCCACTCAGGACCTTTGCAAGTAGGTTGTAGGAGATGGTGGGAGAAAGCAGAAGAGGAACTCTGGACCGGGGAAGGTGAGAGGGCTGTGAGGAAAAGCATCACCTAGCCGGTCCAGTCTCTAGATCTTTTTCGAAGGGTATCCTTTATTAAAGGATTATCACTATTATTGATGATTCAGGAATCTCACATCCTGGGTCACACTGCACTCACCTCCCAGTCTTTCATATCTGCCCCTTCCCCATGCTCTCTCTCTCTCTCTCTCTCTCTCTCTCTCTCTCTCTCTCTCTCTCTCTCTCTCACACACACACACACACACACACACACACACACACACACACACACACACACAAAAGAAAAAAGCAAGTCAACTTTGGGTTGTCCATATATTCACTGGAGTGTGGTCAAACTCCTAGCCCAAGGGAGGATGAGTTTTCCTCCACCTGTATCCACACCAGAAGCCATCAGTTGAGGAGAGCCATGCATTGGCCAGAGTCAGGCAGGGTTAGCTCTCCCATGCCCATACCACCACCTGCACTGCAGTGCTGTGGGCCACCAAGAGGCGAGGCCAGCTCTCCTGTGCCCAGGGACATTAACTTGGCTTCAGGCGGTATCCCTGACCATTGACATCTGCTTGGGCTTTGGTGGTGGTAACAGAGGCCACACACATCAACACTACCCTTGGCCATATCAAGACCATTGACCCACTCATGTCCTTGGACATGGTCTCAGATGGCTACACACGCCACTCACATCAGCATGGCTCCCTGAGGTGGCAAAGCCCAATGACATCACCAAGGCATTGAGCAGCGGCACAGACCGCATACATCCACATGGATCTCAGGCTTCATCATGGCCTGGGGCAGCAGCATGGACCATTGACACCAACATGGCCTTTGGTGTCATCGAGGACCACGGCGGTCTTACAAAGAGGTCCAATCCAGAACGTGAACCTTTCCTCATCTCGGGCCTCCATTGTTGCCCAGCGCCAGGGGGATCCCAAGGCTTGGCAGCAGGTTCAGGGGCTGAGTCTGCCTAAGTTCCAGGCTGTTGTCCATCATCCCTCCAATCCTGCTGGGCAGTAACAGCATGCAGAACTCAGCCCTCTCTCACCATTCACCACCATCATCTCCAGTCCTGCCTCTCTCCCTAGTACGCACACTGCTCTGCTCTCCTAACTTCCCACCTCTCCATTACGTGTCTGTTCATTTGTGGGGGCCCCCGCTTGGGTGGCTTCTGCCCACCCCGGGCCATCTAGCCTCTAGATCTTAACTGTCCAAGAATCATGGATTATGAAGGGCAGTTGAGTTAAGCCAAGAGTATCAGTTAAGATGACCCCATCCAAAGTAGACCAGATAGTCAAAATTACAAATCTAAGACACCCTCTGGAAGGATGTGAATCCAGAGGGAGCTGTGGTCTTAAGGTCTAAGCTCTCCGGCTTCTGCAGCTCAGGTCCATGACTCTATCTCTTCAAGTTTATTTCTCAGAATTCTCCAGACTTCCAGAACTAGCCCCTAGATGTCTTATCATGCCCGCTTCCCTCCAATTCTCTGCTCTCCCACTCAGGGCCTTGGGTATCTCTGCTGGTACCCTTCCTTTCAGGCCTTACTTTCTCAGTCTTTGTGGCTGCCGTTGGTGGGACTTTTCCATTTGGTACTGTGTATTCCTAGCCAGCTAATTATCCACTTCCCTGCTCGGTGCTAGCTCATGTTTATTGTGCATCACCATTTTTTTTTTGTGTGTGTGTGTGTATCACCATTCACTAAAGAAGCAGAGAACTGTACAGCAACTCAGACTGTCACCAGCCAAGGAAGATTACCTCTGACAGAAGACGCACAGCCTGGAAGTCACTGGCATGTGCTCAAACACCAGGCATGCATGGGCAGAAGCTGCAATAAGCTGCTTAGGGCCCACCGTACATTATCACTCAGGACAGAGGGACAGTGACTTCATGTGTAAGCATCCAAATGGGAAGTAGCACACTGCACAGCTGTTCTACTTAGCTACCTCCTTAACATTCAAACTGTGCCACAGGGCTCTGAACACTCGCATGATCTGGAATGCCCAATGGTGACAATCGTCTTCTCAGGGTTAGTGCCACTCTCGGACCATGGGAATTGTTGCCCTCGGCAACAATTCCCTCAGACACCGTGAATCTCGTTTAACCTCAGAGGCAAAGTCAACATCAACACTGCAAGATAGATGAGAACCGAAGAGTGTCTGAGTCCCCAGTTCGAGACCCCAGCTATCATGCGGTAACTGGGTTTGAGGTCAAACCCACATCACGCTTTTTCATCCAAAAGCATGGGTACCAATGCTCCCTCAAAGGGCTGAATAGGTTAAATGAGGTTAGGAGACAACATGTGCACGTGGCATGTAACAAGGACGTCATCAGTTGAGGAAGACAATGGCACTCGAGGAAAAGCACATGGGATGCAAGCTGTCTAGTGGATGGATGCGGGCTCTTGGGAGCCCTGTCAACAGCCCACAGTTCCAGAGAATTCATAATGAACAGGAAGTAGCATATTTCCCCCAGATAATCTCTACTCTATCCATCTCTACTCTATCCCTTTCATTCCTAGTCTTAAATTCTGAACCTCTTAACTGATTCATTGGTTGTTTTGTTTTTTAATTTGAGTTTTTTATTGTGTGTATGAGTGTTTTGCCTGCACGGACATGCAGTGCCCAACGAAGACAGAAGAGGGCATCGAACAGCCTGGACTAGAGTTACAGATGGTTGTGGACTGCCGTGTGGGTGCTGGGCATTGAACCCGGCTCCTCTGGAAGAGCAGCCAGCACTCTTAAGCTCAGAGTCATCTCCGTTGCTCTTCAGAACATCCTGTAATTTTCACTTGGAAGGAGCTGAAGCAGGTGCTGCCTGGGCCCTCGGGACAGGAGCAGGGACACAGGAATGGCCAGGGCCGAGACAGGCAGCTTTGCAGGACCCTGGCTGGGAGCGACAGCGGCACCGTGGGGTTCACGTGCAGGTCTGTGTCCCCTGTCCTCCTCCTCTTCCTGTTGCAGGACAACCTGGTGCTATGACTCCACACAACCAGCAGTCCAGGTGACGGGCACTTCCTACCAACAGCAGCTGTCACCTGTAATGGCAGGGACCACCTGAGAAGGCCACTGATGAGATCCTTGGGACTGTTATTCCAAGGAAAAGCCTGTGTGTGCCTCATGGACACCGTCCCTCTGCCTTCTTCCAAAGGGCCTTCCAGGGATGGCTGAGGGACAGAGGGACGGTGGTGGAGGGGGTAGAAGCCAGTGGCGAAGGGGTGGCAGGAAGCACTGCTGACGCCCAGCTGTCCCCAAACACTCGTGTCCTTCCAAGTACTACTGCTGTGTAGACAGGGAAAGACAGCGCTAATTCTGTGGACTGTCTGGTCCCCCGGGAGCTAGGTCACCTGGGTCCCAAACTTCAGAGTCCTCCTAACACAGTGGGGTATCACAGCATAAGTAGAGCTGCCAGCTTTGGGGGTACACTGTGCTGGGATGGGGTGGGGGGAGGCAATACACAAGTCAGATTGGTAAAGTCATGTTTATTACTCTGCTCTCTGTTTTCCATTTAGTTTTGCAAGACACCCAAGTATGAATAACAAACAATTTTCTCTCCAAAGGCTGCAGTGGTAAGGTGGATACCCTTACTGACAATTGCACAATGCTAATGAAACCAAGATTGGTCTGTAGGCACCGGAGATGACAGGGCAGGTCTCAGCGAGCAGTCCCCACCTCCTGCAGCAGAAGGGTCATGGGCATGGGCATCCTAGAAAATAACCTATCAGCACCCAATGTGCACTTAGGATTCGATGTAAGGCCGAAATCCGGAAAATCTTACTTCTTCCTCCTCTTTGTTGAATACAGTTTTTCTTCAAGTGGGACTGGGACAATGCCACCACATTCTTTTACTTCCTGGGTCAGAGGATGTTTCACAACATTTGGTCTAACCACATCAATGTCTCGAGCCAAGTGATCCAATATGCTTTCCACAGCACTTGTTGGGGCATAAAAATCCACCAAGAAATACCTGCAACAAGACAGAAATGGGTGAATTCCCGTATCTGGAATGAACTAGTCCTGCCGCTGCGGTCAGTGGTGTGACTCTACCCTTCCCAGAGTTCACCACTCCCACGCTCGTGCACAGCTGGAAGAGGGCAGTGGGCACAGTCGCTCTCCTTCCAGACCGGGTTCCTCATCACGTCCTGTGAAACTATCCCAACCACCTGTAGAGCTGCAAAAGGCACTGTGGCATCAGGCACAGCGGAATAATACAAACTAACTGTGAAAGTATGTACTTAGACTTTTCTAACCTACCAACCAGAACGGAATTCGGAATCATCTACTGATTCTTTTTATGAAAACATTGGGGGCTTCTAATTTTCCCAAGGACTATCTAGTGACTGAGTCCCTTCAGAGGAACAGTAAGACCATGAGTCAGCCATGTCCCTAGTAAGGAAAAAAGCACTACCCGGAGCCACCCTGTAGGCACCAGAACTGACAAGGACCACAGTGAAAACGGCATGACCCTTCAGGAAGACAGAACATGCATTATCCATGCCAGACTGACGCTAAATGGCATGACAGACAGCTATGGTCCAACACTTCGTTAGTCCCCTGCTGGACAATGACACAAAGGACTGTCCCTTGCCCACCCCGCTGTCCACACTCAAAAGCAGCCAGGTGTCACGGTGCACACCTGTAATACCAGCATTCCAGGTGCAAAGGCAGGAGGATCACTTCAAGTTCAAAGCCAACTGCTCTTTACAGTGAATTCAGGTCAGGTAGGGAGCTCAAAAACTCCAAGAGGGCAGGGGCAGGGTTTAAGCCGCCTCCACACTGTTTGATTTGGATGATGCAGCTGGAGACTGTCGGTAGAGTACTCGGCAGTTTTGGAATGTTCTAGATGAGATGATCTTCCTCTCCAGCCATGCCTCTCCAAACTCAGGAAGCACAATCCCATCTGAGTGCTGTCCTCAATGCTCCTCCTGCCCAAATCCAGAGCTCCGCCCACTTCTCAGGTCTGACAAATGTCTTCGTGGAGGCCCTCTGACCACCTCCCACAGAGCAGCCGGACTCCATGTCCACGCCTTGCACTGTCTCCCTCACGCCTTGCCCTCCATGCCTCCTTTGATGAAACGTTGTTTCCCTGCAGCATGGTAGGTCTGTTTACAGTCCATCCCGTTCTTTGGAAACAGTACCTGGGCAGGAAGTTTCCTCTCTGCCAGCCAGCCCTGCAGTGCAGGAAGGGGCCGTGCAGGCTCTTACTAGGTTATACAGGCTTATGTGCCTGTAAACAAACCTTCCCCCATGCTTCTGTAAGCGACCCAATGGAACTCACTGGGTCACCAACGAGCCAACAGCAGCTGAAGACATGAACACGGAAAGGGGCTGACAGTGAAGGGGGGGACGACAGGACATGAAAGGGTAATGGGAGGTGACCGTGGCCAAAGACACTATGTACATGGATGAAAATGCCACAAGGGAACCCATTATTAGGGTACTCAACACATGCTAATACGGCATTTTAAAATACACTTCAACAGTAGAGCAATGGGCTAAAGAAATCAAAGGAGAAATTACAAAGACCTTTAAATTGAATGAAACTAAAAACAGCAATGCCTGGGGATGTCACGAACACAGCACCTAGTGGGAATGCAGAGTGCTAACCACCAGACAAGGAAGAGCAGAAGTCAGACTACCCTCAGCTTCTCTTAGAGAAATGGAAAAAGAGCAAAATAAATCCAGTCTGGGGAAGAAGAGTGGATGAGAGAAGCTCTTTCTAAAACAAAAAGGGAAAACAGAACATGACTGAAACCAAATACTAATTTTCTGCATCACTAAAATCAGTACGCCCCTCGCCAGGCAGCTCAACAGAAATATATATACCAATATTGAAAACAAGGAAGTTGACGCGACTACAATTTTTATGATAGAAAGATACTGGGGGATATCATGGAAAACTGTTAATAAATTTGACAATTCGGATAAGATAGTCAAATTCCTTTAAAAAAAAAAAAGAACTTTCAAAGTTCACTCTAGAAGAAGAAGATTACCTTCACAGTCCTGCATCCATGAAAAGTTAAACCTGTAGCTTCAAACATCCCCACAAAGAGACAAGATGGACTCACTGGTGAATTAATATTACCTTACAACCAAACCAGACATAAATACTACTGAGAGAAAAAAAAGCAAAGATGAAAATAATCTAACAATTCAGCAAACTGACTACTGTAATAAAGGACAATGTTAACATGTTCAAGTACAGTGTATCCTAAGAATGCAAGACTAGCTTAACATTAAAAGATAACCAATATAAGTCACTGTATTGATAAGCAAGCAGAAAAATATGGTGATTTCAGTAACTATATAAGTAAAGAAGCTAACAAAACCTCATGGCAATTCCTGAGAAAAAGTCCCAGAAAACTAGGCATAGAGAGGACTTCCTAAGAATCTTAAAACTAACATGTCACCAAGTGACAGAGCCTAGCTATTTCCCCCGTGACAAGGGACAGAGACGTCCACTCCTCAACACTGAACTGGAGGTGCTTGACACACACAGAGGAAGCAGGAAAGCAGAATGGACAGCATGTGGATGAGGTAATCAAGCCTCAGGGCAGTGCACAGATTAATAGAAGTCGGTAAATTTAAGTGTTTTTTTTTTTTTTTTTTTAAAGCTAGCTAGAAACAAGCCTAAGCTAAGGCTGAACATTCATAATTAATAACAAGTCTCCATGTCATGATTTTGGGGCTGGTAGTCCAAGAAAGCTTGCTACAAGCAAATATCTAGACTGACTGATACTCCCGCCTCAACCTCCTTAAATAAGTAAGTAAACTCTGTGTCTAAGTGCCTTACACAGTCTCCTTTCTGCCTTCAAAAGTCTGCCCTTGCTTTAACCGTCCTGAGCACTGTCCATGTTTTTTGCGTTTACTATGGCATCTATATCCCCAGGGCAAAGTTTCTTATTCTCTTATTTACACTGACAATGGGTAAGAATTTTTCAATTATTTAGATGGTCATTCTCTCCAATCTGACTAATAGTTCCAACAACTCAATCAAAATACCAACAAACGTCCAGGCGGTGGTGGCGCACGCCTGTAATCCCAGCACTTGAGAGGCAGAGCCAGGTGGATCTCGAGGAGTTCGAGGCCAGCCTGGTCTACAGAGCTAGATCCAGGACAGGCTCCAAAACTACACAGGGAAACCCTGTCTCAAAAAAACAAAACAAACAAATAAAAAAGCCAACAAACTAATTTTCAAGTTCATATAGAAATACATAGAATGTACAACAGCCAAAGAGCTAGATAAAGAATAAAGCTGAGTAACAAACATCACCTATTGATCCAGACAGCGTGACTAGACAGACCCAGGCAGACAGGCACGACCATGGCCGTGCAGGTGAGGAGTCTTCCCAACAATCAATTCAGTGTTCTTAATGCTTGGAAAAGTGCGCTTTGTTCCACACCGTGTACCACACAGGAAAATTAACTCAAAAATGGAACAGATCGAAATCAAATTATTAAATGTCTAAGGAAAACAAGTAAAAAGAAAGCCTTAGTGACCTTGGGATTAAGCCAAGATTCATCAGACAACACAAAAAAGTACAATTTATAATTTAAAAAAACACAATAAAATAGACCATCAAAATTAAAAACAATTCTCTAAGTAAAGACAAGCTGCAGACAGGATTTGCTAATTATATCTCAGATAATATACCTGAATCTAGCATGCAAAGAACTCTCAAAAATTGAATTTAAAAATATAAACAAATTAAGTTTAAAAAAAGTCTCAATGTAAACAGCTGTAAATGAACAGACCAAACGGAGAGATGATAAAGTACAAGAAAGGATGCCGTGCTGGTCTGAATAGGTATGGCCCCACAGACTCGTGTGTTTGAATGCTTGGTCTGTAGCAAGTGGCGGCATAAGGTGTGGCCTTGTTGGAGGAAGTGTGTGTGTCACTGTGGAGGCAGGTCTGAGGTCTTACATGCTCAAGCTACCGTAACACACAGTCTTCTTCTGCTTCCTGCAGATCAAGATGTAGAACTCTCGGCTCCTTCTCCAGCACCGTGTCTGCCTGCATGCCACGATGTTCCCCACCATGACAATAACGGACTAAACCTCTGAAACTGTAAGCCAGTCCCAATTAAATGTATTCCTTTATAAGAGTTGCTGTGGTCATGGTGTCTCTTCACAGCAAGAGAAACTCTTAAGTAAGACAGATGCTTAAAAGTCATCAATAAGATACAAATTGAACCAAAGAGAAAATTACTATGTTAGTTATTTTCTGTTGCTGAATAAAAACATCACAACTAAGGGCAACTTAAGGAAGGGTCTGTTTTGGCTTAAAGTCACTGAAGGCTAGATGTCCATAATGGCAGGAAATGCACAAGGGACCGAACAGGAGGCCGAGAGAGCACATCTCAACTGCACAGAGGAGGCAAGAGTGAACTGGAAATGGGGTGTAGCTATAAACCCTCAAAGCCCATTCATAATCAAGGGCTTCCTCCAGCAATGCTGCACCTCTTAGAGGGTCCATGCCTCTCCAAACAGCAGCACCAGCAGAAGCTCAGTATTCAAATACAGGATCCCATAGGGGACATTTCTCATTCAAACCACACCACTAGAGTGGCTTCCTGGGGCAGTAACTTGTCTCTTTACTCATTGAGTAGATAATTACGTATGATGACTATGGGAACTACACACCAACCCCCCAAGCTTTCAAGGTTTAATTCCATTTGTTTGTACACACACACACACACACACACACACACACACACACACACACACACACACACACACACCACTAAAGAGTTGCAACCACCCAATTCATGAATGGCTCATTTGTTCAACATTAAATCATGATTATGTACCTTAAGCAAGGCTAGGAAGCAGAGCCTGAAACGTTAAGTGGGAGTTATCTCAAACCATTTCCTCCATGCCAACTGCCAGTATTACTGGCTCATTCATTTCATTCTGGCTACTTGGTGGCAGGTGGCATGCTTTAATCCAACACGCCCCCAGCATGTCTTTCTTCCCACTGTCCATTATTCTTTTGCTCAGTATTAATCCCAATGCTCTTCCCAACTATCATCAACAGCTATGGCCGCTGTCTAACTCCCTGAGGTGACAGCGGGAGTCTTTGGACACATCCACTCTCTCTGAGGAGGCTCCTGTCACTTGGCTTTGTGTCCCTACCTGTCCACGCAGAGCCCTGCACCGGCAGGTGACATGGCGGGATGCTCAGCCTGATCCTGGCCGTTCTGTGCCCTGTAACGATTCACTACAACTGCCAGCCTACGGTGCCCCACGCCTTCCCTCTCTAAGTTCTACCCTTTCTACGGTCTGTAAGTCAGCTTATTTAAATACCAGTTCTGAGACTACCTTGGGTTTCCCTACAGTACTGTCAACAGCAAGCACTGACTTCTTCTACTTCCCATTCTACCCCCTCACAGACTTCTTAAGCACATCTGTAAGCAGAAGTCTAAACGGTCCAGGAGAAAGCATGTTCACAGGTGCCAACAGCCAACTCAACCCTCTCCAGTCAAAGGCACACTTCCACCGTCCTCCTGCTCACTGCTCTCCAAACTGTCCTTAGACGACACTCCAGAGCCTTAAATACCATTTCTGTGACAAGAGCAAAAAGAATCCCCAAGGATGGGTGGAAGCACAGACCCAGGTGTCCCAGAGACCTCCTGGTTCAGATCTTGAAAAGAAGGGTCTCAGGCCCCTCAATCTCCAAAGTGCCTTCACACCTCTTCAGCATCTTCTGGGAAAAGGATGGAGGCAGTGACAATCTCATGTGTGGCATTAAGAGGAGAGGCTGATGCTAGTCTGCGTCCGGCATCATTTTCTAGAGTATGGTCTCCTACACATGGTCTCCTTTCAGCTTTACGGTCTAACATCAAGAAGAACAGACGCAGGACGCCCTATCACCATCCCCAGTTCACCCTGCTGCCTGTGGCCACAGGGAGGACTCACAGACCAGGTCTTCTCTAAGTGACAGACAGGAAAACATAGCCTAATGCCTTCAACTGAGGAAATGACGACCAGAAAGAGAACTGGTCTACTTCAGACCACAGTGTAACCTGGAACCAGGGCTCCAGACTGTAGTTCCTGGATACGCCTCATCTCTCACAATGAATTACTGGGACTCTGCGGCTTCAAGGATAAAGCGAAGGCTTGGAGGTCTTCAGAATGGGTCGTGGCTTGGATTCTGGGAGCCTCATTGCTACCAAGCCTTGTGACCTTTGCTCTTTAATTCACCTCTTCCAGTTTTCCAGTCCTTTGGCAATCAAACCCAAACACGCGCTCTGGCCAAACTGCACGTGGGTTTGTGCCCACAACCACAGCGTGTGACTGTCTCTTCAAGCTTATCACTGTGGATCTGTGCCTGGGGCTGATGTGGGCAAAGACTGCTTCTACTCCCCTGGCTCCCCATCACACCATGGAAATTTCCACGAAAAGGAAAGACCCAGCAGAGGAGGGGCAAGTAGCTCAGAGATGGGCAGATAGACTGCAGTCACCTCTCCTTGAAAGCCAAGCCTCCTCCTGCCCGGAAACCAAGGTACAGGGTGTTAGTATTCTGACCCGCCCCTTGGCACTGCCCTGCATCCTGTCGTAAAAGCCTCATTTTTGGCAAAGGCCCCTCCCCTTCCTTTCTCTCCTCTGCTTTTCCTCCCACAAGGTGTGCACCCCTGGAACCCTCTCTCTATTCCCCTTTCTCTCTCCTCTCCCTCTTTCCTATCTTCTTCTTCTCTATTATAATGAACCATTTTGCATGGATGCAACATCTGAGCCATGAATGACTGTCTGCCACCACCTCACCACCATGCCTGCAGGGCAAGGGTTGCCTGCCAGCCCGCCGCTGCATCTGCCCAGCATGCCAGCATGTTTTCCTGCACGCTCAGGATACCCTCGGGGTCCCCCGTGCAATATATCATAACACAGGGCATACTCAACCCATGTGCCTGAGTGGCCCAGTCTACCCACATGGCCTTCTCACACAAAAAGAGCTGTTGCTTCCAGACAGCATTCTTTTTTCCTAAACTATTATCTAGCAAACTTAAGCGAATGTGTCTTGCAGACAAACCTCAGAAGGCCGAAGCAATTAAGTACACAGGACTTCAGGCTTCTAGAACGGTCCTTTGGCCAGTTGATATTAAGAAAAAAGTCACCAGGGTTTTGTGCTCAAAGAAATTCAGGCTCCTACAGCTTCCACAAGACTCCCACCCCCGCCAGGCTGCAGCAGCCCTCCCTCAGCTGTGGGCCACAGAGAGCAGCACTGAGAAGGATCCAGTTACAGCTGCTGCACCACCTACACAGGGCCGCCGCTGCCGGGAATGGACCGCTTCTGAGGCCGGTTGCCCCTCTCCTGACAGCCTAAGCCTACAGAGACATAAAGCCTGAGACCACCCTGCAGAGGATGGCTCCGATGGAGACAGCAGCTCCCTCCACCCTGCTGCAGACTCCACAGCTGGATACAGAGGTGCTGAGCTGCAGGGAGGCTGAAAGACAGACTCCGAAGGGAAAGGACAAGGACGGCAACACCACACCAGGACAACTGTGGATGCTTCTGGCACTCACCAAGGGGTTGAGCTATATTTTCCTGTCTATCACTTACGACCTGTAATTCTGTAACTTTTGGGGTCCTAAAGCCGTCGGTGACTTCCTGTGTCTTGGAGTGTCAAGGCAGAAAGAAAACAGTGAAGTCTTAGTATGTGGATCCTCATCTCCATCCATCTCACTATGAGTTCCTCACCAATGGTAGAATGAGTTAGAACTACCACCCCTCTGCAACTGCCCTGACAGGCCTACAAGAGGGCAGTCTAATAAACAATGAAACACTCCAGTTAGTTAGTTTCCGTTTTTCTGTTTTCATTTTCATCAGTAATTAAACCAGTAAGGGGACAAATCATTGTGGAAAACATCAGTGCAATAATCTAAACTCTAATTACACTCCACATCTCAGCATTTTTCAGTCACATGCTGCACACACAGAAGAAGACAGCGCACAACAGGCAGCCTTGAACCCAGAGCCCAGCAGTGTTTATATCTGAAGGTCTCTGTCCTGTATGTGCTTCTAATTCAGAACCTTCTCATGAACAGAGCTGACATCTGCTCTCCCGAGCATCCCTTCTCTACAGAGCTGCACACCACCCCTCAGAAGTGGAAGTGAGGTGCTCACTGCTGCCGAGGGAGAGGTGAGGCCCAAACAGACACAGTACACTAAAGCACATCTCGTTACAGATGCAGTGTTCAAGGCCGAGGGCAGCACACGGCCTCTGCACAGACGGCCTGAGGATGACAACTCACCCTCCTGTGAATTTAAGTCACTTTAGCATCACCAAACTCCCCATGAGGACCAGGGCTCCAGAGGTCTGAGGAGAAGCTGCGGAGAAATGGATTCCTAGGGCAGGCCATGCTCAGTACTGGGAACAATGCTCCCAAGCTGGCCCCCTGCACAGCAGAGCTTCCCCAAGGAAACCGCCTCCAGTTCCTGCCGCTCTGAAAGCCGGGCCCAGCCCTTCAGCAAGGCCACTGCCCGGGCCTGAGCCCCCAGCCCCACTGCTGGAGGTGCTGGGGAAGACATGCTCCCTGGTGGCGCTCTTAGCGAGAAAGGCTGCATTCTCTCCGATTCCGTTTGTCTGAAGCCCACAAAGAGCTCGCTAAACTGGAGCTATGTTCTTTGTCCCTGTCCTCTCAGACACCCTCCCCTGCCTATGGCAGACGGTGGAATTTTCCACTCAAGTGCTCAGTGGCTCCCAGGGGGTGGGGGAGTTTGGGAGGGTGGGAGGGCTCTGCAGCCCCAGAGCATCTTGGAACCTGTTTGAAGACAAGAGGACAAGAGGCGGTCTGTGTGCATGCCTGTTGCTACACCGGCTTGGTTAGACCTTTCTGATCTCAGACTTCACAGAGGCAGCGAATTATTCACCTTAAAGCCGAAGGGCCGTCTACAGACAGACCCATTTCCCTTTCTATCCGTTGGGTCGTGTGCATTTTAAAAACCAGTAATTCTACAAACCTTGGGGAAATGCCACTGAAAAGAAACCTTCAAGGACATAGCATCCCTGCCCCCAACAAGCTGCAGAGAGCACCTACACACAGAACTGGGGCCAGGACACCGGCCTTGACTCATGCTGGCAGGAAAACATAAGAACCCAGAAATGTTAACGAATAGGAAAACTACAGGGGAGACTCAACCTCCTCCAGAGAGGGCGCCAGCATGCTCAGAGTAAGTAAGCTGCAGACACATTTAGGGAACAAGTCAGTAAAATTCCACTCATTCTCCAGAGCGGCTATTGTGATCATTCTGCTCAGCTGTAAATAGAAGAGTGTCCTGCACATAGCCAGAGAGCTTGGTCATACACACCTACCAAACTTAAGGCCCTCCACACCTAAAGATTCTTATGGACATGAGGTCAGCCCAGACCCCAGCTGTTCCATTATAGACGTGGTCGGTCACACCACCTGAGAGAGACAAGCTCAGCACCAGAGACCTCCCCTCTGCTCTAGAAATCTCTCTCCACCCCCACATCTGGTGCAAAGGGCTTCAAAGGGCGTGCGGCCCTGGGGTGAGACTGGAGGCTGTGTCTGCGGCAGCCATCACCAGGCCTGGGGGGATGCCAGCCCTTCTTAAGCACGGGTCAATGGAGCATCTACCACCACTGCTCCACTCTAATGTAACACAGCGAGGGACACCTACAAAGGTGCCCTCTCCACCCGACAGACAGGCCTCAAGGTGTGGAGGCACAAGCGGAGATCATCCAGAGGCCCGCAAGGAACCAGAGGAAATCCAGAGCGAAGAATGACTCCCTGCCCCTCTAAGAACAGCAGTCCCAGGCTGTACTCTGGTGGCTTCCAGGCACTGCCCAGTGACAACATGTGGGCACAGAAGCCAGAGCTTCCATCTGAAAAGCTGATCCAGGAGCCCCGAAGTTCCCAACCACTCCCACCGGGCCCACGCAGCAGAGGAATCTTTTGAACTCTGCTCTGTTCCCAAGATCATGACCTGGCAGCCAGCTGACTTAGGACATGGCTGCCCTTAGGAGCATAGAAAAATTGTATGCACACAGGTACAGGTGTCCAGCCCTTAGGAGCATAGAAAAATCGTATGCACACAGGTACAGGTGTCCAGCCCTTAGGAGCATAGAAAAATCGTATGCACACAGGTACAGGTGTCCAGCCCTTAGGAGCATAGAAAAATCGTATACACACAGTTACAGGGGTCCAAGCCCTTCGCTCCATCTCTGAGAAGGCAGCCAGATGAACATGTTTTAAAAGTTTAAGATGGTCCTCAGCTCAGCATAAACAACCTATCCAATTCTGCAGCCCCTGGAGACAGGGAATAAGGAACTGTCTCAGGAAGGGCGTGGGAACTGAACCACCAAGTTGTTCAGTGAACAAACAAGTTCCCAGTAACAGGGATCTGCAGACCAGTCTCTAGAATATAACCTGCTTCTCAAGTAGGGTCTGACCAAATTAGTATTTGGAATCATGACATCTTTATTTTTTGGCACAAGTTGGGGCCAATTTGGGGAAGCACGTGAGAGGCTGGCAGTGGCAGTGATGGCCATGCTGAGGTGTAACTGCGGCAGAGGCTGCCTGTCAGGCCTGTGCAGGCAGGCACTGTGACTGCTGGAGGGCTCCTCTAGTCGGCCCAGTGCTGCTACCTAGGTTAGCGCACACACCGAGACTTCCAACAGACTGAAAACGACGACACCAGCAACCGTGACGAGCCCAAGAATCATCCCAAGACTTGTGGATGCCACTGAAACATACTGTATCTCCTAGAACACGATCACAGCAGCACATGAAGCGTGAGTTCCTAAAGGGCATGCAGGCCCGTTTAATTAGCCAGCTAAACAACACTGACTCATACACACAGCACAAAAACCTGAATCAGTGCCTTGTCCAAACTGCAAGGACCTGTCACAACCTCCAGGCTGCTGAAATGAACCCAAGCTTTAAATGCTAAATGTGTAGTCAGCAAGCCTACTGTTTCTTAACCATCTGCAAAGAGTGCACTTCCTGTGACATGTCATGTGTGCGGCACCTTGGTTATGCACACTGTACACAAGCAATCTGTCAACTGAAGAAATGCCTACTATGGGGGGTAGGGGGCAGGCTTAGTGGCTAGGAGGGGCTGGATGAAGCACCCAACTAACCTGAAGCTCCCTAAGACAGGCATTGAGAAACCTTTACTCGGGCAATTCTAAGTATACTAGGCCTCAGTGCTCATTTACCAAACACCAGCACAGAAAATATTCATGAGTACGTAAAAAGAAAGTGTCATGCCTGGGCCAGCAAAATGGCTGGGGTGGGGGTGGGGTGGGGTAGGGGTGAAAGAGCTTGTCCATAATCCTGATCACCTTCGTTCAATCCTAAATCCCAGAGTGGCAAGGGAGAACCAACTTTCAGGTGTCCTCTGACTTCCACTCATGCACTATAGCAAGCACAGGCCTGCACTTTCACACACACACACACACACACACACACACACACACACACACACACACACACACACCAGGCTCACATGAAACTGACGAGCACCACTTCTTACTGAAGGGCTCCTCCTCATTTCTGTCCCACTGCGTCTCTAGAAAGACAGCCAGGTAAGGCTCCCCACGCCACACCGACGTCACACGCCCGGTTTTTGTTTCGGCATCTCTGTAAACTAGTATTCAGATACAGAGTTTTGAAAATAGGACCTTAACCAGATCAAGGCGGGCAATGACTTTTCTCAGCAACACAAGTACAAACCCTGAATCCCTCTTCCTGGTACGTGGTAGCCACACATGCGGAGAACAGCCAAGACGGTGGGTGCCCCTCCCTTCCTAGGCGCTCTCCCAACACCAACGGCTAGAGGGACCAGAACACGATCCGTGGTGAGGAACAGGCACCTGGGCAAGGCCTGCAACGGGCACGTGCTACCAGGTGGGCACCTCGAGATGAGCACTGGTTCCACCCCGCCACACATGCTCCACACATGGAGGCCTGCCACGAGAAGAGTGAACACAGCAGCTCTCAAGTGTGGGCCCAGGGGGTTAAAGAAATGCCGGGGGGAACAGAACTCATGACGACAGACAGAAAAGGGACACTCCAGCTGGATTCTCCACAAGCACCACATGGATGAGGACGACGACTTGTCGCATTCTACGTAAGAACAGCTAATTGTTCCTGGACAGACTGCACACGTTCCTTTTCAACAGAAAGGCAAGGACATCCACAGTCCTGTGGTAAAGCCACACCAATGTGTGACTAAGTTTAAAAAAAAAGAAGAAAGGCTGTGCACCCTGCCATGCACGCACACTATGCCACACACATGCGCACGCACACACGCTCCATCCCTCATTGTTATCACGACCACAGAAGAAGCCCAGCCGCTGCACACTTCCTGTCTCCTAGCAACACTCAGGCACTCTGGCGAGGCGCTCTCAAGAAGCTGACACAACCAGGGGAGGCAATGAAGATGTCTGCAGTGTGTGCCACACCCCAGCACAACCCAAGCCACACGGTGAACCCCACAGCAGTAAAGCAGTGCCCTGACCAGCACACAGCTGCAGTCTCTTTCCATCCCCAAGACAACGCAAGTGTGAACCTGAAGTCAGTGCTCAAGGACTCCAGAAGCTGCCCAAGCACAAAGTTCTGAGTGCCAGAGTGGAGCCCTGGTCAAACACACCCAGAGAGAAAACTGTACGACTTCGGAGGAAGGCGGACCATTCCTCTCTGGTGCAGCTGGTCCAAAGAAGTCTGCTTTGTAATCTGCAACCCAAGGCCTTCTGAAGGCAAAAGGAAAATGTCAAAAAAAAAAGAAGTCTGAGATTGAAAACAGCTTCCCCAGTGGGAGCCTACAGGGCCATTGTCTACTTCAGCTCTCTATTCTGACCTGCCTGCTAAAGCCAGTTTGACCTCTCCATCTGTGCAGGCCTGAATGAAGATGGCCCTCATAGGCCCAGAGGGAGTGGAACTATTAGGAGATGCGCCTTGCTGGAGTAGGTGTGGCCTTGCTGGAGTAGGTGTGGCCTTGTTGGAGTAGGTGAGGCCTTGTTGGAGTAGGTGTGGCCTTGTTGGAGTAGGTGTGGCCTTGTTGGAGTAGGTGAGGCCTTGTTGGAGGGAGTTGGCCTTGTTGGAGTAGGTGTGGCCTTGTTGGAGTAGGTGTGGCCTTGTTGGAGTAGGTGTGGCCTTGCTGGAGTAGGTGTGGCCTTGTTGGAGTAGGTGTGGCCTTGTTGGAGTAGGTGTGGCCTTGCTGGAGTAGGTGTGGCCTTGTTGGAGTAGGTGTGGCCTTGTTGGAGTAGGTGAGGCCTTGTTGGAGTAGGTGAGGCCTTGTTGGAGTAGGTGTGGCTTTGTTGGAGGGGTTGGCCTTGTTGGAGGGGTTGGCTTTGTTGGAGGGGTTGGCCTTGTTGGAGTAGGTGTGGCTTTGTTGGAGGGGTTGGCCTTGTTGGAGGGGTTGGCTTTGTTGGAGGGGTTGGCTTTGTTGGAGGGGTTGGCCTTGTTGGAGTAGGTGTGGCTTTGTTGGAGGGGTTGGCTTTGTTGGAGGGGTTGGCCTTGTTGGAGGGGTTGGCTTTGTTGGAGGGGTTGGCCTTGTTGGAGGGGTTGGCCTTGTTGGAGGGGTTGGCTTTGTTGGAGGGGTTGGCCTTGTTGGAGGGGTTGGCCTTGTTGGAGGGGTTGGCTTTGTTGGAGGGGTTGGCTTTGTTGGAGGGGTTGGCTTTGTTGGAGGGGGTTGGCTTTGAGGTCAGAGAAGCTCAAGCCAGGCCCAGTGGCTCACACTCCCTGCTCATCCCCATGTAGAACTCTCAACTCCTCCAGCACATCTGCCTGCATGCCACCATGCTTCCTGCCATGATAATCATGGACTGAACCTCTGCACTGTAAGCCAGCAGCCCCAGTTAAAGGTTTTCCTTTATGAAAAGCTGTGGTAGTCATGGTGTCTCTTCACATCAATAAAGCCCTAACTAAGACAGCA
Source organism: Peromyscus maniculatus bairdii (assembly GCF_049852395.1). NCBI lineage: Eukaryota > Metazoa > Chordata > Mammalia > Rodentia > Cricetidae > Peromyscus > Peromyscus maniculatus. Next base: position 81,430,658 of record NC_134863.1, on the reverse strand, counting down.
TCTGCAATACAACATTGCTTCTGTAAGTGCTACCTGAAGAACAACTGCACAACAGTGACCGTCGTTCCTAAGATGAAGCCGCCGTATTCTTTCTGAAGCCCACGAAGCCACCGCCCAGGGGAACTTACCCGCCTCTGCTGTGCTGCTGGCCGTGGCTGGAGATCTTGTACGGAAGAACGCGCTCACCAAGGTTTTCCAGGTTCCTCACTATGGCCCCGCGGTCCATCAGGGATTCTAGTGTACGTTTCAAAGCAGCAGCCGTCTCTGGCTAGGTTTGTTTGTTTTGTTTTGTTTTGTTTTTCAAAGAGAAGAAAGAAAAAAATCACAATCAATATGAAAATTAGAATAATCAATTAAGGCCATGCTGCTAGAGATCTCTGGGTAAAAGCAACTGAAATTGGTTTTGGCTAAATAAATAAATAAAATGAAGCAAAGGGCTCTGAAGATACAGGACAGCTCACAGGTACAGAGGAGAGAGCTCGGGGCCAGCACAGCTCCGTGGATCTGGAGGTGGGAAATAACGAGCGGCTTCTCTCAAGGGCCTCAGCCAGGATCCGCAGGGCCAATCACTGTCCAGTCTTCTATATTATGAGTCAAAATAGAAATCCCAGGAGATCGGCCTGTTGTCAGGGCACCTGAGTCATGACCCACCACAGCCAAGTGGGAAAGGCCTGGATCCCACAGGAAAATTAGGGGATCATAACCAAAAGGGCAAAGGGTAAGATTCAACCTGTATCCCATGGCAGCACACACAGTCTAATGAAGAGTTGAACACAGAACATGGAAGGGGAGCAGACAACAGAAAAGGACGATGCCATAGAGACAGACATGTGCACATGTGTGCACACGTGTGAGTGGGGGCAGATCCCGGGGCTCACTGGCCAACGGGTCAAGTCAAACTGTGAGCACCAGTTTGGTGAGAGACCATAAAAATGAACATGGTAGATAAAACAACAAAGACACCTGAAGTAAACGCCTGGTCTCACCCCTACACACACACACAGTCACAGGTGAGGGCACACACACAGACACACATGTGTACACACTCACCAAGTGCATACCCTCTCCCCACATACACAGGGGAGTGAATCCTCCCCCCAACACACACAAGTACACATACACACACCATACAAACACAAAGAAATGTTCTTTTTAAAAGGAGATTTTATCATATCAGTTAAAAAAAATGGCTACCTACCATAAAGGCAGTTTAAGAAAACAAAACATATTCTTTCACTTTGTAGCAAAGTCAAGGCATGAACTGTGTAAATGGACACACTCATTTGGCTGTGATTTCAAACTAGTCAGTAGTTTAGAGACTGAGGGCTGGTGAGATGGCTCAGTGGCTAAAGGCACTCACTCCCCAACCCGAGGTCAACCCCTGGGACCCATGTGCTGGATGGAAAAGACTGACTCACACAAGTTATCCTCTGACCTCTAAATGCACACGGGGAAAAGTGAGCCCACATTCACACACACACACACACACACACACACACACACACACACACACGATGTAATTTCTTTGAAAAGAGATATTGAAAGAGAAATAAAAGGTTTTTGGTTACTAAAGTTGCTCAACATTTTTCATATACCTTATCTCAAATAAAGTAGACTCCCAAAGACATTAAGTTTTATGGAAACACAGCCAACTCATGCATTTGAAGTGTTTGTGGCTGTTTTTCCTTAAAGCAGATTTGTAGTTACAACAGATACCAGATGGCCACCAAACCTGATCATCACTACGTGGCCAACCCGTTTTCCACTGTGCATGGTTGAGGAAGCCAGCAGGGCCTCAGGCCTCTCATCCTGAAATACACCACACATCACAGCCTAGGTGTGATGATACAGAAGTGGATTCCCACTGGACAGGTCAGCAGGCCAATGACCACCATCAGCCTCAACACCAATTCCATGACCTCACCATTCCATCTATCTACGCCCACCCTAATTCACATCGTGCAACACATGTGTGGTGCTGAAGAATCCATGAGGAGTGAAAGTTTGTGCCTACCTGGATTTATGTTAATTTATGTTAATTTATGAGACATTACACCCTACAGTAGACCCTCCAACAACAGCAAGGTTCGCCTGTGCCAACCCTCCACCCCTGAAGCCAAAACTCCAACAGTCAACTTGACTATCCAAACATCTACCTACTGGCCTCTTAATGAGAAGTCTCACTGGTTAGCATTAAACAGTCAACTAGCATATATCAGATGTTCTGTAAATTACAAGCAGTGAAAAACCCAAGAACAACCAAAATCCACTTTGCTATGGCAGAGTGTACCAGACAGGAACTGCCCACACAGTGATCAGCTCACTGTGGGCATTACGGAGACTCCTGGCAACACCTGAGCTCACTGGAGGAGCAGCAGGATGCAGCTGGGAATGAGTGTGGTCATACAGTTATGACATCGCTCGCTCACTCACTCACTCACTCACATAGAATGTAGCATTTTGCTTTCTGGACTGGGAAAAGTGAGTGTTGTGTATGATTTTTAGCTTCTTTTTGTTTTATAAGCATGCAAGCTTGCTAAATTTAGTATTTTATAGTTAATTTCCGTATACTTTAACAAACTACTATCTACTTTATGTATCATGACATTTTTTCTTATTTCTCTTCTACAGTCCTAAGCTTTTCCTAGGACTATGACTTGGAAATGTATGTCACAACAGCAACTAGCTGGAGCAAACTCCCAAGCAGTCAGGCCCGAGAAGGTAGAGCAGGACAGAAATAATCAATTGTATAATGTAAAGCCTTTCCCACTCTTTGCTGGATCTGAACTTGAAGACTCCATATCCTTCAAAATAACACTGTTTGAAAAGTCAACACATTAGGTTCCTAGAAACTTTGCATTGAGAAAAATTCTTCCAGAACTGCGGGGGGGGGGGGGGGGGGGGGAGGAAGTGTAGTGAACACTAACTTCCAAGAGATTAGAGTTAAGGTCTACAATAGAAGACCTTGGGGAAGAAATGGCTGTGTATCTACCACAAATGTGCGACAAGCCATCTTGCCTACACACGCAAGGCTCAACTGTGAAGCTGGGTCTAGCCTAGCTGTGTGACTTCCCAGAACCTTGTTTGTGCTACAGTTTGGTGACTCAGGAGTGGCAGACCTTGGGCGGCAGCAGAGACTCACCTAGTGGGAGAGAGAACTCATCCCCACAAGTTGTCCTCTGACTTCCACACGTATGTGCCACCCCCCACACATGAATTAATTAAGAGCTGCCCAGGCGTGGTGGTGCATGCCTTTAACCACAGCACTTGGGAGGCAGACTTAGCCTGCTCTACATAGTGAGTTCTAGGACAGTCGGGACTATGTAGAGACCTTGTTTCAAATAAAACAAAAATTAAAGAGTTGCAGCCCAGAGCTATTTTAAGATCCCAGTAAAACAGTAAGGACAAGGCCGGGATACTAAGAAACACAGTCACGTGTATAATCTCGGCGGGCTTTTGCAGACAACACAGTGTGGACAGACAAGGGAAGTAACAGGACAGACTTCTCATGGTCGGAGAGAAAACACTTGTGAAAACAGCCGTGCGGCTGCTCTCTGAAAACGAGGCCACGAGGTCTGTGACCAGCAGGCCCGGCCGAGCCGGGAGTGACCGACCAGCCGCAGCACAGACAACCGCACTGGACAGGAACCAACACGTTCAGTGCACCAGAAATCCCATCTGCTTTTAAAGCTACTGTTGTGTAAAAACACAAAAAACACAAGTTTACAGTTTCACAGGTGAATTTATGATTGTTCGGCTTTTTAATGAGCTTTCAAAGCGCTGGGGGCACACTCCACTGTGCTCACCTCTTGACCACTTCTCCCCTCCCCTCCTCCGGCCCCTCCCCTGCTCCGGCCCTTCCTCTCCTCCGGCCCCACCCCTCCTCCAGCTCCTCCCCTCTTCCAGCCCCTCCCCTGCTCCAGCCCCTCCCCTGCTCCAGCCCCTCCCCTCCTCGGCCCCTCCCCTGCCCACCCCCTTCCTGCTTCAGTTCAGGTGTATTTTATCACCCTCGCTTTTGTTTCTCCCCCTGACACTCTCTCATGGTCCCCATTCCAGTTTCACAATCTTTATCCCCGCATACATATGCATCCATATACAAAATCTAGGTTCTGGGGCGACAGAAAACATGTGGCACTTCATGTAATTTTCAGCTCCTTAATTTTTCTGACAACACAGTCCTTACCCACTCATCTGCTGATGGGCACAGCAGCTCTGGTGAACAGTGTGGCCAGCCGACATGGACGTACAAGTGCCCATGTGGTACAAACTGAGAGCTTTTGGGTGTTTGCCTAGCACTGGTATCATTGGGTCATATAGTACTATACTTTTGGTTTTCTGAGAAACTTCTAGACGGGTTTCCATAGCGGGTCCAGCACTTCACATTCCCAAGAGCAGTGACTCTGGTCTCCTCTCTCCCATCTCCTCACCAGAGGTCACTGCTCTTGGTTTCCTAATGAGAGCAGTTCTGACTGGGGTAGGAGGTTTTTGTGTGCATTACCTGATGGCCACTGATGCGGAACACTTTTAAAATGTTTACTGGCCATTTGCGTTTGTACCTTTGAAAACTGTCCAGTTTATTGGCCCATTCACGGATTACAAAATTTGGTGGTTTTTGACATCTCTCTTCCAACTAGTTCTGATCTCAGATGAGCTATAGCGGCTTCTTTCCAACCTCCATTTTCCAGGTAAGTTGACCTTCACCCTTTGACTAGGTTTTCCAATATCTTTGCCAGGCAACAAACGGTTGGATCTTGTTTTCCAACCCAGTTAATCTGCATCATTTAACTGGTGAGTTAAGGCTATTTCCACTGAAAGTTATTATTGAGGGAGCTGCTATTTCCTATGGTCCTGTGGGCTGTGTTCTGACTGGATTAGCCACGGTCGTTTTCTTCCTCCCCTGTTAATATTAGAGTTTGCTGGTTCACTGTGTTGGGTGTGAGGGGTTCCTTCCATCCTGTTCATGAACTGGCCTCTCTACGGCTATTTAGCAAGACTCTGACTGCGGCAGCAAACACAATGCTCTGACAGTACTCCAGTAAATGCAAGACTGTAAAGATGATGTCTGACTAAATTCTGCAAGATTCACAGTTCAGACGTAACAAGTGGTCACCCTGCAAAACTTATTTCCCGTGTGTAGTAACAGTTCCGGGGTAATAAAACACCCACCGAGTCTCACCGTGCCACCTGACAGTAATCCACGTGGGGGGGGGTGGGGGGGTGGGGGGTGGGGGGGGTGGGGGGGCGTTAGAAGAGAAGACGCATGCACACATCCTGACTACCAGCCACGGAGGCAGCAGGAACTGTATTTCTCAGGGGTGTGCCAAATCCCTTGGTCCCAGAAATCAAAGTCAAGTCTTTTGAAACTGTCCCTTTGAGGGAATCAGGAACAACCAAGCACTATTTCTTATGGCTCAAAATATTGACCTGCAAACACTCTTTTTAAAGTTTCTTTCCCCAGACAAGTATGTCAAGTTGCTCACTGTGAAATCCAACCCCAAAGAAAAGACAGTGTGAGGCAGAGTCCTGCTCTTAAAGCATGTTGCAGACCGGGACAGTGACAGGCCAGGTGGTCAGTTAAAGCACAGGCCAAAGGCAAGTGAAAAGCCAAGTGCTGAGAAGGCAGATGAACGGCCACTTTTACGTGGCAGGTGAGAGAAAGCAAACTCCAGGCAGGTCCTGAAAACAGTGTCAAAGAAAGTGCCCAGAGAAGGTCTGGATGGACGGTGGACAGGGAGAAGGACGGAACTGGCATGTGGAACAAATCAATGTGGAGATGTGTTTCCAATAGGTAGGAGCCTGAGCTGATTGCTACTCAGGGCAGTCTTCTGTCTATAGTTTCAGTTTCTTTAAAACTTACCTACAACACTGGCAAAAACAGAAGCTTTCTGGAACGTTTATTAGCTGAAATACATATACTTAAAATTCCATAATCACTTAAAAACTTACTCTAAACAATCTGGCATACCCACATACAAGGGTCTAACTATCAAGACGATTGTGACAAAGCTCACAACATACTTCGTTAAGTGAAGTTGGCTGCCCATTAACAGCAGATATGCTCAATAAAATTATTTTCACTGAATTTGAACAAGTAAGATATTTTTATGTCAGCACTGAACACATGCTCTCGGGCCTGGAGAGGTGGCTCTGTGGTTAAGAGCACTGGCTGCACTTCCAGAGGACCCGGGTTCAGTTCCCAGCACCCACACGGCAGCTCACGACTGTCTACAACTCCAGTTCCAGGATCTGACACATTCACGCACATGCAAGCAAAACACCAGTGCACAGAAAATAAAAATAAATAATTTTAACAAACAAACATGCTACTGATCTTTACTTGCTGACATGCTTCATGCATTCACTAGTGTGTGCACACACATGGACATGGACATGCCACAGTGCCCGTCCGGAGGTCAGAAGGACAACACTTGGGAGATGGTTCTTTCCACTGCAGATCTTTACCCACCATGCCACCTCACCAGTCAATAAATGTGTTAATAATAAATATACATTTAATAATAAAAACACATGTGCATTTTCTATATGCACACACAGGAAGAGTGTGAGAAACGTCAGCTGCTTAGCTAACAAATGAGAGGATCTACATTTGCTTACTTTAACATTGTTTTATTAACTGATTTGTTTTATAGTCAATAAAAGTTGTCATAGAAACCATTAAAAACCAGTGGACACACTATAGTCCTTCTGTATGGATCAATGTATTTCAATACATGCACACAGCGAGAAGCTCTCAGATCAGAGGAACTGTCTTATCCCACACCTAGACACTTGCCATTTCCAAAATCCGTTCTTCAAGCTATTCTGAAACGTAGCTTAATGTCTGAGTTACTCCCTTGACTACAGGGCTCCCCTCCTGCTCTTTGCACCTGTTACTAACCTCTCTATCCTCACTCTCTCGAAATCAGTCTGCTCTTTACCACTGTGGGGCCAACTTACTTAGCTTCTTCAAAAGTAAGCACTTGTAGTTCTGTGTCCTGGGCCTGCTTATGACACTTACTGCACCCTTCAGACTCATCCTTTCTGATGCAACTGACATGAGCTCACTGCTTTTATGGCAGAGAATTTCACTATGTGTGTGCTGCATTTTCTCTACGGCTGAGTATTTCGCTATGTGTGTGCTGTGTTTTCTCCATGAACACTGACAGACACACAGAAGACTGTGCCTTATCTATAATGAGCACTGTTGTAACACATGGGGACACTGGTTTCTGTTAAATACACTGATTTCTTCCTTCATTTTCAGTCCCAGAAGTTGTGTTACTGCGTCACATGGCAGTTCTGCTTATGTTTGGGAGCCCAGATCCCATTTCCCTTAATGGCCAAATTAGGAGCAAACTTCCTTGGGAACAAATTTAGTTCACTGTGGGCACATGGGGGAGTGATCAGTGAAGTTTGTGAATTCTGTGAATCCTAGATCTGCTCCTGAAAACATACACAGTTGCTAATTCTGTATTCACACAAGTTTCCAGTAACAATCAGTAATGGGCATACAGACAGCTTCCAGGTAACTCAGAGCCTGGCAGGATGTAGTTCCAGGACCAATGGCTATTACAACTTATCATTGTCTCTTGGGGAAGCAGAGTGAAATTTAACTCAGGAGGAACTGGGATCACTGGCCCTAGAATCTGATCAGAACACTGACCAATGCGCCCAACATACCAGTGGTCCCTGGAGGAGAGCTAAGGCTGTGCTGCCTGCCGGAAGCGGGAGCTGGAGACCTGGGAAATAATGACCATGCGCTCGCTGGGCTACATGATGAAAAAGAAAAGAACATAAAAGAATGGAAGGGAAAAAGGAGGAGCCCAGAGGCTGACCTCAGTTCCACAGATCACCGTCACACCAAATCCAGGGCCTAAGAAGAAGAGGAGGTGGGGTTTACCCTGCCAATGAGTGTGCAAGCTACGGTTCCACCTGCAAAGGCCGACAGACAACTGTGAAGTCATTTCAGCAACAAGGTGGGCAGAAGACTGTTAAATCAGAAACAAGACAGCTCTCCAGGAGGCACTAGACGGCTCCAGGATGCCAATGGATAATCTTAAAAACTGACCCACAGAGCAGGGTGTTAGCTGTTAGCTGCTTGTACGCACAGGCTAACATTATATGATTCACATATAACACTGTAATTCAACTGTGACGTGGTTTAGTTCCTTCGTCAGCTTTTTTCCAGAGCCTCAAGTCAAAGACTGTCACTCGGATATATTTTAAGAATGACTTTGGGGGCTTTCCTGAATAGAACCTTACATGCCCTTCACTACATGAGCCCAGTCACAGGGAGAAGGCGATCGCCGTGGCATCCTCAACACACACTTCCACCCAGTGAGCTTCAAACTAAGACGTCCAGCCAGTGACGACACACCTGCAACCCCAGCACTCTGGAGGAGGGGACAAGAGCTCATTCTTGGCTACACAGTGAGTTTGAGGCCAGCCTGGGCTACAGAAGGCCCTGCCTGGAACAAAGAAAAAAGATGCTCCCATCTCTCCCACATATATGTCAATTCAAAATTCAACTGACTTGGAGATTCAAAGGTCCTGGGCCCTGAAATGTTTCTCTCTCTCCAGGAGCAAAGGTGATATCTGGGGTCTCCCCAGGACCCAGCTCTTTCGCACTCTACAAAGTGACATGCAGCAGTTTATACGAGGCCCTAAGCCTTCTCTTCTTCACTTATTATTATTCCGTGAGTGTGTGTGTGTGTGTGTGTGTGTGTGTGTGTGTGTGTGTGTGATGTCTGGACAACTTTACAGTGTCAGCCCTCTCCCCCCACCTCTCTGTGGCTCCCACGGTCCCCCTCAGGCCCCCGCTTGCACAGACAGCGTTTACCTGCTGAGCCATCCTGAAACCCACAACTTTCTCTTTTCTTTAATAAAAATCACTGTATTGTAATGAACTCACAAATGTAAACGTCACCCTGCAGGGTAAAGTTAGCCACTCAAACAGACACTGGCCCAGCCCACACTGCACACACATCTCAGTGAACTACAGCAGAAACAGACACTGGCCCAGCCCACACTGCACACACATCTCAGTGAACTACAGCAGAAACAGACACTGGCCCAGCCCACACTGCACACACATCTCAATGAACTACAGCAGAAACAGACACTGGCCCAGCCCACACTGCACACACATCTCAGTGAACTACAGCAGAAAGGCCATTCTGAAGGGGGGAGGGGGACTGTGCACAGTGTTACACTTTCACTGTCAACTGAATTTTTATTCATGTACCCACCACAAAATGACAAAAACCATTAAAAATTGAAACTAGAAAAACAATTAGCTTTATATCCTCTTTCATGACTCCTGTTTTTTGCCTGTGTTTGGTCCTTCCTTAGTACCTGCTACCTCCCCTGGTCTCCTCTCTACATGTTCTCCTGGACCCCCCCCCCATGGTCTCCTCTCTACATGTTCTCCTGTACACGCCCCCCCCCCATGGTCTCCTCTCTACATGTTCTCCTGTACACGCCCCCCCCATGGTCTCCTCTCTACTTGTTCTCCTGTACACGCCCCCCCCCATGGTCTCCTCTCTACATGTTCTCCTGTACACGCCCCCCCATGGTCTCCTCTCTACATGTTCTCCTGTACACGCCCCCCCATGGTCTCCTCTCTACTTGTTCTCCTGTACACCACCCTCCATGGTCTCCTCTCTACTTGTTCTCCTGGACCCCACTCCCCATGGTCTCCTCTCTACATGTTCTCCTGTACACGCACACCCCCATGGTCTCCTCTCTACTTGTTCTCCTGGACCCCACCCCCCATGGTCTCCTCTCCCTGTACCTATAGCTTCCCAGTCTCCTTTCTACCATGTATTGTGCCCACACTTCCAGTGGTTTATGCATATGCATGAACACACATGTATACATCGCAGGCTGGGATCTGCATGAGGCAGAACATAGGTCCTTCTTTTGGGGTCTAAGTGGCCTCACTCAGACACAGAGACCTTTCCTAACTCCAATTGAAGGCGTAAACAGCCTTTCTCGTGATAAGACTACAGTCCTCCCAGAAAGCACAGCGAGAACAGCTATCCCGGGGGCGGGGGTGGGGGTGGGGCTACCTGTGGCTCCCACTTCATCAGCAGGAAACAAAACCAACTCAGGCAGCACCCATGTTTACTATCCCGAGAACATCCCCAAATCCAGGATCCTCTGGCTGGGTCCATTTCCATCTTCCCCAGTCCCTTCCAGATGAAGAAAGGGAGACAGGAAGACAGGCAGGAGTCCTGGTTACTATGGCAGCAAGTAAATGAAATGCCACAGCTCATGCAGTGGCTGGTGAGAGCACGGGTCAGGTAGAGATTCCCGAGGAGGAGCCGTCTTGTTGACTGCTGCCTCGGTGCACAATCTAGTCCCTGCCTTTACCGCCCACTCCAGCCTCTTCACACAGAGGACAGACTGAGCGAAAGGGATGCCAGGGAAGGTTTGCATCAACCAAGGATTTTGACAGCAAAGACGAGACGCAGAAGGAGATTCTAGTTAGATCCTGGAAATCTTCTAAACGCCAAGGCAACGTCTGGAAAAATACCAATGAGATGACTGTATTGAGAGAAGTGTTCTTTACCTTTTTAAATGCAGTATTAGAATCGGAAACAGGCACTGTTAATGGCCGCAGATCTGCACATCTGGCTGTGCAGCAGAACACAGCACCATCAGCCCGGCCAGGCAGGTGCTGAAATCCAGGCGACAGCGGGAAGATGCTTCATGTGTTTCCACCATGAAAGCAGGGCAGACAGACACAAGGACATACACCACCGCAGAACTACCCGATGCAGTTGGTCACGGAGACTCAGCTACTTCGGAAGCGCATGCCTTGCCTCGGTGACCCCAGGAGCAGTCCAGTGAGCCCTGCAGGAGTCCCTTTTCCTGAACTAACCTCTTAGTCCGCCTCTTACCCTCGCGGCCCCGGAGAGGGGCAGCAGCTGGCCCTGTGTGTGGTCAGCACACATCTGATGAACGCCTAAGTCAGAGTCAAGAAGTGAAAGCTCTTACTACTGGATCCAGCTGAAAAGGAGGAAGAGACTAAAACCGTCAGAAGACAGAAGAAAGAAGATCTTCACTGCAAAGAAGAAACAAAGGCCACTTTTTGAAAGGCAGAAATGCATAATAAAGCAAATGCACAACCTTACTCAAAACCAGAGCTGGAGTACAGGAACCAGAAATAACCAAGGAGGAGCTAGGCAAAGAAATTCAGTTAGTCACCGTGTATTCAGATCTCTAGCTTGACTTGGGATGGAATAAAACAAACAAACCTCATTATCACTCATTACCAGCAGATGCTCAAATCCTAAAGCATGCAGGGAACTCAGAGCTACAAAAGCTAAAAGAGTGGTGGAGGAAAAGGTGAACACTGCAAGAATACTCAAAAGGGCTGAGAGTTGCAAACGCCAAGAATGGCTTTGCATAGTAAATGGAATAGAACAGCTCTGAACTATAGCTTACTTTTCCTGGTTTGGTCTGACAGAATGATTAAATACTTTTGTACAAAAATCAGAGCCTTAAAAACAAGGATTTGGTGAGATTGTAAAATGGTGTGCCACTTTGGCAAAACAGTTTGGTGGTTGGTCAAAATGCAAAACATTGTTACTCTGTTACTCAACAATTCTACCCTTAGGAATATATCCTCAAACTACTGAAAATGTGCACCTATGAAACATGTACATGAAGGTTTACAGCAGTGTGTTGCTAATAGTAAAAAAGTTAAAACAACTCAAATAGCTATCAAATACTGGAGAGAAATAAAATGTGGCTTATTCATACAATAGAATATTATTAAGACATAAAAATGAATGAGAAACTGACAGATTAAATGACTTTGGTGAACCTTCATAATTTCATTTGTAGATCTTTCCATTTCTAATTTATAAATACATTTGGGGTTATAAATTATAAATGTACTGCCTCCTGTCAACATTGTATACTTCTATTTGATGATTTCTGTGTCAAACATTATATGGAAATGTTTCCAAGTATTTTCTGTATTAACTGTGAATGAATAGAACAAAATAAATTGCCTGTGATGGAAAAAAAAAAAAAAAAAAAAAAGCTAAAAGAGTCTGAAAAGCCATGAAAACAGTTAGCAACCCTAGATGCAAGCAGGACATCAGGGAGCCTGCCACAGGGTGACATGGAGCTGGAGGGACCAAGTGAAGAACAGCATCCTCATGTGCTGCACTTTTCTCTGTGTGGTGTGGTCTGTCTGTCTGTCTGTCTGTCTGTCTGTGATGTGTGTGTCCATGTGTGCAGGTACATGTGTTGTACCTACTTTTCTCTGTATGGTGTGTGTCTGTCTGAGATGTGTGTGTGTGTGTGTGTGTGTGTGTGTGTGTGTGTGTGTGTGTGTACACATGTGTGCAGATACGTGTTGTACCTTTTTCATCACCGCCAGTTAAACATTAGCAATATCTGGTCTGGAGTACAAAACCCAAGTCAGAGATTTGTGAAAAGTGAGCCGCATCCACCTGATGTCTAGATAATACATGGATGAAGGTGGTAAAGGGCCTTCACAGGGTACCTGGCCATGTCTGCAATTCCAGGACTCGAATGGAAAGATTCTGAGTTCACAGCCAATCTGCTCTCCTCACACCACAGGCCCTGCTTACAAAGAAAGACTAAGATGGTAAAGGATCGGAATCCGTGTCCTGAGTTCACACCTGCGAAGGACAAATGTGTGCCCCAAGTTACATGTGTGAGAAACACCGTCCCCACATTTATGCTGAAGACATCTGGAACAGGACCACTGGGAGACGACTGACAGACTCATGGGTTTACCACAGGGGTGCCTGTGTCCTGCTCTGGCTCCTTTAGTGTCCGATGTCCTGTTAGAACTCGACAAGGTCCTCAACATGCTGGAATGGAGGTGGCAGTGAGGGACGCTAGCACCATGCTCTTGGACCTCCCAGTTCCCATATCCATGAGTCAAATGAGCCTCTGGTCTTCATAAATCAGTCTCTGTTACTCTGTTTAGCGACAGAAAATAAATGAAGGCAATGTCACAGAGAGTGGAGCACATTACACCAAATTTTAGAACTTAGGAACACATTTATTTCAGTGGAGGATGGGGAAAAAAACTTGAGAGAGAGAGAACTTTGAAGATGTGGGTTCATTAGATGAACTCCCTAAAACAAGGGAGACTGACAGTGTTCTATTGCCTGTGGAGGGAGGGAGGGAGGGAGGGAGGGAGGGAGGGAGGGAGGGAGGGAGGGAGGGAGGGAGGGAGGGAGGGAGTCTGCTTGTCAACATAAGTCCATTTTTCTTAAGAAGTTCTTTTAATTGTCAGTCATAATAGTTCATAAAATGAAAATGAAGGTGCTATACAGATGTGAATTGGTGATCATGTTTTTTTTTCCTCCAAACGTACACTCATATGTGTGAGTGTAGGCATGTACGTGTCTTAGTTTAGTTTCTATTGCTGTGATGAACACCATGACCTAAAGCAGTCTGTAAGAGATTTGTCTCTTCTCGGACTCCAAGTAACAGTGAAGGATGTCGGGGCAGAGCTCAAGTAGGGCAGGTGCTTGGAGGCAGAGGCCATGGAGGGGGCTGCTTACTGGTTTGCTCCCCATGGCTTGCTCAGCTTGCTTCTTCTTCTTTGTTTGTTTGTTTTTGTTTTTGTTTTCTGGGGTTTGGAGACAAGGTTCTCTGTGTAATAGTACTGGCTGTCCTGGAGCTCACTTTGTAGTAAGTCAACCTAAGTCCATTATGTAAGAGGTGTCTGTACCCCCAAATCCATATTTGCAGACATGCACATAGAAATAGGGGTCACTCGCTGTTGCGCATATTCCCAGATGCAGCGGAACAGGGCAATGTGGTGCCTCGTTCCAGCTCCCACCCTAAACAAGCGCCCTTTCTGCAGTCTATTTAGTGCCAGGTTGATGTGGCGCTTTAGTTGTTGTTTGCTTTGTGAACGTGTATGGCTTTGCTGATGCTATTTAAGTGTAATAACGGAGTACTTCCTAGTGTGTGCTCTTGGGTCTTTAGGAAACGGTTAGATGCACGTCACAGGCACATTTACTAGTGTAAGCAGACACAGATAAAATCAAGATGATCAGTTGACAAAAATGGGTTCCCAGGAACCTGACCAAGGAGAACTTGTGTTTGCCAAGTCAGTGTTCACTGGGAATCTGGAGAATCTAGTGAAAAATGATGATGACTACAGTCCGTCTGTGTTGTTCTGTGTGCGCTATCCATGTCAAGTGTCACAGTAAAATGCTTTGCTCGGTAAGGTCTACTACCTTTGAAACATCAAATCTTCACAATTCTGTACTTTCAAGGAAAACAGAATTGTACACCCCAGCTTTGCTTTCAATAGTCAGCATTCTTTCAGGGAAGAGAAGTAATGGGCAAAAGCTCTGAAATTTCAACCTTGAAAGGCCAAACTCAAGGGCAGACACCAAGACACCCTGGCAAACTGGAGGATTCCAGAAAACCCACCAAGACGTGAGATAACTTTTCCAGCTTTACTGCAGCACGCATGACCACACACACACACACACACACACACACACACACACACACACACACACAGTACACAACACGATACACGGATACACACTCTAAGGTAAAGTCCTGGGGAAGGTGGGAGAGGAAAGAGCCACAGGAAGGAGGTGGGGACCTGCAGCAGGGAAGATGGACCACACACACAGACCTTGGGCTGTGCTCTGGAAATGAGGGTTAAGTCAGGGGGAGGGAAGGCACACAGTTGGTAGATCCCGAGATGCACGCACAGGAGTCTCTGGAGGGGACTCAACAGAGGGCAGTCTACAGGCAGGAGGCACACGCACTGCTCTAAGTAGGGTGTCGTACCAAAAAGACCAAGAAAAACTGCAGTGAACACTGAAACCCTGTGCTCTCAAAGTGGTGATCCACCAGATTTCTCTGTCTTGGGTGGCTGTTGAGGGCAGAGCCCAGGGCCTCACACACTACAGAGGTGCTCTACTCAGAACTACATCTCCAGCCACATCCTTCAGTTTAAAGCTTTCTGTGCTGAAGCTGACAAAACCCCCAGCAGAGAGCATCTTTGCTGTTGTTCACCTGAGTAGACCACAGCAAGACAGCCAATGACCTGCACACACCGAGAAAAGCCTTTACCATACAGGACCAGCATGGACAGCCAATGACCTGCACACACCGAGAAAAGCCTTTACCATACAGGACCAGCATGGACAGCCAATGACCTGCACACACACACCTTAGCAGACTGCAGCAAGACAGCCAATGACCTGCACACACTGAGAAAAGCCTTTACCATACAAGACCAGCATGGACAGCCAATGACCTGCACACACTGAGAAAAGCCTTTACCATACAAGACCAGCATGGACAGCCAATGACCTGCACACACTGAGAAAAGCCTTTATCATACAAGACCAGCATGGACAGCCAATGACCTGCACACACTGAGAAAAGCCTTTACCATACAAGACCAGCATGGCCAGCCAATGACCTGCACACACTGAGACAAGCCTTTACCATACAAGACCAGCATGGCCAGCCAATGACCTGCACACACTGAGACAAGCCTTTACCATACAAGACCAGCATGGACAGCCAATGACCTGCACACACCGAGAAAAGCCTTTACCATACAAGACCAGCAGGGCCAGCCAATGACCTGCACACACCGAGTGAAAGCCTTTACCACAGACGACCACAGACAGAAAAAAGCTGTCTTGGAGTAAGGGACACAGAAGAAAAAGCTCCAGTGTTTCCGTGGATGAGAAGCCACATCCAGGAAATAAAGACAGGCTCTCACAAGACTCGGGCACAGAAGAGCTCTTAAAATGAAAATCTGATACAAGTTGCTTAAATTTGTCCACAAAAAAAGCTAGAAGATACAGCTTAGAAACTCCTGAGAAGAGAAAAAGAGCTGAAAAGAGCGAGCCAACAAGACTGAGAAACTTAGGTGTAGCAACCCAAGCAATCCAAGGGCTAAACAAAGAGCACCCCGGCACCCGAGGACCATGCTGCCATGCTCAGAGAGCCCACTGGGCCAGAGACTTCCAGCAAAACTTGTAATTCTGAAATGTTGTAACATGAAACATACAAACTAGGGAAAAAATCATATTAGGTTTCCAAATTTCCACTGTTTTCTAGTTTCTAGTTTCTGAAAACGTTCCAATTCAGAATTCTGTATTCAAACACGAAATATGCAAATAAAATGTCTTTTAATTCTACAGACTTTAGAGTAAATGTGACAAGTGGGTCAGTATCATCAGCTTTTCAAGTCCAGATTCCCAGACACATGTCAAAGCTGAGCAGGCACTGTGGTTGCCTGCCGTCCCAGCACTGACTGGGCCAGCAGGGACAGGGAATCCTAGACAAGGAGCTAACTCCAGTTAGCAAGCTCAGGCTCGGCAGAGACTCGGCCTTGGCAAACAACTGGGGAACACGCCCAGTGCCAGCTCCAGGCTTCATAAGCAGGTGTGCACATACCAAATAGATGAATTAAACAGAACTGGAGCCAGCAGATGATGCCCTGTATATCAAAGGGTGAAATGGTGCAAATCTTTACAGCCAGGAGCACATTTAGACCATTTCCTACCAGATGCTTGACCCAACTGGGATACAGAAAGAACAACAATGAGCCTAGAATGTTCTGGTATACTAGAAATAGGTACTTCCAATACTGATGGAGCTATGTCAAAAACAAAAAACAAAAAACCCACAAAACTTCCATGAATGTCCCATTAGCTAAATCTGGAAACATTTAAAAAAAATAAATAACAGTAGTGGCCTATGACTTACTGAATAATTAATTCGTAGTTCAAACAAGCAAAATTCATCAAAAACAAACAAGCAAAAAAAAAAAAAAAAAAACACCCCAGCTTGACAATGGAGCTAGGAAGCGAGCACCTTGACCACACAGGACAGTAGCACATCAGAACACCCTACCATTCACTAGGGTGTACCCCTGCCCCAAATGTACAGTCTAGATCTAGTCATGAGAAACAACATGATCCCAAGTTGTGGGGCATTCACAGCATCACTGGCCTCAAACATGGGGTGGGAGACAAGGAATTTGTCCCAGATTAAGGGAAACAAGAGGCACAGAGCTAAATGCAACACTCGACCTCTAAATGATCTCTTTATGCTAACCGGCAACATCCGATGTCTTTGGATTGAAACACACCCAAAGTAACTTTGTAGGTTTTTATAATAATTGTGATTAACTGTCGCTACCTTAAGAATGCCCCCAAGAACTTTAAAGGGAGTAATGTAAGCCAATGTAATGTAAGCTCTCAGAAGCTTAAGATACGTCTGCAAAGCAAGCGTGGCAATGGTAACTCTGCTCAACTTGGGTGAAGACAATTCCTATGTCCCCTTGTCTTCTTCAGCTTCCTGTGACTTGAAGTGATTTTGAAACCACAAGGGAAAACCCAAGAATGTTCTTCTTTACTCCATGTTTTCCATCTAAGTGTCCTTAGCCACACCACCTGTGGGTCAGTGGTTCACAGCGTTTGTTAGAGTGAGAATACCAGTGTGTGGATTCGGAGAGCACCCAAGAGCCAAGTCAGCAAGAACTTAGGTGGAGTCTGACTTGTGCAACTGAGACACGGAACACTAAATTTGGGGACAGACATTCACATTGTAAGAGTCACAGAAGTGTAAATTTCTCATTTTATTCAAAGTTGGTACAGAAGTGCTGACATTTCCATAAAATAATTACTACACTTCAGTTACAGGACAAAATACCACAGAAAGGAACGGACTTTGCAAGAAATGTACTCATCTTAAGTTTTCAAATACTTCTGAAGGCTAATGCAGCAGCTGGCAAAAGAACAGGAGAACACAAAGAACAGAGTGTTTTGTAGTCAGCAATAAAAACTGACAGCTCTTTAGCAGATTGGCCTTTTTTTTTTTTTTTTTGTCAATTTTTAAACAACAGTAACACAACACAGTAAACCAAGATCATACAATTCTACAATTTTAAAACTCAGCTGTATACAGTATAGGCAAGTTAGAATTGTCACAAATAGTTAACAATTTTAAATCTACAGTTTTAACTGTTTTCAAGATGGAAGTAAATTGTAATTTCTTTGAAAATGAATTACACAATGAAATGGACCATATTAGTCAAACTTGAAAACAAAAGAGGCTGAAGACAACAGAAAAAAATTAAAAACTAACCAATAACAAATTAATGTTCATCAACTCCTTACAACCATATTTGGTCTATAATATCAGACTAAAATGATACACGTACATAATACACAGCCGCAGCGTACTAACTGGTCTCTTAACCAGAATGTGAACGAAGTTTTCACAGGCAGTACACTGGGAAAATATTCCTCAATGCAGACATCTTTTAAAATGCATTAATACTTACATATCAAAATTATTTCGATAAAAGCAGCAGTATTCCGCTGACATTTGGCTTAAAAATAAAGGAATGAATGAAGCAATTTCACAGGATATTATTAGAAAAGGAATTGTTCTCTTCTTGAAGAAGACTACTAACTTTTGCACAGCAACTATTTTTGATATCCATTTTGTCAAAAAAGAAAAATAAAAGCAGAAAAGCCTAACAGTTCATACGGTGATTACCAACAGTTCCGGACAAAGAAGGGCTTTGTCCAAGCAGAGACAGGGAGGCCCGCTGGGTCTGCGCCCTGCAGGTGCTCACAGACTGAAGCAGGAACGGGAAGGGCGGCAGAGGACGGTTCCGAACCGTCATCAGACACCAATGCAGTCTGTTGCTATTTAGAAAATAATAATAATAAAGCTTTTACATCTTAAAAACCCCACAGAGAAGTCCATGAGCAAAAGACTTGGTGATCTATTTGCCACTCAAAAGTCTGAGATCTCACAGTGAATGAAATTAGGAAATTATACATATTTACACTAGGGCTACTTTTCACTTAGTCTAATTAAAGCAGTTTTCCATGAAATTATAAATGAAAATCATTTCTGCCAAAGAAATTTCAAAAAGCATTTCAAAAAGTTGTAATAAACGCTCTTAAAGGTACAGAATCCATAGGTCAAAGGCTCACTGCTCTACACTGTCACATATTGCTAAGCCAAGGACATTCCTCACACACTGTTCCTCTCAGCTCCCCACCCCCACCCTGCAACCTCAAAGTTACCTGCTGTAAAATTCCGCTGTACCTACACACACCTGCTGTACGTACACACACCTGCTGTATGTACACACACCTGCTGTACATACACACACCTGCTGTACGTACACACACCTGATGTACGTACACACCCCTAGCTTCTTGCTGGAGGGAGACATCTCACCATCAGTGCTCATGTGGACTCTAAGATATATCACATACCAAGACCTTGTCTTTTTTTAAGGTCACATTAGTCTATACCATCTACAATCTTAGTTAAAAGGTTACAGAGGAGGCCCGCTCCTTCCTGCGAGCTGTATCTTAAGATGGAGACAGAACTGAGACGGCTCCTTTTCATTCTTGGTAAACACGGGACTATGTGGAGGTCAAGGAAACCGGGCCAAGGGCAATGGTGAGTGGGAAGAAATGCCATTTTCACTCCGGCATGCACACCCACAGCTTTCCACTCATCTAGTCTTGAGGAACAACTAACGGAACACATTAAAAAATTCTCAGTGCCATTATGAAAAGCAGTGTCATGTTGAATCTGTCCAGAAATAGTCTGATGTGCAGAACACAGATCCAACTCTCTATAAAGTACAGTTAAGCACATAAGGAAAATAAAGGTAACGCCCCCTTGTGCAAATCTATACAAAAGATCAATATGGTATTTGCACTATTTAATGTGAATTTTTTCATGTTTTTAGAGCACTGTTGGAAACAAATAATATTTATTCTAGACAAGATTTTTTTTTAAACTATTCAAATAACTACAACTTACAAAGCTGTCTGTCACCTGCTCTGCCCACCAGAAACCCGCCTGTCCCAGTTTTCGTTTTGGATTGTGGGTCTGTGTCTACAAATCTCATTTTCCCTAGCCACCAAATACAAGCAGTTACTCTCTCCATCGGAGCATCACAGAGTGAGATTCGGAGACTATGACCGAGACCCCAGTTCTAACAGCGGACTCGCTGTCTAGCCTTTCAGTACTGTGGTCTTCCTGATGAAAACCCTGGAACAAAGTCTGGTGGGTTTGTGACTTGCACTTGTGCGAGAGTGCTATTAGGTTTTGTGCTTTGTACAAGTGGAAACACACACATGTGAATACAGTTTTGTGCTTTCTATGGACCTTTAGCCTCTCCTCACACATGGAAATATAAACTATTGTTTGTTATATGAGTTCTCAGATGTCCTTAACAAACCTATACTGGAACACTCTAAAAATATACTCAGAATTATAATGTAACCAAATTTTTAATTATAGATATAAAGTAAATAAAGATGAATAAATAACATGAAGCCACAATACATATACTCAACTGCCTTGTTTCCGTGAACCATAAGACTACACATAAAAGTGTGTAAATGTGTACTTTCTACTAGCTTTCTTCACTAGTTACAATAAAGTTAAAAACAACAGAGGAAACTTACTGCCAAGAAAGGGTCGGGTGCAAACCAGCGTATCAACACCGGCAAGCAGGAGGCTACCTACAACCTTACACAAACCTCAAAACTTGACTACACTGTGGAAAACCTTGTCTACTAGCAATTGCCATTTGAAGATTTCAATAAGCCCAATCTGTTTCCAATTTACACACACACACACACACATACACACACACAGTTACTAATGACATTCTGCTTTCAGATGCCTAGGCTATACTGATAAATTGAACATTAAACATGTGCGCGCGCGCGTGTGTGTGTGTGTGTGTGTGTGTGTGTGTGTGTGTGTGTACTTACATATAAATTGATATATCCAGCAGCACTAGGGAAACAGGGAGAATTCATCTAATTACACTGTGGGATACACTGTCAACTTGTGCTGTCCAGAAAATCCCTAGCAGAGTTCACTAGACATACATGTTTGGGTGAGCGAGGAGGCGCAGGAGGGCAACAGCTCCTACACACAGCTTCTGCACACAGCTCCTGGGCACAGCAAACCACGGCTCCGACGCCCGGAGGAGCCCGTCCACGAGCAGAGCGTGCAGGATGCATGCCCCTCTAAAGAATAAAGTGCATCTCTTTTGTTTCTCGGCAAAGTGCTACAGGCCAGCAGCTAGCGGTTGCTAGAAACATGGGTGGCTTACACTTGAACTCAGCCTTGCCTGTTATAAAGGAGTGGAGACAGAAACATGAACGGCATCGCTTTCACAACACTGCTGTAGTGAGCGGTGAGCAGTGAGAACTTAAATGAAAACACATGACTAAGTGTGGGACTTGGCACCAACATCGCTCTCATGGAAGCTCGGCTCACTTCACTAAGCAGCTACAGTATTCACAACAGCGCGTCAGGAGAGGTCCAAGCCCAGTTAGGAGAGGCGATCTTCAGGAGAAGGGGCTCGGCCCCGCCTCACTGCTTAGGCACCGGCCTTGGGCCTACAGTACCAGTGTTTGTCATTACACCAACTCATTTCAGACTTACACCTTCATGGCAAAAATCAGCCTTTCTGCCTCACGTGACACCATCATCTCACAGGGACTTCTATGGAAACTCACTATTGTTTCCTGACTTTAAGAATACTGAAACACTAGTGCTTTTATTATTAACCAATCAATAGGAGGAAATTATCTTGGAAACATTTACTCTCATGAACATTTTTAGATACTCTAAGTTTAGTATGTTTAAACCTAACTGTAATTTAATGAATCATTATTTGGTTATAAGTCCTCAATCCTGGGGCAAAGCAAGACATGTGCACGTCAAGAGAGGATGTGAAATAAATAAACCGAGCACTAACCAGGAAATCGGAAAGTACTGAAAGAAAGAGCAGATGACTGACTAAGAAGCAAGGGACAAGGGAACCAGACGCTGCCACCTGTAAACTCTGCTTAGGCAATGAGAACTCCCACAGAGCAAGAAGCTGAAAGGCCTGCTTCCTTCCCACTCAGGTATCACTGGCAGCCATCAGCCACTTTAACCTGACCATCTTAGCATGGAACTCACCAAGCTAGACCTTATTCCCTGGAGAGGGGCTTACGCTAGCCAACAGCCCAGCCGCCTCAAGTTCCAGAACCCAATGAATGTGACCTTTCACCTCTACAGATTTTAAACTAGTGATTGTTCTTTATCAGTCTGTTCACATCTGTATTGCACACACTTGTCAACATCGAATTTATTATTATTATTATTATTATTATTATTATTTCTTAGAAAAATTGTACGCCAGCAAGGCTCTGCAGTCACGTAATTTAACAGGAATGGTCTTGTGCACACATGGTCTTTCAACATAAAAGTTAGGAAATGGTAAGTGTCACTACTAGATACCAAGTGGTCCCTTTCCAATCATACCTCCAATGAAGATGTGCAAGAGAATAAGGCAGGAGGGAATGAAGCCATCTTAGTACTAGAGTATCAGACAAGAGGCTGAGCTTTTCATGGCTAATGACAAAGCTTATTTATTCGGTAGAAAAGAAGACGCATCCATCGATTATAATGATATTCAAAAAGATGAGATGATCACTCAGTTGGAATAGAGAAAGACTCCCAATGTAGGAATTTAAAGATTCATACCCCCCCACACACAAGGCTTTTAACCCTATGCTCAATGAACCAATTAACTCCACTGATCTATTCTTAACTGGGAAGTTTCACAAAGTGAAGGAAGGGTCTCTGCTAATTTCTTATGCTGACACCTCTAAGAGATAAGGACATACAACCCTGATCAGCTTCTTTGTGCAAGATAATGGATCCTTTGAGCTAGTGAAAAGGAAGCCCTGGAAATGAGATCCATTGAATTTGAGCCAAGGACAGGTGCTATTACTTGATGCTTCTCTAAAAACAAAAGCAATCACTTCCTAGAAAGAATAGCTGAAGGAGAGATCGGCCCAGCTGTTTATTCTTGGGATGGCAGGATACA
The DNA here is from genome assembly GCF_049852395.1 of Peromyscus maniculatus bairdii. Classification (NCBI taxonomy): domain Eukaryota; kingdom Metazoa; phylum Chordata; class Mammalia; order Rodentia; family Cricetidae; genus Peromyscus; species Peromyscus maniculatus. The sequence goes on along the minus strand of NC_134863.1, from coordinate 81,407,731 downwards.
ATCTTCTGAAATGAAAGAGAAACCTGAAGTCCCATGGAAGAGCCGACAATCATTCTCCAGGCCACTGTTAAAAGCCCTTCACTCTAGACCCAGACATGAACTGCTTGGGAAGACAAAACACATGATAGCATATGATAAATGCCAGGCTTCTATTTCTCACCTACCTCTGTAGACCAATAGCCTCACCTGTGTTTTTACTTTTAGTCACTATTTTAGTCACGGTCAATCTTGGTCAATTCAGATCCTTAGCTTGCATAAGCACAAAAATGCATGTGTAAATGTCTATACAGATACATGCCATCTTTTAGGACTCATATATCCATGTGAAGGATGAACATTTTGCTAGCCTGAAATAATCATGTATCATTCCAAGATCATTCCAACAACCCACAGACTAAAGACTGGTCTCCTGAAATGAAGCTGCCATCACCAATTCACATACTTACTTAATCACAGTATCTATTACTGGGAAGGTAAGGAAGACAAGCGTTAGTTAGGGACTTCAGACTCAATAAAGTGATGTTCGTACTGGTGAGAATAAACACCTAGTGGATATGCTAAGGCATTCCTTATTTATAAACATTAGTACTCTAAACTTGACCTACTGCTATTTACACACAGACACATGATGATGTATTTTATGTATCTTACTATAAGACAACAAAAAGAGGGTAAGAGGACTCTGACATTCCAAATTATTAAGACTCAATATTAATAAAGGGGAGAAATTCACACAAATATCTATTCACTTCTGCTGTAAATATGAGGATTAGGAAGGCCACTCAGCCAATGTGTCAATTCTTGCTAAGCATAGGGATGTGTTCAAAGGAAACACTAACTCCTACAACTTAATACAAATTTGGACAAGCCAAGATCTTGTTAACATTTTCAAAGCCTGAAAGGTTATCTCAAATGGATAATTCTTTAAGAGAAGACTGTCACAAACCATGAACAAACCATTCATTCAAACACATGTGGGCAAACTCTGAATCCAGATTTGGAGAACTGATTTCTCATCTTTCCAAAAGGTCCTGTAACCTTGGACACATCACAGCCTCAACCTCCATTCAGGAAACGGATGGCCCCTGTCTACTTGGTCCCTAGGTTATAAACCTCAAAATAGAAACTGAGAGAAAAATTGTACAAGGCACTCTAAGTTCTTCAGAAATACATGCTATTTGTACATAAATGACTTTTTCCATCTACAGATTCAGTCCATCAGAACCCCCTGCAGACAGGAAGACTGCATGCACCGAATGATCCCCAAAGTCAGGGTTGGACTCAAGTCTATCATTTGCAAACAGGTTGATGCATCACAAAAAAAAAAAAAAAAAACAACCAAAAACTAGTTATCGGGTTGAGTTCTGATTCAAAAAATCTACAAAATGACCTATAAAAGTAATAATTCTCCTTGAGTACAAGGCTTAATAAATTTATTGTGTAATTGTAAAAGTTATTAGCATAAAGAAAGTAGGTACATAATCAGCGTCCTCATTTTTCATGGAGGAGAACAGGCAGTGTTGAAGACACAGGACTACACATCATCCTCAAGAGGTTTTCTCTAATGCCTTCTGCACCATCCTCACTAAGGAGAAACAGCCTATGAAAATCGACTGCCCATGGATGTTACATCTGGATACTAAGCCAAGATAAAGGTCTGTATCGAGAGTCCTGTGATATCCTCCACAAGCACACTGCTAAGCCCGAAGTCTCTGTTCATGGCAACTTAGGAACATGCTGGCCACCCCCCGAGAAACCTACACTGACAAACAGCGAGGGTGAGGTTTCCTGTGACGGACAAGCAGTCTATAGGAAACACACTCACGTGCTGACTCTAACAGCAGAGATGTAAACACACGGCCCATCTTCAAGAAAGACAAAAACCACGAAGAGAACTTAGGGAGAATGCAGTATGCAGTCAGCACTTGATCTCCCCTCTAAACACAACATCAGTATATCACAAGCTATCAAGTACCACAACCCAGCATACAAAAGCAGTGCCAACTTTCCGTCACGATACTGAACATTTTCTGACAACTGGACCCATATGGGAAGGCATTTGGCTAATTAACAAGGAATGTTACAAAATGACAAGGAAGCAGCTAGAAACAGGTAGAAAATGATTCATTATCCTCTTAGCATTAAGTTCATCAAGCATTGCATGGTAGCTGGTAATTCCCAAACTATTTTAAAACAACCTTATTTGATCAATAAATGTGGGGATCATCAGCAATATTTACTTCCCCCCTGATTAAAAAGAAAATTATAGACAGACTTGGTATATAAACTTGGTCATTTGAGCATGGTTCAGTTTAAGTAAGAAAAAAATAGAGGAAGGGGATTGAAACCAAGTCTGCCCCAAACCACTTCCATTCCACATACAAGTGGTACAAAAACACCTACAGGAAAACATCCTGCCTTTCTCCTGGCAAGCAGAACCCATCGACTCATGCTAACGAAAACAATCACGCAAACAAAGTTGTCCTGCAGTAATCACTACACAACACATTAGACTTTCAGGACATAACTAATCATACAATCTCTACGAATTCCATCTTTTAATCCTAGCAGGGATTAGAGACAAAAAGCTTACAAATGAGCAGATCTACTTCGGCAAAGTTCTACTAAGACTGGGCAATGCACACAAGACACTTCATCATGACATCTTAACACGTTCTGCTTTACATGATCTATGAGAATAATTGGTCTTTCCTCACTTTGGTATGTAAAACTCTAAAACCACATTCCCCCCCACAATTCAGTCTGCTTTGTTTCATTTAAGTTGAAGATTTCCTTTCATCCAACTCTGGGGAAACAGTCTTGCAAATAGATGATTTTCTGCTAAGTAAAATTTGGCTAAAACCTTCAGCGTAAACAATGCCTGAGAGATGCAAGAGTTACATTTTTGTTTTCAAAGACCAGTATTTGCTTAAGTTAAGTGTCTCACCGCATCCTTAAGTTCATAAGGAGAAATAAACAAACATGAAAATCCCGAGTGAACACACTGCGAACAGTCCAATATTTAATACCACTTTAACTTGCGGAGGCTCTTCTAACATCTGTGAACAAACAGCCTCCTCATCCATCAAGTCTCTGAGACTCCTCTTGCTAAGGCTTTTACTTTTAAAGCCACAAAACCAGTCTATGAACTTCCAGTAGCGGCTTCCGTTTTCTGTCTCCTTCTCTCTCTCTCTCTCCCCCATGAGAGCTGCTTGCCCATTGGAATAAGCATCTACTGGTGTTTCTGCCTCTGAATGACCCAGGGAGGCTCCTGGGTTGCCCTCTTCTCTGCATGCCACCAGCAGATTAACGTCTTCAGGCTGGAGTCCCTTAATGCTGTCTTCAGATTTCCCGTTGGGGATGACGTGGTTGATGACCTCACTGTTCTCAGCGACTCGTAGGATGCTCTTCTCTTGCATTTTGTAGGGCTCGTCTTTCTGAGAGCAGCTCTCCTTTGTCACCAGGGTCTTCTTTGACCAAAAGGTGGTAGTTCGAATCTGATCCTTTGTGGGAGGTGGTGTGAGAAGACTAACAATTACAGTAATGAGTCCTGTGATCCAAAACAGTGCTGTAGCCACATACATATAATGGACGTCTTTGATGAAGCCTGGCCTGTTGTCAGGCTGGTCACACTCAGGAGCACGGTAGGTAAAAGCCAGTATCAAACGGGCAGCTCCAAGAACAAAGCCTGCCATTCCACCATAGAAGGCCCCTTGCTCATTGCAGCGTTTCCAGAAAATTGCCAGAAGGAAGAGGGCTGCCACTGGAGGGGTCAGATAATCTGCCACCTCCTGGATATAAAGGTACATCTGGCCTCCTTGCATCTCTACAATAATGGGCACCCATGCTATGCTGATGACAACCATAAAAGCCACAAATATCCTGCCCACTATCATGAGTTCCCGGGAGCTTGCACTCTTGCGGAGAAGTTTGTACACGTCGAGGGTGAAAATGGTACTGGCGCTGTTAAAGATGGAGTCCAGGTCACTCATCAGAGCCGCGATCATCACTGCCATCATCAAGCCCCGAAGACCCACGGGAACCAACCTCATCACCAGGCGAGGGTAGGCAATATTGGAGCACCCAGCTCTGCTTCCACACACTTGCATGCAGTGTTCGGGGTTGATGCAAGCTATATCATCAACATACAGTATCCTGGAAATCATTCCCGGTACAACTATGATAAACATTGGTAGAAGCTTCAAGAAGCCAGCCATTAGAGTAGAGCCTTTGGCATGAGCAATGTTTTTGGCTGCCAGAACCCTCTGCACGATGACTTGGTCAGCACACCAGTACCACACTGAGGCTGGGGTCTGCCCAAGAATGAATCCAGGCCATGGAACATCTTCATCTGTTGGATCTCGCAGCATTTTTAGGGCATCAACCTTCGGGTGGACGTTACACGAATTTGTGTTGGAAAGGTTGTATTTCAACAAAATGGAAGTAACATTGGGTGAGGCCAACATGTACCTTTTCTTAACTTCCTCAAACCCTCCAATCTTCATCATGCTAATAACCATAAGTGTGAGTGCCCCAATGATCATGAGCAGAGCCTGTAGAGTGTCTGTGTAGATCACTGCAACCAGGCCTCCGGTGATAGTCAGCAGAGCGGTCATGCCAATGAGCAGGATGACAGACACATAAAGGTTCCAACCCAACGACTCCTGGATAAAGAGGGCACCTGAATACAGGTCCACTGAGAGCTTGGTGAAGATATAGAGAAGCAGAGACAAGGCCGCAAAATAGACCTGAATCCTATGGCCACCGAATCTCTTGGACAAGTATTCAGGCATAGTGTATACCCCTGACCGGATGTAAATCGGGATGAAAACCCATCCCAGAAGTTGCAAGAGCAGTAAGGCATTGAACTCCCATGCGCCCACTGCAAATCCACTTGCTGCTCCAGATCCTGCCAGCCCAATGAAGTGTTCACTCCCAATATTGCTCACAAACAGAGAGGCACCAATTGCCACCCAGGTCATAGATCGCCCGGCCAGGAAGTATCCACTCACAGTGCTTCTATTAGATTTCCACATGGCAAAAAAACCAATGCACATGACCAGGATAAAATACAGGGCCACTATGGCAATGTCTGCTGTCTCCAGTACAGCCCTCATTCTGGTAACTTGTGAATAAAATGTCCAAATGACAGAGCGTCCAACGTTTTATTTACTTAGTAACCCAGCCAAGTCTGTAAAGCACACGCGAACAGGACTACACAGAGCAACACAGCAGTTCAAAGTCTTTGTCCTTTGTTTGCTGGCTTGATGGTGGTGGCTGTGGTAAGCTTGGAAGGAGACAGTTTTACATTTCCTCCGCTTCTCAATTGGGATTGAGAATTTAGCTCGTACTCTTAATCCACAAGACCATCAGCATTTACTCAGGTGCTGGAGGAGAAATTCTGAGTTGCAGCTAAGTCTAGTGAAGCCTACTGTACCAACCCTGCAAGGCAGCAAAGACAAAAGACAAAGATTGAATTAGAGGAGGGTCTCATCAGGCGATGAGGAGACTTTCAATTGAGCAAACATGGGCAACATTTGTTATAAAGAGAAAACACTTTTATAATACGCTTTAATAACTACAGCGAAGTGCAAACTCAATTGTCAGAGGAGAGTGGCAGCAGCCACTGTTTTGAGCTAAAAACAAAAGAATCATCAATCACCTCACTTCTCAAGCAGCAACTGCCCACCATGTGCATATCATTCCTGGTCTTGCTATAGCAGTCTCAACTCAGAACAGGAATCAAGATGTTAAAGCATCCTAAGGGGGAAAGAGGACATTACATTTTCCTAACAAAACAAAACAGATCTTCAAATCCTTGCAGTGATGGGGGAGGAGAATAACAATATGGCTAGCTAGGAGCCTAGCTGCAATAGCAGGTATGTTTACTAGGTGTTCCCATCTATCTGAGAAGTTAAACATTCCTCCTGTAAGTAAGTGGAGAGTCACAGGGAACCAACCTAGAAGTATAAATAGCTGGTGAGAAACAACACACCCTACACAAAAATGCTGTAACACACAACCTCCCAAACTTCGAGCTGCCCTCACAAGCTCTCTGCTAGGGAGGTGTTGGAAGGGATAAAGAGAAAACAAGAAATAACAACTTCTTTCCCTTCCTTCTTCCCTTCTTTAGGCAATAATGTCCCCACCCCCCCCAAAAAAAAAAAAACTAAGAAGCATTGCACTCAAGACGGGATTTCACAGAGTACTTTCAGTACTTTAATATGTCTAATTCTTTCTTCCTGTGTGAAAAAAGCAAAGGGAAATGTTCTGGAAGAATGAATAATGGGATTATTCTATCTCCCAAGCCCAAACAAAATAGCTGTTAATCATCTTCAATAAATCCATCTGACACTTTTCAGTTCTGAATTAAGAAGATCCTTCTGTAAAACACATATTTAAACATGACTACAATCAAATGTATCAACCTGATGGTTCTCCTTCCAGGAAAGAAACAAATCCTCAAGCTTCATTGAATTATAAAGCAGCTGACAGATCAGTAAGAATACTGTTCTCATCCAAAACAATACCGCCACACGTTAACTTCTAAGTGTTTCTGCTTATTACTGAGGAACCTCAAAATAAAACTTCCCATGCTTGAAACAAACTGTTGTTTCTGATAAATCTAGGCATTTTCTTAAAAAACAAAAAACAATAAACGTAGGAGCCACAGAGCCATAAATGAAAATAAGGCCTATTTCTCAAATCTATTTGAAATAAAACTGTCCTGTTGAAAATGTGATCACACTCTCACTGGAAAGAAAAGCAGATCTACTCCCCTCCAGCAGGTCTACTCCATACTGCTCCCCAAAGAATGCCAATTCCATCATCTCACTCAAGTAAAAGAGCACACAATAATTACACTTACATAAGAAAAAACCTGCAAAGAAAACCACACTAAAATCCCACCTCCTAAAAATCATGTCAGCAACAAGATATTGCCAAAGACAAAAACAAAAAACAAACACACATAAAAACTCAAGTACAAATTTCTATCATTCCTTCATACTTGCCAAATCCTGAAGTTGATCGAATTTTGGCTGCTTTCCCAACCCTCCAAATCTTTCACGTTTAATGCCTTCCAAATTATTTAGGAAGAATTTCTCCAAAATGTGAGTAAGCTCTCTAAAAGTTTCAACGTAAAGGTCAGTCCTCAGCCTCAGTGGGAAGAGGCCAGTCCTAAGGTCATGCCTGCCTTCAGCGCAGATCTCCTATGGCCCGAGGAGAACCAGGGGGACCCTTGTCACTGTTCACCTTGCTGGTTCCAAGAATCTTCAGAGAAAGCTCTTCTGTGGGAGTTTAGCCTATTTTCCAAGGGCTGAGAAAACATTCAGGGCCTTTGTCTAGCGGGAGGAGGGCTCAGTTTCTGACCACTGTTGATGCAGCAGCTTATGTGTTCAGAGACAAAGTAGCCATGTCCTGCTTCTATCACTAGGAATCAGTGCTGGTATCAGGGTTTCTCTGCCAACTACGACTCACAGCATCAGCTAAGCTATATTCTGCTTCCCAAGGAGTGCTTACCTGGCTGAAATTCCATATGAGGCCTGAGTCCTAACTTCCTTAGATATGCCTTCACAGGAATAGCAGACTGGCCAAATTTGTGCTCAGAGCTGTCCCAGGCTAGGGACGGTGACATACACCTGTAATCCTAGCACCCATGACACTGAGGCAAACTGAGGCAAAGGACTGCTTCAGACCCAGGCCAGCCTCGGCTACTGTGAGACTGTCTCAAAATGCAGAAAACGTGTCTGGCCCCGTCTCCCCTCTTTATGCTCTTCCAAAGCCACCACTCCCAGAGGCCTCATGGGAGTCTGTTCTAGTCTGCAGGTATGTTTTTAGAGTTTCCAGGGAGTAATGCTTCCTAAAGAGCTCAGAAGGGAAAATAACCAAACAGATCAATTCCAACTCTAGAAAGCCACGGATACTACAGTACAGTGACAGTACTCTTCAAATGTCAGTCATGACTACCAATGCCTGGAAGTCCAGACTTTCAGGAAGAGACCTAGTTCACATTTCTTTGGGGCAGGGGTCCCCGCGTTCAGGGGAAATCCTAAATAGAATATACATGAGTTTTGTATGTTTTTATGTTTAAAGAGTGAACATTTCTTCACCAATAGCTCCATGAGTAACACCAGGCTCAGAGGTCCTTTATTTTAGAAAGAATACATATAGTAATGCCTCCAGCTAAAATGCAGCTTTTTAGATGGTGTTATTATTCATAAGGTTATTCATAAGCCTCCTTTCACAATTAACAATTTAGGTGTTTCCTTGATATAATATTCTTTGAAAAAGAAAAACAATGATTCCCACAACAAGAATATTTAGAGCATACATACAGAAATGGTCCCCCAGTAATGATGAACTGATTTGGGCTAATTTCAAACACAAAGGTGTTTTGAAATAGAAGGACTTCCCCCACGAAAATCATAGGTAATGTAGTACCTTTTGTTTCACACTAAATCAGAGTGCAGATTTGATGGTCATGCATTTAAATGAAATAAACCAAAGAGAGAAGAGAAATGCACACAATGCTGTGTCTGACCAACTAGAAAGAGAAGATGAGCCCCAGCTGACATCAACTCTGAATTCTCTCAGGTGTTATAAAACCCATTTATAAAAACACAACTAGTTAACAATCAAATCTCATTTCTACTGTCTAGGTGACCATTATCTGCCAAACCAGGAAATGATCTGTACCAATCTATAAAAATCAGGATGTACATATCTCAAAAGAAAAGCCGCATGTCATAAAAACCACACAAGGAACAAGGACAACAGTCATCCAGCTCAGTGGGAGCTCCTGCCACAATTTCAAGATCAACGTTAGCTAAGAAATCAGCAGTTCTCAACCTGTGAGTCATGATCTTTGTGGGGCTTGAATGACCCTTTCATGGCGTCAGATATCAGATATCCTACATACTAGATATTTACAATTCATAACAGTAGCAAAATTACAGTTACAGAGCAGCAACAAAAATAACTTTATGGTTGGAGGTCACCACAATATGAGGAGCTGTATTAAAGGGTCACCCCATTCGGAAGGTTGAAAACCACTGGCATAGATCATGCTGACCCTGAAAGTGACCAACTGCACTGCCGTTAGCTTTGGGCTAGGTTCGCAAACACTCACGGGGTAGCCTACATAGGACCCCAGCATGTCAGTGGGAGGCCTGGCAAGTTAACCCTGCAGAGGGACAGAAGGGAAAAGTCCTCAGTCACCACCTAGTACTTTAAGGGTCATAAAAGAACTCTGAGGGTCTCTTGTCACACGAGCACACCCAAAGCTTCCTTTGTCTCCATCACAAAGCAACAGACACACAATAACACATAACAATAACATGCCAGATTGCATGATTCAGTAAAGGGTGGGTACAGGTTACAGGGCAGAAATGTACATACATACAGTACAGTAGGAAACAGTGACACTCTGAAGAACAGGGCTGTAAAATCTGTTACTTCCTAATTGAAACAGTATGTCCCTGTCAACTTCAGCTGTGATGTGCAGCCCGGCCTACCTCCTAAGGCATAACAAACACGGAAAAGTCCCTAACTGCCCACCACAAGAGGGTGGTGGCTCAGCTCAATTTCTTCTCTCCAACCTCAATGGACTGGTAATGACGACATCAGCCTTCCCAAATTTAACTGTCAACTGTGTGCAAAGGAGTTTAGGATCTTCACAAATGTTATTCACATATAAACTAAATGGACAAAATTAAACAATGTATTCAACGTGTAAAATTCACTTACAAACGTCTTAAAGAGGTTCCCAGCCACTTCACCAACCATTAGTTCCAATTTACATCACTCCTGACATCACTCCTGAGGAAAATCCCAAACCTCACAGTCTTCGACTTTTCATATACACTTTCACTTTTTGTCATCTTGAGTCAACGTCCAGCAAAGAAAATTCTGCGAGTGGATTAATGATGCTTGATGCAAAACATTAAGCACTCACATGACTGTCTTCCAATTTCCCTTATAAAGAAGTAGAATGCAGACATGATACAATTTACTGGGACATTTACAAGCAAAAACAAGTGTCCTTAATACGACTAGTTAATCATGAGTACAGAGAAAGACAATGTTATAAATGAGTTAAAACTGAAATTTTAAAACCCTCACAGCCATCACAGAGACAGTTACTGTGATCATTTTATAGATGAGAAAACTGAAAATGTTAACTTGCCCCCGAATCCAGTTACTTCTGTTTAAAGTGGGGTTTGTACTCACATCAGTACCTACACAGCTTCTGCCATTAGCTACAATGCAATACTTACTATCTTCAAAGAAAAAGTCTCTCAGGAGCTGGAGAGATGGCTCAGGTTAAGAGCACTGGCTGCTGTTCCAGAGGACCTGAGTTCAATTCCCAGCAACCACATGGTGGCTCACAACCATCTATAGTGAGTTCTGGTGCCCTCTTTTTTTGTTTGTTTGTCTGTTTGTTTGTTTTGGATCTTTCAAGACAGGGTTTCTCTGTGTAGCTTTGAGCCTTTCCTGGATCTCACTCTGTAGCCCAGGCTGGCCTCGAACTCACAGACATCCACCTGCCTCTGCCTCTCAAAGTGCTGGGATTAAAGGCGTGCGCCACCACCGCCCGGCGCCTGTGCCCTCTTCTGGCATAAAGACATACATGCAGATAGAACACTCACACATAAAATAAATCTTTAAAAAAAAGAAAAGAAAAAGGTTTTCTGTGCCGACAAAAATAATAACCATTTTAAAGGATAGAGTCTTAGAAAAAAAAGACCTCCACATCATACATGTTTAAAAATTTGTGCTTGAAAACTAGGCATGATGACACATCCTTGTAATCTTAGTACTGGGAAGGCTGAAGCAGGAGGATCACAAGTTTGAAGCCAACCTAGGTTGCATAAAGACCATCTTAAAAGAAACAAACTTTGGGGGATCGTAAAATCCTCGTGGTAGAGAAACAGCACATTTCAACAGAAGACTGCACAGAGCACCTGTGACAAAAATCCACCTGAGTGAGTACATGGAAAAAATGAGATTGTAATTTAGTATTAGAGCCCTGCCTAACTTGTACGAGAAAGAAGAACCTGTGTGATCTCGGGCTCAAGGCTTGCCTTTCTCTCCCTTTAGGTCTCTGTCCCCTGACTACCTCAATCCCTCCAACCCTGATTTCCTCCCACAACACCACCTAATCCATTACACAGCTGTGTGAACACCTGGACAGCACCTGCGCAGTGACTCGTTCCCAAGCACTGCGCTGAGACTGCTAAACATCCAACCTCCTGCACAGCCATCAAGCCCAAGACTGGCTTTTTAAGCAGTGAGCAATGGCCGATTTCAAAGGTCAAAGAGAATGATCACCCCCTTCCCTCAATTCCAGGCTGCTACAAACCAGTGTGTAGAATGGCAGGCCAGTCAGCCCTTAGCTGAGACGGACACTTCAGCAGGTCCACAGCAGTGCACACTGCCGCCTGTCCTCCCCTTCCCTTCACTGTACTAACAACTCCACTTCACTGCTGCTCGGGCTGCTTTGTAGCTGCTCTCCTCCGATGACTGATGACTGCTCCCACAACTCGCAGGAAGGCAGGCAGCAAGTCCCTAAGCTCAAGCCATACTAACGAGCCCAGGCTTCCTGCAGACGGCAGCTTCTGGAGAACTTTTACCTTCTCCATCCCTCTCCAGGAGACCTGAGTTGCTTCGGTGACAACAGCATCATTAGGGTCAGGGACTTGAGCCTCCCACACACTGGGCACTCACTCTGCTCCTGGCACGGGCCAACACCACACAGCAGGCTACAGACATGGAGATGCTCCTCTAACAGTCGGATTCAAGCAGCAGGGGCAGTTATCCCCATTTACACTCGAGAAGACTGAGGAGCTGGGGATACAGCTCGCTGGTGCAGCACCTGGGCAGCATGCGCAGGGCCCTGAGTCTGACTCCCAGTAACACTAAAAACAGACAAAAACTGAGGAATGTCAAGGATCACTGAAGCAGAGGAACACCTTCTCTGGAGCAGATGCCAAACTACAGCCTTTTATAGCATTCTTTGGGAAGACACACACACACACACAGCAGAAGAAATAAAGACACATCAGGAAAATCCAGGTAACTGATGCAAGAAAGAAGACAATGAGGAAAGTCAGCAGTTACAAGCCACACTCACCCTGCACAGTAACGCTAAATAAACTCTTAGGAGGAAAGCTGTGAACTTTAAAATGGATGGATGTCTGCATTCTCTAGTAATCAGTCTTATCTTGACAAGACAGTCAGTCTTATGACCTCTTAATGGAATGTTATCACCAAAACATGTAAATACTCCACAAAATGCAACCTCATATACTTTTGGAGGGTTGGGGGTTTGAGCCAGGGTTTTTCTGTGTAACCTTGGTTTTCCTGGAACTCGCTCTGCAAACCAGACTAGCCCAGAACTCAGAGATCTGCCTACCTCTGCCTCCTGAGAGCTGGGATTAAAGGCGTGTGCAACAACGGCCTGGCTAGGTACTCAAATTTCTACCACCAGCTTCCAGAAAACATTCAGATCCAAACTCATAAAACACTGTACAGAGAGGATGGATGCACTATTATTAATAGCATTGTGAGACCAACAGCAAAGTGTAACCTGTGGAACTTGTTTGAATTCAGGTTGGAATAAACAACTGTAAAGAGACAACACCAAATGTTAAGGTAGCATGAAGTTGCAGTGGCTCTTTTTAAAGATACAGAATAGTAAATGTTTACAGGAGAAATGGTATGTTCATCTTTGCTTAGAGTCCTCCTCCAGCAGTAATTGATCCAAATACTAACTCAGTGGATAACTGCTAAAGAACAAAATGTCCAGTTTCAAGTTTGTTACTCCATGCATCACTTATTAAAAAGAAAAAGAGGTACCCTTTACCATGAAGTAATTGAATGTGTCACCCTATCCAGGTAACTGCTTACTATCCTCAACAAAGCACACACTGGCACATCTCCAACACAAGACACTGACAGCCCTGTGAATATTCCCACTAACATACTGAATCTACTTCTAATCACAAAAAAGAACTACAGCAAACCCCTAAATAATAGAGTCTGCAAAGCACCACTGTCATCTTGGAAAGGGCTGTAGACTGTCCAAGGAAACCAAACAATGAAAGCACAATCCTTAATTTAATAAATACATTTTAGTATAAACTGAATGCTGTGCCAATTTCAAACACAATGCTTGTACTGCACGAGAGAAGCCGTCACTCCTAACAGGTACCATCAAGATACGTATCACGAAGGTGATGGATTAAAAACAGAAAAGAAGTATGATCTCTAACAATCAGTGATTTAAATGAAAACTATGCAACAGGCTATCAAATGAACTGTTCTTGTAACAGTCTGAAATTGTAATGATTAAAGAAAATATAAAATACATTTCAAAGAAGGTAATAGTAATAGAACTACCGTAAGCCTGGCAAGTGTTGATGGACCTGTTAGAGCAGAGTGATGGTACTAATGTATACCCAAACCGGTCCCACCCCTATAGAATGGGAGCATACACACCTCAAGGCAACGTCAGACAGGTTATCAGTGAAAGAAATGTGGAGATGATGAGGATACAGCTCAGCTAGAAGCATGCAGGAAGTCCTGGGCCAATCCCCAACATTGCAGAGACCAGACATGGTGGTACATGTTATAACCCTAACACTAGAGCTATGAATCCCAGAGAGTAAGAAAGTCAGGGTCATCCTCGGCCACAAGTATGGGAATAGCCTGAAATACACGAGACCCGGTCTCAAGGTGGGTCAAGTTGAATGGGGAGAAAGCACTAAGCATAATAAGGTATAATTCTATACCCTGTCACATCTTTCAAGGAAGGCTTTTGTAAGAAGCTGGATGTAGCAGCAGAAGCAGCTGCCACCTGTTTAACTGAGTACACGTTAATGCAACTTCATCAACCTCCTCATGCTCCAGTTAATGGCCTCACCCATTCTCACTGAGTTTCCATCTTGTCTGAACATCCGAACTATAATGGAACTCAGCCTGTTCTGCTCCTTTTCCTGATTCCTATTTCTTTATAGAATCTGCTGGCGTCTGCTGCCAGAACACCATGAACACCGGAGCCTCTGCATTCTTGAAATACATGGTAGTACTGGTACCTAGTAGGTACCCAAGATAGATGTAAACTACCTTCCTCAGCACAAAAGGAATTTATAGTATAGTTAAACTATAAGGCACACTATGAGATGCAATCATCAAAGCCATGATTCCCCAAATCAATCCTAGCCTGGCTGAGCTGTGTGATGCTGGACTCCCCTTGTTTCTACCTGGGCAGTGTAAATCACACTAATCTTCAAGACGCTGAAGAACCCAAAGAGAAGGAAAAGTATACACCTTAAATGCATCTTCACACATACAGTATCTGCTTCAGTAATCTACTAAGACTAGGCAGTGCTAAGGCTAACATCCATATGGTTTAAAGCAGTAAATCTCAACCAGGTCAACGTCATAGTTCGCTTTCATGGGGTGTGTGTGTGTGTGTGTGTGTGTGTGTGTGTGTGTGTGTGTGTGTGTTTGTATGTGTTTGTGAGTTCAACCTACTTGGTTCCTGTTTTATGTTCCTAAAAAACCTGTTCCTAGAACACACACTAGATGGCTTCTCTATTCCCACATGATCAGACAGATGCTTTTACACATCATCCTGGTAGACCAGTCTATCTCTCCTAAGAAGCCAAAGCTTCCCCCTGAAAAACAGTTTAGCGGTGTCCTAATGTCTCCTAAGGTACAGAGAACTTGTTTTCAAGAAACAGAAGAACTGAGGAGAATCTGGAAGGAAGTATCCGAGTCAGCACAACACAAGCATGGTGCCGCCGACAAGGAGCGCAGCTGGGCTTTCCTCTTCTGTGGCAGCTAAGACAACCCAAGGGTCTGCAAGTCCAGAGGACATTCCAGAACGGCTTTCCTGTAGCTATCAGAAGACAGGAGATCTTGCAAACTCTAGAAGTAACTTCCAGTGAGTCAATCCTAATCAGATAAAATATTTAACAACAACAAAAAGGTATTAGGAGAAATTCTCAAGTTTTCTTCACCATTTTTCTCACACAGACTGAATCTGAAAGAAAAACAAAAACAAACCTTACTTGGTCCACACATAAAGTGGAATTCTTCTAAGACCAGAAGAGCCCCAAGTCCTCAGGCTTGGGCTGTCCTGTGAAAACCTTGGTGACTTACGGTTTTGAGATCACAGACTCCATACAGGTGCTTTCTTGAGACAGCTAACAAAACAGAAGGCAAGCAGTACACCAACACAAGAAACACAACCAACCTCCACTGGATCATTTCCTTAACAGGGTCAAGCAATTTAAAGGCTAACAGGAGCAGAATGTGTCTATGCCAGGCAAACAGCCCATGCTCAAATTTAGCTTTTCACTTGCCAATTGAAACTCACCTTAAAACTGAAGCAAAACCAGTACCCAATGGATGTTTTACATCTGTAATGTGTGTGTCAGAGACGTTAACCATTTCTGTACTTCTCTAGCAGAAAGCAGAACTGCACGTTACTGATGAGAACCTGTCCCAGCCACCGAACATGCACGGCTCTGCACGCCTCCTCACCAGGACGTTCTCACACTGGGCTACACAGACAATAACCTGGCTCCCACAGCTGCAGCTGGCAAAAATCACAGAATCTGATGGCCAGAATGGGTGTCAAGAGGAACATTTCTTTAAGAAGGGAGTTCTAAACAAAGCCAAAAGCAGTTGTTGGTTACAGGGGAAGCAGCCAAGAGCCAGTTTCTGAGACTCAGGGCTCCAGTGAATACTTCGTTAAGTTTGTGCTTTCAACTGCCATTTTCTTTTTAAGTTCTTACCTAGGCACCAATCCCTTGGGTATTCAAAAAGCGGGTAAAAATACCCTTAACAGGGACACTGCAATCACAGAAGAAACCGTTAGGACAAAGGAGTCAAACAGGTAAACTGAACCATAGGCCAAAAGATATGCTCACAAAACCTGGGTCTCAGGTTTCAATTGTGCAATCTGATGTCGGGGATCTGGAGTAGAGTCAAGAAAGGGGAGAGACAAAAAGAAAAATTAGTTGAGGCACTAACTTGGTTTCTACTCTACAGAAACAGGAAACCTGGTCACAAATAAAACCTTAAGTCTCCAGTCTTGACTCAGAAAGCACCTGTGTTTCCTAATCCTGTACTACTCCAAGGGTCACGGGTTAACTATAGTCACCTTCCTAAGCACACCCTGGTCAAATGTCATTCTCCACACAAAGCATCACCATAGAAGCACTATTTCAAACCTCTAAGAAATTAATAAAATGGGTGCAAATCACATAGACCTGAGGAGCAGGATATGGTAGCTTACCCACATGACACCAGCACTTGGGAGGCTGAGGCGGGGGGATGCCATGAAGCAGAGGCCAGCCTGAGTTATGTAATGAGTTCTAAGCCAGTCTGGTTAACACAGCTGAAATTCTACCTGGAGAGGAGGGTAAAAAAGACAAAGGAAAAACAAAATGTAGAACTAAGTATGCTTAAAATAATCCAACAATCAAGAAAGCGTAAGTTGTAGATGCCATTTCCCACAGTTCACACTGTCTGACTACACTTCCCTATACGAAACTCTGAAGCCTCTACATGTACACTTGGGCCTAAATGACCTCACATAATGCAACAATCTGAACCAGGGATTGCTGTTACTTCTGAAGAACTGAGCATGCTTGGTGTTTCCTGAGTAGCCATTGATCCTATTACAAACCAATGGCAAACAAACAGGTGGCTTTGTCTACAAAGATGCTCAGAGAGGTTGAACCCGCCACCTCAACCAATGATCCAAGTCAGAATTACAAAATGAGAGCGCTAGCTGATGCAGACACACCTTATTGGCCCATAGGGCCAACACTCTGAAAATCTGATTTCCTATAAAACCTGGATTGCTGTAAGGGAGCAAGAGAGAACACAGCTGATGAGCCCAGGCTCACAGGTGCAGTGACAGACTGGAGTGACAAGCACCAACATCACTAATTCACACTGAGCAAGAGCTGCATTTCAGTCTTGGATGTTGATCCAATAAGCACAGCAAGTTTACCATGTGAAGTATCTTCAGTAAAGGAACAATGGAAGACGAGATCGTGAGTGCAGAAAGCTACTCTGGAGGCACACCTTCTACTTTTACCTTCAAAGGCCTTTCTTAGTAAGGACCACCCTCACTGAGATGAGAAACTAAGATGGTTGAAACCCTAGACTAAGTGTGTGCTAGGACCTAAAACAAGTTCTATCGACCTGTAAAGACCCTTACATGTCTCCCCACTGCTGTTCTTGTTGATTCTACCATGGTGGCCAATATCTTTATTTGAGGTCTTATGCTCTTCTATTCATTTAGAAAACAAAGCCAGAGCACATACTGAAGCAGAGGTCTGTTCATATCCAGTCATCGCATCTGATCATAAACCATCCCTACATCCCTCCAATGTTTAGTACATAAACTACATTCGTTTGTCAACCTTAACATGGGACCAAAGTCTTGGAGAATGTGCTGATGATTCAGAGTTCCTTCGTGACAGTCTCTCTGTTCCAGCTGTGCCACATCTACAAATGCAACATCTGCAAGTTACAGCCAGTTTCATTACAGGAGAAAGCTTTTGTGAAGCAATCTAGACACAGAATCTGAGACCACGGTTTCCTTTCTCCTGGCTTTAGTTACTTGAGCACTCCCCCATCCTATAGCTGGTATTTTAGCCACTCACCCTGTATCAAGTCATTCCAAAGATTCCAAGCTCATTTTCAGAGTAAAGTTTACCTTCATTTAGTCTGTTTATATAATATGCAAATTACTATAAAACCAAGATTTTCTGCCATAAAATTGTCTTGGAAATTAGTGGAACTTTTGGGCAGCATACAACTCATCCAGTCCCAGGAAAGCTCCGCTGACTGGATAGCAAGCCTCCTGGCACAGGGGGTCACCATGCTATATCCTCTGAAAACTACAGATAGCAGTGATCCTCAAAGGCAGCTGGTGAACCTATTATGCACACAGCACTGGACAACAATGAGAACACACCTGACCCTAAAGAACTGTAATCTAGCACAGGAGGGAAGATGCATTCCCCAATTAGCCGTTAGTACAAAGTGGAAAGTAAACCATGGGGATGAAAAACTAGTGCACACAATGGGAATACTGTTGTCTACAGTATTAACAGGGTACTTGATACCTGTTTAAGGTAGCAAGCAAGTTGAACTTGAAGGTTTTCATGGAAACAGTGTGTAATATAGAAAGGGAAGACATTCCAAATAGAGAAGCAATGTGATACATGCATGAAGAATGTAACAGGGAATTATAGATACAGAGATCCACAATTCCGTTACTCAGCATCTGGAATGGAGAACACAGGTAGTGAGGATGTCAGGAAAACAACAGGCTGGAATTACACTAGAGACCACTATGATGTCACATTTCACTCTGTCTTCTGAGAAAAGTGTGCCCTACCTAATTCAACAGGTGTTCACACTATCAACCAGTGTGAAAACCAGATACCCAATGCCACACAATGCCATTTCCTTATTAAAATTCATCTCAGGTTTGTTAAGGCATTTCAAGAACAAATACCTTTGCACTCCAGTAGTGTACTTCTGAGTACTAACTGTTCACCTCAGTGACACCTGAGAAGAAACCACTAAGAAATTGCGAGAATCGAGAATGCTCATCTAAGGCTGGAAGCATACGGGACTGCGACTGAGGAAGAGAACGTTTCAACCCCAGGCAACAGGAAACAGACAAGTTCTAAAGCACCAGCAGGCGATTCTGGGAACCACAATCCACAGTTTGGAACCACACTGCAAGTTTGCAATGCCATGGTGATAGCTAAGGTCTGTGACAAGCAGAGGGAAAAGCCAGTCAGGGGCCTGATTCAAACACCACTCACCACCTAAACGGTCAAGGTGCAATTCTGTAAAAAGAGGGAGAATCGAAGAAGGAAAGTCAGAAAACAGTACCACAGAAAGCCAAGAGAAACGGTGAGCGCAGAGAACTGTCTGTACATTTAACCCAAAGGCAGCAAGTCCTACCTATAAAGAACTGGGTGACAAGCTGAACAGGGTGTCCCACTTCAACACAACCTCACGGGTACACTGTGACATCGGGACTTTCCTCAATTCCATACAAGCCTAAACTACAGCTCGTTTTTCAAGCATTCAATGTAAAACCCTTCTTAGCACACTGGCTCTAGAAAGGGCAGGTGGTGGGTGAGCCAGCTTGCCAGTCTCCACTTTCAGAGTGGCACTAGGGTAGGAGGGACAGAGTCACTGTCCAGCAGTTTTTCTTTTATGCAAATTGACAGCTTATCAGGCATGTATTTAATTCTTTAAATTTGATTTCCCTAGACAAAAATAATTACATGTGTTGACAACAAATCTGATAGTTTAACAATATGGTCTTCTTAAATGAAATATTAAAAGGAGGTACTCTTTACTCTTCAATATATAAACTCATGAGAATACTAAACAAATTCTACTATAAAGCCAGTGACTAACTAGGAAAAATCTGACCATTAACCAGCTGCCAAAGACTGTTACACCTATAAACAATCCCAGTGACAGATATTCTCCCTCTCTACTCTTCCTTCCGCCTCCATGTCCAGTCAAACTTCTGTACCCCAAATCTCAGATAAATCAACTAAATATGAGAAGCACAACATCAGCACTGTATGGAAAGTGTCTTTACAAATCATCTCTCACTGCTTTGAACATTTTAAGGAGAGTCTATAGTGAGAAGACTTAGAAAATCTACACATAAATACAACCTAGACTTTTCAACCCTACAGTGAACATTAGTGAGTCCAATCAGGGTGGAATGTGAAGTCTGACTGGAGTGTCCAATATACAAGCCATGTCTGATAAAGACTCCTCACCCCAGGCCATTCCTTGTTCCTTAGCTCAGGGCAGGAAGGGGCCCCTTCTTCTATCACCTGCTGCTGCAGAGACCTGGAACTGAGACCTGGAACTGAGGACTTCCATGGCAAATCACAGTACAACACTGTTGCTCACAAAGCCATTTTAAGATGTGTAGCTTCAAGCAGAGCACGAAGGAGTATTCAAGAGCCAAACTAAGCTGCTGTGGCTGGGCCCAAAAGACAAAGGAAATGACTGACAGCTGGGACACCACCCCCCCCCCCCTCAGCTTCTGCACCAACTAACAACAGAAAAAGCTCACCACGTCCTACTTCTCAAGTGTGGTCAGACCAGCCACGCTACAGCGGCCAGGCAGGCCGGCCAGCCCACCTCTGAGTTCTGAAAGGCATCACCATGGTAACTGGTTCCAGCATTCCTTCCGGAATATCCTAACCTAGTCACAACTCTAGAACATCACAAAACTTTGGCCAGGTTGTCTTATCAAAAAGGCCCAGGTAAAAGAAACTGTAAGAAACTTTTGAGCTCCTAACTTAGAAAATCAGTGCTCTGCATCTTACAAAGTTCATTATGGACAGACACAGTCTTCTATGTCTAACTCACGGGGCACCACAGAACCACACCGACACACTACTGAGTTACTGTAAAACAGAAGCCGCTTTTCACTGAAATTAAAAATGTGGAATGTGAACATAAGAATGTTTTAATGAGATAACCATTTTACCACCACTTGTAGTATCTCTGTGGCTCTTCTGAAACAGTTTCTTGTGCCTTCCAGGCAGGCTTCAAACTCACTCCGCAGGCAAGGATGACACTGTACTGATCCTCCTGTCTCCACTACCCAAGTGTTGCCATGACAGACATGTACCACCACACCATTCAATCCTGATTTTTAAAACTCCGTATATATAAAAGGACGTATAAATGCTATCTTATTGTACAGCCACTCATTTAGTATTAAACTAGTTATTATTTAAATCATTCGTATGATTTAAATCACATGACAATTCTTGAGTAATGATAACATGATTAAAGAAATGTATTTCCCCAGGGCTGTCACAAACCTATCCCAACTGTGACCAATCTTCTGACCTAACAACATGTTTCTGAACTATGTGACGAAAGAATATTTACATACTGCACGGATTTCTCTTCTAAAAATTTCCTCTTCTACATCCATTCCAGATATTAAAAAACACAAACAAAAAATCCTACAGAGTCCTTTGGGGCTGGGGTGTGGTTTTATCAGTTTGTATCCACAACTATCTTTCATCTGCCTAAATTAAATAACTACAAAGTGAAGGTGAACAGCTCTCTTCCCAGACTCCAGAGAAGTTCATGGCCCCACCCCTGTAACCCACCTGAAGGGTCCTCTGCAGGTGGAGGTGACCGAGAGGAGAGCACTCACCACCCACAGGCAATCCTCATTAAAAGAGAAGCAGGGACCTGCAGCTTGGTGCTCCCTCTGCAGCTCAGTGCTCCCTCTGCAGCTCAGTGCTCCCTCTGCAGCTCGGTGCTCCCTCTGCAGCTCAGTGCTCCCTCTGTAGCTCAGTGCTCCCTCTGTAGCTCAGTGCTCCCTCTGCAGCTCAGTGCTCCCTCTGCAGCTCGGTGCTCCCTCTGCAGCTCTGTCCTTCCGGAAGCTCCAGGAAGCCTGGGGTAGGAGGGCTTCCCAAGCCCATGTCAGGTCTCTTTATGAAGACCATCTAAGGCTGTTCTAAGCAACCACTTTTCAGAAGGCCTGACAGCATCTTCAAAGCCCAATTTCATGATCACCTGTCACTCTGCCATATCCAGAGAGGAGCCACATTTTTACCTTGCTTTTTATGATAGAGAATACAGAAATTACAACTCTTTAATACATTAAAACCCAAGCCCAACAATCTTGAGAGGACTGTGGTCTGCACATAAACTCACAAACAAAAACAAGGGCTCATAGTGATCAACCCCAACTACGAAGTGAGGAGACCACCCGAGAACTGCTACCTTGAGCTCTCAGCCTGAGACTCTCACAGGACCCGGCTGCAAAGGCACTATGGGGGTGTCAACAGGTATCTTTACATTTAAACCCTGAAAGCACCTGTAGTGAGTCAAGTTTGAGGACAAACACAATACAATAAAAGTCGTAACAGGGAAAACAGATTAAGACTGTTTCGTAGTCAAAGAGAACAAAGCACAACTCTGGAGGCAAAGGCTGGGACGCCGGCCTCTCAACTCCGTTTCTGCTAGGATGCTGAACTTAACTCAAAGAACACAAAATGCCTGGAGGACAGAAGGAAAGGAAAACACTGTCTCGTTACAGGGAGCACTACCAGGTATTCAACACGCAGTTCAGAACTGAGGGTTCAGAGCCTTCCTGCCGCAGCAGCAGCAAACTACCCCCACGTTGGAACTGTGGCTTCCCGATGCCTGCTCTTGCGGTGCGAGCCACCGAGGCATTTCACATTAAAACAAGTGCCTTTTTCCTTTACACCCCCAACATCCTGTTAGAATTCAATTTTCTAAAATTGAAAGCAAACAAAACTGTCGAAAACCTGCACATCTTGGTTCCTTGCTTACAAAGTCAGAACAAAAACCTGAGGTTTGTTACTGTTTAATCTTAGCTTCTTTGGGTCAGATGTCTCCTCACAACACTGTTGAGTTTAAGTCCTGCCGCTGGCTGGTGCCTTCTCCACCCCACTGTCCCCCTTACCCAGGGTGTTTGAACTCTCTAAGCAAAGACTGTTGAGCAGGGTATTTTAATCAAACTACACTCAACTTCTGAATTAGAGTGAAAAAATACACATCTACACAGTAAAATACATTTAGCTAATACACTGGCAACCATGCTAAGCAAGACTGTACTCTTTCATTCAAAGGATTACAAAATTATGTCTCCACACTACCTCCTTAGAGATCACCTGCTACCTTACACTTGCCTAAGACGAGATGAAAAGGGATTTTAGTGGTCACATTTTTCAGTCTCTAATATCACCTAACAAGTATAAAGGGAGGCTCAAACTATTTCTACTTAATCAGAATGGTCCCTTTTAACACTCTGCACCCACCCCCACCCACCCCCGTTATTCCCATCCTTTTAACGCCGTATAATCAAAAGGGGAAGGAGGGTAGAGGAAGTGTATTACACCAAGAGGTGAAACAATACAAAATTCTCCCGGAGATGGGGAGCAAGAAAGCTTGGGGACACAATGGCATGCTGGCCAGCCCTCCGGACCATCAGGTGGCTCTCTAGTCCCTTCCCAGGCAACCTTGTATAAGGCATACCTAACATCTCTTCACGCTATGTGACTGTTAGCCCATGATCCCGGGCTTCAGTTGGTTCAAACTGAAGTTACCACTTGAAACTGACCCAGAGCCCACATCATGCCCGGTGCTGAAGGAGGCTGCTGCTTCCAAAGCTCAGGCAAGGTGCAACGATGTTTTTGTTTTGTTTTGAATTATACCTGCTGGGGAAGGAGAGAGCATAAAAGCACACTACGTTACCGAATTCTCTCAGAAGAATGGGGATTTCAGCGACGATGCCTGACTCACAACAGAGGACCAGAGGACGAAGAGAGCTGCCTCCGCCGCCGACCCCAGTCCGTGACCCGGCTGCTGGTGGCTTATCATCCCTCCACACCTGAAAGTCCCTACCTCAAGATCAAGCAAAAGCTGGGGGGAGACATGTCTTCGCAAGGCGCAAGCAAGGCCACAACTTGAATGAATGAAACTGGGCTAAGGGTACCAGGAGCAGGATTTTCGCTGAAGTCAGAAAAAGAGAGGTCAAAAGATTTTTTTTTTTTTTCAGTGTGACAGCGGGGACAAGCGTGTGGGGTACACAGCCGGCACCGACAGGCTTTGGAGGAAGGCTGTATTGATCACAGACGCTGAGGACAGGCGATCGGGGCGAGCGGCCGGCGGGGACCATGAGCAGCTTCTCGACGCGTGCGAGCAGAGCGGGGCTGGCCTGGGCTCTGGCGTGTGTCCTCCCGCGGGTCCTTCCACCAGACTCCAGAGGGCCGGGGTCCGAGGCCCGCCTCGCCCCCTGCGTGCTTGGCACACACACACACCCCTCCCGCTCCCGCGACCGCGCACACGCGCGCGGGCGCACACACACACATACACACACCCCCACCGGCCTCCCGCGCGCACGCGGCCGCGCCGAGCGCCCGACCCCGGCGCGCACCCGGCCTGCCGTGGGCCGCGCGAGGGGGTCCGGTGTCCAGCCGGCCCGGGGACGAGGGGCTGGCTGGCGGGGCTCGGGAGGCCTGGAGGCGGCGGGGCGGGCCCGCGCGGGAACACGGTCCGAGGGGAAGGTCACTTACCCGCCGCATGGCTTTCAAAATCAAAGCCAACTCGTAGCGGGGCATGGCCCGGGATCGCGGCGCCGAGTGGAGGAGGCGAGCCGGGGTCGCGAGGCGCCGAGGGCGGGGACGCGGGGGAGCAGAAAGGTGGGGGGGGAATCGAGAAGCAGAGGGCAGGTCAGCTCCCGGGCGGCGACAGCACGCTGCGACCGTGCGAGCGGGGGTTTAAAGGCTCTGGCAGCTGCGCAGAAGGGCCGCCCCGCCCACTGGTCCCCGCCCCGCCCACCGGGCCCCGCCCCGCCCCTGGCCCGGAGCGCGCCCGCGCCTGCGCTTCCGCGGGTGCCAGCCCGCCCTCCCGGACGCGGCTCTCTGCCCGCCTTCCCCCCCCCACCCCCCCGAACCCGGGGCACGCGGACACGGTCGGAAGCATCCCGTGGGAAGCTGCATCCTCTCTCGACACGCACCCGTTCCCCGCCGCCTCCGCGCCTACCAAACCTTGGTCTCTGGAACCCGGTGGAACTTTCCAGGCTTGCCTGCCTGCCTGCCTGCCTTCCTCCCCGGGGCGCTAGGGGCGAGCGTGTGCGCGTGCGCCGCGGTGCGGTGCGCTGCGGTCTGGCTGGTGTGCGCCCCTCGCCCCGCGTCTCCAGGGAAGGAAGGCGGGGTGCTCACGAGAGGCTGGTGCACCAAGCCGCAAAGAAACAAGCCTGGACCCGAAGGGCTAATATGGGCGTTTTGTTGTGTGCGCCTTGGCCTGACCCAAAAGCAGGCTAAGGATGCGACTCTAGGCAATCATTCTTTAGAGGTTACCCCTGCTTTCAGGTAGAGGATCCTGAGAGTTCCCGATGGAGTACAGGAGCGACGAGGGGCGTCGCAGATGGTTCCAGGTCCAGCACTCCCCAGCACACACTGACACAGAGACAGAAAGCCAGGGCTTCCCTTCCAAATAGAGTTGGGTGCTGTTTTCTTAGCTCTGCTCCTAAGGCACTGATCCGCTGCTGCTGTCCCCTGCTCCCAGCCTACCCCGCCAAAAGGCTCTCTAGCTGAAATGTTCTTGTAACTTTACAGGGCTCTAATGACTGGGAGTAATTTATTGAGCGCTCACTATCTGTATCTGGCACAACACTAAGGTTGCAAGTGTTCTCACACCAGCTCTGCGAAGCAAAGCGTATTCGCCCTATTTTAGGTATTAGCAAATATAAACATGCAAGGATAGTTTAATTAGTCCAAGGTCGTAGGCATGTAGAAACACAATTTGGGGCCCAACTTCTGAAAAGCAGGTTCATTACCTACACTTCTGGACCGCACCCCCGCCCCCCACCTCACAAGCCAAGATGTTAGTCATGCTCAGTGGCATTGGACATCTTTGTAAAGCACAAATGGAGACTATCTTCGTCACCTCCTCCACAAACCATTTAGAGTTTCCTGCCACCAGAGATGAAGGTTTTGAATACAACCTGTGATGCCTGGGTTTTCAACATTTTCATTCCTCAGGTTTGCCCATAGCCCGCACCCTTATAGACAGAAACTACACAATCCAAATCACCTACCTAACAGCTACCACACTCCCGTTGGTTTGTTTTATTTTGTTTTGTTTTGTTTTTTAAGACAGCATGCTATAAACAAAGAACAGGAGGAAGAAAGAATTTCTGGACTTTTCAGAAGTGAATTCCAGATCTGTCTAGCATCCCACTTCAACTGCGCTTCCAGTTACCAATTCCACGGTCCAGTTTAGGAATGAGAAGATAGGAAGGAGTCCCACATTCCCAAACCAAGCAAAACACTAAACGACACTGAGCTAACCACCCTGGAGCGTCTCCTCCTGGAGGAACCACAGGCTCTGCCTGAAGCCCAGGGAGGTTTGAAATCCTGGTTCTCTACCTTGACAAGTGGAGTGAGGAAATCAGCCAGATCGCACAATGCCTCAGGGCAGGTGCGCCCCATAACCCTCCCAAGTCGTTAGCCAACCCCACACTCATCCCATTTCTTAAATGGAAAAAGAAATTAGCTATCCTAATTCCCCCTCCCACTTCAATTTTTTTAAATAAGTGGTTGTGACTTCATTCATTTTTTCCCTAAAATCATGAGAGATGATGATGCAAATTTAGCATCTTCCAACTAAAACTGCAAATTGAAATCCATCAAAATAATTTTAAATTGTATATATACTATATTTAGCAAACATAGAAATATAAGCTATCTCTATAGTATTTAGTGTATTGATCTAGAAAACACCTTTTAGGGTCTTGAAAAATATCTAATATGGTAGATGTGAAAGATTTTACTAACCAAAAATTTACTAGTAAATTCTTCTGAGGAAAAGAGAATAAAAACAGAAGTTGAAATCAAATATGCCCCGGGACAGTTTAAACACCTCCGCCTTCTCGTTTTCTATTACTGTATGGGAGACTTGACCTTGAGCTTTCCATCACAATACTCAAAGATGGCTGAGACGTTTTATGGTTATTGCCAGACCTAACATTTTGAGCATTCGCTGTGAGCCAGGAAGCATTGTAAGTGCTTTGCATGTATTAATATTCAGCTCTGACCATAAAGATGGGAATTATCACTCCCGCCGTTCACACAGGAAGTAAGTGAGGTTTAGTAGATCTTCCATCACTTGCCCCAAATCAGCCAGAACTCTGGACTTGCACACTTAACCCCCGGCGCTTCACCGCCTCTCAGGGACCACTAGCCAGTGTAGCAGCTACTAGTTCACCAACTTCTCCGCCGGCGCCTCCCCCTCCAGCACCGACACTAAACCCTCCCTGAAGGCTGCTTCCTTCTCCCCTCAAACCACTGTGAGTCTGTTTTCACTTTTCTTAAGCCTGTTGCTCTCTCAGCTTGTCTTTCTTTTCAACCACATTTCTCAACGGTATCCAAACCTACCCTGCCCCTTTCCAGACTTCCTAGGTCCTGTGCGCGCTGGCTATCACTAGGGGGTCTCCTCATCTCCTTTCCAGGAGCTGTTTCCCAGGCATCTCTGTCAGGATCCTGGCTGCCATCTTGATCATCTCTTCAGAGTCCTTTTATCCTCCCGGGACATGAATGTGGCTGTTCTCCAACAGAGGCAGCATCCTGGTAGCTAGGATCAAAGGCATGGGGGAGCCATAACCCAAGTGCATTGGAATTTGGCTGGGGGGAAATTTGAGTTGATCTGCCCTGCCAGGATCCCGGTCTCCTGTGGTAGGGCAGGTGGGCAGTGGAAAGTGTATAAAATCCAGTGAGTTCCCTGTCTGTAGATAAGGAATCTGATAAGGAAACAAGGTAAATTATTTATCCCAAGTCACACAGCCCTGGGCTGGCACAGCTCAAAGGAAAACAAGAAGACAGTTTTGCTTACCAACCTGTTCTTGCCATCTGTGGGCTCCAGCCTTGGGTTTTGCTGTTGTCCGTCGATTAATCTAAAGAGTGCAGGACCCTCCTGCATCTAAACGATGAGTTCTGACTGTTCCTGGGGAGAGGCGACCCATATACAAATCACTGTGCTTGTGAACCCTGCTGTGCCTAAATACATCCTCCAGAAAGTGAAGGAATGTGGCTTGGGGAGATGGCTGATCAGTTAAGAATGTTTGCTGCTCTTCCACAAGACCCAAATTTAATTCCCAGCACCCACATCACAACTACCGGTAACTTCAGTTTCAGGGAATCTGGTGCCCTCTTCTGGGCTCTGAGAGCACCTGCACACACACACACACACACACACACACACACACACACACACACACGGGGGGGGGGGTTACACATAATTAAAAATAGAAAGTGGAGAAGTATATAAGTCTTCAGTTAACAGATGAATGATCGTGTGTAGCATTAAACCGTGTTCTAATCTGTTAGCCACGGCTCTTCATCCACCTGTCATCTTCTCCCTCATGAAAAGGAGATTCCCTTAAAGGCACACTGTATGTATTTCTTGAATCTCACCTCAGTTGGAACTGGGATTGCTCCACAGCCCTCTACTCCCATGACCTACACCTGTGAGGCCTGGCATGCCTGCCCGGTGTGCCTGCCAGGTGTGCCTGCCTGGTGTGCCTGCCGGGTGTGCCTGCCGGGTGTGCCTGCCTGGTGTGCCTGCCGGGTGTGCCTGCCGGGTGTGCCTGCTGGGTGGCTCAGTGTGCATTAGTGTTTGTCAGTCAGTGGACTGATTTAGGTCACAGCATTTCAAACTTACTTTGTTTTTAACTATTTTACCTGTGACAGCCCCCCCCCCCATCCCCGTCTTTCCTAAACGTTTACATTCAACCTTCATGGACCCTTGCCTACCTTTTGGCCATACCCACCTACCTCGGATTCTCTTTCTTCTCAGTAAGTGTGGACTAATCCTTGCTGTCTAGATCATGTGCTATCGTGAAAGGAAAAAAAAAAAAAAGCTAACATCTTCATGGCTATTTCCCTTACCTCACCCTCTCCTGTTGAAAAGAGAGAAGTTGGTGCTGGAGAGACGGCTCAGCAGTTAAGAGTGTACGCTGCTCTTGTGGCGGATACAAGTTAGGCTCCTAGCATGTATGTGTGTCAGGTATGTGGCTCACCCCAGAGGAATCCAACACCTCTAGCCTTTGTGAGTGACTGTGTGTGTGTGTGTGTGTGTGTGTGTGTGTGTGTGTCTGTGTGTGTCTAAAACACATACCATTAAAACTGATAAAAATAAATTTTCCTTAGAAAAGCTATGGAATGTCCTTTGGGAGATGTCCTCACCACATTTTCTAGTAAAGAGATACTTAATACATTTTTTAAACTATGATTTTAAAAAGGCAAAAATACTTCCGCTGTCCCCACTTGCCACGTTAGTTTTCCTTTGCTAACAGTGTTGTAGAGTGTCCCCCAACAGCTTGTCACAGGCCCACAAGGGTCCTTGATGTTCAATGTCAATAACACTGGGAGGACAAAGCAGCTTTTCCCTCCACCGCAGCAAAGCCGTAAGAACGCTCTGGAAACATTGTTCAGAGTTAGCAAAAGGGGGAAGACTGAGAGGAGACCAACACCACCTGCCCAGGGGTTCCAGGAGATAGGACTTCCTGCCTCAGGCACTGGATGAAGCTCTGAAGAGCATTCCTCCAAGCGAGGCCGGGGAGCGCAAAGTGTACCTGGGCCAGGCCTGCTCTCCACGAGGAGCTCTAAAATCACAGGTGGGAAGAGAGAAGATGGAGCAGGAAAGGACTGGAAGGGGCCGAGTGTGCGCAGAACGCAGAGAGACGTGCTACAGCTATTGTAGCAGGCAAAGGGGGAGCCCCTCGGCCATTGATGTTGAGGAAGACATGTTGGGACACCCAATCTGTAGCCCTCAGGACTGGATGTTTGAGTCTCCGCTCATCCTGAGCCAGTTTTGTTTGGCCCACGTGTCTTGGGGATGTCCTCAGCTCTTAATTCCTAAGGCTCATTTCACAATTTAATTCATTTGTTCTCCCTCATGGCATACGACTTTCCGATGTGCTACAGTGGCATCTTTTATTACTCTGGTCTAAACAGTCAAGGAGGACAGTCCCACAGCAGGCCACCCTGAGTCTGGCTTTCAAATGACCCTGCCACCTTTAGAATGTTGACAGATGGTGTCATGACCACCAGCCAACACTTCCTGGTCAGGTCAATGTTCAAGAATCGCCTGTCTGTGAAGACCATCCCACCCTCTGCTTGCGGGTGTGGTCTGGAGGTGGCTCTCGTGTGGACAGGGGAACATTGTGTTCAGACTGGATTGAACAGAGATTAGTCACAGGAATCAGTGTTGCAGGCACCAAATTATGCTCAACAGTTATTCAGCACACGTTGGTTCATGGTAAAGATTGTCTGAATAAATAGTTCTGGCCTGGAGCTGAACTGTTTTGGGCTTCCTTTTTAGTATGGGACAAGACAACAGATTCATTGAAAAGAAAAAGAAATAAATGGGGATTGGAAAGATAGCCCAGTGGTTGATAACACTTCCTGCTCTTCCAAGGGATCTGAGTTCCCTTCCCAGCACTCACATGGGGAAGCTCCCACCCCCTGTAACTCCAGCTCTAGGGGATCTGATGCCCTCTTTTGGCCTCTGCAGGGACATGCACTCATATGCATGTACACACACACACACACACACACACACACACACACACACACACTTCAAAATAATACAAATAAATCTTGTTTTTAATGTATGCAGGAGGCAAAAGGAATTCCAACATAGAACATGAGACATAAATAAATAATCTTTTGCAGTGGAAAAGACATCTCATAGTAAGCTAAAACTCCTCAAAAGCAGATATGAGGGAAATTTTCTTGTTTTTGAGTTTAGGATGTATTAAGTTGATCTATACCATTCACTATATAATATATGTATGTGTTTAGATTGTTTTTATTTTAAAAAATAAATCTAGTGGCAACAATATCAGTGGCTATCTATGCTATTGGGGGTAGGGGGTAGAAATCCCTCATGTACAATCAAAATTACAAGATAATCAGGAGATTTCAGATGGTACTTTTCTGTATAATTCATCTTGAACTGAGAACCTAAGAGTGTATGTAGGATCTATCTAGGGACTTTAGTTCCCAACTTGAACACAGGAGCCCCTCCATGCTGAGAAAACTTTGCGCTGACCAGATGCTCTATTATTATTGCAGACAGAACAAAGTCATTTTAGCGGTATGCTAAACATCACATGCGGCATTACTAGATTATTAGGTTATCAGATGGTGCCTACACAGGGTTAACTTTCAGCAGTCATTAACTGTTTTCAGACCCTCCGATCCTTTATTCTTTTTTCTTCTTTGCTCTAAAATACCCAAAATCTAAATGAGATGGTGTCTAGGATCAGGATGACACTTCCTCTTCAATCAAATGTTAGCCTGGAGCAACAGGAGAGGAGAACCTGCCCCGGTCCTCAATGACTCTGATTAAGAAGTGACAAGCGCCACTGCATCAGCAGCAGCTGAGGAGGGCCACTGGTCATCTTGGGGGCTCCGAGAGCAGTGCTACTGAACTGGACTCAAGCTGGGTGCTCACAGCCTCTTGGATGCAGGCAGAGCTCGGGGTAATGCCACCTGCAGTAGCAACACCCTCCAGACTCAAACCCTCGACTCCCCACCTCACTACCACTCACCTGGGTACCATGAGGCACATCCTCCAAGACGTGGTGGTCAAAGGCTTCTTCTGAACGCAGGTCTGATTCCATCTCTCCTCAGCCTATATATGGCAGTGGCTCCCCACTGCCCCCAAGGATGAAGTCCAGATTCCTCCGCAGGGCTTATATAACCCTTCTTTCTGTGGGGTCCCTGCCTGCTTCCATTCCTTTGGCCACCCCTGGCCACACCATTTCACCATCAATCATTCCATCCCGTTAGCACGCCTATAGCTCCTCATGCCTATTCCCTGTGGACTTCTGCCTTCTGCCTGGAGTGAACATCTTTCCGTTCATCTGGTCTATTCCTATTCCCCCCACTTTTTTATTATGAACTATATCTTATATGCAGACATTGCACAAAGCACATGTAATCTAAAGGAGCGTCAGCTAACAACCCTTTCCACACCTCTGTAGAAACACCACGGATCCCCTGACCCTTTCCTTGCTTTTCTTCATAGTCTTTATCTTTTGTGTACACGTTGCTAAGCAACAGCGTGTTCCTGCTTGTTTTGAATGTTGTGTGTCTTGTTCTCCCCCCCCACCCAACACTAGATTGATGAGATCTATCCAGTCATTGAACCCAGCTCATTTTCTCTGCGGATACAGCATTGTCCAACCAAACCGACGTGGCTGCCTTCTACCATCGGTGAGGATGGGCTGGTTATCGGGTGGACAGTTATCACCAACAGTCCTGCTGGGAACATTCTTGCACTTGTGGACTCATATTTAGATGTACATGTGTGAGTGTTTGCTGAGACCTGGCCCTAGGAGTGGAATGTACCTTCACGGTACGCAAAACTTCAGCTTGTCCAGCTAATTGCAAAAGGTTTTCCGCAGCAGCGGGCACTAATCAGCAGTTTCCTCCACAGTGTGTGTGATTTTGATAACTCCCGTTCTGCATTTTGACCCCTGCCCCCTAAGAAAGCCCACTCAAATTCTCAGAGACTGGGCCAGCGTGCTGGCTAGTTTTATGTCAGCTTGACACAGGATAAAGTCATCTGAGAGGGGGGAACTTTAAGAAATGCCTCCATAAGATCAGGCTGTAGGCAAGCCTGTAGAACATTTTCTTAGTGATTGATGGGGGAGGGCCCAGCCCATGGTGGGGGGTGCCATCCCTGGGTGCTGGGTGCTATAAGAAAGCAGGCTGAGCTAGCCATGGGGAGCAAGCCAGGAAGCAGCACCCTTCCATGGCCTCGGCCTCAGCTCCTGCCTCCAGGTTCCTGCCCTGTGTGAGTTCCTGCCCTCACTGCTTTCGAGGAAGAACTGCACTTGGAACTATGAGTGAAATAAACCCTCTCCTCCCCGACTTGCTCTAGGCCGCAGTGTGTCATCCCAGTAGTAGTAGTAACCCTCACTAAGACAGTTAGGTACCCCTTCTCCGCCTTCTATCGTTACCTGTCCTTCCTCCGCCACCACACTAGCATACCTGATTATCCGTGATGGATGTGGAAAGATGCTGGCCAGGTCCCCAGTTTCTGTTCCTCCAGGCCACTGCCCAGTTAGGCTAAAACTACACATTCCTCAGGCTTCTACTCCCCATCAGTGACTGTGGTGTTGAACAAGAACTGTGCCACGTAGGCTATGGTATGTAAACACTTGGTCCCCATTGGTGGAGCTGTGCTGTTGGGGAAGGTTATGAAGCCTTTAGGATGTAGAGCCTTGCTGAAGGAGTGCGTCACTGGGGTGGGTTTTGAGGGTTTATATCCTAGCGCCACTTCTGGCTCTCTCTCTTCTTCTCCTTCTTCTTCTTCTTCTCCTCCTCCTCCTCCTCCTCCTCCTCCTCCTCCTCCTCCTCCTCCTCCTCCTTCTTCTTCTTCTTCTTCTTCTTCCTGTTTATAATTGAGGCTACGATCTCTCAGCTCCTGTTCTGGCAACCAGCTGTCAGTCATTCCTCCCTCCCCCACCATTACACAGACTCTCCCTCTGGAATCGTAAGCCAAAAAAGAATTATTTCTTCCATAAGTCACTTTTGGTCACAGTGTTTATCACAGCAGCCAAAAAGGCACTGATACAGTGGCTGAGTGTAATGGAAGGGTGAGGTCAGATTGGTGTCTGACGTATAGGGACTGTCCTAACAAAGGTTGTTACATCCAGAGTACGCAGGGAAAGTCAGAATTCAACCATAGGAAAACAACCTAGTCTCTTAAATGGGATACAGTGTCCCTGAGGAAGGCAAAGGAGGCAGCCATCAATGGCATGTAATGATTTGAAAAGGTGTTTGTAGTGGTACTTTCTTGTCATAACTGTCAGCCTGCAAATAATGACATGGAGACTTATTAATTATGAAAGCTCAGCCTTACTTAGACTTGTTCCTAACTAGTTCTTATGACTTAAATTAATCCATATTTTTTAATCTACGATTTTCATGTGGCTCATCACCTCATCTCCAAACTGCCCATCCTGCTTCCTCCACATCTAGCTGGTGACTCCATGACTCCATCTTTCTTCTTCCCAAAGTCCTCTCTCTGCATGGAAGCCCCGCCGATTCTCTCCTGCCCAGCTGTTGGCCATTCAGCTTTTTATTACACCAATCACAGCAATACACCTCACACAGTGTACACTACAGGTGTTCAGCATGATCATTTCTAAGCAACTACAAATTAAAACTGAAGTGTGGTATTACTGCACGCCTTTTAGAACAGAGAAAATTAAAGGACTTAAATGACCAAGTGGAGGAGATGGAGCTGCCGAGACACTCGGCGGTGGTGAAAATAGAGAGTTGGCACTTCCTTAAAATGTCTTATCCAGACATCATGTGACTCAGCCATGCTGGTCTTACTGCCACATGATGAAGAACGGCACACGAGCAACTCCTCACAAGAGTGAGAACTGGAAACCACTCAAATGGCCATCGGGAGGAAAATGGCGAAGCAAGTTGTTGCATAACCACAGGATGAAATACTGCTCGGCACTATAAAAGAACGAGTTATTGGCATCGTCAGCAACACGGACGCCTCTCGATGAAGCTAATTTGGAAAAAAGTAGATTTTAAAAAGTACATATTGAATGTGTCCATTAGTATACAATTTTTTTAAAAAAATGAAAAATGGCAGTGGCATAAAACACCAATTGTTGCTTTGAGTAGGAGTAAGGCAGAAATTAGAAGGTGCACAAGGAAACTTTGGGGGCCTTGTGGTTAGATTTTTTTTTATCTTGATTAAAGCAATGATTTAGTGGTGTGTACTAAATCAAATACTATCAAATATTTAATATCAAATATTATCAAATGTCTTATTTGCTGATTAGTTTGTTTTTGCAGTACTGAGATGGAACCCACAGCCTTGTACATGCTAGGTTCATTCCCTGAATGAACCTTCATTCCCATCCCTTTATAATGTTTATTTTGAAACAGGGTTTTATTAAGTTGTCTAGCATAGTCTTGAATTCTCTGTTTAGCTCAGATAAACCTCAAACTTGCAATCCCCCTGCCTCAGTCTTCTAAGTAGGTGAGATTACAGGCATGTACCACCATGCCTGGGTAATTATATACTGATTATTAGAAGTCAATTATACCTCAAAATCTGTAAAAACATTCATAGCACTAGTATTCCCTAAGGAGTGAACGTCATTTTAGATTATGGTTGGATGAGTCTATCTGCACGGTCCTCTGTTTCCCCTTTTCCAATTTCTTTTTTTTTTTTTTTTTTTTTTTTTTTTTTTGGTTTTTCGAGACAGGGTTTCTCTGTGTAGCTTTGCGCCTTTCCTGGAGCTCACTTGGTAGCCCAGGCTGGCCTCAAACTCACAGAGATCCGCCTGGCTCTGCCTCCCGAGTGCTGGGATTAAAGGCGTGCGCCACCAATGCCCGGCTTCCCTTTTCCAATTTCTTGGAAAGGGGCAAAGGTCACACCCACTTCTGGAATTCAAATTAATTAAGCCAAAATTAATAGTAAATATTGGATGAATTTTATTAATCTCTATAGACAAAGCAAAGATATGCAATGAGGAGCCATGTCCTCAAGAAGTTATAATCTAACAAGAGAGAACATCAATATGTCTTAAGTTAAATGGTTTCACAAGATTTAAGTATCAGTTCTAGAGAAACACAAAACATAAAAGGGAGCAAAGAACATTCGACTGCCTATGAAAGGTAGGGACAAAAAAATCCAAAGCGGTGAGCTGGTAAGATGTCTCAGCAGTTAAGGAGCACTGGCTGCTCTTCCAGAGGACCCAAGTTCAGTTCCCAGCACCCATGTTGGGTGGCTCACAAGTGTCTGTAACTCCAGCTCCAGGGAACCCAACACATTGCTTACTACTGTCTCTGTGGTTCCCTGACTTCAAGAGGAAATGGAAAACATAACTTCAGTTGGAAAAGGATGGGGAGCTAACAGTCTCTGCTGGAGACCACGCGGTGGGGCCTTGGATGGCTTCCTACAAGTTACTCCCATCGTAATGAGATGCTACACAGTTGTCATCATTGATTGACTATACCTTTCTTATACTCAGTCAGTCTAAGGCATCTATAAGGGATTATCAGAGTAAAATTACCCAAAGAGTTAAGCTTTGGTTAAATTTGATTTTACAGACTTATCAGGGCCCATAACTCAGAGATCAATTCTACACTGGGATTTTCTACTTATTGAAAACATAACACATAAGTTCACTTCAAAGAATGAGTTTAATGTATTTTCATGCGTGTTAGATAGATTTATTTAGGCTGCAATCAATAGGAACTGGCTGTAGCTTGTTTATAAAGGGAAGGATGAATTATAACTGTGACGGATTTCTCTCAAGACTCAAGGCAATGTGCAGCTGACCCAGTCTTTGGAGCTGACCAGAAAGATATGTTCTCTGTTTTCTCTTTGTTTCTCTCCCCCATCAGCTTAATTAAGAAACCATTTTCCATGCCTTCTAGTCAGCCCAATATAAGAAAGCCATTCTCAGATGCTTGGTCTACGCTCTGTCTAATTTCCTTAACTGCCTAGACAGAGTCTGGGGCACTCTTCACCTTGTAGAATGGTTGGTTAGCCTAACTTGGGCCAGGGACCCTCCACTGGACCAATCAGTTACCGTGGCTGCCAAGAGCTACCTCTAAGACAGTTCATGTGGAAGTTGCAGTTCAGAGAAGCACCTTATGGCACTGGGGAGATGAAACCCATTATTCTGTACAGGGAAAGCATGTTAATTTTACAAATGTGCGTACAAGACCTGCGGCGCCGAGACAAAAATACAAGGCGGAGCTGAGTGTGTTGACACCTATCCCAGAATTCAGGAGGTTGAGGCAGGAGGATCACGACTCTGAGAACAACCTGGTCTATGGAGTAAGTGTAAGGAGAAATTGTCTCTGAAATCCCAGCACCAGAGAGTTGGGGGAAGTGAATGAACAGATCAAGGCCACCTTCAGTGACATAATAAATTTAAATCTGACCTGGGTCATACCAGACCTTGTCTCAAAACAAAGAAAAGAAGAAGAAGGCGGCTTGTGAAGTATTGACTAGGCTTCTCTGGTCATAACAGAAACCAAACCATAAGCTCTGCTGTGGTCTGAATGTGTCCTCTACAAAATTGAGATAGAGTTTTGAAGATGTGATTAAGTTATGAGGGCTCCATATAGGGCTAGATGGTTTTATTTTCTTCTGTTTGGGTGGGGGATTTTTGTTTTTGTTTGTTTTGTTATTGTTGTTATTTTTGGTTTGGGGTTGTTTTGTTTTATTTTTTGAGACAGGATCTTGCCTTGAACCAAAAATAAACAACATCCTCTCAAGGGCTGAAGTTACAGCACCAGGTTTAGACAGTGCTGGGGTTGAACTCAGGACCTCCTGCATGATAAACAAGCACTCAACAAGTTGAGCTACATCTCCAGCCACTCTTAAAGTAGCTTCATATTGGGAGTATGTTTGCTAGACTCTTTTGCCTTCTAGCCTGTAAAGACAGCACATCTTCCCCTCCCAAGGATGCAGTTTTCAAGAAATTTTCTTAGAAACAGAGACCATCCCCTCCCAGACAACTAGCCTTGCTGGCTTCTTTTGCTATGGACTTCCAAATCTCCAAAATAGTGAAAAAATGATCATTTTTTTATGAGCTACTTAGCCTCAGGTGGCCTGTTACAGCAGTACCCAGCAAGCTAACACAGGCCCCAACACTGTCACTTGGGACTGTAATAACTAAAGAAGGCTTTGTTGATACAGACAACCTCTTTCATTTACTTGTTTTGATAAATATTCAAATTGTTGAAGTCAAAACGTTTGAAACCTAAGTTCTGCTAAGCCTTTATATTGAGCTAAAATCTTTTTTTTTTTAATGTTTAAATTTGCTGTTCCCCAGGCTGGCCCAATCCAATAGTCCTTCTGCTTCAGCTTCCTAAGTGACAGAATGACAGGCATGCCCCCCCCAACAGCTACATTTTATTGATATCTAGTGATTTCTGTATAAAAATAACATTATTCAGTTTCATTTTCTCTTTAATATTGAAATGACTAAAGTTTGATATAGCAAGTGCTCCTAAATATCTAATTTTATAAAGTGATTTATAAAAAAATATTTATAAAAAAATTTTCTAAAACATTTTGGGTACACTAGAGCTGATCTTCAAGAAAATTACAGGGCAAATCTGTACTCCTGAAATTACTAGAACTAAGAAATCTAGTGAAAGACATTCTCATAAGATCCATGGTGAGTGGCTGCCAACTGCTTCGTACTAGGAATTCTCACCTTTCTTACTTTTCCATAAAACTGCTAAGTTTTGATTCAGCTTATAACCCCCAAGTACAGATTGCATTTTACAGACTCCCTTGCAGCTACCTGTGATGATGTGACTGAGTGTGAGCCAATGAGAAGTGAGCAAATACGATAGGTGGCACAGTAGACCAATGAGAAGTGAGTAAATATGATAGGCAACACAGTGAACCAATGAGAAATAAGCAAATATGATAGGCAGCACAGTGGACCACTTTCTGTCTGACTTACCAAATAAGAGAGAAATAAATATCTATCTACATTGACCAATAGGTTAGGCTGTAGTACAGCAATACACCCTTCAAAGTCTAAATATAAACTTAGTTAATTATAGTCTCTTAAATGGTTCAAAATTTCAATTCTCTGTACCATAAAAAGTTTCAAATTAAAATTGTAAAACTAATATGCCAGTTTCTCTACTATATTAGGTCATCAGTAGTTTCTCAGGCTCTTCATCATGACCGTGACATACTCTTCACCTCACACAGGAGTCATCACAGTCTGTTTTGTGCTGTGGAATATGACAGACTGGGGAGATTCTAAACACCAATCTGTTTCTCATAGTTCTGGATGCTGGGACTCCAAGATCAGGATGCCTTGCTGTGTCATCTAATGGCAGAAGGGTGAGAGTAGAGGATTCAGGGCTGGGGAAAGTGCAAGCTCATAAGAGAGGGCTGGACTTGTGTGCGGGATGCTGTGTGTGTGTGTGTGTGTGTGTGTGTGTGTGTGTGTGTGTGTGTTGGTTCTGGAGATTGAGTTCAGAGCCACTCACACTAACAGAGTGCCTGAGTTTGCTTTCTGTTGCTGTGACAAACACCATGACCAAAAACAGCTTGGAGAGACGGGGTTTATTTTATTTCATAGCCTTTTGGTTCATTACAAAGTCAGGGCAGGACCCTGGAGGCAGGAGCTGAAGCAGAGGCCATGGAGAGATGCTGCTTGCTAGCTTACTTCCCCTGGCTTGCTCAGCCTTTTCTTATACAAACCAGTACCATCTGCCCAGGGGTAGCATAGCCCACAGTGGGCTGGACCCTTCCACATCAACAGTTAATCAAGAAAATGCCGCCATAGACATGCTCACAGGACAATCTGATGGAGTGCCAATCAACTGAGTGTCCTTCTTCCCAGGTTTATGTCAAGTTGACAAAAATGAAAAAGCCTACAAGTCGAGGACCATGCTACAACTTAAACTTATTCTCTTTTATAAATTCCACACCTTCACTGGTAGCAATAAACCTTTGCAGGGGTGGAGCTCTCTCTCCTGTCCTAACCACAGTCCCCTTTCCCAGCGCTGTGGCTCTGAAAATTCAATTTCGGCACATACTCTTGAGAGCACCTTCAAACTAAGGCAGAGCACTGTGTGTCGCTGATGCTAAGATGTGATCTGCAACGTTGCTTTAATATCTCCAAGGCAGGGGAAATGCTGCCATTACCATTGTTGATGCCATCGATAGAAAATGCGTTCTGGTGTCTTAAGAGGTTCCAAAGCAGCCCAGCCCTTGGGATATAAACTATAGACAGGCTCTGCTCTGGAGTGAGGACATCACTAATTCTACACTGGTCTCAATATTTCCCCATGATTTTAGCCTTTCACCCAACCAAGAGGAGGAGATCTGCTTAGTCTATACATGGAAGATTCTAGACATTGATGCAGTAATAGTTTCAAGTTCCTGGAAGAGAAGTGAAGTCTAGACCAGGATGTGAGTATTGGGTGCTTCCAGAATGATTTTCCTTGAGCAGCTGTGAATTGGAAAATTTGCCTTGGCATGTGTCTACGGTGTCAAAACAGGATTCCCACTTTGCATTTGGGATCGACTTTCATAAGGTGTTTTCTGGCTAGCTTTTAAATTTCATCTTTTGTCAGTTTAAAGTGAAGCTTCTGTGAGTTGTTTTAATCCACAGGTTTGAGCCAAAAGACACTACACATCCATGCATGCTGTAACTCATATGTACACACACCAGCCCACAGCTGGTCTCGTTGTTGAAAGATTGAGGTCAGCTGAGAGCTGCTGTCTGTAATACTCTTCTTTGTGTCTCACGTGTTCACTTGTGGTACTGGGAACTGAACCAGACCGGGTGACTTACCTACCACTGAGCTATGTCCTCAGCCTTTTTGGTGTTTTGTTTCTGTTTAGAGACAAAGTCTCACTACATCGCCACAAGCTGGCTCTGAACTCACTGTGTAGCTCAGACAGGTCACAGACGTATAGTCTTGTTGCCTCAGCTTCCAGATTACAAGCCCATGGTACCAAGTCAGACTTGCCTATGTTACTGACTGTAGATATAACCAACCGTCTTATTAAATAAGAAACACAGAACCAATGTAAAAGAGAAAGCCAAGAGATCAGAGATCAGAGCTAAAATCTCACCCTTCCTCCTGCAGTGGTCCTAGCTTCCTGAAAGAGAGCTATTTCCTGTGTGTAAGTCATTTCATAGTCATTCTGCCTTCTCATTGGTTGTAAACCCAAACACATGACTGCCTCGTCACTGTCTGAATGTACAGCCCCCTAGGTCTTAAAGGCATATGTCTCCAATGCTGGCTGTATCCCTGAACACACAGAGATCTATGGGATTAAAGGCGTGCGCCACCACTGCCACGCTCTGTCTATGGCTCTAATAGCTCTGACCCCCGGGGCAACTTTATTTATTTATTTATTTATTTTTTTCTTTATTTATTAACATACAATCAAAATCACATTTCAGTACAATTAGAATACCACCACAACTGACCATCATTCTGCAACAATTACACTGAAAACACAAAACCAGAGACTTTCCATAAGGCTTGAGAATAATAGATACTACAATCTTGAAGCAGAGTATACATCAGGGACTCCTGAAGAACAAATAAGACATTCTTAGTTTCCAACACGCATCCTATCTCTATACCGCACCTGAAGTGTCTACCTCTACCCCACTCTCCTACTCCATCTCATCTCTCTGGTGACACATTTCCCACATCCTATGTCCACACTAAAATACAGCTAGCCCGTAGCCCCAGTGGCTTTGAGATGAGCATGCTGGGTCACAGACACTAATATCTCTGAGCTGGTGGAAGAGTTCCTCAGCTGTCTCTGGATTCATATGAGCACACAAGAGGAGGACTTTAGAGGTGAAGTGTAAGTGTCTGGTTCCTCAGAAAGACCCTCCCCGAGGAGCCTTGGGCATGTCTCACCAAAAGCAGTCGAGCTTGGAGATGGAAAGCCACGCAAGCGGGATCCGATGATTCTGTAATGGTGACCGAGTAACTGAACTCCTTGTCCTTCTGTGTGTCTTCATGTGTAACACACTCAGGGCATGAGCTTGGAACAAATCGCATGCATCGTGTAAGGAAAACATAAGGAATCCTGCCTGTTACGTGCATTTAGTGATACTCGGTATTAGTGTCACACAGGGAGCCTGTGGAGGTCAGTGTTTAAAAAAAAAGTAGCTCAGATCATCACTCCCTGTTTGAAGCATGTGTGTGGAGGGATGGAGGGTGGGGTGCCTGGGTCGAAGCGTGTGTGCTGACGCACCTGTATGCATGGATTTGTGCCTGTGGAAGCCATGGGACCACTTTGGGTGCCATCCCTCTGGCTCCGTCCACTTGCTTTTGACAGGGTCTCTGGCTGGCCTGTGGTTGGTGAACAGGCTGGCTGTCCCACAAGCCTAAAGATCTGCCTGTCTCCAGTTCCCCCAGTGGGGGGATTACAAGTGTGTGCCGTCACGCCCAGCAATTTTTACACAGGTCCTAGGGACTCCCGTCCTCGTGATCGCAAGACAAGTAAGCACGTCACTGACCGAGCTCTCTCCAGCCTCACCTGCCTGCCTGAGTCCTGTGGCCTCTTTCCACAGCTAGAGAAAACAGGCTCTTCTCCATTGTCTCAGCGGCACTCCGGGGATCAGGACAGGGACGAAGCAGGCAGACGAGATTGAAGGGCTCCGTTTGGGCAGCTCAATCTGAGTGTCCAGTTATCCTTTGGCTGACCAGGGCTTGCCCTTACGAGAGGCCTCTGATAAACAACTCCTGACAGGCCCTCTAAGAACCTGTGCCCAGGTACAGGCAGGAACTTCCTTTGCTGTCTTCTCCCAGCCTCTGGGAAGGGCTAGGTGACGGTCCTTATTTTTCTCATGGGGGGAGGGGAGAAAGATGAGAGCTGGGGTTTGGAGCTATTTCAGTGTTTTGTTCTCAAACCACCCAGCTGGCCAGAAATGGAGGAAACGTCACACCCACATGGTTGACTCCACGGTTCCAAGACCCTGAAGATCGCTCCTACATTATTCCTGAGGCAAGGGTATTTCTCCACCCATGCATGCAAAGGATCACTCCAGAAACAGTAGTAAACTGTCCACCTGCCTTTGTGCAAGGAGAGAGGTGGAGGTCCCTGCCTGTGAGAGGCCCTGTATTCTAACAGCAGACAAGGAAATAGACCAAGCTGTAGGAAGCTGTTCTCAAAACCATCTGTTTCTTTATTTTATTTAATCTCCTAAATTTGATCATCTGGCCTATCTGACTCTAACTTACCTGGGCCCCCTGGCATTACTTCCTTGTGGCCTGCAGGTCCCAGAGGGACCACACCCTCGAAAGCCCTATCCTGGAGTTTTCTGAACTCTCCTCAGCACATTGTGGGAAACAGGCCTCCAGCGCTTTCTGGGAGTTTCCCTGTCCCTTCACTGAGTTAAAAGCTATAACGTCTTGATTTAATTGTTTCCTTGGATTTTAAGAGCCAACATCCCAAGCTGGGACCTACCTGCCCTACCCCAGGGAGGAGGCCTGGTTCCTGGAGTGGGCCCCGCCCATGTCTCCCCTAGGCTGATAGGCCCCAGGAATGAAAGAGACTGGAAGGGCCGAGGGCAGGCCAGGGCCAGCCCTCAGTTTGGAAGTCTCAGAAAAGACCCGGCCAGTCAAACTAGGTTTTGACATTTTAAAGAATTATTGTTTTATTATATACATTCTTCTGTTGTAAGATGCATAGCCACATTACAGAAAGTTAACAAAATGAAAAAATAAAATATGCCATGATCTGAGCATAACCAGTATTCTAGACCTTTCTTCAAGACTTAACTGTGGATACATTTATTTATATCATCATAATCACACTGCACATATTTTTTCTAATTCCATGCTTTCCTTTGTTATCTAATTACAAGGATGTCTATATTCTTTTCTGTTTAAAGATTTATTTTTATTTGGTTCATGCTCGTGTGTGTGTGTGTGTGTGTGTGTGTGTAAGACATATGGGTACCCTCGGAGGCCAGAATTGCGGTGGTTGCAAGCTGCCCTACGTGGGTGCTGGGAACTGACCTGCAACCATCTGGAAGAGTAACCAGCAACCCTTACCTTCTGAACATGCTCTCCAGCCCCAATGTTTACGTTCTCAATTAACCTCCCCAGCCATTTTTTAACCACTGTGGAAAGAAACACTACTTAATCTTTCCCTCAACCTGAGATATTTAAGGTCACACCTTTTCTCTTTCCCCTTTTGCAGTTAATGACTATCTCCCAGTCTGTGGGGCCCCTCAGCAGCCCCCTCTCGGCACCAGGGCCCCACACAATGCGGGCATTTCCGGCCCTCTCTGTTTCCTCTTCCTGTATCTTTTGATCTTTTGCCTCGCCCCATAGAAATTGTATCGCTGTGTTCCTGATACTGAGAAAGTTAGGGTCCTTGCTTTCCAGGCCTCGGCATCCTAACTTTCTCTAGGCCTGCTCTGCAGGGGTGGTACGTCACTCACAGGCTTCCCCTCACCAGGCAGTGTTTACAGTGGGGGCAGAGCAGATGTCGGGAACTGCCCAATGGCACCCGAGCTCGCACAGGAAGGAGGACTCTTCACGGCTGCCCACTCAGCCTCTCCCGCAGTCCGCCCGCTCACACTCACGGGCCGCGCTTCATTGCCTTTGGCCACTTGCTTCCTCCACCTTGTGTATCCCTCTGTGCTCTTTCTGGGGGTGCTGTTTGTTCTTCCCAGGCCCCCCTGCACCGTCACCAACTCCTAACGGCCTCCCTCAGCCCCGCTGAGTCCCCCCCCCCACTCTTCCTCTGTGGCACAGGCACCTGTGTTTACTTCCGGGATTGTGTTGACTGCACGGTGTGGTGACATTCCATGCTGCGTCCCCTTCCGGACCCCCTACCTCCCATGCTTTACAGGGAAGCCTCTGGAAGACTCTTCTC
This sequence comes from Peromyscus maniculatus bairdii, assembly GCF_049852395.1. NCBI lineage: Eukaryota > Metazoa > Chordata > Mammalia > Rodentia > Cricetidae > Peromyscus > Peromyscus maniculatus. The sequence goes on along the minus strand of NC_134863.1, from coordinate 81,363,697 downwards.
TGTCGGTTTGTGTTAGAGTGTCATATCTTCTATCAACACTCCTATAAATACTCCCAAAAAGTGCTCTGCTGAGACTTTGGGGGTATAGTTTTCTTGAAAAGGAAATTTTAAATAATACGTCTGCGTTCCCTACCAGTTTCCAAGCAATCTTTTTTCCTCAGGTCCACTTTTTGTCCTGGCTTTGTTCCTCCCTCCCAAACTATGTGTCCTCTAGGATTAAAGACAAAATAGACATTTCTAAATCTGCCATTGTGCTTGGGTGGGGATAACTATATATAAATACTCAAGTAAAAAAATCTAAGACTCGGACGTTGATTAATGCTGTAGTAGGTGTAAACTCAATGTTACTGAAATGTCATAAATGAGAATGTAAGAAAAGACTTTTTTATTAAATTATTTTATTTTTAATTAAAATATAATTACATTTTTCTCCTTCCCTTTGCTCCATCCAGCCCTTCCTTTGAAGTTCCTCACCTTTTTCTTTAAGTGTGTGTGTGTGTGTATGTGTGAGTGTGTGTGTATGTGTGTGTGTGTGTGTGTGTGTGTGTGTACTGTGCATGTGTGTGTGTGGGCGTGCGTGCGTGCGTGCGTGCGTGCGTGCGTGCATGTGTGTGTGTGTGTGTGTGTGTGTGAATAAATGCCCCAATACAGCCGGCTATGTCCATTTAGTGTGTATATTTGTATGTATACGTCTATGTTTTTAGTGCTGACCACTGGTGAATAACCAGTTAAGGGGCTAGTTAAATGTCTGTCACTCACCCAGAAGTGGGGTCCCATGAGATTCCCTCGTCTACATTGGCATGAACTCCTCCTTACCAAAGAAGTTTCTTATTGCAGAAAAAGAGCATTGTAGGAAGCCACAACTGGTCAAAATGCAGAGAACAATGGACCATAGAGTGCTCAGCCCCAACTGATACACCACAGCATAACCCTACACCTCAGGCTCAGAGAGTGTCAACCATAGAGTGCCCAGCTCTAACTGATACACCCGCATCAACCATAGAGTGCCCAGCTCCAACTGACACACCACAGCATAACCCTACACCTCAGGCTCAGAGAGTGTCAACCATAGAGTGCCCAGCTCCAACTGACACACCCACGGCATAACCCTACACCTCAGGCTCAGAGAGTGTTGTGAGAGAGGGAGCAGAAAGACTTAAAACCCAGAGGCCAGGAAGCCTCCTGTGACAGTGTCTTCTAGATGTGACAGGGAAGAAACATCCGTAAAATCTCAACAATATGGCTGCCTAAACAAGACCTGAACAACGACAGCCCCAGTTGACATGAAAAAGGCTTTTCAATAAAATAATGAAAGGGCACGCTGAGAGCAGATTAAGAGCTCACCTGAAAATGCTCATGTGTGAAACCCTGTCTAAGGAGGGCACTACCGTTCACCTCAGCCAGCCCCACCACGATCAATCCTGTTGTAAAACTGAAGGTGTGGATTTACTACATTTATCCGATAAAAGTGAAACTGTGAGGTCATAATCCACTAAAAATAAGCACAATGAAATGAAAATATGCATGAAGATCGCTTCTCACTGGGACTATGAAGGCTTACAGGGTTTTATCACAAATGGTAAATCCTGTCCAGACATGACACAGTGTGGAGTAAGTTAAAAGTCAACCCCGGGAGTCCCATCTATTCCACAGCGCACACGCTAGTGTGACTGGGCAGGTTAGCCCATGAGGAGAGTGTGTGTGTGTGGGGTGGGGGGGGGTTAACACGCAACGACTTCAAGAAAACTGCTAAAACCGTGCAAGAACTTTCAAATATTCTAGTTTTCATCCTCCTCAATCTAGGGGAAGATTTTACGCTCAAAAACAAGCTATGAACATGAAGACAATATCTTGCATTTTTTAGGTATTTCAAAATAACTTCTCAACAGGAGCCCTGAAAAACCAAATGAGTAACTTGGAAACTCAGTATACAAGTAACTAAAAGAGCCAAAATCTCTAAAATTGAAAACCAAAGAAATGGACATCTCAAAACTAAAATATGAGACATGAGGAGAGACCCATGAGTCGGCCACTTGACTAAGTTATAATAGACTAGCAGTTCTCAACCTTCCTGATTCTGTGACCCTTTAACACAGTTCCTCACTCTGTGGTGACCTCCAACCACAAAATTATTTCATTGCTACTTCATAATTGTAACTTTGCTACTGTTACGAATCATAATGTAAATATCTGATGCAGGATATCTGATATGTGACAGCCCTCCCCCCCAAAGGATCTCAACCCACAGGTCGAGAACCACTGCAATAGACCATAATCTACTGAGGGAAAGGTATATTCCAATAAATAACAATTTCTCTCACCAAAGAAACACTTGAAATATTAGCATTAAAGTACCCACCCAAGAGGAGGCAGCAGCTCCAGAGATGTCCTCTAGAACATGCCAAGCTGCTGACCCTAAGGCTGAGGAGAATTTTTCCCACTTGCAGATCAGAATAAAGACTGAGTTGAGGACAGATGTGAAAATACTCATCAAACTGTAAGAGTGAAACATTGTTCTGAAAGATCTTAGAACTCTGTTCCTAGCCAAACTGTGAGTTGGGTGTGGTCAGAAAAGAGAAACAAGTTTGTTTGGGCAAAGAGTCAGATTACATACATCCTACAGTCTTTCCAAAGAAGTTATTTCAAGAGTAATCCCATGAAAATGAGCCTGCATTAAATAACAAGAAAGGGAATTTTTGCATGTACTAAATACAATAATTAACATGTACTGAATGTTCACTAGGGATCAAACGTGGTTATGAAAGGAAAAAAGAGGGGTGCCGGAAAGAAGAATGAGTCATCCTCTACCCTTTCTGAGAATATCACCCAAGGATATACTCTAACCAAGCGAAACACAGAATCAGAATGAAAACATCGAAAGTCCACATAGCAGTAATAATAATGGCCGACATGTACTGAGGGCTGACTGATACACACAATAGTTCAAACGACACAATGTACCGTATTTAAATGTTCTGACACCACCATGCTTAGATACCATCGGCTCCATTCTGCAGACAAAGAAGCTGAGGAGGGTGGGGACCACAACAGGATGACGTAGAAGCAGGGAATGCTGGGAGCCAAAGGGAACAGTAGAAGTGAGACAGGGAGACACAGGGGAAGCAGGGAGAACCAACCGCAATGAACTATCTGTGGAAAAAACTCACCTGTAAGCTAATTTTAAAAATTAAAATTGAGGGGCTGGAGAGATGGTTCAGCAGTGGAGAGGAATTGCCACTCTCCCAGGGGACCCGAGCTCAGCCCCCAGCACCCACATCAGGTGTCTCCCGACTGTCTGTGACTCCATGTGAGCTCTCTAAGTTCTTTCTTCTTTTGTTGGATTATTTTAGCTAGTGTGGGTCCCGTGTGCTTCTATGGGAGCTGTAAGACTGATCTCCTAGTCAGTTTCTGTAAAACCCAAACTGGCACCTGGAACTTGCACCGGGATTTTGTTGGACCTGAACATCAGCTAGAGGAGTATTGTCATCTTCCAGGCCACAGACACCACTGTCTCTCTGGGTTTTGTTTGATTGTTTGTTTGGTGTTGGTTTGGGCCAGACCCCTCTGATTCTGGATTGTTCTCAGCATGAGAGCCTTTCACTTCTTTTGTTGAATTCATCCCTCAGGTGGTGTGGGAAACCATTGCTAATGGAATTGTTTTTCTTGATGTTGTGTTGGTATTGTCCATCACCAGCATGTAGAAAGCAACTGGTTTTTATGTATGCATCTTCCATATTTTTTTGTGGATGCCTGAGAAATTTCTACATCCAAGATTTCTTTTCCCCCTTTATTTTTTTAGCCATGGTTTCCTTTTAAAGTTTATTTTTAATGCATGTTTATGTGTGTGCATGTGTATGGACTGTGCACATAAACACCTGTGCACTGAGAAGTTGGAATACAACCTCAAGTGTCACCTCCAGGAACACCATCCACCTTCCTTCTCTAGTAGGAAGCTCACCAAGTAGGTCAGACTGCCTATCCAGAGAGCTCCAGTGATTCCCCACCCACCGCACTGCAAAATAAAATAAAATAAAATAAAAAAGAAAGGAACTAACACTGAACAGAGCTAACCGAAGCCAGTGTGCAGTAAATCTAAGGTCTGTGCTAATCTCTGCCCACCCCATGCCCTGTCTTGCTATGTGGTGTCTCTCACACACTTACCATGATGCTGTCTGCCAAGAGGCCCCCATGGAAGGCTGAACACATAGAGACACCCCATTTTGCTGTCAAAGGCTCGCCCACTAAACTGTTCTCCCACAGACACCCAATTTTGGATTTTCAGCCTCCAAAACTCTGAGCCAAAGAGACCTCTTTTCTTGTGTATAGCCCAGCCTCGGGTGTTGTTGTTATAGCAAAGAAAACAAACAACTTTCCTCCATTTGGCCTCCACTGTGTCCTTCTGCTCTACACGCAGACAACAAGCCCAGGCATTTCTAACATCAGAGAGAACGAAGCCAGCTGAAGTGCTGCAGGTCCAGATGACCACTGTCTTACCATACAGCTTCCCTTTTTTTAAAAGCCATATATCTGTTGATTTTATTAGGTTGAATTGTTCTTCGGACCAAGAAGACTGCAAATATTACTCAGATCTTGGTGTCATGCCAATAGATTCCTTCTCTAAACCTGGTTTTCTTTGTCACTCCAACATAGTAGATAAAGGATGCCTTCATCCCGAAAGAACCCAGGGGGATGGGGAGTGGCATTTCCAGACAGAGGAAGGCACGGCACCCACCACCATGTGTGTGTGGCAAGAGGGGTATATTATTCCACAACTCTTTAACAGTGAATGTGATAATAGCTGCTGACCGATCAGATTGGACACAGACCCTCGAGGAGACCGAGAAGTATCCGTATAATGGCTGTTCGGCAGCCCATGTGATCGTAGTGTGGTATTTTAACAGGTTGAAATGTACCTTCCAAAAAGTGGCCCGGACCACAGTCACAAATGTGAGCACACAGCAGGTCAGGGATGGGTCAGTGAAGGTCAAGGGGAGAATGAGCAGCTCCAGATCCAAACTGGCTCCCGGGCCAGCTGGACAAGCTGTGGACACATCAGCTGAGGAAGAAAGCATACCACCTCTTCTACTGTAACTTGTCCACTACTTTCTTGTGAAAGTAGCTACTTAGTACCTGTGGCTGACCAGAACCACTGACTCTAGTACACATGGAGGTGCAGGAAACAGAGGCAGGCCTATCTTCCTTGATTGAAACTCCATGTGTGTCCTGCAATCTTCAAAACACTGGGTGTGGGAGGCAGGAAGAGGATGGTAGGGCTTTTATTACACCTCAGCATGTGACTGGACATGTGGTAAACTGAAACATTGTCTTAAGGAATTATAGGTATTTCCAACGGAGAAATAGGAGAACAGTTTGGTCCAGCAATGTTGTCTTGAATTTTAACCAGTGTTCCTTGGCAGAAATCGAAAGCCCATGTGGACAAACGATGCTCTGAGACTCCTGACTGTGGGCAGGGGGCGGAAGACTTGGGGCACCCTGCTGCTTTTTTATTTAAATGTGAAGGACTGTGCAATGTGTCCCTTCAATTCTGGTTTGACTTCTGCTGTCAGCCCTTCACAACCCAAGTCAGGTGTGAGCCTCTCCAAGGCCCATATGCCCATTGGGTACCACCTTTTCCATGGGTACTAACTCCCCCGTGGATACCATCTCTTTCCCTGTGTATCAGTCTTCCCTTAATGGGTACCATCTCTTTCCAGGGTACTAATATTTCCCTGGGCATAACTCTCTGGCTAAGTACACCCTTCTACTGGGTAGTTTCCCCAACTGAGTATGAGCAGGTTGGATTTTTGTCAACTTGACACATAAGCCAGAATCATCCGGGAAGAGGGAACCTCAATTGAGAAAATGCCTCCAACCAACTGGCCTATGGGCAAGTCTGTGGAGCATGTTCTTGACTAATGGCTGATATGGGAAGACACAGCCCAGTGTGGGTAGTGCCACCTTTGGGCAGGTGGTCCTGGGTTGTGTAAGAAAACAAGCCATGGTGCACAAGCCAGTAGGCAGCACCTGTCCATGGTACCTCCCTCTACTCGGCTGGAGTCCCTGCCCAGACTTCCCTCAGTGGTGGACTGTGATGAGGCGATGTAAAGCAGATGAACTCTCTCCTCCCCAAGCTACTTTTGGTCCTGGATGCTGATCAGAGCAAGAGAAAGCCAACTAGGAGGGAACTGCCCACCAGGTACAGCTTGCCCACCAGGTAGAACTTGCCCACCAGGTACAGCTTGCCCACCAGGTAGAACCTCCCACCTCCTCAGTAAATGCATCTTCCCCACTGTGCACCTCTCCCCGGGGAGCTCCGCCTCCCTAGCTGCTCATGTCCCCACTGGGTGCCATTTCCTGTCAATCACCTGCACTTAAAGAGTCCTTGGCAGAGAACAAGAGACCTCCTCTACCACGTTCCCTTTGACGTTCATCAGGGCCATGGAAAGAAGCCAGAAGCGCCTTCCACCTTCCAGGTGACAGAGACAGATTTCCACAAGGGAAGATGCTCCATTTTTCCCTCATCTCCCAAGTACCTCCTCCTCCTCCTCCCCTCTCCACTCCCCCTCCTTCTCACAATGCTCTGGCACACCGCGGCTTCCACAGGGTGTTTGTTGACTTCTCTGCTAACTGACTCAGCCAAAGAGCATGCCCATACCCCACATTGCACGCCCATACCCCACATTGCATGCCCATACCCCACGTTGCACGCCCATACCCCACGTTGCACGCCCATACCCCACGTTGCACGCCCATACCCCATGTTGCACGCCCATACCCCACGTTGCACGCCCATACCCCACGTTGCATGCCCATACCCCACATTGCACGCCCATACCCCACATTGCACGCTCATACCCCACATTGCATACCCATAGCCCACATTGCAATCGCGTTCCAGTGCCCAGCTTGGAAAAAGAAGGTCAACTGTGGCACCTGGAGGAAGCTGTCCCGACTCTTTCCCCTCCTCCCCTTCCAGGTATCACGAGAAGACAAAGGCACGATGAAGACAAGCCTGTGCCACCGTGCTTGGCACCACAAATGGCTGGTGCTGGTCTGAGTCCAACACAGAAGAATACGCAAAGAGAAAAGGATCATCTGTACCCTGGGGTGGTGGCACGTTCATGCCAAGTCCCCACACACTTTCCATTTCTCTCTTGGCAATAAGCTGGGGACTTGTTCAAGTTACTTCCTTTGCCTGGCAATGCACTGGCCCTCCCATGAGGACCTCACAGATTGGAGAGCTTGTCCTGAGCATTCGGAGTACCAGCATGTACCATCCATAGGTGAGCCAGAACAATCTGGAATTGAGTGCAGGTCAAGCAGAAGGACATGCAGCATTGCATGCCGAGGCCTTTCAGAGCAACATCCACGCAGGCCACCAGGGAAGCCGGTGTGATCACGGCCACCATGGCTGACGCCAAGCTAGGACTCAGCAAAGGGATGGGTACAACCCCGCTGGCATGCTAAAGGACAGCTCTCCTTGACTCTAGGGCTCTCAAGTGACAGCTGGGGTCTTCCATCCTCACTGTTCTAAGCATGTCCAACAGGCCACAGGAGCATAGGGGGCCAGACTACGGCAGCCTCTATGCCAGGGGGTCCACATGGGAGCTTATTTGCTGTGCAAGTTATTCTATGTGGGTTCCGTGAGTGGTAAGAGGCAGGAGACATTGCCTTAATCTCATCTCATATGTATGGTGTTTTGTCTGCACATGTGTTTGTGTACCACATGCATGCCTGGTGTCCATGGAAGCCAGAAAAGGGTATCCCATTCTGGATTAAGGATCCATGACCTGAATAAATCCAAGATTCATGGATGAATCACCTGATTCTCAAATCCCAAATTGTAGCTAGAGTTTTCCTGCCTGGCCCACAGTCAGGACAAATCTTTGTCACCCGCCAGTCCCACAGCCGCTCAGACCCAACCAAGTAAACACAGAGACTTATATTGCATACAAACTGTATGGCCGTGGCAGGCTTCTTGCTAACTGTTCTTATAGCTTAAATTAATCCATTTCCATAAATATATACCTTGCCACGTGGCTCGTGGCTTACCGCCACCTTACCATCTTCACATGCGGCTTGTCATGGTGGCGGCTGGCAGTGTCTCTGACTCAGCCTTCCAATTCCCAGAATTCTTCTCCTCCTTGTCCCACCTATAATTCCTCCTGCCTGGCTACTAGCCAATCAGTGTTTTATTTATTGACCAATCAGAGCAACAGATTTGACATACAGACCATCCCACAGCACCAAATCCTATTTCAGGAGTCAAAACTTGTCACCTGGAGATTGTATCTAGAAAACAACCACCTCTCTGTTCTTCAGCTTAACCCTGAAAAGCTCCGGAATTTTAGGATGGGAATTGGAAGTGGCCAATTTTCTTTAGGTCCAAAAACAAAAGTCAGATTGGGACAGGGAGACGGCTTGGGTTGCAGAGTTTGCTGCTCCCGGGAACTCATTTTTCATGCCATTCTTGGAGCCGGGGTGATGATTCTGTGGGTAAGAGCACTTGCTAATCTTACAGAGGACCCAGGGTTGGGTCTTAGCACCCACATGATGGCTCACAACTGCCTGTAACTCCAGTGCTGGGGGTTCTGATGCCCTCTTCTGACTCTCGCTGGCTCCTGCACACTTACGGTGTACATGCATACACTCAAGCACACCCATAAAATAATAGAAGTGTCTAATGCCAAGCTACATGGACACACGCCTGTAGTTTCAGTCTTCGGGAGGCAGAGACAGTAGGGACCCCTGGGGTGTTCTGGTCAGCCCGTCTAGCTGAATCAGCAACTTCCAGGTCCAGAAAGAGACACTGTCTCAAAAAATAAGGGGAAGAACACTGGAGGAGGTACCTGGGGTTGACCTCCAAATGTGAGTGTGCACACACAAGCAAGAGTAACAAAATCGCTCCCTTCCCCCCCAAGAAACCCGGGCCCTTGGGACCCCCTCCTCTCCCACTTCCTTCCCTCTGAGTGTTTTATCCACTACTGTGGTGGGAGGCATCTGAGCTACAGGTGCTATTCTACTTAGAGGGACAAGAAAATTCCATCGACTGCAGAATAACACGGTTGACGGCCCCCCAGGGAAAGTCACTCAGCATGTGGCGTTCTTGTTCCCCCATGTCCCTGTTAGGACCCTGAGGTCTAGACTCCCTGTCTCCTGACTCCTGGGTTGTCCGGGTCACCGAGGCTGTGGCACCCACCCACAGAGCACAGCATGTACTAGTAGATACACAGGACCAGAGAGAAGAGAAAGAATGGGGTGGGGGAGGGCTTTTTTCAAGAAAAAGAGAAATGCATCCAAGCATGAAAATGTACTGGAGTTCATGCTGAGGACTCTGAAAGTTCATCCAGCCTCTGGTAGAAGAGGTTAGGAATCGATTTCCACAATCCTTCCTGTTTGGGGTGCATGACCCCAGCCCCCCTCTTAATTTTTCTAAAGAGGGTCAGGTCTCATTCTGGGTATGAAATGGTACAATGATTTGGGAAAACTAGACAGTTCCGTTCCTAGGTGCGCTCACCAAAGAGAAATGAAAACCTCTCCACAGAAGGACTTACATTAAGTCTCCCCAGCAGGGCTGGGGTTGGGGCTCAGCTGGTTAAAGTGATTACCTAGCATGCATGAAACCCTGGGTTCCATCCCGGCATCATATAAACTAGGCACAATGGTGCACACCCGTAAGTCAAGCATTACCGTGATGGAGGCAGGAGGATCAGAAGTTCAAGGTCACCCTCAACTATACAGAGAGTTAAAAGCCAAACAAACAAATGAACAAAGAATCCCCCATCAACTTTATCCGCAATATTCCCAAACACCATCCAAATTCACCAAGAAATGACCAGCAGGACAACCTGCAGCATGTCCACACAATGAAATCACCTCCTGCTGTCACTGGAATCCATCGCCACGGACTTACGGCTTCAAACAGCATACATGTATTCTCTTGGGGGTCTGGAGGTCAGAAGTCTGCATCGAATGTCAGTAGGCCACAGCCAAGGTGTCAGCAAGGCTGAGTCCTCTGAAGGGTCTGGAAGGGAAGCCCTTCCCTTGGCTCCCCAGTTACTCATGGCTCCTGAAGCCAGTCTCTCCCACCTGCCTGCTACTCTTCCTCTGCCCCTCTCACCTGGGATTGTGTTTAAGATCCCCGTGAATAATCTGAGCCAACCTTCCCCTCCCAAGCCCCTTAATGTAGCCATGTCTGCAAGAGGAACATTTGCAGGTTCCTGGGGTTAAAACATGGACATCTTTGGAGTCACCGGGTGACCTCAGGAGTATGCAACCTAGGGATAAAAAGCATTAAGCTACTGATACCCTACAACACAGGGGACCCCAAAACATTATGTTGAGCTAAAGAAGCCTACCTAAAATACACACACACACACACACACACACACACACACACACACACACACATCTCTGAAGTCAGATATGGGGTCACATGCCTGTAATTCCTCCACTCCAGTCAGAGGCAAGAGGATCAAAAGTTTAAGACAAACTTGGGCTAAATTGGTAGATCCTGTTCTGAAAACAAAACAGACAGAAAAACTCAGTGCCTATCTGTATGGTTCCATTTATATGAAGATCTAGAATAGGTAAAATGAATCTATGTTGGTAGAACTCCCAGTAGGTGTTGCCTGGGACCAGGTGATTAGCCAGAAAGAAACAAGAAGAATTCTCTGGAGTTATAGAAATACTCTATAAGTCTTGATTACCTTGCTCAGAGGGTTGATTACAGTACTACACACATTTGACGTAATTGGGAAGTAAATATTGCAGCTGTGCATCCCACTGCGAGTGAATTGAGGCCAATGCAAACAATGGAGACCGAGGAAGAGAAAGAGAGAGACAAGAGAAAGGAAGGAAAGAGGGAGAGAGGAGGCAGAGAAAGACAAAGAGGAGGAGCGAGGGGAGGTGGGCAAGGTGCGAAGCCACTGTGGTCATTTCCCTCCCTGTCCGTGGAAGGATGGAGTGTAAACAGAGCAGAGACAACTCTCCCCTACTCTTTCCCAGCATTCACAGCCCCCAAAGCCATTAGCCTACCTTAGACACTTTACAAGATGAAGCACCCAATGAGAAACCCAGGGTCTACTGAATGCTTGTCTCCGGAAGTAAGAAAATATCCATGTGTTTTTAGATCAACCACTTGTAGCCATCCCTTCTAAATTTTTACATGTCCCTGTATATTTTCTGGGTAGATATGATCATAGTAAAAGGATCCTTTATCTTCAGCCTTTTTCATTTAGAAAACAGTTTCCATTCATAAACATCCCCCTTGATTGTTGAGTAATATTTTGCTGAGATGACTGATTGACTATAATTACTTAGCCTCCTCCTTCTCTTTGGACATTTACTCTGTTTTTGCCCTCGATATACCTCACCATGAGTTTTAGTTTGAATTCTGTTGCTGTGCTTCGATAAAACATTCTGACCAAAAGCAACTTGGGAAAGAAAGGATTTATTTGACTTGCACTTTCAGATCACAGTCATCACTGAGGGGGAAGTTGGGCAGAAACTCAAAGAGGAACTTGGGAGCAGGCTTGCTAGCTAGCTGGCTCTCTCCTAGGCTCATGTTTACCTAGCTTTCTTATGCCCAGGACCACCTGCCTAGGAGGGAATAGTGCCACCCACAGTGGGCTGGGCCTCCTACAATTAACATCAAGACAACCCCTTCCCCTTCCCTCCCCCACACAGACATGCCCACACGCCATCCTGATCTGTGCATTCTCTAATCAAGACTCCCTTCTAAGATGGCTCTGGTCTATGTCAACTAGCTAGGACACCATGGAAAACTAGTGGAGTACTAACCATCTTCACACACCTTTGCTCTTTCTTGAGTGATTTAAGAAGTGATTATTGCAGCCAGGCAGTGGTAGAGCACACACCTTTAATCCCAGCACTCAGGAGGCAGAGGCCAGCCTGGTCTACAGAGCAAGTTCCAGGACAGTCAGGGCTACACAGAGAAACCCTGATGTGAAAAAAACCAAAGCGGGGAGGGGATATTGCAATAAGAAATCACCAGAAACTCCAAAGCATAGAATTCAGAGCTAGAGACATCCTCAGGACCTTCTGGTCTGCAGCCCTGTTTGTACAAAAGAGGAACCTGAGGTCAGGGCATGTTTGAAGTGGCATCAAGTCCCAACCCCAAGAGTCAGACTCAGGACTTTCCCTGAGAACAACAGTCCTTACGTCCAAAAGAAGGGGCACCACCCAAGCCCTGTTTGCACATGTACACATCTGTCCTGTCTTGGGTCACCTTGGCGGAACACTGGGTCCCCCAGGTTAACTGTAGGAGAGGTAACCCAGACCAGAAAGAACAGTTGGTCCTGACCAGACTGGAGAGTTAGCATAAGGTTACGTGCCAAGTACCCTCCAGCACAGCTGGGCAGAGAATGACGTCATCTGCAATGTGGAGGAGCATTCCTTTCTCTGCATCTGTGGGTCTGTGGGCATCAAGCATACAGGAGTTAAGATGAGAAAGTGTTGGTTCTGATCTGTCCACACGAACTGCAGGGGTCCTTCTCACACACCATGTGAAACAGACTAATCCAAAAAGAGTTTGCAGGGTGCAATACCCAGTCTCCTGGCAGTGGAATCCCCTTCCTAAGTGCGTTTACCGAAAGACTTGAATATTTAAATTTCATTTAATTTCATCAACGGAGCACAGGGTGTGGCTTGGTCTAGACACGTAGCAGGGAAGGGGACAGGAGTCCCACAACTTACCATGCACCCGTACAGGCAGGACACGAACCAACTGTTTGTTTGGGGGTTTTGTTATTGTTTGTTGTTGTTTTCATTTTTGTTTTGTTTTAAAACAAGGTCTTGTGTAGCCCAGGGCCACCTCAAAACTTGCTGTGTTGTCAAGGACAGCGTTGAACTCCTGTCTTGCTTTTACCTTCCCAGTGCTGGGAAGGCATTCATTGATGTCCCATCTGCAGATCAAATCCGGTTTGGTAGATAATATGAGGATAAAGACGAATAAGACAACCATCTCTCCTCGCTCCTCAATAGGATATAACAGCTGCCATGGAGGCCACAAGCTTGTGGGTGAAGGCTGAAAAGCAGGCTTTGCCTAAGTACTAACCAATGTGAGGATAAAAACGCGTCATGAGAGCTGCGTTGTTAAGCCGGTTAGGACTGTGGTCAGTCATGGCACACGGTTTGGTGTATCAGTTGGCACAGCGGTACTCTGAACTGTTACTCACAGAAGGTAAATTTCATGCAAATGTCGGTAACTCTGGGACAAATGCACCTTGATTCCTGTCCTGGTTTCATTTCTGCTGCTGTGTCAAAGAACATGAAGGAGAAACAAAACAAAACAAAACAAAACAAAAACCAATATAAGGGAGGACAGAGTATTTTGGGCCTAATTCCAAATTCTATTCTGTTATTTCAGGGACATCGAGTCTGGGGCTCAAGCAAGCAGTGTGTCATGTCACTCCACAGTCAAGCTTCCTCCTCCCTTACACTGCTCAGGAACCCTGTTTAGGGAATGGTGCTGCCCACAGAGGGTGGGATGCGTCTCCCTACGTCAATTAACCGTCGAGACGCCCACGGCCAACTCCATCTAGATAACTCCTCATTAAGACTCTCCCAGGCTTACTCTAGTTGTGTCAAGTTGACAGTGAAAACTACCCAGCACAGTCACAATTCCCCGGGATAAAAATGGGTCAAACACGGCGAATTTTCTGAAACTCCGGCAAGAGACTAGATATTTTCCTATCTTCCCACCTAAAATAGGAATCTAAGGGAAGTGAGTTGTTGAAAGAATATGTTAAACTTGTGATTTCTGAATGAGCGGGGAGTCATCCAAACATCAAAAATGGAACTACTCTGTGATCCAGAAATCCCATATTCCTGGGCATGTATTCAAGAGAAATGAAATCACTGTGCAAAGGCTGTCTGTGCCCCTGTTTGTTCCTGGTGACATTGTCTGCTCTAGCTGTGGAACCAACCCGAGTGTCTGTGGTCATCAACTTGACAGGCTCGAGACCCACCTGGGAGACAAGCCTGGGTCTGTCTGGAAGGGCTTACGTAGATGAGGTTAACCAGGCGGGAAGAAGGTTAACCAGCCACACCTTAAATGTGGGCAGCACCGTTACCTGGGCTGGGGTCAGGAACAAAACAAAAAGGAGAAGGTGAGCTAGCAGAGCATCTGTTACCCTCTGCTTCCTGACTGCCCATGCAGTGTGCCCGGCTGCCCCCACCCCTGCACCCATGACTTCCCTGGCATGACGACCTGTACCCTCAGCCATGAGAAAAACAAATCTTCCCTTCCTTAAGCCTCTTTGCCAGAGTATTTTATCACAAGAGGGGGGAAAAAAACTAGTATAACATCTCCCGAAAGATGAATGAATAGACATCATCATATACATGTGTATGTGGGCATGTGTATAAGGGTATGCGTGTCTACAGAACATCATCCAGTTTTTGAAAAGAAGGAACCTTGACATTTCAAACAACATGGATGAACCTGGAGGTTCACTCATGCTGAGTGAAATAAGCCAGCACGTAAAAGCAAATGACTGATCTCACTTAGGTGTGTGGTCTGACTAAACTCACAGAAGCACAACGTGGAACAGCAGTTCCTGGAATCCAGGGCAGGGGAGGATGGTCATGGGAAAACAGTGGTCAGTAGGCACAACATCTCTGTTATGCGCCATGAACGGGTTCGGAAGCACTCGCAGCATGGTGGCCGGCTAATGAAACTGTATCGTGAGCTCGAAATTTGCTAAAAGAGTTGATCTCGGCATTCTCACCAGCCACACACAAAAAACCATAACCACGGGAGGTGATGAACGTGTTAATTAGCTTTTTAAAATAAATCTCACCTACTTGGCACAGCTCTGAGTCTTCTCTTGCTTGAGAGAGCTGTCTGAACTCTATCTCCGATTCCGTCCTTAGCTTGCTGCCCCCTCCTGCCTGGGGCTCCCTCGCTGCCAAACTGGGGCTCCTTTCAACACGACCTCTTGTGACCTCCTTGTTGCAAAATCTGGAGATGCTTTCCCTTCCTGGATTAGTTTCCTGGGGCTATTAGAAAAAATAGCCCAAAGTAGGTGTCTGGAAACAGTCAGATTTTATTCTTGCACAGTTTGGGGGATGCACAGGTCTGAAGAAAGCAGCTCCCTCCATGGTTCTAGACCAGGACCTTCTTTCTCCTGGTTGTTGTCAACCCCCTTGGTACTCCTTGGCTTATAGTTAGAATTCCCATCTCTGCCTCTCTCATATGGCCTTCTACTGATTTTTAATATCTTCTTTAATATATATATATATATACATGTATATATATATATATATCTCATATATAAAATATGAGCAGGACCTCATGCATGCCAGGCTGGCCTCAAATTCCCCTGCAACTGAGGATGACTTTGAATTTGTGACCCTCTCAAGTCTCCACCCCCTAAGTGCGGGGATTATAGGCATAAGCCACCAAAGCTGGTTCTCGCAGTGCCATGGACTAAAGCCAGGCCTTCATGCCTGTCGGGCAACCACCTTCCCAACCGAGGCACATTCCCAGCCCCTGTGTGCGAACCTGTGTCCAACTTCCTATAAGAACATGGGTCATTAGATGGGACTCATCATGGCTTCTTGTTCACTCCATTATATCTTGTGATATAATGGATATATAATATATTATATATATATATTATAATGATCCTTTTCCAGTTAAGGCCACACTCACATAACCAGGGCCAGGACCTAGAACCACCCTTTGGGGAGAGAGACAACTTGAAGCCGTGGTCATTCACATTGAACTTGACCTGGCCAGCCCCTTTCTGTTGGAGCTACCCTGGTCTCCGTCAGTAGTTCTAAACTTGCCCATTTCCTCCTTGGATTCCTCCCACTTTGCCTATCCTTCTGCCATAAGTTTCTTAGGGGCTTTCCCTAGGCATGCCCTCTTCTCAATGATCTGAAAAATTCCAAACCACTCTATTGTGGTTAGGGTATCTCCCAAGAGTCCATAGCGATGGGAAGCTCCCTAGTGAGGGGTAGTAGACATCTTAGGATGGGGAAGGAGCTGGTGGCCTACCCTGGGGTTATTGTGGGGTACTCTCAAAAGGAAATTCTCTTGTGACTCCTTACATTCGGCAAGAAGGTTAAAAGAAGTAAGGCCCGCCTCCTCTGGCTCACTCCACTGAGGCTCCACCAGCTGCCCTGTGCCATGAAGTCCTCACCAGAACTGAGCCCACACAGGCCCCATGCCTTCGAACCACCAGGAATGTGAGCCAAACAAACCTCCTCTCTTCGTAGAGACAGCTGCCTCTGGTGTTTTGTTGTAGGAATACAAAATGTAGGTGTAGGAAGGCAGTAGAGTTTTCTGGAAAGCCACATGCCTCTGTGGCTCTGATTTCCTTGTATAGATGGACCCATCTGTACAGTATAATTGCTCACCAAATATTTAGTTATATGATGGTTTGATTGTCAAGTTGATGGGATTTAATCACTGTAGAGACAAACCTCTGGGCACATCTGTGAGAGATTATCTGGACTAGATTAATGGAGGTGGGAAGATCTACCTTAATTAGGACGGCACTGTTCAGTGGACTGGGGTCCTTGCTTGAACCATGCAGAAGCACTCATCACTTGGTCTTCTGACTGTGGATGAGATCTGACGAGCAGCCTCACACCTGCTGCTGTGACCTCCCCGCCATGATGGACCTCCCTCCAGCTATGAGCTGAAGCCATCCTTCCTCCCTCCACTTGTTTTGCTCTGGGATTTGTTACAGGAATGAAGACAGTACTTACTACAGGATTGATGGTCCACCTAAACACTCAACATTTTTATCCCAGACCTGCCTCTTCCTGAATGACCTCCATGAATGGCACCATCACCCAGATGCTCCTTGGGTCTTCCTCTACTTCTCATCACAGCCTTGTCTCTTCTTCACCCTTTACTGCTAATTACCATCAAGGGCTGTCCATTCTCCCAGAACATCCCCGCTTGTGCAGAAACCAGGTCTCACCGTCCCTTTCACACTGAGTTCTTTGGATGTTCTGAAAGCAAAATCACCAGCGTGGCCTTTATGTCCCTTCATGATGTAGCCCTACCTACCTGCATCTCTCCATATCCCACCCACACACGTTAACATGCTAGTCAAAGCTACCCACTTCCATTTTGACTCCGAGTCTTTGTTTATGATCCTATTCTTTTAGAACCCTCTTTCCTGCGCTCCTGTCTATGGACCAAACTTGTATTTTATATCCATTCACTCAACAGATATGCTGAATGCCTACTACTCTGTGCCAGGAAATATTGCAGCCACTGAAAACACGAAAGGAAACAAAACAGAAAGACATCATATAACCTTCTATGCTAATATTTTGGTTGGAGGAGATAAATACACTATACAAACAAGCCTGTACCAAGTCTGTCTGTTTCTGCCAGCCAGCTCCCAAATAATGACATGGAGACTTATTATTAATTATGAAAGCTCAGCCTCAGCTTAGGCTTGTTCCTAACTAGTTCTTAAACTAGTTCTATAAGTTAAATTAACCCTTTTCTATTCATCTTCATCCTGTCACATACGGCGCATCCTGCTTCTTCCGTGTCTCCTGGCATCTTTCCAGCACCTAGCTTCCTTCCTCTCTGTCCAGAAGTCCCGCCTAACCTCTTCCTGCCTAGCTATTGGCCATTTAGCTCTTTATTAAACCAATCACTGTGACACATCTTCACACGGTGTAAAGAAATATTCCACGACACAAGCCAATATGTAGAGGTGCATACTATAGAGTGAACTAAATTATAAGGGAAGGTGGGCTGCAGGGAAGGAAGAGATACGTACACTATAGTACTCTAAATCAGAAGGGCAGAGGAAAGTGGAGCTATGCCTGTAAGGTGGGCCTGAGAGACCTCACTGAGAAGACATGGCTGGAACATTAACCCCACCCCCCATAGGGACTTTCCCAAGCCCAGGGTCAGTGCATTCTCCATGAGCTTTCATGGAGGCTCCATCTGCTCCTACTAGCAGTTAGCATACAACGGAGTAAACTCTGTTTGTCAACATAAACTGTAAACTTGGGAGGATGGGGACTTGGCCTGTTATTAAATGTGACCTGCTCCTTAGAGGCCTTTTGTTGAACAAACACACGAATTGGCAACTTCAGTCATCTGTCATATAAAATCGTATGGTACCTACAGAAATGTGTTTCATGAGATACATTCTCCCCCACTGCCTTCTTTGAGAAAGGCAAGTATCACTGATGCCCCCTCCCCACAGCCCTCCAACGGGTTTGTCATTGTTAGACTGTCAGCCCCAGTTCTCACATCTCCACATGCAGCAAACGTTCCAGAAAACTCTACTGCCTTCCTTCACCCACGTTTATGAAGCCTAAGCCACCACCATCCTCGGCTGACATGAATTCAGTTTTCACTGCTCTGCTCTGGGTCTTGTGGATTCATCACCCCAGAAAGCTTTTACCAGTTGTTAAAGCTAACTCAGAAACCCAAAGGTGAGACCTTCTAGAATGTTGGTACAGCCAGGGCACAGCTTGCCCACCTTTTGATGCTGTTTTTCAGAACACTTAAGCCCTCCTCCAAGCGCACACTTAGTGGATCCACTCAGACAACCACAGAGCAGAGATCAATCGAATTACTTTCTTCTCTGGCACTCTGAGCTGATGCTGCTTCCTCAACGTGTTAATTTTGTGAAGTGGGGTTCATAAACGCTGCAGGCAGGAACTAGTTAGCCATAGTTAAAATCTCTGTCCACGGCCTGCCCGACAACCTGTCAGTCCATTGGAACAAAAGAAACCCAGGAGCGGTGTGGGAAAACTAACTGTGGAACCCAGGCTGCCCGCGGCGGCGGCGGAGGCGGCAGAGGGTGTGCTGAGGACCCCACCAGGGTGGCGGGTGTGCCGAGGACCCCACCAGGGTGGCCCTGCTGCTGCAGACTGTGGAGGCTTGAGCCCAGCTGTGCTCACTCAGTGAAGTGGCTCCTGCTAGCAGCAGGACTATCCGGCCAGAACTTGGTACTTTTCCACTTGGGGCTCACGGGTTCTTACCCTCTTTGGCTCTTTGTCACTGGACTCCATAAAAACACCCACTGCAGGGGACTAAACGCTTGCTCATGCCACCCACCGGCCAAATGGCATGGGAGGAGGGTTACAAGGTCACATACTCGGCCCCTTTGTTTTCTCGAGTTTCTTTCTCCATAAGCACCTCCGAACAAGGCAAACTGCTGCTCAACGACTTTTGTGTTGACGGCTTCCTTCCGACCCCGGGGTTCTCAGGGGAGGGGCGCGGGGAGCAGGGCAGAGTTAACTATTTGGATGAAGAGCAGTTTAACAAAGGTCAGTCTGGACGCTTCTCAAGGAGGCGTTGCATCGTGCAAGGATAAACGTGCTTGTCTTTCTTGGGGGCGGGGTAGGGGGATGCTTTCTCAGGGAGATAGGGACTCCTGCATCTCTGTACCGCTCCTAAGTGCAGCCTGAATTCTACTCCCATCTTACACCGCCTCTAGAAGCTTCCATTTCTCTCCATTCTTCCAATTCAAAGGATTCTAATGGTTGGGCACCTTTGAAGGGCGGGGCCTTTAACCAGTACAATTACTTGCAATACAGAACAGAGAGAACAGAAAGACATTTTCTACGACAATTGTTCCTTTCCGTTTCTGAGAAATGTGGAAATATTTCACCTAGAAATAAAAGCTATGCAATTTTCTTAAGATACACTCAACCAAGATGAGAGACGGCAAGGCACCCTTGAAAACAAACTATGGGGAGGGGACGGGGGTGGTGCCTCTGTGGCAATCACTACTGCTCCTTTTTAGAAATGTCTCATGGCGGGATATTGGGACAGGGTCTCTCTACATAGCCCGGCTGCCCTGGAACTCTCTCTGTAGACCAACCTGGTCTCAAACTCACAGAGATCAGCCTACCTCTGCCTCCCAAGTGCTGGGATTAAAGGTGTGAGCCACCTCAGCATCAAATAAAAGCAAAATAGTTTAGGTTATGCATGCTTTTCCCAGAAAGGTATCCCTTCCCTTGGCCTCAGTTGTTACACACACACACACACACACACACACACACACACACACACACACACAAATCATTTTAATAAAACAAAGGCTAGTAAAGGCAAGAATTCCAGGAACTAACTTGCTTCCTGGAGGCTAACCCAGAGGGCTGTGCTGAGCCTTCTTCCTGGTGATTATGGACCCAAGTGCAGAGGACTGTGCCTTCCCTCTCCAGTCGGGAGCAGGGGGTGTGGTCACAGAAGCCTTGGAGGTAGTTCTTGGCTCACATAGGAACAGGATCCTTTCCTAGTGCCCTGTGATGTTTCTTCATCTATAAAATGAGACTGTAGCCAGTCCTCCATATTCATGAGATCCAATCAACCATGGCTTGAAAGATTTTGTTTTTGCTTTTGTTTTTGTTTTAGGGTAGCATTGTGATGGGGCTGGAGGATGGCTCAGTCGGTAAAAGCATGTAATGCTCTTGCAGAATACCAGAGTTCCGTTCCTAGCACCCATGTCGGGTGATTCATGACTTCATCTCACTCCAGCTCCAAGGGATATGACACCCTCTTCTGGCACCTGCACATACACACACACACACACACACACACACACACACACACACTAGAACGAATCTTTAAAATTCAGCATGAGGTGGAGAAGACAGCTCATTGGCTGAAGAGCTTAAACCTGATTTCAAGTCCCCAGGACCCCAGGAAGGCCAGATGCAGTAGGACACACATCTGTAATCACTGCACTCATGGGGGGGGGGGGAATGGGAGGTGGAGACAGAAGAACTAGCCTGGTTTATGTAGCCCTGAACAGGGACTGACCATGGCTCAAACAAAGTAGAAGTCAAGAACCACCACCCACATTGTCCTCTGCTCTCCCCACGGGTGTTGTGACATGTGCACACCCCCATTCATACACACAGACCCAGCTTGTATGCACACTCCAAAAACTGTATTTGTATTGAACATGTGCAAATTGTTCTTATTCTTCTTCTTTAGACAATATGGTATGATGACCACCCACACAGCATTTACATCGTTTTAGGTATTAAAAGTCAGGTAAAGATCATTTACGATACATGGTGAGGGGGTGTCAGGTTACAAGCACATACAACTTCATTTTGTATGAAGGACTTACACGTTCTTGGACTTCAGTATCTGTTCTGTGGGGAAGTTGGGCTGATGAAACCCAACCCCAGAAGATGCTAAAACAGTTACAATAGTACTTCATCACAAAGTTATGAAGAGGGTGAAGAGTGAGTAAAACGCTTAGGGGAGCCCCCTTTTCAGCCAGGTTGAAAGGTGACCCCACCATGACCACACAGAACATCTAGGAAAGCGGTTGACGGGTGTACAACACAGTGTTTCCCTCGAGACCTTCCAGCAGGGATGCATGCTCACTGCGGACTCAAAACCAAATAGTCACCACATCGACTCTCATGGAGTCAGGTCACATGGAGCAGTTCTCAGGCTCAAGAGAAGGTGCTAGAAACTGACTTGCTCACCTGGGGCCAGAGAGAGTTTTATAGATGTATCACAAATTAGAAAGCAAAGCGACTTTTTTAATCAGAAGTTTGACAACTTTTCCTGTAGAAGGCCACATAGGAGCTACGCTGAGCTCTGTGATTTATACAATCTCTGTTGCAAAGTCAGCCTTAGACAGTACATGAACTAGTCAAAACAGTTGTGTTCCAATAAAGCTTTATTAACAATATAAATCTGCAGGGGGCGCAGATTTGGTCCGTGGGCTTTACTTTGCTGGTTCTTGATGTATTAGGCAGGGTTTTCCGGAGAAACAGAACTGTCTGTCTGCCCATCCATCCATTCATCTATCTATCTCTGTGTGTGTGTGTTTGCAATAACAGTAAATTAGATAGCCTTAAATGATAGCAGTTAGGTAGTTCAACAACGGCCATCTGCGTGCTGAAGAGTCTGAGACACCCCTTGCTTAGTGCACAAGGCTGGAAGCTTCAGCAGTCCCAGTTTGGCACTGACGGGTCTGGAGCTCCTTGGAAAGTCACTGGCATTGACTTCATGTTGGGAAGCTGATAACGCTGAGGACTGATGGTGGCAGAGGGTGGTGGCGGCGGCGGCAGATTCGCTTGGAAGTCAAGGCAGGTGGAGCAGACTGCTTTTTCCTTGGGACTTTTTGTGTCGGGCCAGCCATTAGAAAGCTCTGCCCATTCTGAGGTGGATTCTTCTCCTGAGGCTAATCATCTTTGGAAATATGTCACAGACACAGCAGGGGTAGGTCTCCTTGCTGATTCTAAAACCTATGAACCTGAAGGTCACAACCAACCATCACACAGATTTGTTTGATAAACATATATAAACATATACTGAGCTTTTGGTTTTTTTTTTTTTTTTTTTTTTTTTTTTTTGGTTTTTCGAGACAGGGTTTCTCTGTGTAGCTTTGTGCCTCTCCTGGAACTCACTTGGTAGCCCAGGCTGGCCTCGAATTCACAGAGATCCGCCTGGCTCTGCCTCCCGAGTGCTGGGATTAAAGGCGTGCACCACCGCCGCCGCCGCCGCCGCCGCCACCTGGCTTTTTGTGTGTTGCAGGCAGTATTCTAGCTTCCCGGGGATATAGGCATAAACAAACCAAAGCCCTCATCATCACAAAGCTCCCACACTGTCATTTCCCACACTACAGAAGCTAACTGGAGAGAATTTTAAAGAACGTTATCTTTTGGGTGGTGTACAGCTAGAAGTTGGAGTGGGTTAAAGACAAATAGTTAGCTATTGTATGTGGCAACAAGCACGTTGACAGTGACCTTGATGAGAGCAGCTTCTGTGGGACAATGGGGACCAAAGCCTAGAGAGAATCAGTGCAAGAGGGACAGGGAGGGAGGACGTGGAAACCATGAGACTGAGGGGTTCGTGGCTGGGACATAGTGGCAGAAAGGTAGACGGTAGAGCTGGCGGAAAGGTAGATGGTAGAGCTGGTGGAGAGGTAGACGGTAGAGCTGGTGGAGAGGTAGACGGTAGAGCTGGTGGAGAGGTAGACGGTAGAGCTGGTGGAGAGGTAGACGGTAGAGCTGGTGGAGAGGTAGACGGTAGAGCTGGTGGAGAGGTAGACGGTAGAGCTGGTGGAGAGGTAGACGGTAGAGCTGGTGGAGAGGTAGACGGTAGAGCTGGTGGAGAGGTAGACGGTAGAGCTGGTGGAGAGGTAGATGATAGAGCTGGTGGAGAGGTAGATGATAGAGCTGGCGGAGAGGTAGATGATAGAGCTGGTGGAGAGGTAGACGGTAGAGCTGGTGGAGAGGTAGATGATAGAGCTGGTGGAGAGGTAGATGATAGAGCTGGTGGAAAGGTAGACGGTAGAGCTGGTGGAGAGGTAGATGATAGAGCTGGCGGAGAGGTAGATGATAAAGCTGGCGGAGAGGTAGATGATAAAGCTGGTGGAGAGGTAGATGATAGAGCTGGTGGAAAGGTAGACGGTAGAGCTGGTGGAGAGGTAGACGGTAGAGCTGGTGGAGAGGTAGATGGTAGATCTGGTGGAGAGGTAGATGATAGAGCTGGTGGAGAGGTAGACGGTAGAGCTGGTGGAGAGGTAGACGGTAGAGCTGGTGGTTAGTGCGTGAAGAATGTTCAAGAAGAGAAAAAAAGAAGTGAGGTTCCAGAGAGAGGAGAGGGCCCAGCAGAGACGAGCCCCTCAACAAGGATCAAGGAAAGGAAGGAAGACAGATTAAAGGGGTGCGGCTGTGGGAAAATGAAACCATTCTCCAGTGAATGCTCCCATTTCCTCACTGAACCCAGAGATGACGTCATCCAATGGCAACAAGGAGGGGAAGAAGTTCCGAGGAGAGGGAGGGACTTTTGAAATGGCCATCTTGGGGGACAGGAAAGTTCCTTAGCCTGGCCAGTCTAGAGAGGGGTTCCCGGATGAGATTCTGCCTCTGGCGCATCAGCTGGGGCAGGGCACATCGGAAAGATGGATGAAAAGCTTCCTGCTCACTCCACCCACTCGCCGGGCTCCCCTAAGCATCTGTGTGTTCAATGGGGTGGTTTTCCTGCCACGATTACAGGCATCCACCTCTAATAAGAGACTGGCAATCTGAAGTCGGCCCTGTGCGGATCCACTAGACTTTGGGAAGCCTTAAATTTTTTGGTGACAAAGAAGTTTGAGTTATATGATAGTCGGTGTCTAAGAAGACAGTTTTCAGCTCCTGAGCATGCCTGTATGCCGTGTCTCTATGGAAGACTGGCCAGCGGTGTGCTACCATCCATCCAGTCTTTAGCATGTGTCGGGCACTGTGCGGACGGCATAGTCTTTCAAGGTCTCCTGAAAACACAGTGGTTAGTATCCTCACTCACTCCATGTCACAACTGTAGCATCTAAAGCTAAGACAGGGGAAGCGGTAGGTTCAAGGTCACAGAGCAAACGATATCAGTGGGTTTTCAGACCTCACCATCCACCCTCTTGCCTATTAGCATACCCACAAACAACTCTGGTTCAGTTGGACTTTGAGTATGACTCAAGCAACGGAAACTCGCAAGGCACAGACTTCCGCCAATGAGGGGCTTCGTTTTCCTCACCTGAAGAAGTCTGGTGGTGAGCCGTTGGGGACTTGGGGGCTGCACACCATCATCAGGAAGCCTGTTTCTTCCAGCACCTGCCTCCCTCCTCTTAGTCTGCAGCCTTCCCGATCCCAGTCAGCTCGTGACTATGAAACAGTGAGTCCACCTCCAGTAGAGTCAACAACACTCTGGTTAGAAGAAAGGGAAGGGCAGAGAACAAGGGGTACAGGCTAACTTATCATTCCCCTTCCCCCTTACCACACACTCCCCGCAACGCACACACCCCCAACACACCGGCCCCTCCCCTCTTTTAAGGAACCTTTCAGGAAACTCCATCCAGCAACACCTGCTTAAGTCTCATTGGCCAGAACTGCAGTCACCTCTGGCTGTAAGGGAGCCCAGAAACAGCTTCATGTAACTACTCTATAGAATGTGACATCCTGTCACACTTCTACTGTGTTTCAGGACACCTCTTAGCATCATCACGCTTTTAATCCCAGCACTCAGGAGGCGGAGCCAGGTGGATCTCTGTGAGTTCAAGGCCAGCTTGGTCTATAGAGCGAGATCCAGGACAGGCACCAAAACTACACAGAGAAACCCTGTCTCGAAAATAAAATAATAAAAATAAAAAAGGTTATTAGAAGAGCCACTGGCTAGGGGTAGAGTTTAGTGGTAATCCTCACCTGCCATGCACCAGGCCCTGAGTTCAGTCTTTAGTATTACGAAGCAAAATAATAATGAGGAGGAGGAGAGGGAAGGGAAGGGGAACAGGGAGTTCAGGACAGGGAGAACATCCTTGGAGTATCCCTGAGGCAGGAAGCATGAGGTGGCCTCACAGGAGTGAAGGCCCCTTTGTCATCTGAAGGGAAACACCCAGCCTGTTCAGAATGACTGATTCCACCCCACAGAGGGCAGTGCTCTGTGCAGGGCCTCATCCTGCAGTGGCCAGAGGCACTCCCCAAGAGCCTGGGATTCACAGTTCTGAAGGCACGTGGTGTTCCACCTCTTCACCGTGAAGAGGAAGGGCTTACCCGGCCATGATTGTTCCTTTTGAGGACAATTGGATTGGATTAAGGGAAACACGGGTACTGGTGAGGCACAACTTTGGGTGTGTCTCTGAGGATGATTCCAGGTAGGATTTACTGAGGATGGAAGACTCCAGTCATCCCGATGGGCTGGGAGTCAAGACGGCACAAAAGAGGCAAAGGAAAAAGCCAGGTGGACACCTGCTCCCGCCTCGCTCTGCTTCTTCATCTGCCCAGGTGTGTGCAAGTGCCCGGCGCCTCTCCTGCGCCTCCTCCACCACTTCGCACGGTACTCCCTGACTAGAGACAAGATCAAGTCTTCTTCCCTGAAGTTGCTTCCTGCCAGGCATTTTCTCACTAAGTGAGAAAAGTGAATACTGCAGCTTCGTCTAATGGAACAAGATGCTCTTAGCCGTCGCCTACACGAGTCTAGGAAGCCACCTTGTGTGTTACGGCGAAGATGCTGTAGAAAGACAGACTGCAAAACTTCAAGGGCACCAGGTCTGATCACTCCCCGGGAACGGGGCTCTTCTACACTGCCTTTCCTTTGGCTACTGTAACTCCATGCCCAGACAGCGACCTTTCATCAGGGGTCAGTGACCTTGACTGCTCCCATTTTCTCAGTGGGTGGTTTGTTCAGAGCAGTTTTAGGTTTGCAGGAAGTCTAGAACCTCCCCATCTGCTCCCCCATGTCTGCCCTCAGTATTCCTCTCTGCTATTAACCCTTTGCATGGGTGCAGTCTAGAACCTCCCCATCTGCTCCCCCATGTCTGCCCTCAGTATTCCTCTCTGCTATTAACCCTTTGCGTGGGTACAGAGCTCATGTTAGCGTCAAAGAGCAAACACTGACATTTTATTATGAACTGAACTCTACAGTTTACATCGGGGCTCACATTTGTGTTATGTCTCCTGTGGCCTTGGACAAAGGTACAATGACATGTGTCCACTCTTGTGACATCCAAACGTCACATCCTCTGTACCTGCCTCTTCATCATATGCTCTCTTCTCCTGAATCCCTGGTAACCGTTGGTTTTCTACAAATTATTTTTAGATTCATTTATTTTATTGTTTCATGTGTGTAAGTATTTCCCCTCTCCAGCAGGTAAGTAGATAAATAAACTGTATGTGTGCCTGGGGAGATCAGAAAAGGATGTTGGAATCCCCAGAACTGGAGTTACCTACAGTTGTGAGTCACCATATGTGTGCTGGGAACCAAACCCAGGTCCTCTGCAAGAGCAGCAGGTGCTCTTAACCACTGAGCCAACTCTCCAGCCCCCACTGATCTTTTTAAAGTACTAGTAGTTTTGTTTTCTCCAGAAGGTCACCTGGTTGGAGTCACACAGGGGGTAGCCCTTTCTCACTGGCTGTATATACATGGTTCCTCCTTCTGTGACTTGATAGTCTTTGTTGTTGTTATCATTGAATGGTATTGCATGTACTACAGTTCATTTATCACTCACCTGCTGGAGAGTGTTCTAGAAGTTAAGAATAAAGTCGCTCTAAAGATTCAAGAGCACCACACACAATTGAGCCTGTATGATAATGAGTATTCAGAGACGGGCAATTCCTGGGGGGCACTCACCAACCTAAGACAGAGCACCTGTGTGGCCTGGGCAGGTGTCTCCATGACGGGTAAGCTGACCTGCTGATGTCACACACAACCCAAGTCAGAAGCTCATTTTTAATAAAAAAGGCCTGTAGGTTCCTGGCCCCCGTTTTGGGTAACTGTTGCCTTGCTTGTGGACCTTGACCTTGATATCCTCCCTATGCTAATTCCCTGCCAGGTTCCACCCTCCTGAATGCTTAAGCGAAGTTCCTTGTCTGAGTATCCTGAATAATGGGCGTTAACAGCTTAGATGCAAGATTGTAAAACATCAATAACTTCTGCCCTCCGGGGTTCTCCCATTGTGCTGTAAGCCTGTATTTAAGACCTCCTCCCTCCTTCAATAAATGACATTCATCATTTAAAATTTATATATATATATATATATATATATATATATATATATATATATATATATATCACATATATACATACTGTGAATGTAATCTATGACTACCACAAATGTGATTAATATCATGAGTGTAATTTTAAAAAAAAGATTCAAGAGCACATTTAAGTATAGATGGACATTTTTTGGTTCATTTGGGCAAACACAAAAGTGCATGATGTTGGGTTCTGTGGGGATACCTTATAAAAAGCTATCAACCTGCCTTCCATCATGGTTGCTCCATGTTCCAGTTGCTTTGCATGTTGTCAGCTTTTCATATTGCCAGTTTTTTTTTGTTGTTTTTTTTTTTTTTTTTTACTAAAAATTTAAATGTGTAGCCCAAGCTGGCCTCAAACTCGTGATCCTCCTGCCTCCGCCTCCTTCAGCAAATCCTACTGGCGTGCGCCACCACAACCAGCTGTTTTTCTTTTTCTTTTTTTTTTTTTTTTTTAATTTTAGTCACTTTGGTAGTTTAAAATTCTTTTAGTCAACAAATACTTATCTCAGACTATGAGATTACCGGAGAGTCCATATTGAACTTGTTGATGAAAAAAGCAGTTCTCCCCTCAAAAGAACAAAGAGTCAGTTTATTCTGGAGCCAACTGTGGGTGACCATAGCCCAAGGACACAGATTTCGATTTCTCTGAATACCACATTTCCCCAATAACAATTAAGAAAAAGAGGCCATGAATTTGAGTAGGCACAGATTAGACGGCATGGGAAGGGCTGGAAAGGGAAGAAAGGGGAAGGTAGAAATGATACGATTATATTTTAATTAAAAAATAAAAATTTAGCTCTTTTTTTATGGCACCTTCTAGGTAGTCGGTTGTCTCAAGGGGAAGCTGAAGGTCTCCTCCCAGCCACCAGCTGTCAGAAACTCACTGAAATGGACGAAGACCGCAAACTTCTTACTGTCTACAAGAAACCATGGCCACAGAAGCAGCCACTGATGCTCTGGGTGAAGAATGGAATGGGTTGTGTGATCCCAAAATGTAGCTGGAGTTTTCCAGTCCTGCCTGGCCCACAGTCAGGACAAATCTCTCTCACCCACCAGTCCCGCAGCTGCTCAGACCCAACCAAGTAAGCACAGAGACTTATATTGCTTACAAACTGTATGGTCATGGCAGGCTTCTTGTTATCTAGTTCTTATATCTTAAATGAACCCATTTCTATTAATCTATGAGTTGCCACATGGCTTGTGACTTACCGATATCTTTTACATGTTGCTTGTCATGGAAGCACTTCCCAGAATTCTCCTCTCTCCTTGTCCCGCCTATACTGCCTGCCTGGCTACCGGCCAATCAGTGTTTTATTTATTAACCAATCAGAGCAACACATTTACCATACAGAACATCCCACAGCACCAATCGGTTTGGGAAACAACAAAGGATGCTTTCCCATGAAGCAAGGTGTCTTGACCCATGGCAGAATGTGCCTGCTGTTGAGTAGGGGCGTGCTTGTTACAGACCAAGAGCTGGAGAGAGGAAGGGTAAGTCTGTTCAGGGTGCACTGTGGATGCCCATCTCCGTGTTCTTGTGAAAAAGAGGTGAGCAGATTCCTGGACTACCAGATACTACTGTGCCTCAGCCTTGGGACCCCAAAGAGTTGACAGAATCTGAAAACTCTCTAATCCCTTCAAAGATGATGATGTCCTAAAGACATCTACATAACGACAACACCTGTTGACAAGGCAAAGTGAGTGAGAAAAATTTTATAAGGCCCCACCCTAGCAGAAGAGCGACAGGCAAGGAATGGCTTCTAAGAGACGGAGAGTTTCTCCAGGGATGGATCCAATGATAGGTTAGCCAGGCCCAAATGGTCTGCGCCAAACACATGTACATATGAGCAACACTAAACAGACTCAGCAGGATGTGTGTGTGTGCTTGTGTATGTGTGTGTGCGCGCGCGCACGCATGTGTGTGTGTGTGTGTGTGTGTGTTGTAAGAATAATAAAGAAAAGGTCCTGAATTTGAGAGGGAGTAGGGGCACAGAGGAGTTGGATCAGGAGAGGGAAGAGGAGAAGGAGTAGAAATGATATAAATACAGTACTCATGTATGAAATTCTCCAAAAAAATACATATAACAAATAAATTTTCACTGGGGGTGGTAGTGGTGCAGTAGGCAGATCTCTGTGAGTTCGAGGCCAGCCTGGTCTATAGAGCAAGTTCCAGGACAGCCAAAGACTACACAGAGAAACCCTGTCTTGAAAAACAAACAAAAAGTTTCACTTCAACTTAACATAAGGAATTTGCCAGAAAACTCAAGTGTAGCAGAAAACCATCAACATTCCATTCCACTCTTTCCAGTCTAGCTCTGGCATCAATGTCCTCTCAGCAAGAAGCATCATTCTAGATTGACAGGTAGTATAAATTCTGAAAAGTGTGTCCTTTGAGGACCAGGGACCAGATCCCCTTAGGTAATAACAAGCACAGAGGAGAATGTGAGTGCACACAACTATTCTATCCACTGTCATGTAAAACGGTAAGTAGTGATCTTCTGTATGCTGGTCTCTTCACTCGGGAACCGTGAAGGGGTCAGGGAGATGGCTCAGTCAGCAGGGTCCTCACTGGACAACCATAGAGACTTGAATGAAATATCCCATGTGAAGAGGCCGAGCATAAACCCAGCCCTGGAAAGACAGACAGATGGGTCGCTGGAGCTAACTGAGCAGCCAGACAAGTTCCAGGCTAATAGAGATCCTGTCTCAAAAAATAAGGTGGACAGGGTCCTGAGGGGCAATACTAGAAGAGAAAGGTGTGATCTGACCTGCACGTGCATGCGCGCGCGCGCGCGCGCACACACACACACACACACACACACTCATGCACACACAACTGACTTCAGAGAAATAAGATGACCAAATGAGCAACTCTCATGAAAGGACAAATTCTTCCCACCAAACATACACAGAAACAACTCCTTAGAAATGCTGCTCTTGAGCAAATCTCACATCTCCAAAGGGACAAGATATTCATATGAAAAAGCAAAGGCCCGGCATGGTCCTTCTCTTTCCTGGCTCCAGGTTTTCCTAAAATGAGCTCACAGTTAAATACGTCTCCAAGCACACCAGCGAAGAAACCTGTCTTACTTTTCGTCACAACTTGCTGTGGCAACTAAGAAACACAGGTAGGCTTCTTGTTTTTATATCTAATGGCCCATAAACGGTGGGGCACATCAGGGCTCACTAGAAGTCTGATAGAAGGCCCATTGTTGGGTCTGGTTCTCAGACATTTGTGAGGGATCTGTGGTGGAAACGCATTTCCCCAGTTGGGGAATGGGAAGTTTCTGAACAACGCCTTGTGAAATGCCATTCGAGACACCACTCAGAGGACACGGTCCAACCCTTGATCATAAATCTGTATTTTACCCTAAAGCGAATGTTCCTTTTAATGCAGTGTGTTACCAGTTATACAGTAGAGAACATGTTTACGTATGGACAAGAACAAAAGCTTGGCTTCCCTGGTCTGCACACCAAGGCCCCTTGGGGCCTCTACTGGTGTGACACTGTCGGGGGGGGGGGAGGGGGGGGGGACACACGACACACCCAAAACTCCCTTTGTACTTTGACTCTGCACTCTCATCCAAGGAGGGGAGGTCATTGGAAGAGCAAATTCCTCACCATCCCCAGCCAGGGCCCTGAAGAGATCCTTGCAGGGTTTTACGAAGTGGCACCCTGCCTCGGGCCGCAGCCAGAGACGTCTTCCTGCTCGGTGCCTGGACAAGGTCTGAAAGTCAGGGCCAAGTGTGGAATGGGTTTCTGAAAGCCAATATTGGAACACTTGTGATTGAGGTCTGCCAAATCCTGTGTCCGGAATATCTAGTTCCTTCCGTACGCAATGCAGTGGTGTTTAATGAGAAAACACAGCTCTGAAAAGTGAGATGTTTCGTGCGCTATTCACATTCAGGGAAACGGGAACAAATCCCCCAGAAATACAGATGCCTCCCGTCATCAACATTTCACCTTTTCCTGCAGTTACTTAAGGTGAAGGTTCTGGAAGCTGCTTTACAGGGGCCTATCACGTGGTCGTATCCGCCCAGCCACTCACCCCTTTCTTCTTGTCCAGCCTGATGCTAGGCACCAAGGGGGGTGATCATGGGGGGCAAATCAAACAAAAACAAGAGTCTGGCTTAGACTTTCCCGGTGCAGTGGAAGTGGATAGACATTTTATTTTGCCCCGTGAAAAGGCTGGTTTGTGTCCCTCCTGGATGATGCGACCTGACTGCAGCAGAAACACTGAGCAAGAAAGACTTCCTTGTGCGTCTGTTCTTTCTATTGCCACTGGCACCCCCACTTGCAGAATTTGGGGAAGTGATTGCTGCGTCTGCTCCAGGATGGGCCAGCTTGTAAAACTCCTCTATGAGTTGACCAGTCCCAATCCCAGTCAGCTCAGAAGTCAACAGCAACATATGGAAAATTCGAAAGCGTGCTGACAGGATAACCATGGTCCCTCCCACCGGATCCTCTGAGGAGAGCAGCACAGCTAACCTGTTGTCGTCTGCATCTTGAATACCCTCCTAAGGCCCGTGTGGTTTAGCTTTGGTTTCCAGCCTGTGGTCTGTACTGCATGCTAGGCCCTTTATGAGGTTGGGCCTAGTGCGACGAAATTAGGCCATTGGAGATATGCCTTTGAAAGGGTTGTGAGGATTCTCGTTCCTCCTCCTCTTCTCCACCACACGCCCCAGTTGCCATGAGACATGTAGTTTCATCTACCATGTACTCCCCAATATGATATATTGTCACGCCATAGGACCAAAGAAGCAAGGCCAGGTCGCCATGGACAGACACCATGAGCTGAAATAAACCTTTCCCTTTTCACCTGATTCTCTCAGGTATTTATCTCAGTGGTGGGAACTTAAGCATATAATCCAAACGGCACATATTCTAGAAACTGGTCTTTTTATATGTTTCTGTGGGTTTTTTTTCTATCAAACATCTAACATTTCCCCATAAAAACCGAGCCTCTGAGGAACCATAGGGAATCCCTCTGTGGCGATTAAGTCCAAGGGATCAACCGGACTGGGCTAAGGGATGCGCAGATGTCTGGTGAAACATCATTCCTGGGTGTGTTTGAGAGGATGTTCTATCATTTTTAAAAATGAGCATGAGACCCTGCAGGCCAGGAACGGAAGGTCACCCTCAGGGTGGGAGGTGTAGTCCAGCGTGCTGAGGGCCCAGACGGAATGCACTGGGAGAGGGAAGGGGAAACTGTGCTCCCCTCTTGCCCTGAGCCTTTCAGCATCTGTTCGTGGACATTGGAGCCCCTGGTTCTTAAGCCTTCGGGCTCTGGAACTTACACCACTCTTTTCTTCTTCAGCATATCTTGAAGGCCTTTAGATTTGAAGACAATTATACAGTAACCAATTTTCCAAGCCCTCAGCTCGCAGACTGTAGAACTTCTTGGCCTCCATATTTGTGTGAGCCAATTCCCATCTTATATAGACTATAGATTATAGATACATATGTAGATATTGATACAAATCTGGTCCTTACCTACCTGGTGAATGATGCAAAGACAAGCCCCTTCCATGGCCTCTTGAGGACAGCCAGAGGCAGCCAGCTCTTTCCTAGCCAGGACCAGGAATTTGGAGTTCAGAGACCAAGCTCAGGTTTCTAATCCACCAACTTTCACCCCCAGACATTTGACTTGCAGCTGGTTAATCAATTTTCTTTTTGGTGCTGGAGACTGAACCCAGGTCCTTGAGCAGGCCTGGCAAATTGTCAGCACAGCGTTACACCCCAGCCACCTACCCCAGTCACTCATGTTAGTGTGTGTGTGTGTGTGTGTGTGTGTGTGTGTGTGTGTGTGTGTGTGTGTATGTTCTTGTGGGGGGGTACATGTGTGCACATGACAATGATGGATGCTGTGATGGTTAACATTGATTGTCAACTTGACAGCATCGAAAATCACTTCAGAGGCAGATGCCTGAGCATGCCCAGGAGGGAGTATCATGACTGAGTAAACTGAGGTAGGAAGGCTCGCCCTAAATGTGGGTAGCGCCGTTCATTCCATGGGCTGCATCCTAGACTAAAGGAGATGGGAACTGAACAAGCAGCATTCGTCTCTCTCTGCTTCCTGACCATGAATGTGATGTCACCAGCAGCCCCCTCAAGCTCCTCCCTTGAGGACTTCACTACCATGATGGACTGTACCCTCAAGGGAGCCAACACTTTGCTCTTAGGCACCTTCTGCCAGGTAACCGGATCATAGCGACCAAAAGTAGCCACTGCACTACAAATGCCTCCCTGGCTAGCAAAGCACAGTAAGGTCTCCTGAGTGTGGTCCACTTTAAAAAAACACATGGATTTTGAATGTGTATGAAAAGCAGCCATGAAAACAGTCAGTTGGGGTGGGGGTGGGGTCGTAGCTAGGACTTTAAGGGGTCTGTAGTATTCCAGGAACTGCATAGAGGTTGTTATGTGCTCAGTATAGATTAACTTTTCCAAAGGGAGCATCTGTGGATGCGGACTTGATAAAAATACGTGAGCCACATATTTAATTTTAAAATTCCCTTGGAGTAACATTGAAAGTAACAAGATAAGCTTAAAAATATTTTTTCTTGAACCCACTGTATCCAAAATGGTCTCATTTGAATATGTAACCAATCAAAGAAATCATGTGACTTTTACATTTTTTTTTCTTATTAACTCCAGTATCAATGGTGTATTTGTGCTCAGGGTATCTCTCCATTCAGCCTAGTCCTATTGGGGGTACTGTAGACTATCTGCCTGTGGTTGGGGGTACCCTGATGGACAATACATCGACCGTTGTTGGTTTCTTTCTTCAGATCTTCACACGCCATTGACAACGAGTAACGTCACAAGGTGATACTGAACGGTGGGCTGTCGTTGATGGCAACCCAAGAGCCAAGCTCTTGTTGGTACACATAGCAACTGGACGGTCTCCTTGAGAGCTCACCAAAGGATCTCAGATAAAGCTTCATGGACCCTTAGCTATGAGGTGGACAAATGACTATCATTCCTTCATGTGGAGGATGAGAGAACTAAGGCTGAGAGAGAAGTGACCGGAGCTGGGAAGAGCGGGACTGGAAAAGCACCTGCTGTGTTGGGGGGGGGGGGGCGCGGGGCGGCTCGATCCCCAGGACCCACACCAAGAAGTCAGCTCTGCTGTCACTTACCTGCGGTCCTAGTGCCTGGGGAGTGGAGACAGGCAGGTCCCAGGGTGCAACAGCAGCCAGTCTGGCCTTACTGGTCATCCCCAGACCAGTGAAAAATCCTGTCTCCAAAAGTAAGGTAGATGGAACCTGAGGAATGGCAGCTGAGGTTGTCCTCTGGCCTAAACACGTACGTGCACACGCATATCTGGACACACAAGAACATGTACACATGCGTACACACGCACACACGCGTGTACACACACACACACACACACACACACACACACACACACACACACACACACACGAAAAATAACTGGGGTGTAACGCCGTGCTGACAATTTGCCAGGCCTGCTCAAGGACCTGGGTTCAGTCTCCAGCACCAAAAAGAAAATTGATTAACCAGCTGCAAGTCAAATGTCTGGGGGTGAAAGTTGGTGGATTAGAAACCTGAGCTTGGTCTCTGAACTCCAAATTCCTGGTCCTGGCTAGGAAAGAGCTGGCTGCCTCTGGCTGTCCTCGAGAGGCCATGGAAGGGGCTTGTATTTGCAACCTTTACCAGGTAGGTAAGGACCAGATCTGCATGTTGTATACTACTGTGACCAGAACCTGATGCAGGGATTGGTATGGAGCAGACATACAGCTCCCTCCTAGTGAATCAAAGCAACCAGGTGAAAAGAATGGTCTCACCAGACACCCTCATACCACAGTCCAAATCACTCCATCACTGGACCTTTCTCAAAGCCCTAAACAATCCTTGTCTGTCTTTGATGTTCTGTTCTTCCCCAACACGCACAAAAATATCCCAAGGTCCTTTTCTGGATAAATCACCTCGACCTTGGCTCTGTTTGGTGCTTATTCTGCACTTTTTAATGGAAATTTGCATCTCTAGTGAAATGTGGGGCTTGAATGTACATTCCACCTGATGTAATACAGATGCCAACCTCTGCCTTCCACCCACTCAAGGCCACCTGGAGGATCCCAAGGACCACCCGGTGAGGCTGGTGTGCTCACAGTGCTATCCTCCTGCACAGGATACCTGATATTGGCCCTACATCTTGCTAGCTGTCATGAGTTGGGTCATGCAGTCCTGGGAGGGCATTAAATCCCTCATTAGCCATGCCATGTAATGGCTTGAAAACTTAGTAGAGATCCCCGCTGTTCTCAACCTTCCCTGGCACAACCTGCTGGTTTCCTGGCTCACTTCAACCCCATCAGCAGCATCCTGCTCTGCTGACGGTCTCTTGCCTCCCTGTGTGGTAGCTTGAGTATGGGTAAGTCTGCCAAGGCTAAGTGGAAACCCTGGAGTATGGCAATGCAGGGGGGACGGGGCTGGAGTATGGCGATGCAGGGGGAGGCAGACGGGGCTGCAGTATGGCAATGCAGGGGGGGGGACGGGGCTGGAGTATGGCGATGCAGGGGGAGGCAGACAGGGCTGCAGTATGGCAATGCAGGGGGAGGCAGACAGGGCTGCAGTATGGCAATGCAGGGGGAGGCGGATGGGGCTGCAGTATGGCAATGCAGGGGGAGGCGGATGGGGCTGCAGTATGGCAATGCAGGGGGAGGCAGATGGGGCTGGAGTATGGCAATGCAGGGGGAGGCAGACAGGGCTGCAGTATGGCAATGCAGGGGGAGGCAGATGGGGCTGGAGTATGGCAATGCAGGGGGAGGCAGACAGGGCTGCAGTATGGCAATGCAGGGGGAGGCAGACAGGGCTGCAGTATGGCAATGCAGGGGGAGGCGGATGGGGCTGCAGTATGGCAATGCAGGGGGAGGCGGATGGGGCTGCAGTATGGCAATGCAGGGGGAGGCAGACAGGGCTGCAGTATGGCAATGCAGGGGGAGGCAGACAGGGCTGCAGTATGGCGATGCAGGGGGAGGAGGGCAGGGCTGGAGTATGGCAATGCAGGGGGAGGTAGACAGGGCTGCAGTATGGCAATGCAGGGGGAGGCAGATGGGGCTGGAGTATGGCAATGCAGGGGGAGGCAGACAGGGCTGCAGTATGGCAATGCAGGGGGAGGCAGACAGGGCTGCAGTATGGCAATGCAGGGGGAGGCGGATGGGGCTGCAGTATGGCAATGCAGGGGGAGGCGGATGGGGCTGCAGTATGGCAATGCAGGGGGAGGCAGATGGGGCTGGAGTATGGCAATGCAGGGGGAGGCAGACAGGGCTGCAGTATGGCAATGCAGGGGGAGGCAGATGGGGCTGGAGTATGGCAATGCAGGGGGAGGCAGACAGGGCTGCAGTATGGCAATGCAGGGGGAGGCAGACAGGGCTGCAGTATGGCAATGCAGGGGGAGGCGGATGGGGCTGCAGTATGGCAATGCAGGGGGAGGCGGATGGGGCTGCAGTATGGCAATGCAGGGGGAGGCAGACAGGGCTGCAGTATGGCAATGCAGGGGGAGGCAGACAGGGCTGCAGTATGGCGATGCAGGGGGAGGAGGGCAGGGCTGGAGTATGGCAATGCAGGGGGAGGTAGACAGGGCTGCAGTATGGCAATGCAGGGGGAGGCGGATGGGGCTGCAGTATGGCGATGCAGGGGGAGGCGGACGGGGCTGGAGTATGGAGATGCAGGGGGAGGTGGACGGGGCTGGAGTATGGCGATGCAGGGGGGGTAGACAGGGCTGCTACTTCCTGCCCTGTAGCTTCAGCTGCTGTTTCTCGTCCGCTGGCTACTGAGCAAAAACTTCTGAACTTGCTGAGCCCTTAAATTTGATTGGTCCATGTTTCTCAGCTCAGGACCTTACAATTCCTTCAAATGTAAAACTAGAATCCAACCAAGCGCCTTACTATTTCTGTCAAAAGTGTCTTGATTTGTAAAGTTTTCTCCATGGGTTAGTTTTTCTGCATGGCAGCAAAAATGGCTGTGTACATTTTAGTTGAAAGAGAGAGGAGAGAGAGAGAGAGGGAGAGAGGGAAAGAGAGAGAGAGAGGGAGAGAGAGAGCATGCACACACATGAGTACTTTGGTAAATGAACAAATAAAGCTAACTAGAGTGGAAGATCCAACATGCACTCCCTTAATATACTTTGGCTTTCTATCCTTGCACACCGAAATCGATGTTCTGTGGATAAGGAGTGACTAACGGATATAGTCTCTTGTGGAGTATAATCTAATGGTGGGAACAGGGGGCAGAAATCAGTATGTAAGATGCTCCTCATAGTCGTCAATGCTGTGGAGACATTCCAAGTTTGGGGATACAGAGGAGCTGCAGAAGGCAAGGGGAGCTCCTTCTTGGAAGAGATGATGTAGGGACTGTGAGGTGAGTGGAGAGCAGCAGCCAGACACAGAAAGAACTGGGGAAGGATGTGGACGGAAGAAAGAGCGAATGCCAAAGCCCTGGCCTCAGAGCACAGGGAGAAGTCGGCAACAAGGGAGTTGGGAGCCATAGAACGCTTGATGTGACCACCAGCCAACGAGTGCGAGGTATCTGTGATGATGCCGAAAGACCCTGTTCCCTCCAGAGCAAGCCCCGACCTGCCAAAGCTGCCCCTGTCCCTTCCTCTCTTGCTACTTTTCGCCTCGTCCCCGCTTCTTTCCCAGCCTGAAATAAAACAGCTTGCTCTGACATATAATCCAGCCATGAACATCTGCCATCTTCCACGGGGCCCTTCACAGGGCTGAGCTGATTCAGGTGCCCTGCCCTTGAACCTCTCCCTGGTCTGTTACTTTCTCTAGGGCAGACATACTGAAACACCTACTCACCTACATAGATTGATTCCATCCAAGTCCAGCTTGATGAACTGGGATGGCCAGTGTCAATGATCAGCTCGACAGAATCTAGAATTGTGAATGATTGCCATAATTATGCTAACTGAGGTGGAGGACCCATCTTTACTGTGGATAAGAACACTATGAGGGGATAGTGGCCTCTACAAAGTGAACTGAGCACTAGCATGTGGGAATTCATCCTTCTCTGATTCTGAGTATGGATGGGATGTGACCAGCTGGTTCAAGCTCCTGCTGTCCGCCCCTCTCCACCTTAAACTGAGTGAAAATAAACTCTTCTCCCTGAAGTTGCTTTTATCGGCGCATTTTATCACCTCAGTGGGGAAGGAAAGCAAGCCATGGAACCAAAGAGTTTGTCAGGCCTTCTTATAGGAGCCTGGGTGACCTCAGGCGACTGCACAGTGGAAACCACCCTAGTGTAGGGAGCCGAGCAAGTCCCGAGTGAGCGGATATACATTGCTCACACAAACAAAGCCATGACGAGGACCAAGACCGCAGACCTATGGGAAACAGGCAAAGCCTTTCCTCAGTCAAGTCAGGCTCAAAATTAGGAACACCTTCTTCCCAGGGTCCAAGCATGAGTGTTTACAAATGTGTTTATCAGTGGACGAAAACCAGCGACAGCTTGCTCCACCCTGGATGTTGACAGCCTGAGACCGCTCACAATCCGCTCACGATCCAAGTTGCTGTCGTAGGAGGTATGGCCCCCTCAGAGCCCAAACACTCCACCTGACCCCAGCTTTCCTGTCTATGGGTCTGTGTGTGGCCTTCCTCATTGCCTCCCCATCCCTCGTGAGGGCTCCTGGACCAAACCGGAAGGGATGCAGCACCCCAGCGTGAGTCACGGAAGCAGTGTCACTGAAGTCCTAGCGCCACCAGACTTCCACCTTCTTTCCACTCTAGCATCCTCCAAGGTCACACGCAGCTGGGGCAGGACGGAGTGGTGGCTAGTGTCTACTCACCCTCCCCCAGCTTCCTTCTGCAGGTAACGTGAACAGGGCCTACCTTGTGAGATGATCCCAGTTGCTCTAATTCAAGACAGCCGTGGCGGTGCCGCTCCCAGACAGACACACTACAACTGTAACTTACGTAAGCCCTCTTTTTCTTCGTAAGTAGTCTGAGACAGATATTTTGTCATAGTGATAAAAACTGACTAGTAAGGCAGCATGTCCTGGTTCCACACAAACAGATTTACCCCTGGGTGGGGCAAGCCGGGGAAGTCCCCCCAGTTTACAGGCATCTGGGAAGTTCAGAACTGCCCAGGACTTTGCCATCTTCTGCCCCAACTGCCCCTCACTAGGCAGCACTAAGCGATTCTGGCACAGCGGCTTCAGTGGTGTGTGTTGGGAATAGGGTGCCTAGCCCACTCCCAACTCCCGAGACCCGGAGCCTGGGCGTTTACTAGGTGATGTGTGCCCAGGTCACAGCTGGAGAAGCTCTCCGCCAAACATTCAATGTGCTGCCAGGGTAGCTTTGGAGAATGAGGTACAGATGCCTGGACCACACCCACCCCCAAGACTGAGGTTCAGTCGTTGAGATGGATGCAGGTGGTGTTCATTGTTTTCT
Source organism: Peromyscus maniculatus bairdii (assembly GCF_049852395.1). NCBI lineage: Eukaryota > Metazoa > Chordata > Mammalia > Rodentia > Cricetidae > Peromyscus > Peromyscus maniculatus. The sequence goes on along the minus strand of NC_134863.1, from coordinate 81,323,786 downwards.
TTTTTTAAGGACTCAGGCTGAAGTAGTCCAAAGTCTTCATTTTAGCACCGTGAAGCCCTGGCTCAGCGAAATGAAGGACTTGGCTGTAATGCGATGTGTAAACCTTGTTAAAACACAGGCTCTGGAGCCGTCCCAAGATTCTGCATTTCTAATGAGTTCTCAGGGGAGGTGAGACCCCAGACAACCCCTGGAACAGCAGGTGTGATGGCTATTAATTGTAGGCACTGACCTGGGTGGGCCACAGGGTGTCCAGGTGTGTGGTAAAATACTGCTCTGAGTGGTTAAGGAACACAACTAACATTTACATTGGCAGGCTTTGAACAAAGCGTGCTACCCTTTGTGGTGGGTCACATCCAAACGGTTGGAGGCCTTACGTCAGGAAAACATGACTTCTCGTTACTGAGAGACTTTCCCAACAGACATTGTTCAGATTTCTTCTGCCATTGAGTCTTCTCAGTGCCACAGAAGACAGCTTCAAACTCAAAGCAAAGTACTGCCTCTTCAGGGACCCCAGACCATGGCTTCCTCTGCGGATTTCAGATGTACCTGCTTCAGCAAGCATGGAAACACAAACACGGTTGATCTCCGTCTCTACAGGACCTTAACTAATGCAAAAGGGTTGCTAAGTGTGGTACTGGTCTTCCAGTTCCTGCTAAGATTATCAGTTCCTGTTAAGATGTCAGTTTACACAGACCACTCCCCTCCCAGTCAAAATCCAGTAACCGAAGGGAAAAATCCAAGGGCCCTAGAAGAGCAGCTGTGTGTGCACGTGGTAATGGCAGACGTGGTGGGGGTAGGGTGCAGCCTTGGGCACCAGCATGTGGAGTTGCTCTGGAGAACTGAGTAGAAAAGGCAGCTTGGGCTCTGTTCCTTTTCCCACCATCTTTTTGGGACAAGGAGCATCATTCCCTTTCCTTGGGAGTTTTTCAGTAACGCCCCCAGACCATTGTGGCAACAGTAAAATCCAGGGAGCTCAGAACGTCCATGGCAGAGCATGAGAAAGGGCTGAGACGCTTCTGCGTGCTCTGCACGATCCAGGGTTGGTGGGTGACAGCCTGTGCCTGTGTGCCCCTGCTGTGCCCCTTCGCGTCCTCTGAAGGTGGTACTTCATCCTCCAGGGGTGCTGGTTGGTGACGCTAAATGGAGATGTCCGGATTGAGGTTCCCCCCTCCACCTTTTTCCTCCATATTCAATTGAGTGTGGCGATACACAAATGGAATTGGGGAAAATACAAGGTCGGGCTTTTGTAATGAGGCACAATAAGTGAGCGTTATGGTTAAATGGATTTAACCGAAGAGCTAACTGGTAAATTGGAAAATTAGATCTGAGTACCCATGAGGAAAGCACACAGGGAATGATTCTGAGGGGCGTGGAGATATTGATGACGAGATGGCTCCGTGGTTAAGAGCATGAACTGCTCTTGCTGAGACATGGAGATATTGATGACGAGATGGCTCCGTGGTTAAGAGCATGAACTGCTCTTGCCGAGGGCCTGGGTTTGTTGCCCAGCACCCGTGTTGAGCAGCTCACAACTACCTGTAACTCCAGCTCCAGGGGATCTGACACCCTCTTCTGGCCTCTGCTGGCACCTGAATACATGTGGTGCGCACACACACACACACACACACACACACACACACACACACATTTTTAAAATACAAAAAGAAAACTCAACAGACTTGAAGAATGGACGCAGAAGACCTTGCATCCAGACAAGAGGAGTCACAGAAGAGAAAGAAAATTAAAATGGACATGTAGAAATATATGAGGGATTCATGGAGATAACACCCCACCCCCACCACCCCGGTTAAAGGTGATGACTCCAGAAATGGTGGCAGACTACCCAAGGAAGAGCGGGCCAAGAGGAGATGGAAGAGACGAACGCAGCCTCACGGGGAATCCTACTGTGTGGATCAAGAAATGACAGACAGCCATGTTGAGTCATGGGCAAGAGAGTCACAGCCTGGAGATAATAAAGCAGTTAGACAAAGGGAGTCTGGGTCCCTGGCTGAGCTTCGTTGGATGCCTTATTCACAGATTGCTTCAGGAGAACAAAACAACTCCATCGTGTGCTTTAGTCCTAACATGAAGCTGGTGTGCGGTATCTGCACCCCATAGCAGCCTCGGAAATCAAAGACGCCGACAAGTGTGGTGGGTGAGGAGCAGGAAAACCTTTATGACACTGGTGGAGACTTTGAAGAGCCCTGTGAAACTGACTGGAAAGTTCAGCGAGTCAGTTCTTAGATCAGATAGGCAGCCCCTGATCAGACGACTTCCTGTGTCCTTTCCTGTGTCCAGCATAACCTTCCCCTGCGGGAGAGGAGGGGCAGAGGGATTAGGAGGAAGAAACGCTGCTCCACCGGGAGCGACTGATGGAGCAGCCCTTAACTCTGGGGAAGCAGGCGAGCTCGCTGTGCCAAAACCATGTTTGTTTTAAGATCAGATGGGAAGCAGGCGAGCACCACTGTAAAAATCATTAGTTTCTGAAGGCGACGTGAAGACTGGGAGGGAGGTGGCAGGCTTGGGCACTGACGACCAGCCGGCATGAGAAGAACAGAAGATGGGGGGCGACTCAGACAGGAAACATCCCTGCGCAACCTCTGCGGAGTCAGAGTCATCTCACTGCGTACTGCCGAGGCCTCAGAGCTCCTGCAGAGGACCGCCATTCAGAGAAATCGCGTGGGAGTGGATGCTTGGAGTTCTGGAAGTACGGATAGATGTATGGAGTGGAAAAGTACCAGGGTTAGAGGTTGAGCCATGGCTTCCTTCTGTGTGTTTCCTAAGCTGCCTGGCATGCTTTATCCCTCAGAGGGGAGGGTGAGGCTGGAGAGGAGTGAGCATTGCGTCCAGGAGCTGCTCTGCAAAGGCCCCGCTGAGTGTGTCTTTCCGGCTCTCCCCTTCTCCTGGGACTTCTGCCACTTAAACCTTCTCAGCTGAATCCTCTCTACCTATGTTGCCATCTCTAAATTCCTTCCAGAGCGTTCTTTTCTTTTTAAAGACAGGTTCATACCACACAACTCTATGTAGACCAGGCTAGCCTCAAATTCACAGAGATCTGCCTGGCTATTCCTCCTGGATGCTGGGAGTGAAGACGGAAAGATCCTGAGCCCTCCCCTAAGCTCCATCTCCCACACCAGACTCTTGTACCAATTCTGCTTCACGTCCAAGAAAACAACAGTCAAATAGTGCCCCAGAGCCACACAGGGTCCTGTGCCAGGTCCATCACAATTAAACCAGGCTCTCGAAAACACCAGTTGAGAGGCAACCAAATCAGTGCGTCAGCCCGGGGAAGCATCCAGGTCACCTCTGCGACTCTGGGAGACGCTTTGTGCTTCCATCACACACCTTGGTACACAGATTATCCAGAAATGGTGCTCAGGGCTGGAAATGTACAATTTTCAACCTTCTCTTGAAGGGATTCTGATGCCGCCAAACCTAAGATGAAGGCTTTAAGACCCAAGAGACATTTTGGAGGTCCAGGTTCAGCAAATAAAGTTAAAAAACAGTACAAGAAGGGCTGGAGAGATGGCTCAGAGGTTAAGAGCACTGGCTGCTCTCCCAGAGGACCCAGGTTCAATTCCCAGCACCCACATGGCAGCTCACAACTGTCTGTAACTCCAGTTTCCAGGGGATCTGACACCTTCACACCAATGCACATAAAATAAAGTTAAATAAATTTAAAAAAAAAACAGTACAAGAATATGTTGGCAGACACCTGTAATACTGGGAAAATAGAAACAAGAGAATCAGGAGTTCAAGGTCATCTTTAGCTAGATGGTGGCTTCAAGTCCAGCCTGAGCTACATGAGTCTACCTCTCTGTCTCTCTGTGTCTCAATCTCTCTCTCTCTTCCCATCTGGAGAGATGGCTCAGCAGTTAAGAGCATGTTACTCTTGTAAGACCCAGCACTCACATGGCCACTCATAACATCAGTAACTCCAGCTCCAGGGGGAATCTGATGCCCTGTTCTGGCCTTTGTGGGCGCTATGTGCACACTTACATACATGCAGTGCACTTACATACATGCAGGCATAATAAATACTCACACGTACAAAATAAAAATAAATGTCTTTTAAAATATAACACACACACACACATTTTTGTCGTCTTCATCTGTCTCTCAGGTCTTTCTGATCCACTCTGGCTTCAGCCCACCTGAGCACAGGGTCCAGGTTAGCGATTTGGAGAAGAGAATGGGGGAAGAGAAGATGCCAAAGGAGAGGCATTATGAGGGCTCTGCAAATCCTTCCTGCTTCTCTTTCCTCCGTGGAGACTAGAAATAATGTCTTAAAAAGAGAAACTGTTGTGAATTTCTCTGCTAATTGGGGTGATACTTAATTTGTTATTGTCAACCAGAATGGTTGTAGGTAGGGCCTCTGGTTTCTATAATCCTCAATGCCTTACTGTTTGTTTGCTTCTTAAAGTATTTCATTTCACGTTTATGAGAGAAGTGCAAGGTCTTGACTTCATTGGCAAATCCCAAATCAATCCATGTAGAGGCCAGAATGCTCTAAGACTTTTGAAACCCGATGCACTATGGTCCTGCCCAGAAAGAGGCTCACTGCTCAGCTAATGGGCCTCCCTTGTGTAAGGGCCTGATTCCCAAGGAGCACTCAGAAGTCATCAGCCCCAAAGGTAATTTTTAGTGAGCTGCCTTCTGAACATGGCCCCTGTCGCAGCTCAGATTAAATTAAGGCACAGCTCCGCAGACACCTCCACCACCAGCGTCCCCTGGCCTCACAGCCTTCTGTCCAGGTCTCCCGCTCTAACGGCCGCCCTCTTCCCTTCCGCCCCGAGTTCCCCGCTCCCCTGTGTCTTCTGCTGAGTTTCCATTTGTCCTTTAGGGATAGTATTAACACCCTTCTCTGTAAGCCTTAAAATCCCCTCTGCCCGAGCCTGCCTCGAGCAGATCAGAAACACCACCTACAATGTCTACATCCACGGCCCAGACTTGAACCCCTCAGTGGAGAGAGGAGGCTGCCTGCCTCTGAAGCCCCCAGTCTCATGTCAAATGAGAAGTGGCCAGTAAATACTGAGGCATTGACCGGATGTGAAATTCAGGAAGTGGTTCTCTAGGCAACCTGTGCTCTTCTACCCAGCCTTTTCATCTCTCCAATTTTTCATTCTTTTGGCCTAGAATAGCCTCAGAAATCACATACTACAACGAGTACCGTGAGAGGAGAGCCTGTGTGGACTCCGGTCCGTTAGGTCTCGATATCTAGTCCCATGCCTGGCACACTGGAGGGACACAATAGTCAAAGCCCACCCCCTCTGCCCAGCTCTCCCCGTTTCCCCAAAGACTGCTCCCCCAACCCCCCTCCTCCTCCTGCTTCCACACCCCCAAGATGTAACCAGGAGAGTCCTGCCCCCAAAGCAGGTGTGATCTGGTAATCTGTGGGATTCAGAATGATATCAAACCACGGCGGTAGCCAGAGGGAAACCTACCTTCTGTGAATTCCTATTCACCACACTATCCTGTTTCCATTTGAAATCCCTGTGCAAATATTAGCTTCGAGTTTGTGTAAAGTCTTCCTGATGTGATACAATCCAAAATTGACTCTACACTTATTCTATCCTGCCTGGAGTAGAAGGGAGAAGCGAAGAAGGAAGAGGAAGGGGGAGGTGAAGAGAGAAAGAGAGGGAGGAGGAGGGGGCAGATGAAGAGAAGAGAAAGGAGGAGGGTGGGAGAGAAAAATGAGGAGGTGAAAGATAAAGAGAGAAAGGAAGAAGAGGAGGGGAGAAAAAGAGAGAGGGAAAGAGGAAAAGGGGAGGGAAGGATGGAGGGAAGGAAGGAGGGAGGGAGGGAGGGAGGGAGGGAGGGAGGGAGGGAGGGAGGGAGGTGGGAACAGAGCATCGCACTCTGTTCAAACCATGGCTGATAAACAATTTCTGTCATTCATCCATCCCTCAGTTGCCGAGAATTAGAACACAGCAAACATTCTTCACAATGAAAACCTGCATCAACGGCGTCCAACATTTCTCTTGATGGTTTCTGAAGCTCTGTGGCCCCAGGGTCACTACAAACATCAACGTCTCCCTAGGAAAGGTAGAGCAGCGTTGTGGTCAGGGAGGCCCTTAGGAAGAGCCTGTGACAGCTGACCGGGGGTACACACCGCCCACACTCTGGGGTGCACTCAGTAGGTTCTTCACGGTAATAAACCCCAGGGAACCAGCATCCGAACCATTCTCCACCCACGACCTCCGCCTCCTTCAAATCCCAGCAAATCACAACTGCTTTCCTTTAGCTGCTCTTTGCATTGTTCTTCACATGCGTTTCTGGGGCTTCGAGCTAGAAAGGACTTAGTGGTCACACAACAAGACATGGCTTTTGTATTTATTCTTGACGCTAGAGAGACGGCATCCTAGTGGGTAAAACAGCTGAAAGCTTGTGCTTGGGTCACAGAAGCCTTTTAAAAGCACCGGCATCTTGGGAAACCTATCAGGATACGGCGTCAAAAGCTGCCTTGACATCTATCCTATGAGGTGGAAAGTTAGGTCAATCATAGCTGGGCTGGGAGTCCATGACCTACGCAACGTATCATATGGCTTCCTTAACACTGTTAGGAATAGTTCTGAAAAATAAGGGGATTGCACTAATTTTTTTTATCATTCTCTCATCTTGTGAAATGGCCTGAACCCCAGGATTGTAGGGAAGTAAACTGAGGCTCAGAAAAGTTATGATTTGCTGGGCAGTGGTGGCACACGCCTTTAATCCCAGCACTCGGGAGGCAGAGCCAGGCAGATCTCAGTGAGTTCAAGGCCAGCCTGAGCTACAGAGTGAGTTCCAGGAAAGGCGCAAAGCTACACAGAGAAATCCTGTCTCAAAAAACCAAAAAAAAGAAAAAGAAAAGTTATGATTCCCAGCAGTGAAACCTGCCCTGACACCCCACACACACACACTGCATAATGCCCTCCTCTGCTCTTCTGAGCCATTTCTGGCCTGCTCCCTCCCTCTCTCTCAGGCTAGAAGAGGGCCTTTGTGTTTGTTTTGGCTGCTCCACGTCTGCACTCCTTGTCCTTGGGGCCCATCTTACAGAGAGTATCACAGGAGGCAGAACACAGCGTCTCACTAAGCCGAGAAGGACATGAACTCAGCTTCACTCTCAGGCTCCCCTGTTATCAGGGCTCTGCTCTGGGCTCGCTGCCGTTGCTGTGATAAAGCACCCGGACCAAAAGCACCGTAGCGGAGGAAAGGGTCTGCTCACCCTGATTCTGAGTCACAGTCCGGCTTTGGGAAGAGGTCAAGGCAGGAACTCAAGCAACCAGTCACATCCCATCCCCAGGGATGAGAAGAGAGGAGGGACCTTCCCCATGCTGCCCGCTCGCTTATGTCCAGCTAACTCTCCTCACTCACATCGCTCATGGCCAGTCTGTGAAATGTGCCGCCCACATCCAGGGTGGGTCTAACCACCTCAACTAACAGTCGGGCCAATCCCCCACAGACATGTCCACAAGTCAACCATATCTATTCAGACTGTTTCTGGATGAGTCTAAGTTATGGACAGTTAAAACAACCAGCTCAGATTCTAACAAGCCAGCTGTCTTAGTTAGGGTTTCTATTGCTGTGAAGAGACACCATGACCATGGCAACTCATAAAGGAAAACATTTAACTGGGCCATCTTACAGTTTCAGAGGTTTAGTCCATTATCAGCATGGTGCCACATGGTGGCGTGCAGGCAGACATGGTGCTGGAGAAGGAGCTGAGTGTCCTACATCTTGATCCGCAGGCAACAGGAAGTGAACTGAAACACTGGGTGTGGCTTGAGCATAGATGAGACCTCAAAGCCCGCCTCCACAGTGACACACTTCCTCCAACAAGGACACCTCTACTCCAATAAAGCCACACCTCCCGATAGTGCCACTCCCTATGAGCTTATGGGGATCAATTATATTCAAACTACCATATCAGACAATTAGATATGCCATCCTAGATTCTAACTCAGGACCTGGTGGTGGTGAGAATCCTGGCCCACAAAAAGTCAGTCCAGACACAGAAGCTGTGGCACCCACACTGAGAGGTAGGCCAGTGTCTAGAGTAGGTTGACAATCATGGTCAGTTGTGGTCTTGGCAAAAAAAAAAAAAAATTAGCTGAGATACACCAATGAAAGCCAAGTATGTCAGGACAAAGAGAATCAGTTTCCAAGAGTACTGGAGCCAGGTGGAGAGAAGAGCTGACCACAGAGGGATAGAGGGTAGGCAATCTTTTCAAGTTGATCGCCTCTTTCAATGACTGCCATCCGGCTTGAGCTGCTATAATGGCACACCACGCACTGGGCAACACAAATGACAGAAATACATTTTTCCACAGTTCTGAGGGAGTCCAGGATCAAGGCACAGGCTGGGTGGCATCCATCCAAGACCTCTGTTCTTGGCTTGTAGACAGCTGTCTTCTCAGGGTGTCTTCATGGATCCTTTCTTTGTACACACATCACTGAAGTCTCTGTGCGCCCCAATTTCATCTTCCGAGAACGCCAGTGGGCTTGGATCAAAGGACAGCTGACCAGAATGATTTTAGTCACCTCTTTACCAGCCCTTTGTCCAAGTGTAGGTGCATTCTGAATCTCCAAGAGATGGCACTTCAATATGAGAGCTTGGAAAAGCACAGATCAACCTGTGGACCACCGTGTGGGTGCTGGGAACTGAACTAGGGTCCTCTAGAAAAACAACAAATGCTCTAACTCACTGAGCCATTTCCCTACCCCACAGATCAACCTGTAACAAGGCCAGATCGCTTCACGTGTGCCTGTCATCACGAGTCAAATGGACGTACCCTACTAAGATGTTCCCATTGCTACTTTACTCATTGCACAAGTGTGTATTTGGAAAGCTGAGTCAGCAGCAGTGGGAGGCACCTAGGTCTGCAAACATTACTCGGTGCATAGCCTGGCTTAGTCCCTGCTGTACCAGGAGGCTCGGACTTTTCACTTGGCCAAGATGATCCTTCTAACACCAAACCACGTCCTGGGAAATGGAGGCCAGACAAGGAGAAGGTGTTTTCTCCAAGCCATACATCCAGCTGTCCTGTGTCTCTGGCTCTTTGCAGATCTCTGCAGGCTTGAGCGCCAAGTGCTCTGCCCAAGGTCATCTCAAGTCGAGGGCCGCTAGGAACTAGCTTCCATGTTCCTTTCCCGGGGAAACGTGTCTCAGCATCACTGGCAGAGGACCCACCTCTCAGACTCCCGGATATTTGCCTGCCCCATCCCAGCCTGTGTCAAATGGAGAGAAGCGATGACCACCAGGGATGGAAGGATTTAGGAGATGGTTGGGAACAGTTCCTCAAAATTAACCCTTAACTGAATCCATTAGCCCAACCGCCCCCAAGACGAGCTTCGCCTCTCGGCTTCAGATGTAAGACAGAAGTCCCCTTTCCCAAGCTCAGACACATCTTTTCCTCAGAAGAACCATTCATAAGAGGGACGTGGCTGGGAACTCCTGTGCTCTCAGGTACACCTGGCCCCTGCCCTCTTGTCCTCTTGTAAATGCAGCAGACTCCAAAGAGGAGTCCCCCAACGTGGTATCAGATGTCCTTCCTCAGGAAGTCCTTCGTCAGCCTTGCAGGACTGGAGTGTACCTCTGTGGGTGGAGCACACGGCCCTGAGCCTAGCCCTGCAATGGCAAAAGTCCACATTAAAATATTTTCCTACAGGACCCTAATAAAGGAGGAGGAGGGCAGGAGGGGGTGGGAGGAAACCACCTCGTTCAGACGCCATGCCAGGTCGAGAGATGAGACAGTGTCACTCCAGATCTGCTAACTATGGGATCTTGAGAAAGTGATGGAGGCCCTTCCCCAGGCTCCAGAATGGCAACAGTATAACACACACTGGGCCTCCACAAAGCTCATCCAATAGGACAAGGTAATACGTTTGAGAGCATCTGCGAACGGCGTGGAGTCCGTTACCACCTCCCTATCTGTTCCCTGCAAGGTCCCACGGGTATTTCATGGCCATCCTCACCTGGGAGCACAGAGGAGTCGATTGGAGATCTGGTTATGCCTGAAGAAAAGCCTGGCACAGCTCTGCTACAGAAAGACGCCTTGAGGTCAGAGCCAGCCTGACCTGTAAGAAACTTACAGCCCAAGGTTTGATGTTTGGGCATAGGAAGCTGCTGAGATGGTCCAGAGAGAGTTTAAGCCCTGAGGGAAAGATAGGATTCCAAAATGGAGGTAGGTGTCCAGGCTTGAGTCAACTCAGGTTTATCTGCATTCACTGAAACCCAGCAAGGATGTGGTGTGGTGGGTTTGTGTGGAGAGAGAAGGGTCTGGAGGCAGAGTTTCCTCTGGCTTCACACACTCAGAGAGAGAGAGAGAGAGAGAGAGAGAGAGAGAGAGAGAGAGAGAGAGAGAGAGAGAGAGAGAGGCATGAGGGAAGAGGAAGGCCTTGGCCAATGGGCACAGTGTCACACTCAGAAGGGAAGAACAGCTCTGGTTCTTCCGTACTGTGGGCTGATTGTAGTGAACTATGTGATGCATAGCAAAATATCTGCAGGGAGGGGCCTTTAACTGTTCTCACTAAAGGAAATTACCCAGCGTATGAAGCGACAGCTACGCCTCCTACCCCAGTTCTGACATTGTGAATAACCTACCAAGCCATCAAATCTCCCCTTTAAAGGTGTTCAAGCATGACAGACCCATTTAAAACCTGTTCTCAGTCAAGGCCCTCCTCAGGTGTAGACCACTTCACAGAATCTTTTCAGAGCCCTCATAGGTCATAGGTCATGACTGTTGCGGGAATTTGCTCTGCCAAAGACCTTGGGGTATCTGACCCGATAGAAGTGTGGTTTTTCTAGGTATGTGACTGCTTAAAACTGAGGAGCGGGTGCACCTCTCTCTCTCTCTCTCTCTCTCTCTCTCTCTCTCTCTCTCTCTCTCTCTCTCTCTGTCTCTCTCTCTCTCTCTCTCTCTCTGTCTCTCTCTCTCTCTGTCTCTCTCTCTCTCTGTCTCTCTCTCTCTCTGTCTCTCTCTCTCTCTTTCTCTCTCTCTCAGTGGTCAGAGACTGGACGGCTGATTCTATTCACCCCCAGCAGAACAGAGGACAACCACGGCGGTTTACCTTGTTCTGTATCTGTGAATGTATTTCTCCCCATTTTATATCTTAATAAACCCAGTGATATCCTTTAACAGACTCTCTTGGACTCACTTTACACATGACTTTCGCACAAGTTAGTTTTTCTTGGATGGGAGGCTATGTCCTGAAGACCTGACTCTCAGAGTGGCCACCTGTGAGGTTGGAATGAGCCATCAACATGAAAATGTCTGGGAGCCATAATGCCCTGGGTAATTAGAAAGGTATATTGCAACTGAGTTCTGTATAACTTGAGGGGTCTGGGACAGGCTTGCCTTTGTAGTCTTCTGAAAAACCAAGGCCCCGACCTGCTCAAAATCCTGGTCAAAAAGATCTAGTCATGAGCCCAGAGTCTAAGGTTCAACAGGGCAACAAGGCCCGGAAATGGGGAGCATAGCCCTGCTGTGAGGGGTTGTACTGTCTGCCCTCCATCTGTATGTTGAAATCATAACCACCAGGACCTCAGAGGGCGGCCTTCCTTGCGGATAGTGTCACGGCAGATACACTGACATAAAGTCATACATAGAAAGGTGGACGCTAATCCAGTGTGACGGTGTCCTCACACAAAGCAGGGGTTTGCACACAGAGATGGGCACAAAAGGAAAACATCACGTGTAGATTGCGTCAGGGACTGTAGTGACATTTCCGTAAGCCAAGAAAGGTTAGAGATGCCTGCAACCTGCAAAGGGGCGCAGATATCTCCTCGTGGCTCCTGCCAGCAGTTCGGCGTCGCTCTTCTCACGTCAGGACTGTACCACAACGCATCCCTGTGGTTTCAGCCATTCTGTCTGTCCTGCTGTGACAGGACAGAGTGTGCCTTGGGAAAGAGTGTGCCTGCCAGTCCTATCCCAGGAGTTAGGGGTGCCTGGGAAATGCTTATCTGGAAGACTGTTCCTTCAGTCATGTGGCTGGGAATGGGTTAGGACATGTATAGTATGTGTGCATGGTGTGGACATATATAGGGGAGTGTGCTTCGTAGTATGTGTGGTGTGATGGGTGTACAGATATACTATTGTGGAATTAAGTATGTGTGTGATGTGTGTACATGAGACGTGTGCAACGTGGATATGTGGATATACTGTGTGTGTGTGTGTGTGTGTGTGTGTGTGTGTGTGTGTGTGTGTGTGTGTAATGGACAGTATATGTGATGCATGTGCATGGTATATGAGTTCAATATGTGGTATGTGTATGATATGTGTGTGTGTGTATGTGTGGTTTGTGGGGGGTGTGGAGTGTATGCATGCCATGAATAGTGTATGGAGAACAAGGGTATATGTTGTGTATGTCTAGGGTGAGCCAGAGACACTCAGAGACAAAAGGCGGCAGCCCCCTGCGGGTCACTCTTCCATCCCACCCTTTTCCACCGAGAGCTGCATCACACCAAACTCCTCCTGTTTATCTCCCAACAACCTGGAGCAGAGAGGGCAGGGTGGGAAGAAAAAGTACGTATCTTCCTGGGTTCCTGTCCAGTGCTTTCGTCTCCCTTTCCAATGTCAGCCTTGAGAATCGAGGTGAATTTGCATGTTCTTAGCAAGCAGTTCAGTTCTGGACCAAGCAGCAAAAACTAACATCGTCTTCAATACCTGGCTGTGAACGTTGGGACACACGACCCCACCCCCCAACCACCCCCTAAAGGCCAAACCAGGTGATTACACTCACTCTTTCATAATTTATGCCTCTTTGGGTTCCCCAAACCAACATTCTCCAAATATAAACCCTTCCCCAGGCCTCCCCAGTTTCAGAATCTGCGCAATAACGAAGTATATACTCTTTGGGGTCTGAGGGCACTAGAATGCATCGGTTGCCTTTGGAATTTTGAGCCCACAGTGGCTGGAAATAGACCAAGCATCAGGCCTGGAGGCTGATTCTTAAACACACACCCAACCAAACTGCAGCACTTAGGCGAAGGCCTTGAACATTATGCAGCCTCAGGCGCCCCACCAGTAACTCATGAGCCTGCATATTTTGGGGCCTTCCCTCTGAGCGCAGGGCCTCCCCGCATGCAGTGGCTAGTGACACTGGGCGGGGACAATGTTGTTTTTAAAAACATTGTTTCCTGTAATAGGTTGTAGGGCAGGGGGGAAATGGAATGCGTATGGGCACCTAAACCACTGCCTTCAACGCTCTCCAGTCAGAGGGGAACATTCTCTGTGAACATCCCTGCTCTCTTAACCTCATCCTGAGGCAGGCGCCCATCCCTGAAAGGTGCTTTGGGGCAGGCCTGCTGGTATTTCCAGAATACAGAGTGCTTCTCCCTCCCTGAGAGGCGGTGGCCGTGTGGCCATTCAAGATCATGGTAAGCAGGAGCCAGCACCTGCCCTCCATTCCACCCCAGGTAGAAAAATGCTGTCCGTGAGAGGGTGCCCAGGTCCAGATTCCGATGAGACCTCCACTGAAGATCTGGAGTCACGGCTGTTCCAGAGACCTTACCCCGTGTGAGAGAAAGAACAAATGGGTTGAATGCCCAAGCCCTTCTGGACTTCACTTTCCCCAACACTCCAGAAGAACACCGAGATTAAATGATACTTTATTTTGGCTAATTCACCCCAGTTGGCAGCATATAAATAAAGTATTGTAGATGATGTGTGTGGCGTGTTCTGAGTTTGTGGCCATGTGTCTGAATACAAACTGGGATGTCTTCTCTCTTCCCCGGGAGACAGGAGAATGAGTGCTTTCTGAGGACCAAATAGAGGAGTCAGTCCAACACACACTGGAGGGAATAAAGGGTGTGGAACCAGAGTGGAGAAGTGCATGCAACATGAGAAAATCTAGGGGGACCAACAGGACCACCACAGCTGAGCAAGGAGGCACTACATGATGGTGAGCTGGGAACAAACAGGACCCCACCAGATCCCCAAAGATGACTCCTTATCCAGCCGGGCTGGATAAGAGACATAAGGAAAAAGGACTTCATTCCGATGATGCTCGGAAATCGGAAACCATGGGAACTGTTTCCATGCTGGAGAGGACCAGGTGATAGTTATCTGTATGCCATGCCCCATCCCCAGTAGTCAGCACAGCACTGTGGTTCCTGTAGTCCTGTCTGTGTGAGCATCCACATAAATTCAGCAGAGGAAGTCTCAGAGGGGATCAGAATAATTGAACCACCAGCCACTGTGGTCCAAGTTGGGAAATCAGGTCTAGGACCAACCCCCAAGTTAGACACAGGAGAGTTCGTTACCCAGAAACTGAGCCCCCTCGCTGATTACCAGTGAGAAATGCAAAATACATTATTTTGTCACTGTGATTCATCAATACCACAAAAACAGACCCACCAAGTGATCCAGCAATTTCACACTTGGGTGCATACCCAAGAGAATTGAAAATAGGTGTTCAAACAGTAACTCACAGAGGTACGGTCACAGCAGCACTAACCACAATATCCAAAACACATAAACAATCCAGACATCTATTAACAAGTGAAAAAAATGCTACAGTGGAATATTATTCAACCCCCCAAAGGATGAAATGCTAAAACACTTGACCTCTCACCTCTCCTCCTTAGCCCAGCCACCTGGCATGTTCCTTTCCTTGCTACAAAACCTGAGCCTTGGGATAGTCAGCCCCTTGCCTAAGTTCCCAGGACCTGAATGTGGCAGCCTGCAGACCCTGCACAGTGTTCCTGCCTGTGAGTCCCTCTGCAGGAGATCAGGATGGAGAAAGAGACATCAAGATTAATGTGTAAAAGAATCCATAAAGGCCTTAAGCTCTTCCCAACCAGAGCTGCATGTATCAAAACAGAGTATGCATGAGAAAACCTCTGGGCTCTCTGAACAGGGGGAGAGATGGATGCTATGTACATGTAGGTAACCTAGAAAGGATCAGGATTCTCACAACTGGAGGGTTCTGAGCCTCAGTCCCGTTCCAGCTCTGTAGTTCACTCCCACTCTCGGGGAACCTCCCTCTTCAGTAGATATGAACAGTTCTACCATTATCAACAAGCTGTGGACTAATCCTCTTGTACACTATAAAGATTTATCACTCAAATTGGTTTAATAAAACTGATTGGCCAGTAGCCAGGGGTAGTGGATACCTGTTCTATATACTTATGGCCTTGAAGTACCTGCCCCTGGGGCCTGGGCCTCTGCATAAGTATTTTATAAGTGGCTGCAGGGACCTCGGGTGGGAGAGATTCATCCAGACCTCGGACCTGGGCAAGACCAGAGAAACTTCCCTCTACAGCCAGGCAGGAAGCATAGGCGGGATGACCAAACTAAGAATGCTGGGAAGAGGAAGGGCGGGGTCAGAGGTCACCAGTCAGAAACAGAGGAAGCAAGATGAGAATGCCATACTGAGAAAAGGTACCAAGCCACGTGGCTAAACATAGAAAAGAATTGTCAGTTAATATAAGTGTAAGAACTAGTTAGTAATAAGCCTGAGCTACCAGCTGAGCATTTATAATTAATATAAGCCTCCGTGATTATCTGGAAGCAGGCCGGGGTGGGACAGAGAAAAGCCTTCGATTACATCCACGTGTCTAATTCTGTGATCTGGGACACCAGAACCCGGATGTCCGAGCGGGTGCACTCTGGCCTCTGAGCTGCGACTCACACTGGCTGCCCCTTGACACTTTGTCTCAGACCCAAAGCTCAGAATCCCTGGCCGAGACCTCAGTGCCAGCCTGCATCTCCATGGTCTGTAGTTGCATGAGCCGAGGGGTAATGCCGGAGACACTGTATGCCTTATTTTGCAGGTCTGTCCAGAGGGCCCAATGCCCACGGGCAGGAGTGATGAGAAGACAGGATTGAACTCAGGGTTGTAAAGCCAGGCCTAAAGGCTTGGGGGCTGAGCTTCTTCTCTATAGTCCTCACCTGGTCCTGCCCTTCCAAAAAACCTCAAGAACCCAATGACCCTCAGGTAGAGCCACGTGGGATCGGTGTGTGTAATTGTAACAGGTAGAATTTTGTTCCCCCAAATGATACACTCTTTGTTCAGCCCCGGGACTGTAACTGTTGCCCTTTTAGGAAATAGGGCTTTGCAAATGCGATCATTCCGGACAAGTCATGTTGGATTAGAACAATCCTGAACCCAGTGACTGGAATGCTTTAAGGAGAGAGACAAGAGAGACACAGAGGGATAAGGACAGAGGCCGATAGTGAGTGACACAGCCATAGACCAAGGAGCGTGGACAGCCGTTCAGAGCCAGGGGGAGGCAGGGAAGAGTCCTTCCCTAGAGCTTCCCTCACGACGCGGCTGTGGTTTTGAGCCTACGCACAGGGCCTCAAAAGGCCCCGATTCTGTAGCACTTCAGATTTCTGGTTCTCTATCTGATGCTCAACCAATAAAATCTGTGCCATTGTTTCAAAAAAAGCTATTTTTAACTGAAAGATTCCTTTGAGCTGGAGAGATGGCTCAGTGGTTAAGAGCACTGGCTGCTCTTCCAGTGGTCCTGAGTTCAATTCCCAGCACCCACACGGGGGCTCACAATTGTCTATAACTATAGTTCCATGGGGTCTGATGCCCTCTGCTGGTGTACAGATATACGTGCAGACAAAACATACATACATATGTACGTACATACATCTTTTTTTAAAAAATGGAAGATTTCTTATCCAAACACTTTGCATAAGGAATGCTCAACCTGTTTTTGTTATGATAAGCCCTAGGAGGTTAATACAGGACAGGAAAAGGTGTGTGTATGTGTGTGTGTGTGTGTGGGGGGGGGGTGATGGGGGTCACATGTCAAGACAGTAAGCCAGAGAGCAGTTAGAGTTCCAGGAGAACTACATTAACCCTCCCAAGGGCAGACCCCAGTGACGTGACAAGCCTCCAGTAAGGCCTCATTCTTAAAGGTTCTGCCTCATGACGTTACCATACTGGGAACAAGGTTTCTGAGTCATGACATCCAACTGTGGGGAACAAGCCACATTCAAATCACAGCTCTATTCAAAACCGTCTCACATACACGTTTGCATACCCTTAGCCATGGCAGGAACATTCACAATAGCTAAAAGTGAACAGGTAAACAAAATGCATGTGTGGGAGGGGGAGAGAGAGACAAAGACAGAGAGAGACAGAGAGAAAGAGAGAGACAGAGAGAAAGAAAGAGAGACAGAAGAGAGAGAGAGAGAGAGAGAGAGAGAGAGAGAGAGAGAGAGAGAGAGAGAGAGAGAGAGAGAAATATTATTCCCTGAAGAGGAGGGGAACCTGGGGAGATGACTCAGTACTTAAATGCAGTGATGTTCAGTCCTAAGACCAGAGTTCAGATCCCAGCACCCACATAATAAGCTGAGAAATGCACCCATGTTCTGTAACCCCAGCTCTGAGCAGGGCAGAGACAGAAGGTGAGCTGGCGCTTACTAGATTCTAGCCTGGATGAGCAAACAGGAGCCCCAGGTTCAGGAAGAGACCCTGCCTCAAAGGAATAGATGGAGAGGGACAGAGGAAGACATCTTTACACCCTCTTCTGACCCCAGGTGAGTATAGTCTCTCTCTCTCTCTTTCACACACACACACACACACACACACACACACACACTCACACACACACTCACACACGTATATACACATAGAAAGAGGGGGATATTGAAATTCTGGCACGCACTATGTCATAGATGAACCAGGAAGGCATTACACCAAGTGAAATAAGCCAGGCACCAGAGTAGTCCCATTTATAAAGACAGACGTAACATGGCAGCTGCCGGAGGCTTCTAGGTGAGAGGATTAGGAGCTGTTAGCTGTCACAGTTTTAGACTTGCAAGATGAAAACAGACTCTGGACACCGGCTTCCCAACAGTGTGAACAAATTTAGCTCTGAGATCTGAACACTGTAAACATGTTAAGACAGGGCTGGGGGGTGACTCGGTGTTACGGTGTCTGCCGTTCAAGCACGAGAACCTGAGTGGATCCCCAGGGCCTCGGCCAAAGGGCAAGAGCGATGGCGCATGGCCAGTCACAGCAAAGGCAGGGGATCGCGAGGGCTTCATGTCCAGCCAGCCTGCCTGATTCAAATGAGACCCTGTCTCCAAAATGCAAGGTGGACAGAATCCTCAGGAGAGCTCCCTGAGGTTGTCCTCTGGCTTCCAAACACACACAGTCACATGCACACACATGAATTCATATAAGACACTGGGCATGGGGACCCAGATCCAGCATCGGGGAGACAGAGGCAGCAGGATTGTGATTTTGAGGCCAAGATGAACAACACACTGAGTCTATCTCAAAAAAACCAGGGTGGGATGCAACTCAGTGGTAGAGTTGCTCTCTGGCATGTGCAAGGCCCTGGGTTCAATTCCCAGCACTAACAAAAAAAAAAAAATTCAGGCTGGCTGGTGGAGGCACGTGCCTTTAATCCCAGCACTCGAGAGGCAGAGGCAGGTGGATCTCTGTGAGTTTGAGGCCAGCCTGGTCTACAGAGTGAGATCGAGAATAGGCACCAAAATTACACAGAGAAACCCTGTCTTGAAAAACCAAAGAAAACAAAAAAATTCAGATAGAAATTTCATATTTGTATTTTTGGCATTTCACCAGTTTTTTTTTGTTTGTTTTGTTTTGTTTTGTTTTGTTTTGTTTTGTTTTGTTTTGTTTTTTGAACCCAACTCTATGTTCTCTGCACCTGATATGATGTGTGACCTCATTTCCTGCCGGCCTCCCCCACCCCTCCCTCAACTGCAGTCACTCTTGCCTTCTGAGCAACAACACACGTGTTTCCACTGTCCTCACGACCTGCACGCCCACCCAGGAAAGTCTCTGCCCAGGGAGTGCCCCTAACTTTTCAATTGCAACCTTCTCCATGCCCTCTGAGTCCTCTCTGTGACGTGATCCTGTGAGTCCTCTCTGTGACGTGATCCTGTGTTCTCATTCTCACTCTCTCCCTTACAGGCAGAACTCTCGTCTGCTTTGTTCATCACAGAGCTCCTGGTACACAGTAGTTGCACACTAAATGTAGTGTGTGCAGAATGACTTGTAGAAAGCATGTATGGGAGCCCAGGACGCTGCCTCATACACAAAGACAAGGGCCGAGGTCCCTAGAAGGCCAGACTACCTTCTTACTGCTCAATAAACCCAACTTCTACCCTAGGAAACAGGGTGCCTTCAGACACCCCAAAAACTGTCACGGTCAACGTTAAGTCCAGCGAGGTGTCAGGGAAGATGGGGAAGCTCTCTGTGGAGTGAACTTTAGTGTCTGCATGATTCCAAAAGTCAAACACAAGTTGTTTATTGTTCCTTCCGACCACAGATGAAGATCCTTCTGGCCTTGGTCAGAACACCCAAGTGACCAATGCCACCACGTGCTTGCTCTGTGACCTTGGGGAAGACACATTCCTCTCTGGGCCTTGTTTTTTGTTGTTTTCTTTTTCTTTCTGGTAAAAGTACAAGCTGGTGTGCCATGGGTCCCCTCCTACACGAACATTCTGTCAGCTTTGAAACTTGTAGTCCATTCTCTCCTCAAATTTTTTGAGGGTTTAAATTCAATTCACACTGACAATTGATGCTTTGTGTTTCCTCTCTTCTGTCAGCTGTCAGCACAGCATCAGGACCAAGGCCACTCATCCCAGAGGAAGACCACAGTGACGGGCATCTTCCAGAGCTGAGCATCATGGGGAAACCATGCAAGAACAGAGAAATCTCATCCTGGGAAAAAGACATTGACCCCAGAAAAGTCACCATCACTTTATCCACCCTGACAGCAGACCGCAGGATGTCGTCACCCTCCTCACACACTCGGGTGGCATTAGAGTCCTGGAGTTCTGTTCTAACAGTAAAAGCGGAGTGACTTTCACCCTCAGGGAGAGCACAGGAGCTGAAAGTGCCTGGAGAGCATGACTGTGCCAGCCGGCTGCTGACACAGAGGCACTGAGGTGCAACAGCACCACACACACACCCTCCCCCCTCCCCGCCCCCAGCACCACAGGCCTCCCTCCACTCCCCCACCCCCCTCCCCAGCACCACAGACCTCCCCCCTCCCCGCCCCCAGCACCACAGCCCTCCCTCCCCCCCCACCCCCAGCACCACAGCCCCCCTCCCCCCTCCCCGCCCCCCTCCCCAGCACCACAGGCCTCCCCCCTCCCTGCCCCCAGCACCACAGGCCTCCCCCCGCCCCCCTCCCCAGCACCACAGGCCTCCCTCCCTCCCCCCGCCCCCGTCCCCAGCACCAGAGGCCTCCCTCCTCCCCGCCCCCAGCACCACAGGCCCCCTGCCCCCCTCCCTGCCCCCCTCCCCAATACCACAGGCCTCCCCCTCCCCGCCCCCAGCACCACAGCCCTCCCTCCCCCCCTCCCCGCCCCCAGCACCACAGCCCCCCTCCCCGCCCCCCTCCCCAGCACCACAGCCCTCCCCCCGCCCCCCTCCCCAGCACCACAGGCCTCCCCCCCAGCACCACAGGCCTCCCCCCTCCCCGCCCCCAGCACCACAGGTCTCCCCTCCCCCTGAGGAGGGAGTGAGAAGACAGCCATCACTTCTCAACGCTTGGCTGAAGGAAATTTACCAAGTGGAACCAGGGGACTCAAAGGAGTTCATGTGCTTTTTCCAAAGACAGCCTGAAGGCACCTAAACCAAAAATAGACGTGGTGCAGGGGGGAGGGGGTGTTGGGTAATTTATGAAGAGAAAACTGTGGCTCGCTTCAACTCTACCCTCACACCCCCACCTGTACACGCTGTCCCTATCTTCTTGCGAGCTTGAGCATGTCTGTCGGGGTGTAAGGTGAGCCCTCAAAAGCTAATCTCCACGGGCAATCAAGCAGAGAAGCAGGGCCAACAAGCTTGCCAACGGGAGAAAGATGATTTCTTCATGCTCTGGGATCTGAGTTCCCTCTTGTGATACCTAGCCAGAGAAACTACAAGCAAAACTGGAAAGGATTGCCTTCACCCAAACTTTCAAAATCTGCAACTCCCGCCTGTCCCCTCCCTTGCCCGCTGGTGCAGAGAGGACTCCATGACATCAGTTCTCTGAGAACCCCAGGGGATGTGGAATCCGTGTAGACCTCTGAGAACTCAGTGTGCACCCTAGGGGTGAGCGCTGGTCACCTGAGACAGTGAGGATGACCAACAGGAGACAGTCCCCACTGGAGGCCAGACTTGGTAATCCCGCAGAGCTCTGCCCATTGCTGAAGGACAGCGGGGCAAGAGAGGAAGGACCGGCGGCCAGGTGACAGTGGACATGTCACAACCATGAACCTGAGTGTTGGGGTCCCTGGACGTGCCCGGAGACAACTGGAGTTGAAGATATTCAAAGACTGCAGCTGTGCAAGAAGACACGACAAGGTGACTAAGAACCAGCTGTGAGGGAAGCGGACTCACTCCCGAGACTCCAGGCGTGTGAATACTATGCACAGACAAAACCAACCCTGCCTACTGCAGTCAAAGAGACAGTTAAGGGACTCAAACCATAAAAAGTTCCACGCGGTTCATAGTAAGAACCCCAAAATCTTTCAGATGGGAGAAGTGTCATAACTAAAATGACAGACCAAAGGGATGGTTTTTACTACACCTTGAGCACAGCTGAGGAGAGAAACTGCTGAAATTTAAGCAGATAAAAACGAAGCTTACAGGCATGGAGGGGCGAGCAGGAAGGGGCAGGTGAAGCAGGAAGCTGGAGACTAGAGGGCAGCAGAATACACAGGGCGCACTTAGTGTACATTGAGTATCAGGAGAGAGAGAGATACAGAAGACAGGGTGATGTGCAATGTTGGGAAGAAGGAAGGAAAACCCCACCGCAACTTGAGTAAAATAAGAGAGAAAGAGAGATTTTCTTAAAGAAGCTCTCTGACTTCTGAAAGCCATTCAAAAGTAAATGGCACTTTACGTTTGAAAAAACAAAACAAAACAAAACTAGGCCCTTTGTCCCTGAAAACTATCCTTCCAGGATGAACAGGTGGGAACTGGGAAGGCAGTTCATTCAGAACCGTGCTTGGCTCAGTGACCTGAGTGACCCCAGAGCCCTGGTTTTTGTTTGTTTGTTGTTGTTGTTTAAAAGAAAGAAAGAAAAGAAAAGAAAAGCCAGGTGTGGTGGCAGGCCAGGCATTTGTAATCCCAGCACAAGGGATGTAGGGACAGGCAGTTCCCTGGCATTCACTGGCCAGTGAGAGACACCATCTCAATAAATACAAGTGAAGTTTAAAAGGTAGAAGATGCCTAAAAATGACACCTGAGGTTACATCAGGCCTACACACGCGCGCGCACACATGCACACAATGAAGGTGAAATGCAGACACCTAGAACAAGAAAACCCCACCAAACCACAAAAGTGTTCTCCACCAGCAGATGAGAGGAGGGGAGGGCATGGGTCGTCACGTGTGTGGAAGATAGGAAGTACAAAAGAGAAATGTGAGCTGAAGCGATGCTGATATCGTTGTGTGTTGAGGTGACTGGGCTGTGTGCCATCAGAATAGAAGCATGTATGGCACCACCCAGGCCTAAGCGCTGACGTCACAGGAGAAATGGACTGCGGGGGCATTGAACAAACCTCCAAGAACCGAGAGGGACCACCTGCCACTGGACACTGAGAAGCCCCCGTGGCCACTGACCAGAAAGGGCATGCCATGTCCAGGGAGACTCAGTAAAGTGATCCAGTTTGTAGATATGAGCCAGGGTGGACACTCAGGGAACAATCCCCGTTGTGGGTGCTGGTTCACGTTGCCAGGGTGAGCCCAGGTGAGAACACTCCAGGGTCTGTTTGTTTACCATGGCTTAATAATCACCCAGTCTCCATAGCAACCGATGAAGACATGGCACAGGAAGACAGTTCTGTTCTGTGCTATAAGAAGGAGGTGGACTGGGGCAGGGTAGCAGTGGTGGCCTGGCGTACAGTGGAGGTGTGTTAGAGACAGCCCAGCTGCCCTGGGCACAAAGTCTGGGGCAAGGAATCAAGGATTACTGAGACACTCCGGTTTCTTACCTGCCGGGGGTGGGGGGATGGGAGGGTAGGGGTAGGGAGGGCGGCAGAAAAGAGCATTTTGAAACAAAATGGGACAAGAGTGAGGAGAATGTCAACTTAAAATCCCAAGGTTCAATGCTTCAATTGGCCATGCCTGTGAGAACCCCAAGTGACTGATCTAGATACAAATACTGGAATTATTGGCACATTATGATGCTATTTCAAGCCACAGATATGGATAGGATTGTGCTACAAGAACATGTGTAGACACTTCTTAAATATGCATAATTAAAGAGAAGAAAATAAAAGTTACGTGTAATCTATCAAGTTAGCACACAACAGAGGGTATAGGATGGACCTGGAATGGATTATAATAAGTGAAAGGACCCTGTCTCAGACAAACATGCAGATCTCAATGTTATTAACTGGGTATAGATTATAAGACTAGGGTGGGGACCCTAAGAGGGAACAAGAGATGCTGAGAAAGTTGGGGGGGGCGCGGTCGTCCCATGAGACGTGGAAATGAGATACTGGGGGGGGGTAGGAGAGTTCAGGGAAGGAAGAGAGGTGGGGAAGAAAAAAGTGAGAAAAAATAACTGTTGTTTGAAAATGCCATAACTGAACCTAACTCTTTGTAAGCTAACAAAACTATTTTTAATAAAAAAGACACATATAGGCCTTGTAAAATTAATTACTTACATGTAAGTAAGTGTACCCCGTGGCCGGAGGGTAGTGAGATAACAAAAGGATGGTCCTACCTGGGGTCCCCTTGGTTCTCTTGACCCTCTGTTCTTCCTCCTCACTGTTCAAGGTAGCAGCCAGACCACTAGACACCCAGTGTCCCAGTGGGGGGGGGGGGCAGTGCATAGTAACGGTCTCTCCTGGCGTTTCAGTATCTAAGGGACAAAGAAAGGACCAAGAGTCTTCTGAGATGACAGATTTGGTTGTGAGCCTAGCCTTTAACGGCTGAGCCATCTCTCCAGCCCTGCACCCCACCCCAGGCCAGCTATGGAGCAGATAACCTTGCACAATCCAACAGTTGGGGCTCCACAGGTTTTTGCCTGGGGTTATAATTTGTCTCTAAAATGTCTTCCACAGGGTCATGCTTTTAACAGTCATCCCTAGCTTGTGGAACCATTTTTGGAGTCTCTGGAGCCTTTAGGAAGTGGGCCCTGGCTGGTGGGGGTAGATCCCCTAGGGTGGGCTTTTAAAGGTTTACAGAGTTCTCTGTATCTTAATTGGCCATGGCATGAACACTGCTCTGTCATAGACTCTCCTCACTCGTTTCTGTTGGGTATTTGGTCACAGCAGACACTCAGGTAAACACCTGAGAAGGCCCAGCCCTCAGAAGAGGTGAGATGGCCAGGCACCAGGTGAAGCAGCCTTGACTTCCTCTGGGGGTCAGAAGCAGTGCCAGGCTCTCGTGGACCAAGTATAGAGAGAGCCAGGGACACAGGAGCTGAGCTGTCACTCAAGCTCTTCCAGCAGAGGATGCATTTTTGGTGACTTGTGTGGACCGACACCACTGGACATCAGCGAGACAGGTCTTGGCATTTCCAAGTCCCCTGGAATGTGTATATATGCCTAGGAAAAACAAGAGACCCAGAAGATGGAAAAATGGAGGCTCAAAGTAGGAGTCAAATTCATCTAGAGAATAAACCAAGCTGTATTCTTTGTGATCTATACCTGAATAAATTCCTAGAAAAAAAATAAATTTTTCAGGGATGATGGAGATTCTTCTGCATAGAAGAACAGGAGCACGCAAAAGTGAAAACATACCATCTCTAAGTGTTCACAATACACTGTCCTTAAAGGGTAAAGTACAGAGGAAGAGAGAGAGGAAGAGAACCAGGGGTCAATAGAGGTAGGACTAGTCAGTGTCTTCTCAAACAGTACTGAGAACATGCTGAAGATACAGCTCCCACGAAAGAATGCTGATGCTTGCCACTGCCAGCAGGCCTGAGGTCCGCAGCACACTAAGTCCCTCAGAGGGAGAGCTCAGCACACCACATCCCAGGATGGATCTCCAGGCTCCTGTATCTCTAAGGGGTACCATTTTCCCACTGGGAGATGATCATCCACCTACATGGCACTCAGAGTGAGGTCATGAGATGAGATGGTCTTTTCCGGTCCTGCCCATCTAGCTCTTCTTGTGCCTTCTATCTTGCCTCAGTCTTGTCACGTCTCAGTCCATCACGTCTCAGTCCATCATGTCCCAGTCAGTCATGCTTTGGCTGAGGTCACAGACACATGAGGCTCAGGCTCCAAGCCTCATCAGCCATGGCTCTTCCATTATCTGTATGTCTATCAGGGCAGAGACCATGCTAGTGAGATGTCAACCCCACCCCCATTCCAGACTCACTGATAGCTACTGACTTCCACTCTGTGTATTTTCATAAATGTTAACTCTTCAGACCTTTTTTGTCCTTTAAGACAGGAATCTAACCCCTCACAGGTAAGAGTTGCAGGCAGAACAATGGCCTCCGAAGATATCCACACCTTGATCCCCATAGCCTGCGATCATTACCTTCTCTACCATGTCTCTTGCAGATGTGGTTAAGCCAAAGATATTGAGAAGGATATATTCTAGAAGATGGTGTGGGATCGAAATACAGCCACATGCTTTTTATAAAGGAGGTGGCAAGCCAGGCATGGTAATCCAAGGCTATAATCCGAGGTACTCGGGAGACTGAAGCAGCAGGATTTCTTGGACCCAGGAGCTTGGAGACCAGTCTGGGGAAAGCAGCTGGATCACATACCAAAAATTAAATAAAACCCAGAAAGAGATTTTACAGGAAAGACGGCGATGGGTCAAGATGCTGTACCATTGGCCAGGAGCACGGAAGAAGAGACCCTCCACTAAGGAATGTAGCATCAAGACTGGAGAGATGGGTCTGCGGTTAGAGCGCTTGCTGCTCCTTCAGAGGACCCGAGTTCAGTGCCCAGCACCCCTGCCAGGTGGCTCACAAACACCCATAACCACAGCTCCAGGAGCTCTGACACCCTCTTCTGGCTTCTCCAGGCACTCACGTACACATGTGTACATATACATACACAAATAACAGTAATTTTAATTATTAAGAAATACAGCATCAGATGGAAGGCAAGGAAACTTTTCTCCCAGGAGCCCTCAGAGAAGCTGTAGCTCAGGCAATATTTGATTTTTGAATCAATAAAATTGATTTGAACTTATGACCTCCAGAATGAAAAACAAAAAAAGATAGCTGTGTGCTGTGTTAAGTCAACAAGTTCATGGGAGTCCATTACAACAGCACATTAAACTAATAAAATGAGTAAACACAAACGTTCCTGGCTTGCTGCAAGTCACCCAGCAGGTAAAGCACACGCCCTCCATCTGATCCGAAGCCTCACTCTTCCTTGTACAGATGATGCCGATTCTAAGTCTCCAGCAATGTGGAGTTTCCATAGGGAAACAAACAGGTAAGCGCATGTGTGTGTGTGTGTGTGTGTGTGTGTGTGTGTGTGTCTGTGTCTGTGTGTGTCTGTGTGTGGGTGTGTGTGTGAAGTACACCCATCCCCCCAGCTCCCATAAGAAAACTAGGAAACACCTGGCCAGAAGCACTAAAGGTGCTTCTCGACTTAAATGTATCAGTTAACAGTGTTTTCATCTCAACAAATGCATGGTGAGATTAAACGCTGTAAACTGAAATTGCATTCGATGCCCCCAAGCTATAGAGCACCAGAGCTTAACAGCCAGCCCTGGGAGCTGCTCTCCCTGCGGCTGCACTTGAGACTTGTGCCACACTGCTGCCCTAGCATGGATTGTGAAGAACAAATTTAGACCGTTCCCTAGTGTCAAGCACAGCAAACTGAACCCGTGTAGGCAAGGGCCACTTGCAACTTTCTAAGGATGTCAGCGAGCTCGATTTCTGTGCATCTGTTTTCACTCTTCACTCTGCATTCAGTCGCGATCCTGCAGTATTGCTCTGTCCGTGTTCTGACTGGACCGAAGAGATGGAAAGAACACAAAGCCACCGTCCTTTGTCAGCCCGATTAATGACATGTCAGTAGACCGGCTACAACCAGGGCCTGCCCTGAAGGCCAGGTTCACTGGGAGCATTTCCCGAAAGCGAGGGATGGTGAGAGTGTCTCTCACGGAAGCTGGTCACTTTGATATCAGAGCCCATCGTTTGGGCCTTGCTCTCCCGGCACATATTAAATTTTCTCCTTCATTCTCAGGTCTGGAGAAAAAAAAAAGAAGTAAAAAACCCTAGAATGTAAGACATTTGACCCCAACATCAGTCTGAGCTTGGAGCGGCCAGGCATGGTTCAGATGCTGCCAGTTATGAGTCCAGTCTGATCAGTAGTTATATTTGAAAAAAAAGTATGTATTTTCTCTTTGGTTGTGGGCCTGGAGAGTTGGCTTAGCAGTTATGGGCACTTGTGGCTCTTACAGAGGCCTGGGGTTCAATTCCTAGCACACACTGGCAGTTCACAGCCATCTGTAACTCCAGTCCCAGAGAATCTGACACCCCATCTGATCACTGGAGACACCAGGCACACATGTGATACACATGCATACATGTAAGCAAAATATTCATGCACATAAATCTGTAGTGGTATTCTATTTGTACTGAAATGTGATTTTGATTATATGTTAATAAATAAAGTTGCCTGGGGGTCAAAGCTATTAGAGCCATAGCAAGAGCATGGCGGTGGTGGCACATGCCTTTAATCCCAGCACTTGGTAGGCTGTGTGTTCAGGGATACAGCCAGCATTGGAGACATACGCCTTTAAGACCTGGAGGGCTGTACTTACAGGCAGTGACGAGGCAGTCACATGTTTGGGTTTACAACCAATGAGAAGGCAGAACAGAAAGACTATATAAAGACAAACACACAGGAAGTAGGTCTGTTTCGGAGAGGTAGGTCCACCGCAGGAGGAAGGGTAAGGTTTTAGCTCTGAGCTCTGACCTCTTGGCTTTCTCTTTTACATTGGTTCTGTGTTTCTTAATTAGTAAGACGGTTGGTTACATCTACATAAATCTCTAAAAATAGTTTAAAAGATGGTTCCCACTATGTAACTCAAATTGGCTCCAGACTCCTAGCCTCCTGCCTCAGTCTCCTGAGTGCTGAGATTGTAAGCATACGCTATCATATCCAGCCAGCATCAGCTATGTTTTTAAAACCTCACTGGAAGGTTGTGCGCCAGCTCTCTGTAACTGTAACAAAGTACCTAAGACAACCAACTGGAAAGGAGGTAAGGGTTTCTGACTCATGGTTTTGAAGGTTTATGTCCACGTTGGTTGGCTCCATGGCTTGAAAGGTCTGGTGAGGTAGCACACCATGGAAGGAGCATGAAATGGAGGATGCTTACCTCATACCAGTGAGTAAGAGAGAGGAAGAGATGGGTACCCCACAGTCCTCAGATCAACCTACGACCTCCCGAGGCTCTGCCTTTAAAGGCTCCGTGAGTTTCAAAACAACAAAGAAAGAAACATGTGGGACTTTGGTAGACCTTCCAGGTGCAAAGTATTAAGAGTGTCTGGCCCTTTTACCTGAAGAAGGAATTTACTATAACGCCTGTCTGTATTGCTCGTGTGTGTGTGTGTGTGTGTGTGTGTGTGTGTGTGTGTGTGTGTGTGTGTATGTGTGTGTGTGTGTGTGTGTGTGTGTGTGTGTGTGTGTGTGTGTGCAGGAACATGTGTATAGCCCTGTAGGCCAGATGGCAACACCAGGTCTTTTCCTCACGGTTCTCCATCTTATTTTTTGAGACTGAGTCTCTCACTGAACGGGAACTCATTCAGCAAGGCTGGCTGGCCAGCCAATGAGCTTGAGAGATCTGCCTGGCCTGCCCTTTCACCTCCCCGGGCTAGGGTTCCAGATGCACGCCACTATGCCGTGTCTGGCTTTTCTGGGGGAGCTGGGGATCCGAACTCAAGTCCTTGTGTTGACACAGAAGGCAATGTTCCACCTGAGCCGTCTCTCCAGCCCATCAATACTTTTCTTATATATGAAAATTCCTACTCTACCCTACTCTCTTGGATAGAGAAATTTTGACTTCACTATATGTCTACATGTAAACACATGTCTGGTTGGTAACTGCTTACATATGATGATTTCACATTACCTGAGAGTTCACAACACATCTTACAGCCTTGGTTGAAAACAGAAAAGCGAAAAATTCCAAGGCCAGAGAAGACAACAGTATATCATCTAACAAACCCTGGGAAATGAGGTTGGAATGTTCTCCCTGCTTGATTACCCGCCTTCATCCTTTTCCAAGGCTCTGCCCCCAGATTCTGAAGTCCTCTTATCAGCTCTCATAAACACAGCAGGAGGAAGCAGGCATTTCTGAGCCCTCGATCCAATACCTACCTCCCTAGGTCTGCTGGCTTCCTACGCCAACTCACTCTCCACCCGGGGTTTAAAAGCCACCTGCACATCCATCATCACCAACGAGGCCTTGGTCTGGGCCCTCAGTCTTCTGTTCTCACTGGGAGCGGGGAGGCCTTGTGGCTCTCAGCTTGGAGACGGTTGTGACATTAGGTAGTCATCCCCCAGCAGCTGGGTCCGCCTGCTGGCACCACTGCACTGCTCAGCTCACCAAGTGATGAGACAGGTTAGCTAGCGATGGCTTGACTCACTCGGCGCTCACATCTTCTTGCCTTTGTGCTTGGCAAGTCCCCCTCAGATGCTGATCAACACACACACAGAGAGAGAGAGAGAGAGAGAGAGAGAGAGAGAGAGAGAGAGAGAGAGAGAGAGAGAGAGAGAGAAGAAAATTAAGTTGCATGGCAGAGAAAAGCTGCCACCATCCATACACTCTGATAGCCTGCGTGACAGTAGGGGATTCGCTGAAGGAAACATGCTTGTTTGGTCGATGACTCCCTGGTTAGGAGTAATCAGAGGTGCCTGCAAGCCCAGGGGTGACCACTTGTCCCAGCACATCCCCAGCACTGGGACAGCATCAGACATCCTCATCTGGAACTACCTCTCCATCTTTGCCTCTCTGCTTCTAGCTTCTTTTGGGAAACTCTGATTGGATCTTA
Source organism: Peromyscus maniculatus bairdii (assembly GCF_049852395.1). NCBI lineage: Eukaryota > Metazoa > Chordata > Mammalia > Rodentia > Cricetidae > Peromyscus > Peromyscus maniculatus. Next base: position 81,293,897 of record NC_134863.1, on the reverse strand, counting down.
GTGAACTAAAAAACACAATGCCTTAAATACAGCTACACACCCATTCCCACGGGCATGCTTTGAACAATGCGCTGGACCATTTAAAATGCTGTCACTGTTGTGTTAGGTTCTTTTTTTTTTTAAAGTTTTATTTGATAATTACGTGTCTGATGTAATATACGGGTGCAGGTGTCTCAGAAGCCACGGGCGTCGGGTTCCCTGAGCTACAGTGACAAGCAAGTTATTCCATGGGATCTTAGCGATGGGAACCAAACCCAGGTCCTCTGCAAGAGCAGTGGAGCCGTCTCTCCGGTCCGGTCCGTATTGGGTTAAGAACCAGCCAACAAGTAGTGCCAGAGCAGTTGCTGGGCTCTGTGGAGCTGGGAGTCCCGGGCTGACTCTGCCTGATGGAGTTCCCACTCCAGCTGGAAAGGCAACCCCAGGCATGGAAGAGTAGCGCAAAGTGAAGGGCAGGAGGGTCGAAGCTTATCCAGAGAGCGGCCCGCTGCCCACCCCCACCCCACCCCACTCCCCACACACACCACCACCACCACCCACCCCCGCTGCCACCGCCGTATCAAAAGTAACAAAGAAAAGGAAGTGCAGGAAATGTGCCTGGAGAAAAAAAAAAGCTGCATGTTGACCACACATAATAGTGACCAAGTTCTTTCTCCCCACGTTCCAATGACACGTCCATTCATTTTCACCGTGCCAGGTTGAAGCAGGAACCGCTGGGTGCACAAAAAGTTTCCTGTAGATTAACACGGCGCTGGGAAGAGCTGATGGGCTTCGGCAGCCATGTGGGCTATTACTCCAAGCCGGTCATTCACTAACCCTCAGGAAGTTCTTCGCGCCAAAGTCATTATTATTATTAGATGCTAAGCCCCGAACCCCAGATGGGTGTTTGCTGCCGCCTCTCTCTCCAGGATGCTCAGAGTATGAGTCAGCCAGGGGGCCTGTGTCATTTCCTAAATTGCCTTCTGCTTTGTGGGGAATTTGGCTTTGGACAATGGGGCCTGCTGCTCAGGGAACCTGGCAAAAAGCCCTTTCGAGAGGTCATGATCACTTCTGCTTTTTCTGGGAGGTCCTGAGTGGTGCCAGAGGCTACAGGCTCCCCTCAAATTTCTGCTCTTCTATCCTGCAGAGGTACAGGCTGAGTATCCTTAATCTGAAATTAGAGACTCTCTTGAAAACTCAGAATTTCTACTTTGCTGGTTCATACACATTACTGAAAACACTGTATAAAACTCCCCTCAGGCTATGCACAATGAGGCGTATATGAAGCATACATTATTTTGTATCTAGAATGTATCCCGGCCCCACCATCCAAGTTGTCTTTAGTATATGCAAATATTCCAAAATAGGAAGAAATCCAAAATCGGAGACACTTATTAGACAATGTGGATAGCATCTTATTGGATAAGGCTGGCAGGCTGAGGACTACATTTCCCAGAGTACTCTGCAGCAGGTCATCACTTCAATAGGTATAGTCAGAAGAAGTGATGAGAACGACATCATAACTTTTCCTTGAAAGAAATGGTGCTGTAATTACCCGTCACCCCACAGTCCAAACCTTCTACTGCTGAAAGACGACAAGAACCGTCAGTCTCCTCAGACACAGTGGGGGAAGGGAAGCATTGCAGACGGCCATGAACTGCCATCCTCTGGACTGTTGCGTGGAAAGTGGTACCGTACATCACATTCGGCAGCCTAAAACCACCCCACCACCCTCTCTTCTCTAAGAAGAGAAGCAATCACGCGATCAATGTCCCTTCTGTTTTCTTCTCTCTCTCTTTTTTTTTTTTTTTTTTTTGTTGTTTTTTTGTTTGTTTGTTTTTCGAGACAGAGTTTGGTTCCCTTCTGTTTTCTAAGCTGGGTTCAGGTTTTTGTTGTTTGTTTTGACTTGCTACCTAAAGATCTCACTGCACTGGGGAAGGTCTGAATGCAAGCAAGCATGCTTACAACATGACAGCAATGTTTAATTCCTTAGATCTCTCTCTCTCTCTCTCTCTCTCTCTCTCTCTCTCTCTCTCTCTCTCTCTGTGTGTGTGTGTGTGTGTGTGTGTGTGTGTGTATTTACATGTATATATCCCAATATTTGCAGTTTTATGGGTTCTAAGAATTCTGGGTGCTGTCCCCTGTCATTTTCAAGTAAAGCCACAGACAATGGTAAGGCCAAATATTTAGAGATGTTATCACCTTATGTGTATCTACAGCAGTGTTTGCAAATCTCACACTAAGGCCTGCTCCTATTTTGCAGGATGCTGGTTTCCTCACCAGCCCCTCCCCTAGGAAACCAACTACGCATACCTAAGTGCTTCTAAATTGTGTCTCCACATGAATTGCCATCTTTGTGTATATCAAAACCCAGCCTCTGATTGACAGGGGCCTTTTCTTTTTTTCTTATACAAGGTATTACTCAAAATGGATTTGCCTAACACTCCACAGGTTTCTAGAATCTGTATCACGAGTTGAAGCACTTTCCATCTCTGTGTCTGGGCTCTGGTCTGAGGTGTATCTATGTGAGTTGTCTTCAGAGCTTGATAGTTCCAGCTCGACTTGGGGTTCGCCCCTGGCCCTTGTGAAGGATGGATCCCCATTCCTGCTATTTTGTAACTCAGTTCTGCCCAGGAGACGTCCACGGCAATGCGGTGACTGGGAGCCGAGTGCAGCCTGTGCCGAGATAGGAAGGGGGATGAGCTGAGGGAGGGGGGAGGGGCTGTGTGCCCACAGAAGCAGCCCTGAATGGACACTCCTGAAGAGGAGGCAGGCAGCTCCCGAGCTGCCTCCCCCGGGCTATGGAGGGGATGAACAGTTTGAGCTCAGCCTGGGCTGGATCGCAAGGCCCTGTCTAAAAAATAATAATAAAATCATCCTGATTTCTACAGAAGTCACAAATATTTGGTGATCCCCAACAACCATTTGGATTCTTATATCCGCCCATAGGCCTCTCATCCAGACCGCTGGCCAACACGCTACACGGGCTCCCATGGGCAGCAAGCTCCTGGTGTACAGTGCAGACACCAGCCCGGACTCAAGGGTCACCAACTGACCAAATGGGAGAAGCTGAAGCTGGGGGCAGGGACGCTTGACCCACACAACACCCCAACTTCAGCAGAAAGCAGCCAGAATGAAGTCAGCGCCCACAACTCCTGGGCTAACCTCCCTCGAACCCTTGTCCCATGAAGTCATTTTTTATGTACATAAGCAAACAGTCTGGAATGCTAGATCACAGATGCTGTTCCTGTACAAAGGGTCAGACATGTTCACATCCTACCTAGTACGTTCATCAATCGGCTAAACTCAAACACAATTCCCCTCGAAGCTTAGACATTGCCCCCTCTAATGTCCACAAGTGGAAGGAATTTCCTTTGTTCTGTGGTTGAAATTGGTTGGCTATTCTATCCCAGATGCCCCCATTTGGAGTGTCCAGCATCACCAACGGATGCTTCACTTGAAAATAATAAACGAACGGTGAATTATAATTGAATGAATGAGCCCTCACGCTTCTTCCTTTCAGCTGGGCAGTCCACGGCCATTTATCTTGCATCTGCTCCACCACCCCACCCACCACCCACCCCACCCCACCCAACTCCCCACCACCCACCCCCACGTTCATTCGGCAAGGGACTTTTTGAGTGTCCACTGTGTACCTGGCAGGCAGGACCGGCTACCTACATAGTACAGTAAATGCAAAGGGAGAGGCTTGTTCAAAAGTCACCAGGAATTGAGGACAGGGACGGTAAAGCCTGTGACAGCAGTGTCCTGGGAATAAAGGAAACAACAGTAACAAAAAACACTGATACCATTATAGATGACGAGGAGAAACAAAGAAGAGATAGGTGACAAGCAATGTCCGGTTGTCCCTTGCCACCCTGGGAACTGCTTCCAGGATCCCCTTTGGATACCAAAATCTGCAGACGCTCAGGTTCCCTGTATAGAACGGCATGGTGTTTGCACATTAATCCTCCTGTGTCCCTTATAACATGTCTAGGTTACTTCTGGTGCTTCACGCAATCTAAATGCTATGCAAAGAGCTGTTACATTGAACAGGGAACCACAAGAGACAAACCCGTACTTGTTCAGTACAGACACATAATTTTCCCCCAAATGTTTGTAAATCATGGCTGACTAAATCTGCAGATTCGGAACCCATGGGTGCAGAGGACCACCTGCAGGGTGTTATTTATTTTAATTTACATAAGAAGCACATATATGCGCAAATCGGCGAGAAACATGAAATGTAAGAACGATGGTACAATGGGGAAGATGATGCAGAAACGGAGTGGGGGTGGAGGGTGTCGTTGTTTGTATTTTAATTAGGAAGGTAGGGAAATTTGATTGACAACGGGAGAGAGACAGGAGCAGGCGGAGCAGATGTCTGAGACGCTCGCTCGCTCAGCTGGAATTGTGTTTTTAGTAACCAGGAGAATTAGGGTGTGGAACCTGAGCATGGTGAGCACGCTGAGCATCCCGTCACAGGGCCGCGGCAAATGCAGGTCCTGGAACTTCTTTCTTGTTACACAGCCAGCTCCTCCTAACCCTCGTGTTTCATGCAAGTCATTCCCAAACACCGGTTCTCCACCAGGCTCAACACCAAACCCTTCCGCTGCCCTTAGGATCCCGTCGACGACGGTTTGCAAGGCTGGGTTTATTTGTTTGCAAAGCAAGTTGTTGCTTTGTTCTCTGGCTCTCTCCTGGACTCGGGCACTCTGAGAGCAAAGGGCACATACATTTGACTGCTCCCTGCACAGCTCCCTGAGCACTTAGCAAAGAAACAATACACAATCTTTCTTCTCACCTATTGAGAGCCGCTGGTAGTGAAAGCCCATGAGAGTACACAGCACTGACAACTAGAGTTCAGAAGGTCAACCTATCAGAACTAAGGGTTCCGTTAGAGGAAACCATCACACAAGGCGCTATGGAATTACTGCCTTTTGAATGAACTGGCTGTCTCTTGTTGTAAACTTCTTATGCAATAACAGCTATGAGTCTCCCCTTTTGCCGTGCATCTCCATGTTATGTGTACACGTAATCTCACGATTGCATCTCAATCTTGGGCACAACTTTTCCTATACATCTGGGGTAATTGGACAACTGTCCCCAGCTGTGTTTATTTTTCATTAACATAAATCTGGCCAGGGCCATTCTCCGGACAAAAGTATTTCAGCAAAGATACCTTTTTCCAAGGACAAAACTGCACATAGATAAACATTAGCTCATCTCACTCACAGATAGAGAAAAGAACCACTAACAGTTAAATCCTCAACCCCTTACCTTCATCCTGGGTTATTTACACAAGCCCCTAACTGAAGAGATTTACTGTTCCCATTCCTGGGATGAAGTTTTAGCTATTTGCTAGATACTGAGTTAAGGCAGTTACTTCCCACTGACCCAAGGAGATTACCTATAAGGCCAGGCAGGTGATAGGTGCCAAGTTTCTTTCTTGTGCAAATTAAGTTTTTACTCCTCCTCAGCCAGGTGCTATTCCGAGATTTTTCTCCTCAGCAATTACTCTGAGTGAAAGTGCTTTTACTAACCAAATGCTACATGCTCTGACACAGGTTGCTTAGCCACCTAGCGTATGACCCCCTCCCTATCAGAAAGCAGCTGTAGCGGGACGAGCAGGAAAAGTGGTGCCAAAGACAGTTTACTTTCTTGTGACTTACTGACCCCTAACATTCTACCTAGCCATTTCTAGATTACAGTTTGAGCACATAAATTCCCTAATTGATCTTAGCCTTTAGTTGACCCTACCAGAGAACTCCCCTTTAGTCACTTCCCTTTTGAGTTGTAATTGGAAGCTGACAATTATTGCTTTATGTGTGGGTCCTTATCACCTCTCTCTGAGACCCTGAAAACTTCAAGCCTCACATTGCTTTGCCAAAGAATTACTATGTGGGCATATATGGTTCTCTGAGAGCACTGGGAGAAGAAGATTGATGGAGAGGAACAGAGATGAGGACGGAGATGGAAAGAACTAGGTAGAATGATGAGAGAACAGCAAAAGGAACTGAGAGCAGGAGGGACCGAGAGGAGCTAAGTAAGAGAGCAGAAAAGAAACTGTGTAGATGGAATCACCATAGAAGAATAAAGCGAATGGACTAAAGAACTCAGTGTGCTTAGACTCATTGAATATCCCTCAGATTAGAATCCTCAGCTGGTTGGTAGACTCTTCCGCGGACCCTGGGAGCAAGCAATATAGGCTGGACCTATTATTGTTTGCGTTACTCACAGATTCCAAATACTTGGATCTTCCTACTTATTGATTTATTTGAAATCCCTAAACCAATATTCAGGGTGCTTTCTCTGTCAGGTGTGGACAAGTGGGAGGAAAATGATTTGCCTAAGATAACTTTTCAAGCTGAGGTCAAACAAGGAAATACTTCTTGTACATGTGCATGTGTGTGTGTGTTGCTATGAACTGAACCCAATTCTATTTAAAATGCTGAAGGGCTATCCAGTATCATGAGTTTCTAAGTGCAGGAAGATATTAGGAGGAAAATGCCTGTTACTGTTGTTAGTTGTGAGCTTAATGTTAATAAATAGATAATACAAAGCAAATAGGAAACACAAAGACAAAATCATATTGATGCTTTGATGAAAATGTTCCCGGGGGCTAGCCCTGCTTCCCTCGGGAACAACAGCTCAGTCCTCACTATATCCATGCTTTCAGATAATGAGAATGATGGTAGATGCACTGAACAACTAGAGAAATGATGTCCTCGGCTCATCTCAGTGGAACAAGGCAATGAATCTCCCTTAAATGGCCACTGCAGGAGTGAGCAAGAGGGTGGTACCTAGTCAGCTCTTCAGTGGCCACAGTGGTAGCCTGACACACACACTCCAATACATACTAGAGCCTATGGGCCTGTAAATTCCATTACTAGATGCAAAATATGAAAGATAAGATAATAATGTTGGGTAAGACGTGGAGCCACAGGAATGTTCGTATACTAGGGTTTCGAACGGGCAATCACTCTGGAAAACTACTTAGCCATGTCCTCTGAATCTGAGCTTGTGCATACTAGATCCGACCCCTTTTCTTAAACATTTATCCTACAGAACTCTGATGTTCAACCACAATTCATGCACTAGAATGTTAGGTGAAGCAAGGTCCATTGTGTCCCCAAACTGGAGACCATTCAGATTTCCTGGGTGAGCTTGTAAATGCTGTGGATATCGTTCTATATTAATAAAACACTGATGGCCAGTGACCAGGCAGGAAGTAGGTGGCCAGGCAGGAAGTAGGTGGGACAAGGAGAGAGGAGAATTCGGGGAAGCAGAAGGCTGAGGGGAGAGACACTGCAGCCACCGCCAGGAGAAGCAGCTTGTGAAGATGCCGGGAAGCCACCAGCCACGTGGCAAGGTATAGATTTATAAAAATGGGTTAATTTAAGATAAAAGAACAGTTAGCAAGAAGCCTGTCACGGCCATACAGTTTATAAGTGATATAAGCGTCTGAGTGATTATTTTATATGTGGATTATGGGACTGCGGGGCTTGGGGAACCTGGAGAGAAGCCCTCCGGCAACAAATGGCGCCCAACAGCTCGAGTTTCCACCTTAAACCTGAGAATATTTAATAACCAATTCTAAACAGAGCCAAAACCAGGTTCCTGCTTCTTGTCTCATACAGGCAGCTAGACGCCACAAAACGCAGGTTTGAACAGTGGCGGGTTCCTGGCGGGTGCGTTTGACCAGCAGTATAGTGGAAATGAGGCGTCTGCCAGCGGCACATTATGCTGTGTAGTAGATTTAGTCTTTACTAGTATTAAAAAAAAAGAGAGAGGTTTCTGGGCTACACGCTGCTTTGATAAAAGCTTAGACCCACTATTTCTGAGACTTGATGACTCCCAGAGCTGGCGGAAAATGTACCACCGCCATGTTGGGAAGCTGAAGTGGGCGGAGCCAGCAGCCACAGCGCCGTTTCAGGCTTAGAATGGTACAGTTTAAAGCAATAGGCTCAAGGTAATATAAAACATAAGCCACGTAAATATGGCTACCACACAGAGAATCTGGATTATGTTCTCTTTGTTATTCGTAACTGAAGAAAAACATTTGATTGCAAAAGCTGTTGAGTTATGCCAAAATGTATATTTTAAAGGTACCTTGACTTCAAAATTTGGATTTAAGGATATGTTACTTTGGAAAAGAGGTTCTGCTTTTGTTTCCACAGAAAGCCAGAGGCTGTGTATTTGTTCCAGATTAAGATACATCAGGTTTCACCAGCCAAGACCCCCTGAAAGGCCTCCGGTGACACCATGGCCCAGATGATCCAACATCCAGAGCGGTTTCAAGGCAACTGGTTCACACAATACAGCCTCAAGGACTACCCCATAGGCTTAAAATTTCCTTTGCGTCCCCATAAGATACAGCGCCCCCCTCCAGCAGGAAGCAGTAAGAGATGCTACGCCCAAATTCCCAAATATACCAAGCTGGCTTTAGAGGTGGAATTGGCTCACTCCCCCTCTAAACCCAGACATATTGCTTTAAAAAAAATGGTTAAGAGATTCTTGTGTCCCAAATCAGAAGAGCCCTCTGGTGTGGGACAGAGAAAAACCAATATTTTTATTTAAAACAGGTTGATTATAAAAGTGATCTCTTTCTAAAAAAGAAAAAGGGGATATGATTAGATATATAGGAGGATATGGAGATGATAAGATAAAAGGGTAGATTAATGAACCTACTTTTAAAGAACAACTTGTTTAAAATGTTTTACATTGGTATAGATTTTAGTTTATGTTTAAAATGTTTTACATTGGTATAAATTTTAGTTTATTGATACAAACTTAAAGTTAATTTTGTTATACTGTATATATATATATTTCTATTGTTTGAGGTATTATGTTTATGTAACTCATTTAAAATTGTAATAGATAATTAAAAATAGATTAATAATTAGTCATCTATGATAATCATATTTGTAGCCATGTTAGTTAAGTCTTCTAGATATACATAGATATATTTCAGATAGATAGGTAATCTTCAAACACTTCATAGACCTAGAGAATATGGCATTTAAATAACTTAGAATTCTGTTGACATGAGACACAATTGCTCCTGGCTGCACCAATTTGATCCCGAGAGAATGTTGGGCTTCTAAGACATTTCCATTGGGAAGTTTGTCTTCTTGGCACAAAATGGCCTACTGGGCAAAGAACTGCCCTTGCCTTGATGGCTGACAGTACAAATATAATGCTGTCCTTTCTGGACAAGTGGGACACAAGGAAAGCGACCACTGTACTCTGCCAAGACAGGGTAAGATGGTCTCTCAGAATTCCTACTTCTAAAAATGGTCTGTCAGAGACTCTAGGCCTGTAGCCAATTTGAATGCACCAACAATGCTGAGAAACATTAGGTGACTGTCCAGGCTGCCAGCTGTCTTGGTCTATTTTTGCAAGATTCCCGAAAGTTGCTTGCATCTATCTACCATTTCTCAGGTACCATTATGTTCCTTCTCAGGTCTTTGATGTGGTTGAAAACTAGATAGTTGTAATTTCCTCAGTTATGATAAAAGATAAGTTAGATATAAAACCTTAAACTCACAAATATAAGATAGATAGGACATCTTCTTTAATATTGTAACTGTAATTCTTGCTCGATAATTGTTTTCTTATATGTAATTTTACCATGTTAAAGTTAAAACCTTCCTTTTTAAAAAAAGAAGAAAAGGGGAAATGCTGTGGATATCGTTCTATATTAATAAAACACTGATGGCCAGTGACCAGGCAGGAAGTAGGTGGCCAGGCAGGAAGTAGGTGGGACAAGGAGAGAGGAGAATTCGGGGAAGCAGAAGGCTGAGGGGAGAGACACTGCAGCCACCGCCAGGAGAAGCAGCTTGTGAAGATGCCGGGAAGCCACCAGCCACGTGGCAAGGTATAGATTTATAAAAATGGGTTAATTTAAGATAAAAGAACAGTTAGCAAGAAGCCTGTCACGGCCATACAGTTTATAAGTGATATAAGCGTCTGAGTGATTATTTTATATGTGGATTATGGGACTGCGGGGCTTGGGGAACCTGGAGAGAAGCCCTCCGGCAACATGTAAATGCAGATGTCCTTTTGACAGAGCCAGGCTGCAGACACCTACCTCACCTGGGAATGCCACCACACCAGTGTGTGCCTGATGGTGTGACGTTTTGTCCCCTGTCATTTGACCTCAGCCCTTCCCCCCAAAGGCTGTACGCCCAGAGCACATTGTTCAAGAAACGTGCTATCGATTGTGCAGTGCACAGTGTGCCCTGCTGTCCTTCCGTGTTCTCACTTACACACGAAGATTCTGCCGGGCGCTGTTTCTGCAGACTACAGATGCTGGGTTGTAACGGGAAAGAAAAGGACGGCAGAGGGAGACGAGGAAGCACTTTTCCTGGTCACCAAAAGGCAGGGGAGGATGGTGTGGAATGATCTCTCCCTCTCGGCATCTGTCTGCCGAGAGTCGCCGGAGTACGACAGCCCAGTGTGGTCCTGCTCCGTGACGGGACACCAACTCCACGGCTCTCGGGACCCGCCTCTGGGACCTTGAGGTTGACATCTTTGCCTGGAGTTCCCTGTCATCCGTCACTCACCTCTATCCGGCCTGGGTTGCTCTGAGCAGGGCTGAGACCTTGGCTGCCAAGGGTCACTGACTGAGGTGTGCTGAAAGAGCAGCTTTGGGAGGAGCGAGACCACCTTCTCTGCCCTTGGCTCCCATGTGAACTTCTTCAGAGTCACACATTTCTGATAGAGAAAGCAATCGTCACTGGTTGTAGTTTATGCTGACTGCTTCTCTGTGGTTCAATAAAAAGGCTTTCCTGGGGCTGGAAAGATGGCTCAGTGTTATAAAATATTATTTTAAGGTGTGTTACTTTTGTTTATGCATTTGTTCAACTCTGTGAAGCTGTGTTACTGTGCCTGTCTAAAAGACTTGATGGTCTAATAAAGAGCTGAATAGCCAATAGTGAGGCAGGAGAGAGAAATGGGTGGGGCTGGCAGGCAGAGAGGATAAATAGAAAGAGAAATCTGGGAGGAGGAAAAAGGAAGTGGGCAGAGAAGGACTCCAGGGGCCGCCCAGCTACACGGCCAGCCGCGGAGTAAGAGTAAGATTTACAGAAGTAAGAGACCAGGAAAAGCCCCAAGGCAAAAGGTAAATGGGATACTTTAAAGTTAAGAAAAGCTGGCTTGAAACAAGCCAAGGGTATTCGTAATTAAGAATAAGCCTCGCCAGGTGTAATCCCAGCACTCGGGAGGCAGAGGCAGGTGGATCTCTGTGAGTTTGAGGCCAGCCTGATCTACAGAACTAGTCTAGGACAGGCTCTAAAGCTACAGAGAAACCCTGTCTTGAAAAACCAAAAAAAAAAAAAAATCAGCCTCTGTGAGTGATTTATTTGGGAGCTGGCTGGCAGACCCCCAAAGACTAAAAAACAACCACAGCTCAGTGGTGAAGAACATTTGCTGGGCTTCAGTTCCCAGCGCCCACATTGTGTGGCTCGCAACAGCCAATGACGCCAGTTCCAAGACAACAGATGCCCTCTGACCTCTGCAGGCATCTGCATACACATGGTACCCATACGTTTACCCAGCCACACACACATACACATAAATAAAAAAAAAATGATCTTTAAAAAGGCTTTGACATCTTGGGGTAGGCCTTCCCCACCATGATGGATTCTGTCCTTCTGGAACTGTAAGCCCAAGTCAAAAGAAAACAAAAACCTATTTACTCGAAGGAAGGAAGGAAGGAAGGAAGGCAGGCAACAGATCTCATAATGAGCCAGGAAGAAAGCCCCTGGGCCAGGAGCCCGAAGAAGTGCTTGCTTGTAGCCAGTCCTCTAACCAAGATCACTTGTGTAGAGCCCAGTTACCAGTGCGGAGGCTGCCCTGCTTCTCCTGGGCAGGGGGTGGGGGTGGGGGGGTGTTAGGCTTCCTGAGCCAGCTGACATCGTAAACACCTGTGATGGCTGATCTTGGCTGTCAACTTGACACCACTGGTAGAAGGGACTTCGCCCGGGAACTGCAGCCACCTTTGAGCCCCCATGTTCCTACAACTAACCCCAATAAATCCATGGGTTCACCAAGCTGGACTCGCGGGGACTCTTTTTTCCGTCTGTCATTGGAGCCTATCTGGGGTGAAAAGACATCTGTTCGTGTCTCCTCAGCAAAGTCACAGAATGCAGTCCCCTGGAGACATGCCAGAGTGGGTGGGGAGAGGAGAAAGGATCTGGGTCCCTCCCGTCTAAAGCCAGTTTCTTCCCGTCTGCCACAGGGCTGCCTCTGGCCTCGTACCAGCTCACTCCGATGACTGCCTATTGACAGGGAGTGAAAGGTACAGACAGGCTGTGCGCCGATGGAGACCCACTCCCCAAAACAAGCATTTCGGGAGCAAAATTAACACACCGCAAAGCCTTGTAAAGAGTGGCCTCCAACCATAAGCCACGGGGCCCTCTCACCTCGAGAAACAGACTTTCCTCTTCTCCCTACACACAAACAATAACTCCATCGCCAAGAGACCACAGTACCGAGAGGGAGGGAGACAGGGAGAACGGGGCATAAATAAGATGCCGTGTGGGCAGACAGGGGGAAGACAATGATTAAAAGACAGAAGACAGGAGGACATGTTTGACACACCGACTTTTCATGGCACCTACACACGGCTAAGATGAAACGCTTTCACAAATGGCCCTGTATCTGCAGCGACGTCGCACACGTTCTGTCTTGCAGCTAAAAACAATATTTGCACTTCAGGCGTCGCACTGAGGCGTTTCTACCCAGGATCACCTGGCACAGCTCCTGTCCCCAAGATGCAAATTAACATTTTCATAGGGGGTGGGGAGGCTGAGGAAGGGTGTGGGGGAGGGACGCCAGTGTGCTCTGTTGGCCACGCTCAGGGGCTGACATTGCTGGGCATGATGGATGCTGCCAGCGCTGTTGCTTAGCAACCCAATACCCTTCAAGACAATCCAGCAGCCTCGCTAGTGTGCAGAGGCAGACAGGCTGGTTCAACATGGCACTGGGCAAAGAAAGATAATAATGTGGGGTGGGTTTTTTTTTTCATTATTAATAATCATTTTTGTTGTTTTCTTGGGTAAATCAACATACCTCAGAGTACCCAGAGTCCTGCATGAAATTAGGGCTGGAAAAATCCCAGGCTTTTTGAATTACCTCCTACTCTGCTCCAAAGAGTAGTGGAATTTTACTGGCTGGTCTCCTGCCGGTCTCCATTGCTGGCCCTCACCCCCAGGGTCTCAGAGTGACTCACCAGCATACCTTCAGATCTGTTTGTCAGCCTTGTCATGAGTCATGTTTTTTTCAGCTTGCTTGCTTTCTTTCTTTCTTTTTTTTTTTTCCTTCTCAAAACTGAAACACTTGACATTTTAGAATGGGCTTGGGGGAAGGTTCTTTTAAGAAAAAAAAATTGTAAGCTACGCTCAGGCTTTGTGTGCAAGTGTGGGGGTGCGTGGGAAGAGGTGAGTAATGGCTGCGTGAACAGGTAAACAGGGCTTCTGCACGTTGACAGACATGTGACAAACAGAGCTAGCCAAGGCAGCTGACACCGCTGGGGGGAGAGGTGGATATGCCCCTAGGCTGCACCTTAGCAGGGACCCGGGCTGGCCAGCATCCACCCACTTCCAATCCCCTCCATCCCAGTGACAGCATGCTGCCCCCAGCTCAACACACACACTGGCATCCCTCTATGCAATGTAACAGAACCACAGTAAGCTCTATGAAAAATCCTCCAGAAAGATTAAGGAACAAAGAAAACTGGAATCGAAAACCAGAAAGGAGAAGCAGAAATACTAGAGAAATGGGGATACACTGGACAGAGGTGGGCTGCTCCATAGTCTTGATGACGTAAATTAGGGGAAGGCAAGAAACTTCTGCCATTTGAATGGCCAACCAGGAGTCTCCTTCTGTCCATTAGCAACCTGCCTGGCTACAAGCCATCCCCCATTGAGAGCTCTGCAGACTCAGGGACCCTGTACCATCGCCGGGGCACTGAACCCAGCACCACGTCATAGATGCTCACTGCATTCTGCACGTCTGTAAGGATGGACACAGCTAGGAGGAAAAATTAGCTAACTAAATCCAATTAGGCTCTCGGAACCCCCATTAGATCCCGTATTTAACAGGATGGATTCGAGATGCCACGTCAGCTCGTAGAGAAGTGATGAGGTCTAGGAATCAGTGCAACCGAGCTCATATGTAGGCATGATGCAATGTTTGGGCATTATAAACATTATTGGGAATATTACCAGAAGTGGGCCAAGAGTTGGGAACAACTCTAGACATGGATCGTGAGTTGGGGGGGGGGGGGGAGCTGATGACGAGAGTCTCCCTTCTCAAATCTGGATTGAGAATGAAAGGCTCACATGATTTGCATCTTTGGACTATGGCACTGAAGAGCCATGTTAAAAGTTCAAGTGCTCTCCAGTCACAGTAATTTAGTAATCTTATTACCTTACATGCTTTAGTTAAGCATATTAAATCCATTCCCTGAACATAAAAACCTGGAGGTAGGTATTAGACACATGATTATTTTTCTTTCTTTCTTTTTTTTTTTTTTTTTTTTTGGTTTTTCGAGACAGGGTTTCGCTGTGTAGCTTTGCGCCTTTCCTGGAACTCACTTTGGAGACCAGGCTGGCCTCGAACTCACAGAGATCCACCTGGCTCTGCCTCCTGAGTGCTGGGATTAAAGGCGTGTGCCACCACCGCTGCCCAGCCACGTGACTATTTTTCTTTCCTACTTTTTTCATGACAGAAATATTCAAACATGCACAAAAAAAAAAAAAAAAAAAAACTAGAGGGATAGTTTCAATAAACCCCTCTGCGCTTATCTCACTTTCATTTCCTGTGGCTGTGATAAAATAATTTAAACGAGAAGGATGTATTTAGCTGGCAGTTCCAGGTTACAGTCCATCACTGCAGGGAAGTCAAGGCAGGAGCTAGGCGCATCCACAGCCAGGAGCAGAGAGAGCAGTGTGTCAGTGCAAGCCTGCTAGTCCTCTGAGGGCTCGCTCTGTTCTTACACAGCCCGGGATCCCTGCCAAGAGAAGAGTGACACTCACAATGAGCAGGCCTTCCCATCATAGACACGCCCACAGGCCCAGCACATCCAGACACCCCCTCATGGAGATGAAGTGTCAAGCTGACAATACTGACCGTGAGTCAGTGCTCATCAGCCAGCTTCCAACATCATTACCAGTAACCAGTCCTGTTTCATCTACTTCCAGGTACCACATCATGTTACTTCAAAACTAAAAAAACTCATACTATTTTTTATTATAACTCTGCTACTGTTTGAACATTTTGGTTCTCATGGAAACTGATGTGTTGCATTTATTTTCTTTTTATGTGTACGGATGTGTTTGTCTGTCTGCAAGAATGTCTATGCATCATGTGCATGTAGTATCTGTAGAAGCCAGAAGAGGGCGTCAGATCCCCTGGCACGGTTACAGATGATTGTGAGCTGCTGTGTGCGTGTGTGCGTGCGTGTGATGGGAATTGAACCCAGGTCCTCTGAAAGAGCAGCCAGTTCTTTCAACCACTGAGCCGTCTCTCCAGCTCCTCATACTGAAATTTGGTCCCCCTGTGGTGGTGGTGGGAAATGGGGCTGTTTTTTTATTTGTTTTTTGTTTTGTTTTGTTTTCCCCCGAGACAGAATTACAAGTCTCCACCACCAGGCCCAAGTACCATTCTTTTCTTTAAAAAAAAAAAAAAAAAAAAAAATCCTAATAATTCTATTTCTTTTCAATGATCATTGGGAAAAAGAGAATAGAAATAAGACATAAAATGGTTTATGTTCATCACAACACCTCTGAGTAATATACATTATTAGGGAGCTGGTGAGATGGGTCAGCGGTTAAGACCACTTGCTACCATTGCAGAGGACCCTGGTTTGGTTCCCAGCACCCACACGGCAACTCACAACCATCTGTAATTCCAAAGGATCCCATGCCATCTTCTGGTCTCCACGAGCACCAGACATGAAAGCATTTCAAAGACATACAAGCAGGCAAAGCACACAAACACATAAAATAAAAATAAAAAAACATTTTATTTCCTTATTATGGGCTGTAGAGATGGCTCAGTGGTTAAGAGCACTTGCTACTCTTGCAGAGGACTGAGTTTGGTTCCCAGCACCACATCTGATAGTTTACAACTGCCTGTAACTCTAGTTTCAAGGAATCGGACACCCTCTTCTGGCCTCCACAGACATCCACACACACGGTGCACATATATACAAGCAGGCTAACATAGATAAACACACACATACACACACACTTAAAATACATCTTTTTAAAAAAATCTTTATTGGACTAATTGGCATGGATCTCTTTTTCAGAAATACTCTCAATGTTAAATATAAGATCTGTGACATGTAGCTATGTATGTTTTTCAAAGAACATTTCCTATTTTGGATTGTAGAAAATATAATCTCACTGCAACTTGATATGTCATGTTTTGTTGATATTCATAGGAGGCCTGCCCTTTCCTAAACAGAAATGGAGGAGGAGATTGGGGTGGGGGTGGGAACAGAGGGGAGTTGTGGGAGAGAGACAGGGAGGAGAAGAGAGGGGAAACTGCAGGCCAAATATCAAGGAATCAGATTTATAACAAAGAAAATATAATCCCAATAAATGATAGCACTGAGAGTCTAGGTAAGCTTGCTCTGTGTTAGGGCTCCTAGTGCTGTGATGAAGAACCATGACCACAGCAATGTGGGGAGAAAAGGATTCATTTCAGCTGACATGTCCCATCACAGTTCACATTATAGAGGAAAGTCAAGGAGCGAACAAACTCAAGGCAGGAACGGAAGCAGAAGCTTTTGAGAGTCGCTGCCTTCTGGATTGCTGGCCACAGCTTGCTCAACTTGCTTTCCCATACCATCAGGACCACTGGCCCCGGGTGGCCCCACCCACAATGGGCTGGGCCTCCCACTGGCCCGGGGTGGCCCCACCCACAATGGGCTGGGCCTCCCACATCAATATTAATCAAGAAAATGGCCCACAGGCTCTTTCACAGGCCAATCCTATGGAGGCATTTTCTCAATTAAGATTTTTTTCCTACCCAGATGACCCTAACTTGTGTCAAGTTGATAAAACACTATCCATCAAAATATATATAATGTATATATTAAAAATGAATATTTATAAAGTCTTACAATAATAACAACTAATGCCTTTCATTTGCAACTTGATTTTTTAACTTCATAGTTATAACATTAAGATATAAAAAGCGTTGCCTATCTGTGCTTCGAAAACAGGGGTTTTGTTTTTGAAGTTTTTATCTTTTCCAATTTAAACAGAAAACAAGCAAAACACCATCAAAAAAAAAAAGCAGTCATTTTAAAACAGAGCTGCCGGTTCCTGCTTCGCCTGCATAAAGCCATCAGATTAGGCTCTGTGTCTTTAAAATTATATTAAATTATATTAAAAGCCATGTCTTTAAAAGTACAGTTTTAAGATTAAGAGTGGTTAAGTCTATTAAAAATCAATAGTCTAAGGCCCACCAAATCTTTGCTAATTTTTTGAAACTATGCTTATGTGTGGCTATGTGTGTGGCTTGCATGTGGGTATGTGTGTGTACATACTGCTTGCATGTGGTTATGTATGTGTATATACTGCTTGCATGTGGTTATGTGTGTGTACATACTGCTTGCATGTGGTTATGTGTGTGTACATACTGCTTGCATGTGGTTATGTGTGTGTACATACTGCTTGCATGTGGTTATGTGTGTGTACATACTGCTTGTATGTGGTTATGTGTGTGTACATACTGCTTGCATGTGGTTATGTATGTGGGTACATACTGCTTGCATGTGGTTATGTTCTTACATGGTTTATAAGTGTCCAGATGATTATAAGTGCTGCGAATCCAAATTCTTTTTAATCCATAATGTAACTAAAACTTTAAAACAGAAAAACCTAAGAAGTATACGTAAGTGAGCAGCCTTTGTCAAAGTGTTATTTGGTTGATCATTGCCCCATCCTTAATTCTACCCATGGTCTAGAGAACCCTCTACTGCCTGAGGGAAATTAAGTCATGCTCAGGACTTGGTGGCTCTTACTCCAGGGTACAGCCTCCTGTTCATGGACAGTTATCTCCATCTGGGGCATGATCCTTGAGTGCCTGCTAGTCCTAAAATCTAAAGACTGGAAGCATGACGTAGCTTTGTGCTTTCGGCTCTCCTGAAGTAATTAGCAGGTTTACAGAACAAAGATTTTGTGTTTCATCAAGCTAATTGCTTATGATTTCTACCGAGTATATCAGGCTTCTAACTTAAACACAGTCTTAAGAAAGTCTCATATAAAACCCTCTCCCTGTCAAGCTTCATCTGAGTGTTCTACAACAGCTAAATTTTAAAACACAGTTTGTTCTTTCATACTGATGGAACTGACTGTAGTGGGTAGCCATTCCAGCTTGGATCTGGAAGCTCCAACCCCCATTGAGACTCTGGCAACTGTCACGCCTACGAGGCGGGGCGAGGGGAGGGGCTGGAAACCTAGGAGCTGGATGGGCAAGCGCTCACTCTGGGCGCGCTCTCTGCGCCTGGACCCTGGATGATGGAGATTGATTGTGCAGAGCTCCAGAGAACACCGCTGGATTGCTATACGCCTTCCCCAGACCCCCGCGACCTATCCATTCTTTCATTTGTAAGTCATCCACTAAATAAATCTTCCTTTTAACTACGTGGAGTGGCCTTTATAATTTTCCCCAATAACTGACATTCTGGGTGTTCAGTAACGGTGCTCAGAGGGCACAGGCCATGAGGACATAGGAGACGGAGGAAGAGCCAATATGGTGGTCCCAGAGGATGGCGGGACATTTCTCAAAGCATTCAGTAGCTCCAGTGAGTCACCTGACCTCTTGGTCAGCGGGTCATGGAGACCTCAGAGCACATTCTTCCAGGTCAACACTGAGGGAAACGCCTTCAGGCCTTCCCAGCAAATGGTACAACGGATAAGGGCAGACTAGAGGAGTCCAGGGGAGCCCCAACTGCCCTTGGCAGAAAACAAGGAAGGCAAATTCCGACTATCACAAGACCTTAAACACAGCACAAGGTAGAGGCAGTTAGCAAAGCGACCGTAATCACAGTGCCTCGGCAACATTGTTTCTTGTTCTTTTGCAACATTGTTTCTTGTTCTTTTCTCACCACATTCTCCGGTTCTGCCTCCACCCCAGACAGGCTTTATCTGGCTGTGGCCCTGGCTGTCCTAGAACTCACTCTTGTAGACCAGGCTGGCCTCAAATTCACAGAGATCCGCCTGCCTCTGTCCCACTAGAGCTGGAGTTAAAGGCGTGCGCCACCACCACCTGGCTTCTCGCCATACTTTTAATCTATAATCATCTGTCTCAGTTAGGGCTTCTGTTGCTGCGATGAAATGCCAAGACCAAAAAGCAAGTGTGTGTGTGTGTGGGGGGGGGAGGCAGGGTATTTGGTTTACACTTCAGCATTGCTGTTCAGCACCGAAGGCAGTCAGGACAGGAACTCAAACAGGGCAGGAACCTGGAGGCAGGAGCAGATTAGGGAGCCTCGGAAGGGAGCTGCTGACTGACTTGCTTCCCATGCTTGCTCAGCCTGTTTTCTTATAGAACCCAGGACCACCCACAATGGGCTGGGCCCTCCCCCGCCAATCACTAATTGAAAAAATACCTTACAGCTGGGTCTCATGAAGGCATCTCCTCAACGGAGGCTCCTTCCTCTCTGGTGACTCTAACTTTCATCAAGTTGACACACAAATCCAGCCAATACACCATCAGTGGGCTGTTTTGGTTTTGATTTTTTTTTTTAACAGTTCTAGGGACCATATGACTAACAGTAGGCTGCACAGACACAGCCATGGGGCTCCATGGCCTCACCCTTTCTGGAGCCACCAGTGAGCAGCATCATGTCACCTTGCTTAAATGTTAGATTTTTAATCTTGTAAAATTTGTGTCTTCTACGATAAATGACAACTTCAAACTAGATTCCTTGTGACACAGGGATTCCAGCCACCTGCTACTCCAGAAAATCCAAAGCTTCCACTCAAACCAAGAGGGAGAGAGTCTTGCGGTCCCTCTTTAGGCAAGGGAGACGAAGACCAGAGAAAGCATCGTGACTGACGCATGAACCAAGCACCCGGTAGACAGAGAAAGACTGGAACCCTTTTCCTACCTGAGCTACATATAAAACATAGCATGCTCCAGAAAAGCCCACAAGTGTGGGAGAGGAGGCGCTGTGTAATATATATATGTGTGTGTGTGTGTGTGTGTGTGTGTAATATAGAGATGGCCATGAATCCTGTGCTTTTCCCTCAGCTCACTAGCCCATTCTCAGTCTTGCATTTTCCCTTTCTTAAAGATCTTTTTGGAGACTACAAAAAAAAGGTGACAACTGGTCAAAGCACAGAGAGCAACTGATCCTGGGATACATCTACAGACAGCACACACACCTAAGACTCGGGGACATCGTGGAAGACAAGGCAGACAGAATGTAAGCGCCAGACAGCAGTGATGTGTGCTACGGGACTGTGTCTCCTAAAAACGACGGGGAAACCACATCTTGAAACCTCAACAGTACAGCTGCCCAAACACGACTTGAACAGTGATATCACCAACAGACAGGGTCAGGGTCACGTGGAAGGGATAAACCTCGCAAGACCCTACCCCTAGATGAAGAGCTACAGGCCTCCCTGAGAAGGGGAGAATTCGTCTTCCCCGAAGATGAATCCCTTAATCGGTAATACAGAGTGGCCTACCCTGAAAACATACACATACAAGCAACACTAAATGGACTGAGCAGGTTATAATTACACATACATAGATACGTGTGTGTGTGTGTGTGTGTGTGTGTGTGTGTGTGTGTAACAATAATAATTGAAGAAAATGAAGCTATGAATTTGAGAAGGAGCAAGTCGTGGGTGGGCACATGGAGGGGTTAGAAGGAAGGGAGGTAGAATTATGTGCTTACATTTTAATTTTTAAATTTTTAAATAAAATAATTTTTTTTCTATTTCTAACTCTTGTGCCTGTGTCTCAAGAGCCCCCAAGCAAGACCACCACAGAGTCGATATCCAGTGCAAAACACACAGGGGTTTATTGATAACAAGCAGGCCCGGGCTTGGTCCACATCCAACACTCAACATGGCGGGTGGAGGAGGACGGCCCTGAACTCTCAGGGTGAGGAGTTTTTAATGGGAAAAACTGTAAGTAGGGTGGTACAAGCCTTGGCAACATATGATTGGATAAGAGTGTGTAACCTTTGAATTTACTGGTTGGGGTTACAGTTATCATTTGGGGCAGGCCTGGACAAGTCCCAGGCTTTGTCCTTGAGCTGCCATGGAGGCTGGCTGGCCTAGCACGTTCACATTGACCCATGCACGTAGCTCTAAGTTGGTGAGGGGTCCCAGACAGTAAACACCTGGCTGAACCTTGAGCAGTCAGAGTACGTGCAGAAAGGGAGCTACTGCAAGGACTATGTCTTTTGTTTATGGCCCTTCCAGAAACTGCTTGCTCAAGTCTCAGGAAACTGAACTTGAGGCCTGATCTCTGAGAGAAGACTGACAGCCTGTTATGGCGTCTGCTTGGTCCTTTCATAACCCTTTGTCCTGAAACATCCTGTTCTTTGCCCTGGTACACAAGGATCTGGAAACTCCAGTGGGGACCTAGATTCAAGTCCACGCCTGTAACACTGACGACTCCAGGAGTAGCCTGGAGGGAGAAATGTGATTTCACCTGATTCACTGTTCAGTGTTGTTTTCTAATTCCAAAGTGGTCAAAAGCAATCTGCATAGGAGGAAGCTAGATGTGGAAGTCAAAAAATTACTATTTTATAGGCTTGATAACACCACCTTTCATCTGCTTTATAAAAATAGTAAGAGCTGGGCTTTCTCAACCTGGTAGTACTAAGATTTAATGATTTAATTCCATTATCAATCCTACCTAGTAGTAGGTAGATAAGCCAGGCATTCTTCTATGAACCTCGGTTCCCTGGTCAGATGGGATGAATAGCAAGACCTATCACATTGGGTTCTAAAGAGAACTATGACTCCGGCCAGGAAAGCAGGTAGGCTAACTGTAGATCTCCACCTCTCCCTCTTCTCCAGACTCAATGCCCTACCAGGCAACCCACAGCCACCACACCCTCCTAAGAACCAGAAAGGGCAACAGAAACCAAGGGACAAAACACCGCCCAGCCAAGACAAGACCAGGCATTAGCACGCAGAATGACAATCATCCCAAACCCAGACGCCTAGACACCAGTGTAAAAACATAATCACTAACACAGAAGGTCTCCACTAGGGCCCAGCAGCCCTGCCACAGGAGGCCCTGAGTACTGCAACATGGCTGGAGTACAAGACAAAGACCTTGAGATGACCTTTATGAATATGACAGAGGTCCTAAGAGAGGAAATGAATAAATCCCTAAACGAAATCTATGAAATCACAAACGGTGGAAGGAAATGAACGGCTCTAGACCTGAAAGTAAAACTAGAATCAATAAAGAAAAGCCAAACTGAGGGAAATCTGGAAATGAAAAATTTAGGAACTCCAACAGGAACCTCAGAGGCAAGCCTCGACAACAGGATACAAGAGATGAAAGCGAGAGTCCCAGGCATTGAAGACACAACAGAAGAAATAGATACCTTGGTCAAAAAAAAATGTTAAATCTGAAAACATCCTGACACAAAACATTCAGGAAACATGAGACTCTGTGAAAAGACCAAGAATAACAGGAGTAGAGGAAGAAGAAGAAGCCCAAGTCAAATGTAGTTGAAGTTTTCCTGTGTCTACCCAGCTCCTGTGTCCTTGCATTTCTGTAGCCACTCCAACCCAAATAAACACACACAGGCTAATATTATTTAAAACTGTTTGGGCATTAGCTCAGGCTAACTATTGGCTAGCTCTTACGCTTAAACTCAGCCCATTTCTGTTTATCTAGATGTTGCCACGTACTCCGTGGCTTTACCTGTGTGCCTGTTACATGCTGCTCCCTGGATGGTGGGCTGGCGTCTCCTGACTCTGCCTTCCTCTTCCCACAATTCTCTTCTATCTGTCTCGCCTATACTTCCTGCCTGGCTACTGGCCAATCAGCATTTTATTTATACAGAGCGATATCCACAGCAGTCAAAGGCACAGAAAATAGTTTCAACAAAATCATAGAGGAAAATTTCCCTAACCTAAAGGAGACACCTATCAAGGTACAAGAAGCATACAGAATACCAAATAGACTGAACCATAAAAGAAATTCCCCTTGACACACGATAATCAAAACAATAAACATAGAGAACAAAGAAGGAATACTAAAAGCTGTAAGGGAAAAAGACCAAATAACATATAAAGGCTGACCTCTTAGAATAACATCTGACTTCTCAGTGGAGACTCTAGAAGCTGGAAAGGCCTGGACAGATGTTCTTCTACAAACTCAAAGAAACCACAGATGTCAGCCCAGACTACGATACCCAGCAAAACTTTCAATCACAGTAGATGGAGAAACTTAATGATAATACCAAATTTAAGCAGTATCTATCTACAAATGCAGCCCTGCAGAAGGTGCTACAAGGAAAACTCCAACTTGAAGACATTAACCACACCCAAGAAAACACAAGGAATAAATAATCCCAGATCAGCAAATCAAAAGAGAACTCTCTCTCTCTCTCTCTCTCTCTCTCTCTCTCTCTCTCTCTCTCACACACACACACACACACACACACACACACACACACTCACTCACACACACCACCACAACAACAACAACATAACAGGAATTAACAAACACTGCTCATTGATATCTCTCAACATCATGGTCTCATTCAATTCCAAAGCAAATGGACCTAGGAAGCAAGCTGATGCAGCCATTTTAATATCTGACAAAATAGACTTCAAACCAAACCTAATCAGAAGAGATAAGGAAGGATACTATATACTCAAAGAAAAATCTACCAAGATGCCAATTTAATTCTTAACATTTGTGCACCAAACACAAGGGTACTCAAGTTCATGAAAGAAACACTACTACATCTTAAATCACATACTGACCCTCACACACTGATAGTGGGAGACTTCAATACTCCACTCTCACCAATAGACAGGTCATCCAGACAAAAACTAAACAGAAAAATTCTGGAGCTAACTGATGTTATAAACCAAATGGACCTAACAGATATTTATAGAACATTTTACCCAAACACGAAAGAATATACCTTCTCCTCATCACCTAATGAAACTTTCTCCAAAATTAAGCATATCCTCAGACACAAAGCTAGTCTCAGCAGATACTTGAAAGTTGAAATAACACCCTTCATCCTATCTGACCACTATTGATTAATTAAACAATAACAGAAACCACAGAAAACTTACAAACTCATGGAAACTGAACAACTCACTACAGAATGAAAAAATGGGCCAAGACAGAGACTAAGAAAGAGGTTGAAGACTTTCTGGAAGAGAATGAAAGTGAACACACAACATACCCAAACTTATGGGACACGATGGAGGGGGTTCTAAGAGGCAAGTCCATAGCACTAAGTGCCTATTTAAAAAAAAAAATTGGAGGAATCTCATAATAATAACTTAACTACACACCCAAAAGCTTTAGTACTACCCAAAAGGGTAGATGGCAAGTGTAGGCAGAATTTTTTGTCCTGCAAGCCAGCTCCCAAATAACCACATAGAGATTTATTATTAATTATAAATGCTTAGCCAATAGCTTAGGCTTGTTACTAAGTAGCTCTTACGTCCTAAATTAACCCATATTTCTTATCTACCATATGGTGGTACCTTTCTTGAGCATGACATGTTCATCTTGCTTCTCTCTGTGTGTCCTTGCAACTCTGCCCTTCTTCATCCCTGTGCTCTCCACCTTAACCTCTTCCTGCCTAGCTATTGACCATTTAGCTCTTTATTAAACCAATAAGAGCAACACATCTTCACAGTGTACAAAAAGATCATTCCATAACAGGCAAGAAATAATCAAAGACAGGGCTGAAACTAATAAAATAGAAACAATAACAACAAAAATACAAAGAATCAGTAAAACAAAAAGTTGGTTCTTTGAGAAAAATCAATAAAATTGACAAACCCTCATCCAAATTAACTAAATGGTAGAGAGAGAATATCAAAATTAATAAAATTAGAGATGAAAAGGGGACATAACAACAGACACCAAGGAAATCCAGAGAATCATAAGGACATATTTTAAAAACCTATGCTCCACCAAATTGGAAAACCTAAAAAAAAAAAAAAAAAAAAAAAAAAAAA
The DNA here is from genome assembly GCF_049852395.1 of Peromyscus maniculatus bairdii. Classification (NCBI taxonomy): domain Eukaryota; kingdom Metazoa; phylum Chordata; class Mammalia; order Rodentia; family Cricetidae; genus Peromyscus; species Peromyscus maniculatus. Next base: position 81,268,704 of record NC_134863.1, on the reverse strand, counting down.
AAAAAAAAAAAGACCATTTTCTTGATACATAACACTTGCCAAAGTTAAATCAAGATCCAATAAGCAATTTAAACAGACTTACAAACTCCTAATGCAATAGAAACAATAATTAAGAGTCTTAAGTCGACTTAAAGGGAGAGAAACTCAAAGCAATTCCACTAAAATCAGGAACAAGACAAGGCTGTCCACGCTCTCCATACCTAGTCAATATAGTATGTGAAGTCTTAGCCAGAGCAATAGGACAACTGAAGGGGAGCAGGGGATACAAACTGGAAAGGAAGAAGTCAGAGCATCTTTATTTGTAAATTATATGATAGTATACATAAGTGACCCTAATAATCCCACCAGGGAACTCCTACAACTGATAAATATCTTCAACAATGTACCTGGATACAAGGTTAACTTGCAAAAATCAGTAGCCCTCCAACATATAAATGACAAACGGTCTGAGAAAGCAATCAGAGAAACAACACCTTTCAAAATAGCCTCAAGACATATAAAATATCTTGAGATAACTCTAACCAAGCAAGTGAAAATTTTGTATGATAGACACTTTAAGACACTGAAGAAGTGCTGGGTGGTGGTGACATATGCCCTTAGTCCCAGCACTCTGGGAGGCAGAGACAGACAGATTTCTGTGAGTTCAAGGTCAGCCTGGACTACAGAGTGAGTTCCAGGAAAGGTGCAAAGCCACACAGAGAAACCCTGTCTCAAAAAAACAAAACAAAGGACACTGAAGAAGACATCAAAAAAGGGGATGGGCCTGGATGGGAAGGGGGGAGGGAAGGACCAGGAGGAGTAGTGGGGGGTGAGGAGACTGCAATCAGGATATATTATGTGAGGAAATTTTATTTTCAATAAAAGAAAAAGAAAAATTAATATTTAAAATTGGGAGAATAGTGACTGTTAATTCATAATCATTAGTTTCTGAGGTATCTTTTCTTAAATTGTGTTATTCTATTATATCATGGAGAACTTTGTACAATACAGACATATAGTTTCAAAAGAATATACTATTTAAAATGAGTCTTGCTTTAAAAAAATAAAAAAGATAATTTATGTAAAGCTCTAGGCTAGTTCCCTGGTCAAATAGAATTAGTAACAGGACCTATCACATTGGGTACTAAAGAGCATTAAAGAAGATAATTTATGTAAAGCTCTAGGCTCAGGCCATCTGTGGAGAACATACTGTTGTCCTGTTTTCCCTGGTCTTCTTAGGGATAAGGCTGGGCCAGGCTGAGTCTGGTGAGGGTCCCAACCGTTTCTCACAGCCTCCTCCTCCTCTGCTTAAGTATCTCAAGCTACTTCCTCCAAGTGGGCTTTCCAGACCACTGCCTCCAATCTGTTCATCACACCGATCGAGAATAAGACCACCACCACAGTTTAAAGTCAGATCTGAAGCCAAGTTTCAATACTGGCCAGGTGGATGGGCTCTGGCCAGGTCCATACCCAGGTTCCTGGGAAATGGCCCAGAATCTAGGGCTTAGGAGGAAAACCCATAATTCATTGCATTTGCCATTAGGTCCAATCAGAGGCAAGCATACATCCTGAAGTACCTCCAGCCTGTGACCCTCCAGCCCACATGTGACCAAGCACATCGGTGCAGATGGGTCAAACAAACTTGTTTAGGGGAATGAAAGCATGTAGTTTGTTGTTGCCCATAAACAATAGTTTCCAGCATATCAGGAACTATTTGTCCTTGGGCAAAGGGTTTGCAGATCAGAGGCATTTTTGTTTCATGGATCTCTTAGGCACAGTAATTAAAACTCAAAATGTAACTTTGGCTCTCACACATCCATCCCAACAAGTATCTAACTTGTGGTAAGCTACCTGAGCCCTGGTCGAGTCTACAGAACACTAAAGCTTGAGAAAATCTGCTTTAAACTTGCCTGAGAGAGTGTGGGAATGCCTTCCCCAAACAGAATATGGGGATAGCAGAAGGGACCTAGACCTTGGGCTGAGGGGCCTAGGAATGGAACCTGGCCATCCTCCTGCCTCCAGAGTGGAGCTGGTAACACCTCCCTCGTGCGACCACCACAAAGACCAAGCAGGATTGTAAAGGCGGCTAGGTGCCTTCCATTTATCACTTAAAGCGTGGTGGTTCTTATGTGTTATTGATGTTTCAATGCCAAGAACCTAAATATAGAGTTCCTATTTAGTGCTTCCAGAAGAAGACCACGTGGTCTGGCGATTTCCATAATAAAGGGCATCATTCCTGAGCGACTCATCCATCCATTCGTTAATGAGTACTTATTGGATGTCGGTGCTCTGCCAGGCACTACCCTGGCCGCTCACCAGGGAACAACACGGGCGCATTTCCTCACCTCTCTTCCAAAAGCTCCGAAATACCCAAGGACAAAGGAGGAACAAGGAGAAACTCGAAGTTCTCACATTTCTGCAGCTATGAGGTCACCTCAAAGGACACGGTGGCCAAGGCCCCTTAGAACTGTGCGGTGGAGCGAGGGGCCCGGGCGGGCGCTGCAGCCACCTCCCACCCCCAGGAGTCCCGGAACTTTCCTCAGTTCTGGGAATCCTTCTTGCTTTTGTGTTGCCCTTTCCAGAACCAAAAAGGCAAAGAAGCGGAACAAACATGAAATTGCTCTTCGTGTGGGAATGAATCACTCTCGTCAAAGGTGGCAAAATCCTTCCCATCTAACACCGGGCCACAGAAGTTTCATTTCATTTAGAAGTGGGCTACAGAACAGGGTAGAACAGGATCCGTTGTTATAAATAATGTGTGTACCCAGATTACAAGAGAATGCCCCCTGGGGCCCGGAACTGGGGGAGCCTTTTATTTTCTTCTTTATATATTCTTGGAACTTTCTTGGAAATTTCTAAATTTATGATGAACAAAACATTATTTCTCTAAAAAATAAAAAAGGTGATTTCAAAAATAACGTTTGCTTCTCTCTCTCTTGTTCAAAGTCAATGTGTTTTGAAAACTCAGCCTCCTGAGAATTTTCTAGAATTGTATTATCCAGATTACATCCAATAGTTAAACCCAGTCTTTGTCTTCCAACAGAAAGCACAGAATTGTTCTCTTCCCGGAACCCCTCTAGACACAGCCTCGCCGGAACCCTGAGTAGAATTAACACTTCCACAGATATTCCTGGGTTCCCGGCCAAGTCCAAAACGCTGCTCTCTGCTCTGGGCCTGGAGGACGGGCATATTCTGCAGGACACATAAGGACACCTGCGACTGGCCTTTGGTACAGAGCCATCGACACATACGACAAAGCAAAAGCCGTGGATGGAAGCGCAATGCTGAGAAGCACTATGTGCTTGGCCACGTGGAAGGTGTGCTATACAGGCAGAAGGACAGCAAAGTTGGGGGGCACTCCTGGGGTCTGTGGTCCAGCGCAACGAGGATGAATTGGGGTTTTCTTTAGCAGAACTGACAAAGAGGTCTGTGTCTCAGGTCTATGGAATATGCAATTATATTAAAGTAGAGAGATAAAGGATGGAAGGAAAACAATTGCGAAGCCAATCAAACTAAACGAAAAAGGCTATTTCACAACTAGTATTTGAACTTCCATTGTAAAAAAAAAAATGCCTTTTACTCAATGGCTCCTTTTAAAGCTACATTCATGCGTTAGCATCTGTCAGTACTCCATTCCTTTTCTTAACCAAATAATATTCTGCTGCATGGATACACCACATTTTCAAAACCCGTTCATTCATCATTGGACACACAGGCAGTTTCAGCATTATATCTAATCCTCAGATTTGTCAGGAGAAAATGTTTATATTAACTATTTGAATATGAAAAGAAGGGAGTTTGGGAACTGTAGTAGAATATTATTTTAAGGTGTGTTGCTTTTGTTTATGTTGCATTTGTTTAACTCTGTGAAGCTGTGATACTGTGCCTGTCTAAAACACCTGATGGTCTAATAAAGAACTGAGCGGCCAATAATGAGGCAAGAGAGAGAAATAGGCAGGGCTGGCAGGCAGGAAAAATTTATAGATGGAGAAATCCGAGAGGAAAAAGAAAGAGGTAGCCAGAGAAGGAGGAGGACTCCAGGGGCCAGCCACCCAGCTACACAGCCAGCCACAGAGTAAGATTTACAGAAGTAAGAGAACGGGGAAAGCCCAGAGGCAAAAGGTAGATGGGATAATTCAAGTTAAGGAAAGATGGCTAGAAACTAAGCCAAGCTAAGGCCGGGCATTCACAAGTAATAATAAGACTCTGTGTGTGGTTTATTTGGGTGGTGGGCCCCCCCAAAAAGCAAAAGAGCAAAAACCAGCAGCAGGGACAGGGGATATTGATGTTCCTAGACAGAAGCAATGCCCTCTTCATCTGCACTGGCCACGGCTCTCATTCCAGAACAGAAAATCTCTCCACCAGCTGCTGGGGGAACCAAGATACTTGTACCTCCAAAAGAGTGTGACTGAAGTGGAAACTTTTGGGTCTCAAAACCTGTCCCAAGGATTAACAAATGCCATAGGATTAGGTACTAATCTTCAGCTTTCATGTTCTGCCAACAAAGAAGGATTGAGTTTGTGGATTCCCAGGCTTGGCTGAGAACATATGCAGCCTGTGGGTGACCTGCTTCTCACTCTGTCAACAACCAAGTCAGACCACGCAGCCCGGTTTCAACTCTCTTTCTCCTTTTCCCACAGTCTGAGCCATTAATTTCTTTATTGTATTTTTATGAGCTAAAAAAAAAAATCTCATTAAATACTACTGAACTGCCATTGTTCACAGCACAATTCAAGATATCCCTTGTCTTTTCCTAAATCAAATTGTTATAAATAAAGCCGCTCGGCCATCTATCCAGTTGACATGAGTCCTTTGAGGTCAAGGCTTTCTAAATGTAGGGAAGGGAGAAGAATTAAAAACCCAGCTGTAGATTTTCATCTTGAATCACTTAATATAATTTTTAAATTATATTAAAACAAACAAAAAAGAATGGATTCTGGGTTTTGTTTGTTTTGAGTGCTACAGGTCAAAGCCAGGGCCTCAAATGTGCTTTCTAGGGCACTGCCACTGAATTGCCCTACCCTGCTCCCACCACACTCCATCCCTGGCCTCACCCCCTGGCCTAGAGAAGGAAGTCTTAAGAGTGAGAGCTTTATCACAAGGAAAAAAAATTGTCAAGTACCTACTATGTGCCACAAAGAGTTCTATAGTCATTCCCACTGTGACTGAAGAGGGATATATATATAACTTGAATGAATGCCAGAGAGATGGCTCAGTACTTAAGAGCTTGTCTTAGTCAATATTCTATTGCTATAAAAAGGCACGACCATGGCAACGCTTATAAAGGAAAGCATTTAATTGGGCCTGGCTTATAGCTTCAGAGGTTTAGTCCATTATCAGCATGGTGGGAAACATGGTGGCATGCAGCCAGACATGGTGCTGGAGAAGGAGCTGAGAGAGCTCCACATCTGGATCTACGGGAAGCAAGAAGGGAGAACCACTGGGCCTGGCTTGGGCAAACCCACCCCCACTGACACTTCCTCAACACGGCCCCACCCACTCCAACACGGCCCCACCCACTCCAACACAGCCACACCCACTCCAACAAGGCCACACCCACTCCAGCATGGCCCCACCCACTCCAACATGGCCCCACCCACTCCAACACGGCCACACCCACTCCAACAAGGCCACACCCACTTCAATAAGGCCACGCCCACTCCAGCAAGGCCACACCTCCTAGTCCTTCTAAGCAGTGCCACTCCCTGATGACTAAGCATTGAAACGTATGAGCCTATGGGGGCCATCCTCATTCAAACCACCACAGAGCTCTTGGAAGAATACCTGAGTTTAGTTCCCAACACCCAAGTAGGATGCCTCAACACTTGTGACCTGTAGCTCTAGGGATCTGATGTCTTGCTCTGGCTTCCTTGGGAACCTGCACTCATGTACACATACATACACACAGAGATACACACACATAATTTAAAAAAAAAAAAACAACTAAAGAATACAACATGTTGTTAGGCTTTCTGGGAGGGATATAAATGTTCTGGAATTAGCAGTGGAGGTTGCATAACCCTAGGGATGTATATTTTAAAAAGCTGACTGGTGTCAGGCGGTGGTGGCGCACACCTTTGATCTAAGTCCTGGGGAGGCAGAGGCAGGCAGGTCTCTGTGAGTTTGAGGCCGTTCTGGTCTCCATACTGAGACTCAAAAAGAAACAAAATAAAGGCCATCTCAGAATTCACTTTAGGGGGTAGGTAGACAAGGGCCGGCCAGTAGGACTTACACAGCATGCACGAAGCCTCTGCATTCCAACCTAAGCACTGAAAAAAAAAATTAAAGTACATAAATTTTATGATACATGAATTATATGTCAATGAAAGAGATAAGTTGAAATGATATTAACTTATCAGAATGTGTTTTAAAGTGGCTGAACAGGCCTGGGGGCGGGCAGGGTGAAGGACGGACGTCCTTTAAAGAGATAAGCGCTACCGAGCATAACCTGCAGCTGTTCCCTGCTCTGCTCCAGAAGTTCTCCTGACTGACCTCCACCTCCAGACTCTGGCTTCAGAGCCCCCAGGTCCCCTTGCTCAGCAGACGCCCCAGGCCACAGGGCAGCTCTAACTGCTTTGCCCCAAGGATATTTCTTGACAACCCCGCCTGGTTTTCCAGAAATGTGCTTTGGAAATACACTGCTGGCTGTGTTTCATGCATTCTGTGCAGTGTGTGTAACTTTGGGTGAGGCCAGGACCATGAAGGGCACAGCTTCAGAAGGTTCAAGTTAAATCACAAGTCGACACCCGAAAACGTGCCGGGGAGCAGCGGAATCACCAGCTGCCTGCACACTGAGGTCCACGTTCAATGTCCGGGAACCCTAGAGAAAACCACACAGCTGGAGGCCGCACAGTGGCCCCTGGTGGAGCTGGGGCCCAGTATGGCCATGGGATCTTGAGCATGGAACCTGACCTCTCTAGGCCTCCATTTCGTCATCTACAAAATGGGGAAGATTGTCGTCGTCCTGAACTACAGCTTTAGGAGTCTGAAATCAGTAAATGAATCTGAAGTGATGGAAGTTTGTAGGGTTCTCCCCAGGCTCTTGTCTGTCACCTGTCCTTAGCAAAAAAGAAAAGGGGGCGAGAAGAAGGAAGGAGGGAAGGGGAAGAGAGGCAGGAGGTGTTTGCCACCCTCATCTTCGTGGACACTGGCTATAGTTTTATCATCATCCCGTTCAGGTACCCCATTCTAAAACCCAACACTGACTGAAGAACAGGGGTCTAGAGACGTTCCAGAGGAATTTGCTTCCATGCTAGAACTAGTGAGCCAGGCTACCACCACCTGCCAGTTTTAGAAGCTTGAAGCAAGGCAAACCCAAACACACGGTCCTTACAAGTTCACAAAGAACAGGCAGATGGTGTACCAGAGCCACAAGGGGTGTGTGTTTAAAATGGGGAATCCCAGGGCTGAGGAGCCGGTGGATACAGTGCTGGCTATGGAACCATGAGGACCTGAGTTCAGATCCCCAGCACCCACGTAAAAAGCCAGGCCCAGCTGCACACGGCTGTAGTTCTGGTGCTGAAAGGCATTTGTGTCAGGGTCACTACTGCTGTGACGAACACCAAGACCAAAGTGACCGGTGGAGGAAAGGGCTTATTTGGCTGACACTTCCATATCACCAGCCATCACTGAAGGAATCAGGACAGGAACTCAAGCAAGGCAGGAACCTAGAGGTAGGAGCTGATGCAGTGGCCATTGCTCCCTATGGCTTGCTTAACCTGCTTTCTCACCACCCACAATGGGCTGGACCCTCCACCACTGATAACTAAGAAAATGCCCTGCAGGCCTGCCTACAACCTCATCTTACAGGGTTTCTCTGTGTATCCTTGGCTATCCTGGAACTCACTCTGTAGACCAGGCTGGCCTCAAACTCACAGAGACTCGCCTGCCTCTGCCTGGGATTAAAGGCATGCGCCACCATCACCTGGCAGGAAGCATTTTTCTTGAGTTCCCTCCTCTTCAATGACTTTAGCTTGTGCCAAGCTGACATAAAACTGTCCAGCACAATTGACTCCTTGTCAACCTGACACACAAACACATCACTGTTAAGTCACAACCTTTCTTTTTTTATTATTCTTCCCCAAGATCTCACATTAATATCAACATTACAACATAAACATTTCAAATTTTTAAAGTTCCACATTCTCTAAAAACTCAAACACTGCTTACAACCATATACAATGAGACCTGATGTCCTCTTCTGGCATGCAGCCATACATGCAGACAGAACATTGCATACATAATAATAAATAAATCTTAAAAAAAAATTCAGTGTGGTGATTTAAAAGAAAATAGCCCCCAAAGGGAGTGGCACTATTAGGAGGTGTGGCCTTGTTGGAGTAGGTGTGGTCTTATTGGAGGAAGTGTGTCACTGTAGAGTTTGAGGTCTCATATACCTTCAAGCCATGTCCAGTGTTTCAGTTCACTTCCAGTTGCCTTTGGCTCAAGATGTAAGAACTCTCAGCTCCAGCACTATGTCTACCTCCATGCCGCCTTGCTTCCTGCCATGATGATAATGGACTAAATCTCTGAACTATAAGCAAGCCACCCCAATCATATGTTTTCTTTTATAAGAGTTGCCATGGTCATGGTGTCTCTTCACAGCAATAGAAACCCTAACTAAGACATTCAGTCCTTCTAAAACAGCCAATTTCTTTTAAAATTCAAAGTCTCTCAACTGTGGGCTTCTGTAAAATCAAAATTAATTAAATAGTTTCTCACTTCAAGAGGGAAGAACCAGGGCACCGTCACAATCAGAACAAAACTGAGCAAAACCAAACTCCAGCTGTAAATAACTCAATGTCCAATGTCTAGGATTCACTCACGATCTTCTGGGCTCCTCCAAAGGGCTTGGGTCACTTCTCTGCCTCCGCCCTCTGCAGCACACACAGCTTGTCTTCCATGCTCAGGCCGGCTCCACTCCGCCGCTGCTGTTCTCGGTGGTCATCCCATGGCACTGGCATCTCCAAAATGCTGGGGGTCTCTGCTGCAACTGGGCTGCACTTTCACAAATGGCCTCTCACAGGGATTCCAGCTCTGCCACACAGCGCCAAACCTCTCTGTGACCCCTTCATACCTTCAAACCGGTGCCACCTGGGTGATTGTTGGCCACCTCTGGACCACAGCTTCTGTGTGCTGACCCCGAAGAAACACTTCCCAGAAGATTTCACCGCTGATGCTGGTCACTTCTCCATCACCAGCTGGCCAGCATCAGTTGTCCCAGTAACACAAAGATTTCACTTCAGCGGGGCTGGTCTCTTGTTAATCACAGCTGATTCTTCAGCCCCTGCTGGTCAGAAAGGACAAGAACTCAAATAGGACAGGAAACCGGAGGCAGGAGCTGATGCAGAGACCATGGAGGAGTGCTGCTTACTGACTTTCTCCTCATGGCTTGCTCAGCCAGCTTTCTTATAGAACCCAGGACCACCAGCCCAAGGATGGCACCACCCACCATGGGCTGAGTCATCCCTCACCAATCACTAATTAAGAAAATGCCCTACAGGCTTGTCTACAGCCCGATCTCATGAAGGCATTTTGTCAACTGGGGCTCCCTCCTCCTCTCAGATGACTTTAGCTTGTGTCAAGTTGATATAAAACTGTCCAGCGCGGCACTGAACTTGAGAAAGTGGATATCCACAGTCCAGCAACAGAACTGCCAGTACTGAGCATGTGGAGAGACCTTAAGACTAAATAAAACTAATGGCAAACTGTAAAGGCTAATAAAAGCCAGGAGTGGATGAGGCAGGCACAGACATTTCCTTTCTTTGCTCCTCCTCATGGTGTTCCTGAGGGGAAATTGTCAACATCTACTGAGGAAATTCTTTTTTTTTCTTTTTCTTTTTTTTTGTTTTTTTCAAGACAGGGTTTCTCTGTGTAGTTTTGGTGCCTGTCCTGGATCTCCATCTGTAGACCAGGCTGGCCTCAAACTCACAGAGATCCTCCTGCCTCTGCCTCCCAAGTGCTGAGATTAAAGCCGTGTGCCACCACCACCTGGCTACTGAGGAGATTTTAAAGCAGGACAAAAGCAATATGAGATCCGTGCTCAAAACTCAGGGGACACAGGGAAGCTGAGAGAAAGCCAATTCTCAGCGGCTGCCACCCTCCGTAGCCTTTAGCCTTCTAGGATTTATTTAATTTTGCTTTTGTTTGTTTGTTTGCTTGGTGTGTGTGTGTGTGTGTGTGTGTGTGTGTGTGTGTGTCCGTCTGTCCGTCCGTCCGTCCGTCTGTCTCTCTGAATGTTCATGAGTGCATAACCTACAGAGGCCAGAAGAGGATGTCAGAGCCCATGGAGCTGCCCGTGCGGGTTCTGGGAATCAATCAGTTATTCCACACAAGCAGCAAGTGCTCTCAATCATTGCCCCAGACCTCTTCTGATCTACTGTATGGTGCAGATAAACACCTAACTATTTTTTTTAAAATCATCACATTACTTGCTGAGTATTTTAATCCAGCTATATTTTTGGCTAGCAATGGATTATGAATATTTTCTCGAAGCAAAATGGCAGCATGATATTTCATCTTTGATAAACTAAGATTCATCTAATCCCTGTCCAGTTCTTGGATATCCTAACTCAATACTTAATTTAAAAAAAAAAAAATGAAGCCTGAGGAGTTGATCCCAACGCATCTGCCTTGGGTAGACGCCTGTAATTTTTCAAGTTCCACCATGTATTCTCAATCAGAAGACCGGACTGACTGATGACTACTATGAAAGATTACTTCTAGAATATTCTCAAGAAATCTTCAGTGTTAGAACACAAGTAAGAAAAACACCCAGGCTTCAAGAACATCAGCAAATTCATTCCAGGGTGCCACACATCATGAGAGGAGGGACACTGGTCCGCTCCTGTCGCTGTCACAAGTGGACCCATTTGATCTAGTGCCAGGGAGGTGGTACAGACTTCAGTGTTGATAAACAACCACTTTGAGAACTGTGCAGTGGTGATTGCCAGCTGGGATGATTTATTGTTGTCATTTTTTTCTCTTTCATTGCTTCCATTGGTTGCCAAGATACGACAGGAGTTGCTGTCTGTTTGGGACTCAGGGAAGAAGTCATACAAATTTAAAGACATAGTCAGGAAAACCCAGGTCTTGTAAAATTAGGTGCAGTTCATTGTGATGGTAGACTATCGTCCATTCAATCTCCCTCTCCCTCTCCCTCTCCCTCTCCCTCTCCCTCTCCCTCTCCCTCTCCCTCTCCCTCTCCCTCTCCCTCTCCCTCTCCCTCTCCCTCTCCCTCTCCCTCTCCCTCTCCCTCTCCATCTCCATCTCCATCTCCATCTCCTTCTCCCTCTCTTGTTTACCAGCCTGGCCTCGCAGAGATCCACCTGCCTCTACCTGCCGAGTGCCAGGATTAAAGGTGTGCACCACCACTGCCTAATTTATGCAATATCTCTTAATGCTAGGATAAAGGAAAGGTGTGAGGGGGGGTTGTATATGTGGTGTTTGGTGTATATGTAGGTACATGCACTGTGTGTGCAGGTGTGTGTGTAGACACTTGTGGAGGTCACAGGTCAAAGGTCAGTATCTTCTATCACTCTATATTTTGAGACAGGGTTCCTCACTGAATCTGGGGTTCACCCCATGTAAGACTTGCTAGTCAGTGAGCTCCAGAGATCTGCCTGTCTCTGCCTCCAGGGTCCTTAGATTCTGTGGGTGTGACAGCACACACTCACGTTGCACGGGGACCTGAAATGGGTCTTCGTTCTTCCAAGGCGCCACTCCACCAGCTGTGCCTCCTCCTGGCCGAAGGGAAGGTGCTTTTTAGAACGGAAACTGATTCCTCGGGCCCACCTCAACTGAGCATACCGGGCTTTGCCGACTCCCCATGGGAGGCCTTACCTTTTCGGAGGAGGGGATGAGGGGCGGGTTTGCGGGGGGTGGGGAGGTTTGTGGGGAGCACAGGAGGGATGAGAGAGGGATCTGTGGTTGGTATGTAAAATGAATAAAAAAATTTCTTAATTTAAAAAAAAAACTGAAACTGATTCAAAAGAATCTGGTGACACACCTGAAGGCGGGGCAGGTCTTGGCTGTCTGTCTGTCTGTTCCCCGGATGTCTGTCATGCTCTCCTAGTGCACAGCGAATGTTCTGTGAATTCAGGCCAATGCAAAGGAAGAAGTGATGAGCCTGGAGTGGGCGGCCCTCCATCCCCTCTCCAGCCATACAGAGAGGGTCTAAACTACTCTGTTTCTTGTAGAGCTGATCTTGGGCTCTGAACACTACCCACGGATAGTCCTATCATTGCTGGAAATCACAGACTAGACAGAGCTTTTACCCAGTCTTACAATTCTGTCCTCAAATAAAACCCAGACGCCGATGGCCCAGTCTCGCCCTGGGAAGTGGCTAGTGGGGGCACCAGCTTCCTACATCCAGGTCACAGGACCACAAGGTCACGCTAACTCATTCCCTACAGAAACTGGGGCAACCTCCTTTATTCTCCCATCTACTAGCTAGGCTGTTCCCAGCCTCTGGCCTCCCTGTCTTCTCTATCAACCCCCTGCCTCATACTCAAGCCACATTCCCCTGACATTGCAAAGTGAGCTCTACTTTAAAGACAAAAACGAACAAACACAAGGATATTCTGCTACCAAATATGACCAGCAATTGTTAAAGTGGCACAGCCCCACCTCGGGTTTAGGGGATCCTGTCTTCATGCTGGGACATTGGAAATTGGACTTATTCTGTCCCTCTGAATGTGAATGTGTTCCTCACGATGACATTTACTCTTTTGCTTCCTGTAACTAAAGAAAAACTATGTAACTTTCTTTTTCACACTTAACCCTCTACAAAGCCTCAGCAGATCTCATGTTTGTTTATCAAACATACATGCTCCTTCCTTCCCCACCCCCAGCCTCCTGCCCCCGCCCCAGCAAACGATCTTTAAAAGTTTATGACTGATTGACTGATTGATTGACTGACTGATTGATTGATTGAGTGAGTGAGTGAGTGAGTGAATATATGCTTGAGTCGGTTCTCATCTTCTACCACGTGGGACCCGGGGGTTGAACTCAGGTTGTCAGCCTTGGCAGCAAGCACCCTTACCCACAGAGGCGTCTCACTGACTGTGAATGCTCTTTAAAGCCTGTTTACCAACACGTCATCTGAAACCTAGTCTGCCTTTACGTGGAAACTGTCTACAGAGGACACCTGCTTCTGACCACGTGGCGGTGACCCTCCCCAGAATCAGGCTCCTTCCCAAACGGGACTGATATTGGCGGGAGCTGTGCCCAGCTTTCAGGGGGCCTTGGCCCTCTCTTCCAAGGTCGGAGCTACCCAAGCCCAGTGAATCGAGGAAATAACACATTAACATTGCATTTAAAATGGTCCCTGTTTGTGTTCATCTCCCCTCTACAGTAAGATAGAAAACCCACTGTGTGGAGAAGCGAGAAGAACACTCAGGTCCCGTCCCCCCTCCCCCACCCCCTTCCAGGCTGTGTGGTGCTACCTCCTGCTCTCCAGTCTCCACAGAACGACCCTGAGACACAAAAACTGCTTTAGGCACACAAAGCCTAGGTCACTCCAGCAAGAACAACCGATAGAGACCAAACCCCAGGGCCAGGCCCCTCAGACCTCTCAGTCCATTAGAAGGGCACTGTGCAAGAAGTTCACTCATCCCGGGCTCTCCATTTACGACTCAAACCAGGTAAACAATGTCCTGCTCGTACCTTCTTCCATTTATGACTCAAACCAGGTGCCAAACAATGTCCTGCTCGTACCTTCTTCCAAAGGTAGAGTGCTTCCCCTGACCTAGCCTCACCCCACCGCCCACCCCAACAAAGGACAATAACTTCTAAGTCACAAGCCTGTGCCTACCCAGTGAAGCAAGACTTGGGTTGCTATGGAAAGTCTGAAAGCTAAGGACCGGGCTATGTTGGTTTCCAGGGGGTTCTGGGGCAGGCTTCAGCTGGGGTGGCGAAGGCTGTGACTGGAGCTCTCTGGATTGTTTGTCCTCACAACGATCTGATTCTCACTGGCGAATGTGAGCCTGACACCGCAGTTTGGACACCGAAAGCTCTAGAAAGAAACTGTTCGCAACATAAGGAGATGGCGCCCCCTGGTGTCGGCAGCAACTTGCAGGTACCTGAGACCAAGCTCCTCACGGTGACCTTGAGCACGGAGCAGTTGGCAGCTTCAAGGTGGGCCTCGGCCACTTTCCAGATCTATGTGTGCTGGTGGGATGGGATGTTGCAGATCTTTAATCCCAGCATTCCGGAGGAAGAGGTAGAGGCAAGTGGATCTCTGAGTTTGAGGTCAGCCTGGTCTGCGTAGAGCAGTCCAATTTAGACAGGACAACACAGTGAGATCCTGTCTTTAAAAAAAAAAATCAGGCCAGGTGATGGTGCACGCCTTTAATCCCAGCACTTGGGAGGCAGAGGCAAGTGGATCTCTGTGAGTTCAAAGCCAGCCAACTAGTTCTAGGATATCCAGGGCTACACAGCGGATGTCAGCAGAGGGTGTCAGATCCCCAGAGCTGGAGTTACAAGCATGTAACCACCTGCCTGGGTGCTAGGAACAGAAGGGGACTCTCTGCAAGAGCAGCACCAAGTCTTAACTGCTAGGCCGAGTCACCAGTCCCGCCACCAACCTCTTAGTAAGTGATGTGCTGTCTCTTTCCTCTGAGCACATGGACCAGATCCTATAGAGAGTCTCAATTCATGTGGCTGCAGTGCCTTCCCTTCCTTGGTCAATGCCGGTCAGTTCCCAACCTGCAATCTCTGCAGACAGCAAGAGTCAAGCAAAACATGCCACCATGTGCTCATTCTGGGGCTTTAAAGAGAAAGAGAGGTCATGTGTGAAAGATCTGCCACCACCATGTCCTCAAGACACAAGCGGCTCTGGACTGCTGTAAAGGGCTTGCACACAGCTCTTAAGCAAAACAGAGAGAGCATCAGAGAAGAGCTTACTCCAACACGAATCCACAGATAATGCGAACACTCCCAAGTCCTGTCAGTGCAAGAAGGTGACTAGAGAAAACCCTGTTTTACTCTTTGTCCTAAATAGATACCACACTTGCAGTGGAATCTATGGCCAGATCCCCAGGTCTGGGGAATTTGTGTGGAAGGGACCCTGTGAGCCAGCTCTTCCACCCTTCAGGGAACTCAACCGGAAGCATTTGCCTTTTGTGTCAGAGTGAAGCGAGGTCAGAAACCAGAACCTATGTGTCTACTCTCAAAGGGCAAGGCCGTTAACTAGTTAATGATGGATCGCACCATCCAGTTTTCTTCCCTAGTGATGTTAAGTACCACGTGATCATTGTAAAAACTTATAGAGTGTGGTTTGTAAATTTTTAAAGTGTGTAACTACATCTTTTTTGAATCTAAGATAATTTTTGTAAACCTGGTTTACTTATTTAGATTTTTATTTGTTTTTGCTTGTTTGCTTGCTCATTTATCTCATTGTGTAGCTTGACTGGACTAGAACTTGCAATGTAGAACAGGTTGAGCTTGAATTTACAGTCATCTGCCCACCTCTGTCCCTAGTGCTGGGATTACAGGTACACACCACCATGCCTAGCTTGAAAGTTTCATTTTAATGGCCACATAATATACCATTCCAGTCACTCTCTTATGTTGTAGAATATTATTTTAACTGGACAAAGATGTGTTACATTTGTTTATGCTACAGAATATTACTTTAACTGTGTCATAGTGTATTACATTTGTTTCTGCTGCCTTTGTTAATGGTGTAAAGATGTGTTACATTTGTTTGTGCTACATTTGTTTAATTATGCAAAGATGTGTTGCATTTGTTTCACCTTGCCTGCTTAAGGCATTTGATTGGTCTAATAAAAAGCTGAATGCCGGGTGGTGGTGGCGCACGCCTTTAATCCCAGCACTCGGGAGGCAGAGCCAGGCAGATCTCTGTGAGTTCGAGGCCAGCCTGGGCTACCAAGTGAGTTCCAGGAAAGGCGCAAAGCTACACAGAGAAACCCTGTCTCGAAAAACAAAAACAAAACAAAACAAAACAAAAAAAAGCTGAATGGCCAATAGCTAGGCAGAAGAGGGAAGAGGGATAGGCAGGGCTGGCAGGCAATAAATAGGAAGAGGAGTCTAGGCTCAAAGAAGAAAAAAGAAAACTAGGGAGAAAGAGAGGAGGGACACCAGTCAGCCAGACATGAGAAGCATGAAAGTAAGATATACAGAAGGAAAGAAAAGTAAAAAGTCCGGAGGAAAAACATACATGAAGAGAAATGGGTCAAGTTATTAGAGCTAGCAAGAAACAAGCCTAAGCTAAGGCTGAGCATTCATAACTAATAAGAACTCTCTGTGTCATGATTTGGGAGCTGGTTGGTGGCCCAAAAGAAAAAGTCTGCTATTCCCATATGCTTGGACATGTTTCTTTTCTTTCCTTTTCTTTTCTTTTCTTTTTCCCCCTGTTTTTAAGCGAGTGCAGTTGAAGAATTAGGGCATTCACCTTCATCTGGGTTTCTGGTAATGAACTAGAGAAATTGTTCCTGAAAGTCTAGCCTTTTCATCTGGGTTTTCTGGAGAGCGTAATTTCAAAATAGTTCTCTCTGAATTAAAGAGCAAGTCACTTAATTTAAAGACAAGCAAGGGCTGGCAGGACGGCTCAATGGTAAAGGCCTGCTGACAGGATCCACAGAAAGGTGGAAACAGAACAAACTGCAGAGCTGCCCTGTGACCTTCACATACACCCTGTGGTGAGTGCATCCTATGCACACACAATAACAATAAATAAAACACACACCTACCATGAAAGGTCTCGTGATGCCACACTGCCATTTTCTGTGACTGCCTTTGTGCAGAAGACAAAACAGTGATCAATGTCTTGAATTGGAAGTCAGCATAAAACAAAACAGATAAGGCGTCTCAAATGTCTGGGTTTCATTCCCACTTGCCCTTGAGCTAGTCTGGCTCATTCTATTAGCCTTGACTGTGTGTGATGTAACTAGTTTTTAAACAATCTAAGTCTGTTTTGCCACCCATAAAATAGAGACATACCAAGGCCTACTTACACCTATGAGACATCCCGAGACTCAAAATGCATGCAAACCTTGACATTCAGTCAACCATAAACTACCATTTTGGAGCTCTGCTGGGAGCCAGAGTAGAATGAACAATACAAGTACAAGGCATCTTTCTGCTGCAGGGCAAACCAACAATATAGTTTAAAAATTCAATGCAGAGGATGGTTTCCCAAGTGTATTTGAGCTCAGAACTTTTACTTTCTATTATATGTACTGATAGCCAAATTGCACGGTAAAGTTGCATGTACCTGTACTTCAGGAAATACAGTGTTATGGTTTGATTTTGCATGTCGTGTAAGGCCTGTATACTAGTTTGGTTTCTTTGTTGTAATAAGACACCAAACAAGCCGGGCAGTGATGGTCCACGCCTTTAATGCCAGCACTCAGGGGGCAGAGGCAGGAAGATCTCTGAGTTTGAGGCCAGCCTGGGCTACAAAGTGAGTTCTGGGACAGCCAGAGCTACACACACACACACACACACACACACACACACACACACACACACACGACAGGGAACAAAAGCAACAGGGGGAAGGAAAGGGTTTATTTCGGCTTTCATTTCCAAGTAACTATTCATCACAGGGAAAAGTCGGCAGAGGAGCTGCAGGCAGTAACTGAAGTACAGACACGCTGCTCACCGGCTTGCTCTCCATGGCTTGCTCAGCCTGCTTTCATACACAATCCAAGGACCTCCTGCCATCGGGTGGTACTGCCAGCACTAGGCTGGGCCCTCCCACATCCATCATTAATCCAGGAAAATGATCCACAGACTCGCCTACAGGCCAATCTGAGAGAGGCAATTTCTCAGCTGAGGTTCCTTCTCCCCAGGCATCTCTACTTTGTGTCAAGTTGACAGAGACTAACGGGTACAGCCTGTGAAGGAAGCAGGCTGATTTCTTTTTTTTTTTATACCTTGCTGTATCTTGAACTATAAAACAGCTGCCTACACATGAGAGGTTTAATAAGATGTGCTCAGTGGTGACTATGCTTTTCATCAGACTAGTTTAAAGATAACCTCTAAAAAATAATTTGGAGCAATGAAGTAAACTAAAAGTACTCACACATCACTCGTGAAAGTGAAAACCAGCTTCACTTCATGCACCCATGTGCTCATGTTCATTTGTCAAGCTGTGCAATTTTGAAATTCTACTTTATAAATTGTCCAAAATATGAAAAAAGTGTGTCTACATACCCAAGAGATGTAGAATTTTAAATGGACAAAATAAGTATAAACCGTGTGAATTATGTTGAAAAGTCATACAACGGTTAAGTTACAGAATCAAAATGGATTATTCTGCAGCTATGGACACACCGATAAAAAAGTCATCACTTAGAAATTTGCTTATATGAAATGCATTCATGAAGCTGGAGTGTAGCTAGAGTCTTTCTGCCTTGCCCACAGTCAGGACAAATCTTTGTCACCTGCCAGTCCCACAGCCGCTCAGACCCAACCAAGTAAACACAGAGACTTATATTGCTTACAAACTGTATGGCCATGGCAAGCTTTTTGCTAACTGTTCTTATAACTTAAATTAATCCATTTCCATACATCTATACCTTGCCACGTGGCTGGTGGCTTACTGGCATCTTCACATGCTGCTTGGCGTGGTGGCGTGGTGGCGGCTGGCAGTGACTCCTCCGCCTTCCTGTTCTTTCTTTTCTCCTCTCTGTTAGTCCCGCCTATACTTCCTGCCTAGCCACGGGCCAATCAGTGTTTTATTTACTAACCAATCAGAGCAACACATTTGCCATACAGACCATCCCCCAGCACTGGAGAGATGGCTTGGTGGATAAGAGCACTGGCTGCTCCTGCAGAGGAACTGTGTTCAGTTCTCAGCACCCACAAAGCATCTCACAACTCTCTCTAACTCCAGCTCCAAGGAACCCAAGGTCCTTTTCTGGTCTCCCAGGCAATAAGCACACACATACATGGTACACAAACATATATGTAGGCAAATACTCATACACATAACATAATTTTTAAAGACTGTATTCACAACCCATATATAATTCTGTATCCATTTTTCCTTCATATTAAGGGGAAAGGCAAGATACTAAATTATATATAGATTGTGAGTCTGTGTATAAAATGCAAAAACACAAAATAAAAGAACTCTGTCAACTATGTACTCAACATATGTGTTAACATAAATAAATGTTAATTTTCTTAACATAGTGTAAGGCAGGTACTATAGTACTATAATAACAGTTTTATAGCTAGGAAAATTGAGCCACACAATTGAGAAATTGTGTGATTAGGCCAAAATCACAAAACAAGATTCAAGCCTGGATAGTCTGCAACCTAAAATATTTTGGTAAACAGTTCACCACAATGTTAACAGGTGAGGCCTCTGGGTGGTAGAAAGGAGTACTTTCTCCTACTTCCCTCCATTTAAAAAAAAAAAAAAGTAATAAAGAAAATATTATACTCTAAAAGGGGCAAATCAACTAAATGTGTTCCTATACCAAATCTGGGCAGAAAGCTTCTTTCTTTTACATTTATTCCCCGTGTTGGAACCAGGAACCCTGTTGTTGGATGTGACTGTTGACTGTCTTTGCTGTGGGAGAGAAAATAACCTGCTTCTAGTTCTGATCTTATTCTGTCCTAGCCTGAAAAGCACACACCGTCAAAACAAGTCCAGGTTCTTGTAAGATGAGGAAGAAGGAGAGGAAGAGAAAACTGTATCAGCCTCGGCTCAAGCATGTGCCCCTGGGAGGCCCGCTTGTTTATTGTTTTGATTTGTTTAAGCAAAGCATGAAGCTTTGCCACTGAAGCACGCTTTGGCAGGCGACGGTTCTAGACGAGGCAACGATAATGACGACGAATGTGCAAAGAAGCTAAATGTAAACCTTAAACTAAAGAGAGCACGTCCACTCTACACTAACACCCGCTCAGCCGGTAATTTCAATTTTCAGATCTCGTTCGGGTTCAAGAGTCCAGCCGGACCGCGGCGCCGGCGGACTACAACTCCCAGCATGCAAGGGGTGTCTACCCATGCGCCCTGGCCCCTGATGAGTACATTTCCCAGAAAGCCGAGCGGTCACGCCGGCGGCGCGCGCGTGCGCTCTGGCGCCTTTGGGTTTGACCTAGAGCCGCCCGGGGAAAAGATGGCCGCGCCAGCCGTGTCCGGGCTGTCCCGACAGGTAGACGCCGGCTGGAGGGCCCCTCCTGGGGTGGCCGGCCCCTGGCTCCCAGCGCCGCGAGGGAGGCCGTGGCTGAGGGGCCGGGCCGCCCACCAAGGTCGTGGGGACCCGCGCGCGGGGGCAGCATGGGGCGGATCCGGACTTCGTCCCGCGGGTCGTGGGCGCGGGGGTCGCCGGGTCTTGACCTTGACATCCGGGGGCCGCTGCGCAGAAGAGCAGCGGGCAAGGGCCTGGGAGAGGGGGGATCGGGGGCGGGACACGTCTGGCCGAGGTGGTCAGCCTGGCGGGGCTGCCCGCTTTGCTCGGTGGGTGATGGTGAGGTTGGAACCCGGAATTGGCTGGAAGAAGATGCGTGTCTGGGTCGTCTGTCCTGAAGCTGCTTTTCGTTTGCAACATAGTTTCCACCGAGGCGTTAGAAAGCTTTTGAGTCCCCATAGCCGGTTCTAACGTGTGCGTTCCAGAGCTGGAAGTGTATGACCGTGACCTGTGCCCTTACGAGGTGCCTTCTAAGCTGTGGATTCCAGGCTTCTTTCTGCCTCGACAGACACAATGTCCTCTCTTTAAGACCTGAAGCCTGGTGCCATGTCAAGTAAAACTCAGAGAATTCATCTTTGGTCTTAGATAGCTTTTCAGTTCCTAAGCAAGTATATTTGCTTGAATCATGACCGGAATCCTCCCACTTTCGTTGAAAAATTTTTCTCAAAGGTGATGATAGATTTCTTAATTGTTTGGAAAATTAAGTTTTGGGAAGTTAGTGTTTTCTCTCTCAGCCATCCGGCAGGGACGGTGGTGGGAAGGCAGTTTCCAAAGCAATTTGGAATGACTCTCAATAGGGGACGTATTTATAGGTAACAAAGAACGATTCCCATTCGTGTGTGATAATATAAAGGAACAGATGCAGCTAATCGTTTAGATTATTTTAACATATGGCTAAGCTAGTGCAGGAATCCTTCACATAACCCCTTTGATCCCTTTTCTTTTGTCCTAAAGGTGCGGAGCTTCAGTACGTCTGTGGTCAGGCCATTTGCCAAGCTCGTGAGGGTATGTTAAGTTCTTTTGTGGAGGGAAAGCACGCGAGAGTGTGAGTTAAACAGAAATACAGTTAGGTGTGTAATTACTAACCTTTTCTCTGCAAGATTAGCAGTTTCCAAATGAATGCTGGGATGGGGGAGAGGGGCGGCTCATCCCTAACCTTTAATGTTTTAAAAATTATTTATTTGGGGCCAGCAAGAGGGCTCTGTGGGTAAAGGCTCCTGGTGGCCATTCTGAGGATCTGAGTTTAATCCCTGGAACCCATGTGGTAGAAGGACCCTGCAAGTTATCTTCTGTCCTCTGTTCTCCACGTGTGTTCTACACATACATACACACACACACACACACACACACACACACACACACACACACACATACACACGGAACCCATGTGGTAGAAGGACCCTGCAAGTTATCTTTTGTCCTCTGTTCTCCACGTGTGTTCTACACACACGCACACATGCATGCACGCACACACACAAACAAGTTGTATGTGTAAAAGAATTTTAAATTGTTTTTCCTAGTAATCCTCCATAGACAAGCTAGGCTTTTGTTTTCTTTTTATGAAGGAAATAGTTGTAACAAAAGAAAGCAAAGTGCCCAGCTTCTTATAGTTGTCACAGGAGTTGATACTCTGTCGCAACTCCGTGTTGCTTCTTGACTCTGGCAGCCAATGAGGTGTGTTTGTACTCTGCACCTTCTTTCTCCAAACAAAGTCAGTACTGGCAGGTTCCACTAGGTTGGTTCTACCCGGCACCAATAGTCTCCTCATTGTAGAGGTCTGCCAGCCCCTTTCGTTTTAAACCTGAGTCTGGTTGATACAGACAACTCCAACCTTGTTACCCAATACAGATTGTAGTATGGCTGAATGTACGTGGATTATTTTGTGACTCTTTTATTACTAGTTCATGTGTGACAGAATCCATTCAGCTGTCTTAGCTTACAGGTCTAAAGATATCCTGGGCTGTCTGTACTCTCCAGCAGCCAGGCCTGTCACCTGTACTTACACCCACCTTGGGAAACAGCAGAACAGAATGCATTAGGGAGCATTAGGTGGAACTTCCAGAAGCACACTCCACCATCCTAACAGCACCAAATTCCTTAAGAGCTCTGTGAATGGGACCGTTTCTTCCTCTGAGAACTTCCTAAGATGCCGTACAGTGATGGGGAAGTGTGCCCTTGGGTGGTTCTCCTACACTGCTCTCCTGCCTCGAGTGTCTCCAGAACTGTCTGCTGTTAGTACTTGAACCTCCCATGATTAGAGACTGCCTGGCTACTGAGTTCAAGCAAGCCAGAGCTCATCGCCAGCAATTGCAGGTAGGCAGGTCTGGAAGGGACACCGAGGCTTCTCTGCCTCTGCGGAGGTAGAAGGTCCTGTCCTGGCCGGGAGGTCTCTAGTTTGAGAATTCTCATTCAGGACCGCTCCTTGGTGAAGTAGTTCAGTGGCTCGGCAATGGGAAATGCCATCTTTAAATGAGAAATGACTCTGGTCCTGACCTAACTGCCCTCCCTCTGTTTCCAGCCCCCTGTGCAGGTGTACGGCATCGAGGGACGTTATGCCACCGCCCTTTACTCTGCGGCATCCAAACAGAATAAGCTGGACCAGGTGGAGAAGGAGCTGCTGCGTGTGGGGGTGAGGAGCGAGCCCGTGGGCCGGGGCCTGCACTGCAGCCTTCCGCTGTTTAGCTGTGCAGAGAACCACCAGAAACCACAAAAAGTTCCTACAGACATGCTGTGTGATAATACGGCCAGTTTGTTCTCTGAAACCACTGTGTGGTATGGGC
This sequence comes from Peromyscus maniculatus bairdii, assembly GCF_049852395.1. NCBI lineage: Eukaryota > Metazoa > Chordata > Mammalia > Rodentia > Cricetidae > Peromyscus > Peromyscus maniculatus. The sequence goes on along the minus strand of NC_134863.1, from coordinate 81,245,777 downwards.
TAGGATGAGTATATTAACATCATGAACTCAAGCTTTCCAGCTAGGAGATAAAATCAAAATGTAATTCAAGAATACTTGCCATTTTAGAAGATCAAGTTTATATTTATAAACCTAGAATAGTCAAATGTGTTTTGAATATATTTTCACTTTACTGAAATTATATTTCTTCATGAAAGTTTCTTCAGAAACTTCCTAGGTTTATAAATAATTTTTTAATTCCGTTTCCTTATTTATTGGGAATGGGGAGTGTTGGGCATGCGCACAGAGGAGGTGTAGAGATCAGAGTCCTTTCCCTATACCCTGTGAGTTCAGGATCAAATCTGGTCAGCAGCCTTGGCAGCAAGTGCTTTGTCCTCCTGGAAGTTTCATTACTTCTTTCCCAGGACGTGAAGGACGGATGACTGAGCAGAGGCTGCTGGGAACTAGTCGGGACTAGGTGTCAGCATCGGAATGAGACAGAACTGAGAGGCCCACGGCCGCCTAGAGAAGGAAATTTCTTTTTGCAGCTTCTTTTGAAAGGCAAAAGAGGGAACTCCCCCTTGTGAATTAGCAGAAACCAAGCGGGACTTAGGTCAGAGACCTCTTCCACTGGGTCGCCGCCCCTCTGGCTGTTGTCGGGCAGGTGGTGTGCCATACAAAGGGTGGTGTTCTCGGTTAGCTGTTTCAAGTGTGACTCTAGTCCACGTCTCTCTGAGAGGAAACAGTCGGCTGCCCAGGCCAGCGGCTGCCCAGGCCGACAGCTGCCCAGGCCAGCGTGGTGTTCCGTGCAGAAGACGGTGCACATATGCTGCCCGTCTCACTCACTCGGCGCTTACTCCGTTTCTAAACGGAATTGAGCCGTCCGCCCTCCTTGTCTGCAGATGGCACTGGGGAGCCTGGCGGGGCCTGGCTTCCCGTCAGAGACGCTGTGGGGAGGCGTTGCCTGGAGCAGACAGCCTGGCTGGTGATCACCGTATGCGGTGCTCACTTAAGCTCTCTTTGAGCCAGGCAGTCCTGTTCACCGTGAAGGTGATGGTTTTGGTGGTGGGCGTTAGAATGGGTTTGGGCAGACAAGATGCCTCATAGAGGAAGGACACTTACCACCACCAGGCATGACTACCTGAGTTCATGTTCTGGGACCCACATGGTGAAGGAGAGAACCAACTCCAGCCAAGTTGTTCTTGGACCTCCACATACCCACCATGCCATATTCATTCTCATTCTCTCCCCTCTCTCCTCTCCTCTCCTCTCCTCTCCTCTCCTCTCCTCTCCTCTCCTCTCCTCTCCTCTCCTCTCCTCTCCTCTCCTCTCCTCTCCCCTCTCTCCTCTCCTCTCCTCTCCTCTCCTCTCCTCTCCTCTCCTCTCCTCTCCTCTCCTCTCCTCTCTCTCTCCTCTCCTCTCTCTCTCCTCTCCTCTCCTCTCCTCTCTCCTCTCTCCTCTCCTCTCTCCTCTCTCCTCTCTCCTCTCTCCTCTCTCCTCTCTCTCTCCTCTCCTCTCCTCTCCTCTCCTCTCTCTCTCCTCTCCTCTCTCTCTCCTCTCCTCTCCTCTCCTCTCTCCTCTCTCCTCTCCTCTCCTCTCTCCTCTCCCCTCTCTCCTCTCTCCTCTCCCCTCTCCCCTCTGTCCTCTGTCCTCTGTCCCCCCCTCTCTCATGTTTTTAACTACTTAGATTTTACTTTGATAACACCCAGAAGTCAATCCTATAGAAGGGAGAGTCTATAAGTGGGATTTTGAGGGTGAGAGGGAGGGGTGGTATGGTAGGAGATGTCACTTTAAGTGTCTACTGGATGTTGCTAGCAGAGACAGGAGGAGGTGGGTAGCCCAACTCCAGGGTCATATTTATAAAGGCATTTCTGGATGGCTGCTCAAGCCGAAATCCTAGCGTGAAAGTCAGTACTGAGTGGCAGTGGACTGAATTCTGGCCAGGAGCCAATGGGGTGCTGGGGAGCAGCCTGCAGGCACATGGAGACCTGTAACTGGAAGGAGCCTGCCTGCCCAGGAAGAGCCATTATGGGTCCTTGAACTCCCGCCTGATGCTGAGGGCAGCAGGCGCTGAAGCAGCAGGTGGTTACTGGATTCACATGTGTGCTTCAGCAGAGTGGGGATAAAATGGATTCCCAACATTGTTGTGGTTTTTGTTCTCTCTCCCTCAGACCAGAATCACACAGTTGTTTGGGGACAGAGAAAGGGCAGAGTCAGGGTTTCCTGAGACGGGCCTCAGGGTACGTGGGGGATGGTGTGCTAAGGAAAACGGGCTTACCATGTCACCCATGGTAATATCGTTGGTGAGACTGGAAAATGGGCTCACCATGTCACACGTGGTAAGATGTATGGTGAGACTGTGGCTGCTTAATTTCTTAAAAATACATGTACGAAACTTGATAAGGTATTTTTTAAGTTCTCTAAAGAGTGTCTTTAATCCCATGTGAAGTCATGAACAAAAAATGGGTAGCAGCTAGAATCTTGTCTGTACTTTCAGCAACTCCTGAAGGATCCCAAGATGTCTCTTGCTGTTCTGAATCCCTACATCAAGCGCTCCATCAAAGTGAAAAGTCTGAAGGATATCTCAACAAAGGAAAAGTTCTCTCCCCTGACAGCCAACCTCATGAGTAAGTGTGGGAAGTTCCCATCTGGGTTTTCTTAGATAATTGCTTTAACTGTGCCGGAGGGGAGGGGAGGGAGAGGGAGAGAGAAAGAACCTGATGCTCCAGGAAGTCAAAAGAGGGCATCAGACCTCTGGAACTGGAGTTATGGTCGTTGTGAGCCAACATATAGGTGCTGGGAACGGAACCCGGGTTCTCTACAGGAGCAACACCCCATGCTCATAATCACTGAGCCGTCTCTCCAGACCCCATCATAGTCTTGTGGGGTTTGTTTTGTGTTTTGTTTTGTTTTCTGGAGCTGAGGACCAAACCCAGGACTTGGGCTTGCCTGAGCTAAGTCCCCAACCCTCCCATCATAGTCTTCGAGGGCTTTGGTGTTTTCAGGCTCCAGGCTGACACTGCTTTGCGTGTGAGTCAGTGAGTCTCATGTCACTCCCCCAGGCTTACTCGCTGAAAACGGTCGCCTGGGCAATACCCAGGGAGTCATCTCTGCCTTCTCCACCATCATGAGTGTCCACCGTGGAGAAGTGCCCTGCTCGGTGACCACGGCGTCTGTGAGTAGCCCTTGCACTGGGGAATGTGCCTTACCACTAGTGAGGTTCCTGGGAGCCTCCACCTGGAAGGCCAGTGTGTATCTTATTAGTGATTAGTCATGGGGATCTTGGCTGCATTTAAAGGACATCAGAATGTTTTATGAACTAGTGACTTAGGTCCTATTATGGCCTGAATTCTTTTTTTGTTTTGTTTTGTTTTTTCTCTGTGTAGTTTTGGTGCCTGTCCTGGAACTCACTCTGTAGCCCAGGCTAGTCTCGAACTCACAGAGATCCGCCTGCCTCTGCCTCCAGAGTGCTGGGATTAAAGGCATGTGCCACCACCGCCTGGCTATGGCCTGAATTCTTAATGCCTTTTAGTTCTAGAATAGGAATGTTTAACCTGGGGTTTGAGGTGCACAGGCCCTCTGACCTGCTGGAATGCAGAGCAGTAGCCAGCCACCATGTATTGGTGCTGCCGTCGGCCGGGCAGCACCTTGTAATCTGTTAGTACTCTCAGATGGGTGTGAAGTAGAACTGTCCTTACATCATAGTCAAGAAGCTGAAGCCTAGTCCACAAGGTGGGCCCAGGATCTGAACTCTGTACATTATATGGCCTTCCTACAAGTAATTTTGTTGTCTTAAGTATGTATTTTCCTTTGTGATATAGTTCAGCTATATAAACCAGGAAGACTGGTGAATAAACTTGAGCAGACGGTGCGGTGTGCAGCCCGGCCGTGTCCAGATCGTAGTTTGGTATCTGAGGCACCTATGGAGTTTGGGGGTGGGGGGGTGTTCTTGTGTGGTCAGGCCTTCTGCTCCTGAACCAGTACGCTGGAAGGTACATTGTGGTGCAGCTGTTCCCTAGCACCCCCCCTACACACATGCACACACACACACACACACACACACACACACACACACACACACACACGAGTCAGGAATCGAGCGCCTGTCTTGGTGACACACGTCACTGTAGTGTTTCCTTCCTGGAACTGTGCATCCTGCTCTTGTGCCGTTTAAAGGATGGTTGGTTCTCTTTCAGCCTTTAGAAGACGCTGTTCTCTCCGAGCTGAAGACGGTGCTGAATAGCTTCCTGCGGCAAGGCCAAATATTGAAACTGGAGGTGAAGGTAGGTTTGGTCCCTTGCATTGTCTGACTTGGCCATGGCTGTGGAGTGTTGGTGCTGAGGTAGAGCTTAGGCGTGCGTGGTTCCGACCCCTGTGTAGTTCCCGTCTGTGTTGGGGTGGCCGTCCGTTGTAGTGAGCCTTCTCGGGGTTTTTCATCTTCCCACTTGATGAGAGAGAGACTCCTGTGTTTTCACATTTACAACCTGTTTCCTTTCCCAGACTGACCCGTCAATCATGGGTGGGATGATCGTCCGAATTGGGGAGAAATACGTCGATATGTCCACAAAGTCCAAGATTCTGAAGCTCGGCAAGGCCATGCGGGACTTGCTCTGAAGGCTGTGTCCAACTACGAGCTCTCGTCCTTGGAGCAACAATAAACGTTTCCTGAAAAGAGGGCGCCAAGTCTCTTGTCCTTTAAGGGGTTGTGGTGCCGTCTTCCTCCTCCGCAGGCTCCCCAGTCTCCAGGTTAGAAAGCCTTTGGGCTGGAGGTCGTGGTCTGTGTGTGTTCTTAGGAATTCCTCATTAACATTGTACCTACACAGTCTGGTACTGCCTGCCAAAATCTCACTTAAGGGGTGGTGAGAACTGGTCCCTAACTAACCAGTCATGAAGGAGGCCTCCCTACTGAAAGGATCCTCACACAGAACCTCACTGTAGGGCGCTCTAACTTTCCACATTGTGCACCTCTTAGGAAATGTAGCAATCCTGTGATACAGTAGAACAAGCCCCTCCCACTTTACACCTGCAGTTTGTTCAGGGTCACGAGGTGGGGTGACAGCTGGGTAGGGTGGTGGCCAGGCCCAGGGTCTGGTCTGCAGTCTCCATTCCATGCTTGTTCCTCTTGTGACAGACAGCACACGGACCACCAGCTAGCCAGGCTAGCACACATGTCCCCATGTCCCTTCTCACAGTGTCCCTGAGATGCTCCAAACCGCCTTAGCCAAACAGCTCCCCCATGCTCTTCCCAAAGTTGCCTCTGGAGAAGCCAGGGCTCTCCGGGTGACCAGCAGCTCCTCCTGGGCCACTCCCAAGAGCATTTGCCTAACGGACTATTTCCTCGGAGGGCTCCTGATAGATGCCTCCAAAAGAGTGCAGCTGGTGAGTCCTAGAGGGCAGGACAAGTCCCAGGGCTCCACCAGCGACATGCTACGGCTCGTGTGCCCTCTGCCAGCCCGTCATGCCTACCAGGCCACCTACCAGAGAGCACTCAGGACTCTGCTTTCCCAGGAGCCAAGGATACCAAGACGATTAGTCGACCTGATCGCAGTTGTGACGTGCTGGTGAGCCTGGGATCACAGCGAGTGACCTGTGCTGGCCAGCCTCCTCTGAAGTACCTCACCACAGGGCTAAGCTTAGCAAACGGAGAAGAGGAGATGTAACGGGTCCAGGTTCCCTTCACCAGCGGCGGCCCGGCAGTCTGCAGGTGATTTCTTCCGACCGGAGACAGTTGAGATGGCGGGATCCAGAGCAGCCAGACTGGGAGCGAAAGTGATGCCAAAGGCACCGTCACCCTGCCACGCTGTCCCTCTACCACGCTGTCACACTGTCACCCTGCCACGCTGCCACCCTGCCAAGCTTTCCCACTGACCCCCAGGCCTTCCTTACCACAAGGGAGAGACACACGCTCTTGCGAAGCCATACCCCACACTGCTGGGCTCTTCTCTCCTGCTGAGTGTGACCTGCCTGGCCATTCTCCACCTTCCCGAGACTCGCTGCCTTCCTCCCAGCTCCTCCTGAGGGCTGGGATAGCCTCACACACACTAGAACTCCAAGGCTCACACTCATTACCTCACAAATCCTCGAGAACCAGCTCAGCCATCTTCCTGTCAGTGAAGCACAGAAGTTTTGCCTCGTGAGGTTGCCAGAGATGACCCCAAGGCCTTGCCCGAGATAACTGTGTGCTGTAGAGTGAGTACACGAGCCTGGATCTCTGTAGATGGGGCTGGACATGCGTCTGAGGCAGCCTTGATTCCCTCTGAAGTGCTGAGATTCAGGCATGTGCCACCACACCCAGCTCTACAATGAAGTCCTTCCTAACATCTTCAAACAGCCTGACGTGGTAGTGCATCCCATAATAACAGTACTCGTGGCTGAGGCAGGAAGGTCATGAATTTTGAGGTCAGCCTGGGATATATATCAAAACCCTATTTCAAAAAGCAGGCCTTTAATCCCAGTACTCGGGAGGCCGAGCCAGGCGGATCTCTGTGAGTTCAAGGCCAGCCTGGTCTACAGAGTGAGTTCCAGGACAGGCACCAAAACTACACCGAGAAACCCTGTCTCAAAAAACAAAAAAATAAAATAAAAAATAAAAAAAACAAAAGCTGTTTAATCCAGCACTCGGGGGCAGAGGCAGGTGAATCTCTGAGTTCAAGGCCAGCGTGGTCTACCCAGAGAAACTTGTCTCGAGAAAAACAACAAAAAGCAGAACAAAATCACCACAGAGCTGGAGCGACGACTCAGTGGTAAAAAGCACAGACTGGTCTTCCAGAAGTCCTGAGTTCTAATTCAGCATCCACGTCAGGCAGCTCACACACACCTCTAACTCCAGCTCCAGGAGACCCAACACCTCAGGCCTCTGCAGGCAAGGTGCACTTGTGTGTACTGTACATACCTGCCCCTCACCACCATATAATTAAAGATAAAAATGTTTAAATTTTATGTGTGTGTGTGTGTGTGTGTGCCCAAATGCAGCCATTTGGCACTTAAATTAGGGTGAAGGAAGGTACAGCCAAACGGCCCCCAAAACCACCCTGTAGAAGACAGGGGGCTGATGGGGAAGAAAGCCAGCAAAACTTGGAAGGTTTGAGGTGTGCAACTGAACGGCCCTTGTGTATGGGCACGATGTTTGTGAACTATTCACTAGTACACACGTAACGTCCCACGCTGGGCCCACAGGAGAAAGCACATGAAGGCCATTGCAAGTTTAACGCTGAAGCCAGTTGTGTATGCCTGAGACCTCAATCTTGGGGTGTGAGGCAGGGGGATCAGGAGTTAAGGCCATCATAGATAGCTATGTGTGACCCCGTCCAAAAAGCAAAACCCCCTCCTGCAGAATATCTCTAGGGAGCGATTTGTGGGTTTGTCTCTCCTGTCGGGCTTGCTAGGCTTCTTCGCACCCCCTAACTGTTCTCAGCATTTCTCATCCATACAATGTAGAATTTCCCGTGTTCTCAGGAATACTCAACACAAGGAGTCTGTCTCCATAGAGCTAACTCTGAGGACACAGGAGAGTTGACAAGATGGCAGCTGCCATGTTTCGTTTTTTAGATTTATTTTTGCATCCTTTTTCTTGTACAACTACAACCTTATCTCTGGGAAATAAACCCAGGAAGAGACACTCATTTTCAGGGCTGTTGGCATCCTGTGTGTCAGCAAAGCAGCGGAGGAAGAAAGCTCAAAATGGTGATCCGAGGTAGTGAAGCTGGCTGTTCTTGTATTCACCAACTGTGTGATTTAAACCACACGGGTCAAAATGACCAAGGAGCGAGATGCTCGGGCCTGGCGATGCCGACTGGCGCTGCCACCGGAGCAGAGAAAGTGGACAGTGCCCAGCTGCTGTGATCTGAGCTGGTAAAACAACATTTCCCACGGAATAAGGTGCCAAGGAGTGTTCAGACATCAAAAAATAAGTAACAGGAAAACCTGCTTTTAAACAAACAGGAAGGAAGCTTGTGTGCCCCTGCCTCAGCAAGCCTTACACAAATGTGGAATTCTATACTTTATAATAATGTCTAATAACCTTTAGCACTCCATTGATGTTATAAAACAGACAATATAATCCTTTCATGAAAAATACTGTCACTTAGCAACAAGTACATATTACAATGAACAGGACATCATCGAGGAGTGCTTAGTTCTGCCCTGGGCAAAGCTCTGAAGGAGGGGCAGGCTACCAGCGTCCGTAGCCCACTACAGAGATCACAAAGGCTAACCTCCCCAACGCCGTGGGGAGGGCCCTGTGTTCTCTTGTCTGCAGATTTAGAACACCCAGGACAAGGGACCGTTGTCTGGCTGGTTTATTCTCACAACCCATGGCCACCCCAGCCCAGGGGGCATCATTCCAGGAGGGAAGGAACAGGGTCTGTGTGGACAGAGAAGCCAGAATTTGTGTGGTTCTGCACACTGGCCTGACATGGCCTTCCCAGGCCACATCTGAGAACAGCTAAGTGGCCCCATCTTTGGGACTAGAGGTGGCTACAGAACACCGTCATTTCTAGCCTTAGCAGAGTCCAGAAAGCATCCTGCAGGAAAGCTGCCCCAACCTCTGCGGGCCGGACATCGCTTGACTCCAGCATCCACCAGTGTGGAGTTACTAAGACAGAACGCTGGCAGTGTCCAGAGGTACAACTTCCTGAAAGAAGTACTGGCCCATCACACCCCTGCTTGTCCTTAAAACGGACCCTAGACTTCCTGCAGTGGTCAATCAGTATGCACTGAGTCACCAGAAACCCGCTCTTAATCGAGAAGCAGGTGGGTGAGGTTGAACTCGGGGTCACCACTTCAAGTCACTTGCAGATGCTCTCTCGGGAAGCAGGGGCCAGAGGGGAGAGGTTAGACACTGAGTTTCACAACCCCTTCCTGGGTCACCTGAAGGAACATTCTTGGTGGTCTATACCGACGGTGCTCAGAAGCAGCCTGAACTCCTGATATTTTTCTGGGAAGGGAGTGGAACATGGAAGGCAGCTTCTTGCTTGAGCCTGGGCCTCCAGGAAGTTCACCCTGCCTGCAAACAGCTGAGCAATGGTGAGGAGAGCTGACGGCCTCCCTGGATGCTCCTGAATGCTCTGACCGCATTCCTGACTGGAGCCCACGGTCTGTGCACCAGGGTTGTGGAAAGCAGGCTGTGCCCACTCTTCAGAATATGCCATCTGTGTGGGGCAACCTGTCACGTAACACAGTCTCATCCCAGGTCATGGCTGCAGGGTCCCTCCATTTTAACACACCTCCACCCACTGCATTGACAGCGAATCCCCTGCAAGGCAGAGGGAAAAAAAAATCTCACACTTTTGAATTCCTAAACATTCAACTTGGATTTGTTTTTTAATAAAATTTAGTTGAGTTGAACCCCAGTGATCTGATCAAGCATATCTAGTCCCGGAATATGTCTTTAAGCTTCTTCTATAGTTTATGCACTTAAATTAGATTCCTAAAATACTCTCATATACATACAGAAAAATAATCTCTCAATGAGAAATCACATTTTACAATAACAAGTTACATATTCAGACTAGAGAATCTGTTAAGTTTACGCAACATTGAGCAGCATGGCCTCTCACAGACTGTATATACATATAATCGTCATTCCCAAAAACATACAGCAGAGATTTCATGACGGACCACATACAGAGCACAACCTTTTCACATTGTGTAGTGGATTTCTGTCTTTTTCTTTATTGGAAACTGCATACGATGCAGAAACCTAGGAGCTCTGAGCTGACTATCAGACAGAGGTCATTTTGTGGCGGTCTCTCCCCTCTGTACAGGTATGTAGACCTGTGTTCCCCGTCAGCACGTGTGATGGTGAGGACAGGAAGAGCTAAGACAGCATGACTCGGTGACTGTGAGCCCGCTCCCTGTACGCCGGGCTGTGCACAGGGGCAGGGGCGCAGCCTCAGCTTGTGGGCTGCGTGGACCAGATCTGAGGTTGATCTCTCAGTTCCCAGAGACCTGGGGCCATTAACAGCGGATGCTCACTTAAATGCACGTCTGACCATTGAGCCCTTTCGAGAATGTTCTGACACAGCAAATATTCAGCAAGTAACAGTTTAAGGATGTTAACTGATGAAGTGCATTACAAAACGTTCATTAAATGGATGCTGACACAGTAGTGCTCAGATGCCCCCAGGGAGTGTGGCCCATGGAAAGAATTTGCTTTCCTTTAAGGTGACTTAAGTCCATGACGGATAGGGCCTTCCGTCAGTTTTTGTGTTTTTTAGGTTTGAGATAGGGTCTCATGAAGCCCAGCTAGCCTTGAACTCATCTATAGCTGAGGTTGATCTTAAGTTCCTGATCCTCCTGCCTCCATCTCTGGAGCGCTGGGATTACAGGAGTGGAACCAGGAAACTCGGGAAGGATTATTGCTCTGCGTGTGTAGAAATGTAGACTACATCTGCAAAAAGCAAGCGGAGCCTCAGAGGACTTGGAGCATCCAGTACAACAGAGCTATACAACAGAACACACACAGCAACGAGGGGCAGCTCCAGAGCCGTGGCCTCCCTGGAGCCCTGGGGCAGCTCCAGAGCCGTGGCCTCCCTGGAGCCCTGGGGCAGCTCCAGAGCCGTGGCCTTCCTGGAGCCCTGGTCATCTAGAACTCAGAGGTTACACACACAGCAGACGCTTTCTTCTTCACTAACGTCACCCAAAAGCCACCCATAAGCCTCAAGGGGGATCTAGCGTGTGAGGGCACTTGGCCTCTAGGGCAGAGAGGCTCCAACCACTCCCCCTCTCCAGAGAATGGTAGCTAGAGGAACCAGCATCCAGTCACTGGGGCAGGGACACTCACCCTTCTGTGATCTTCTCCATGACAGTAGTTTAGAATCCTGTGTGACCCGAGAGACAGGGAGAGCAGCCCCTGGTGGGTGACTAAGGGACAGGCTTTATTTCAAAGCACAGAATTAGACTTTGAAGGCTCAAAGGTTGCCTGATATCCAGTGACACAACCTGGACTGGGACCTGAGAAAGCATCAACCAGAACTCCCTGTCCATTCAGGGGTGCATGCAATTGTGAGCCGGGGTCCTGTGTGCTCTAATTATCCCGGACTGTTTGTACTTTTAGGAGATAAAAGAGGGGTGTGTTGAAAAACATATCACTTCCTAAGCATGCATGAGGCTTTGATCCTTAGCACTGCAAGGAAGATAAAAGAAAAGAAAAGAAAAGAAAAGAAAAGAAAAGAAAAGAAAAGAAAAGAAAAGAAAAGAAAAGAAAAGAAGAGAAGAGAAGAGAAGAGAAGAGAAGAGAAGAGAAGAGAAAAGAAAAGAAAAGAAAAGAAAGGAAAAGAAAAGAAAAGAAAAGGAAGGGAGCCGGGAAGAAAGGAGGGACACAGTCACCACCCCAGCTCTGCAGTCTGCCAGGGAGACCGTTCCAAAGAAAAGAGACATAGAGAAGCCCTTCCACATCTACTGGGTAGTCAAGGCCAGACCCAGGGTGTTGGGCCTGGACAGGTGCATGCCCACACTCAGGAGGACCCAGACCCAGCTCAGCTCTCCCTCAGCTGTCACTACTGAGATCCCCAATCATTTGGAATAGAGAGGTCACACATTACCAGCTGGTCCTGAATCCAGTGCCAGGAAGGGTGGAGCAACATGTTTCCCATCTCCTTCAGTCGGACACACAACCCTCCCCAATGCCTGATACACACACATACACGCTTGCTCACAGGCACGCGCCATGCAACCAGTGACTGCATCTCACCAACGTTTGCCACTTAAAATATCCCAAGTTGAGGTTTTGGGGTAGACACTCGGCTATCCAGCTGAGTACTGCCACATGACTTCTAGGAGTCCCTCGGGCGGCCAGCCCTTTTCCGTGGAGAACGGAATTGCTGAGCTCCCCTCTGAAGTAGACACAGAAAAGGTAGGGAAGTCGAGAAGGGACCTCTGGCCAGCCCAGCCCCAGCAGGCAGGAATCCCACTCACTAGATGCCCAGCTCTGGGTTCATGCTAACTTCCATCCCTCACCGCTAGGCTGGGCGAGCGCTAGAGCGCTCACCTGCCAGGTTCCAGCCCTTTCTCTGCCCTCCTCACTAGAGGTCCTTGTGCGTCACACAGGAGCAATGCTGCTAGGTGGCAGCAGGAGGCGCCACCACCTTGGGACCTGCCCATCGAACCGTCTAGGAACAGCGGGACCCTGGGGAAACTGCAAATGGAAAGGCAGCTTCTGCCACGCAAGCCACCACCCAGACTTGGGCTCCTATTTTTCTGGGGTCCCCACTCTGTTTTCACCAAGAACAGGAGGAAATAAGAAATCTGAGTTTGAGTAGAGAACGGCGAAAGAGTACAGCTGTAGAGACAGAAAACCAGAGGACGACAATCTCGAAGATGATAAGTTTAAGGCGGTTCCAGCGGGAAAGAGGCATCTCCACAGCATAAAAAGGAGCCTTGGTGCCTGACCAGCTCTCCAGAAACCCCAGAGGGACGCTTGGTATTCTGAAGGCTGACAGAATAAGTCCACTATGAATGCAGCTCTCCTGAGTGGACTTTGAACACTAAAATACTCACCACTGTGATGACAGTGAGAATCCAGGTTGGTCCAGAACACGGAACAGAATGGTATTAAAATATAAAGGACCTGGCACAGGACAGGGACAAGTTACCCTGAAACAGGATAGCCACATAGTGCTGGAAGAATGATATGCCAAAATATAAATGACTAGCTCCTTTTAATGAAGGAACTAGTTAAAGTTTACGTAGAACTGAAGTCGTTATTTGGAGGTGAACACTAATGCTTCCATCCCTGCGTGCTCGCCTGTGTGCACGCCTGTGTGCGTGCGTGCGTGCGTGCGTGCGTGCGTGCACATGCGCATATGTAAGTTCAGGAGCCCATGCGCATGGAGCCCAGATCTCAACCCTGAATGTCTTCCCCACAGCTCTACACCTTATCCTTTAAGACCAGATCGCTCACTCACGACGCTAGGGGACTAACCCAAGGACCCTCTTGTCTCGGCCTCCACAGCACTGGGATTACCAGGACACGCTGCTGCACCGGGCTTTCTTACGCGGACGCTGGGGATCAAACTCAGGTCCTCAGACATGCACGGCGAGCATTTTACTGACCGGGCCATCTCCTCAGCCTGCAAGATCTACAAGTTGGCTTGAAAGCCACAAAGTTGGCTTCTCTGCCTCCCAGCCCCTAAGGGGGAGCCTGGACAGGATGGGGGAGCCCCTGGAGGAACCACACACCGTTAGCGTTGCTGACCGTGTTCGTGCGCCTGACTACGGACTGCCCAGGGTGCCGGCTTCTCGAGTTAGAGAAGCTGAGACCATGGCCATCTTTCTCATGGGCTGTGCTTCTCAAGGACAAAGTCTTTCCTGGCTCTTTCGGAGATGAAGTTATTACACATCTTAGTTGATCCTGGAGACCTACAAACAGGGACCTCGTGCAGTGCCTTGTGGGGAAGTGGCCTCTAGAACTTCCTCCTCTAGCTCTAACAACTGCTTTCCAGGTATCAGGGAACTGGAGAGAAGAATCTCTGTGGCGACCAGCCAGTTGTTTATTCCAACTCAAAACTAACAGGAAGCCTTTTATTATTTCCTAGACTGGCCCATCACAGGGCAACATTCATTAATAGGGGTCATTCAGAATACAATAAAATGCCCCAGGGGTCAAGGGAACTTGCCCCTCAGAAGGCTGCTACCCTGGAGGTAGAAGCCTCTGTGACAAGGAGAGTCGGGCTGTCACATCTTCAGAAATATGACTGCCTGGCATGTGGGGGTGGCGGGATCGCCAGGCTCTTCTTCGAAGATGTGGTCCTTTAACTCCTAAAAGGAGGATGTGGCCATGGGTGAGCCATGAATCCAAGCAGCTCTCACTTGGCCCTTCAGAGCCTGAGAGGCCAAGTGCTCAAAAAGCCGAGGGAGCCTGCTGAAAGATCTTTTTTGACTGCCTGGCCTTGCCCCCCTCCTCCTTCTCCCCCTCCTCCCTTTCCTCTTCCTCCTTCTCCCCTCTCTCCTGCTCTCCCTCCTCCCTCCCTTCTGTCCATCCTTCTTTCTCTCCTCCTTTTTTCTTCTGCTTTCCAGCATCACCCTGGCCCCATGGACCTTGCATCCCTGCCCCTGCAGGTAGGGACCCTAGGCAGGTAGGCGATCAATGTAGTTGGAAAAGGTCAAGCCCTGGCCCTCCTTACGGGAACTGTGTCCAGGAGGTGGAGGGGTGGACAGACTGGCATCTTTAGTACCCACACTGGGACTCCTTGCTGTTTCCTACTAGTCCAGCAAGGTTGGGGCTCTTCTAAAGAAGTGCCCACCACTTGTACAAGGCAACTTCTGCCCTGAGGTCTGTCCGAGAACAGAAGCCTAACCAGTACAGCGTGCCCAGAAATGTCATCGTCAATGTGTCTTTGGAGAGACCAGATGGAAATAAAGGAAAACACAAGAATTCAGGCCCATGGGGCCACTCCAGGAACGAGAGGGCAGAAGCGGGGATCCCAACTCCAGAGCACACCTGGATCCTGAAAGGAAATGCAGAATAAAAGACTCCATCACACTTCCAGCCTCTTCTAAGCATCGAAAGGCCCGAAGGGCTAGAAAATAATTCCTTGGTGTACAGATCCTCTTTGTCTCTCGGTTACGGTCTCAGCCAGCTGAAGTACTTCACCTTTCAGATAAAGCCAGGGAGACCCCATCCATCCGCCCTTGATTTCAGACTCACGGGATTCTGGAACATCCTGGACTCTATGAGGTCAGTAGTCTACTCCTGCCCAGCCAACTCCTGGGAGGTCACTGCTGCACCCCCTAGGAAGACCAACCTGCAATGACTTTTACAAGTGCCCTTGACCTCCTGGACACACCGATGGGCTACAGAGTGAGTTCTAGGACAGCCAGGGCTACACAGAAAAACCCTGTCTCCGGAAAACAAGCAAGCAAACAAAAATGTAGTGAGCAATGGGAGGGATCCATTGATCCGGGTTCTCTTAGATTTTCTTTTTCCAGTTAAGTTCAGGTCAATTCTCCCAGATGAAATCCTTATATACCAAAGTCATATTTTTGTTTATAAATATGAAAACAGCTGAGCACAGTGGCACATGCTTGTAATTCCAGCATGTAGGAGGCTGAGACAGGAGGATCTTAAGTTCAAGGCCAGCTTGGGCTATGCAGTGAGATCCTGTCTCAAAACAAGGAAGGAAAATGCCCATTTCCCATTAATGTTCTTTGGGGAGAGAGGTTTCTTGTTTGCTGTCCACGGATAGGGACATATTATACAAACAGTTGACAATGGCATCCTTGCCCAGTTTCTCTAGCATTCCTGGTGACTCCAGTCTAGAAAGATCTCTTTTGTTCCAGCTAGGGTAGACCTAGACCCGAACGAATTACATATGTCTCCAAACTCTTGTGGACACGGCAAACTAGTCCCAAGAGATAAAGTTATCTATCCACTTTCTAGGGGGACAAAATATCAGCCCTGCCTCAGAGACCAGAATTGACCCTTTGGGACAATGACCCACGAGGAAAGCCCAGTGAAGGAGCTTCCGTCCTCAGAGTTCTCAGCATCATTCTCAGGACCAGAGCACAGTCACTTTCTAGGAAAGCCCCTTCTGAGGGAGAGGTCAGTGTGGGAGGTACTGGCAGTGTGGCTCAGAGAAGAGGAATGCCTCTGGGAGGGGGCATGTTTGAAGGGCTAGCTCAGGATGCCAGGAGGCATAGCCTGGGCAAGCATTCACAAAGCAAGCGGCTGGGACTCAGATTCCTTTGTTGGCAAGGATACGCCATTCGTATGAAATGGAGCCTGACTGTTCAAAGAGAAGTTAAGGAGTCAAGAATCAAGGGTTTGAGACTCTGTGTCACCCATGGGTCATAGCAGCACTCCATCTCCCCAGCAGGACTCTGGAGTCACAGCTGGGTCTGAAGGTCAGCCCAACTCATCCAGAAGTACAATCAGTCATGACAAATGACAACAGTAGATACAAGGACACTAATCCCGGGACAACCCCAAGGATGTCCAGGAGAGTCACCTGGGGGAAAGACCCACAGACTGCATTTTCGTGCTATAATCATGGAATTCTACGAGTAAGCAACCTACAGGGGTCACCACACATGCCTCAGCCTTCCTACGGGAACGTTGACGTTCAACGCTAACCTGAAAAGAAAGTAACGAGGAGAAAAAGGCTAAGGGACAGAAAGGAAGGGGCTGGGATGGGGACCCAACTCTAGCCAATCGCAACTGAATACTTGTTTTTCACACTATGGGAACATGTCCTTCATCAATATACCGAGCAAAGCCTCCTGGTTAGAGAAACAGGGAAGCATGACCTACAGATCTATTTATATGTTTCATTTAGAACACTTTCTTAATAACACACACACACACACACAAAAAAAAAAAAAACACAAACGTGAAGTGTTTTAAGAGTGTTTTCTGCTGGGAAGTGGTAAGCCAATGCATGCCTGATGTTAAACTAAGTCTATCTCATGTTCAGTTGAAAGCTGTTAACTGAAGAGCTTATTGGTGTGATTCAAAAAAATAGGTATGTCTGTTGTTCTTGATACAAAAGTCAACACTATCTTCAATAAATAAATAATAAGTGTTTCTCAAAAGTATGAAATGTAAACTTTGTTGTCCTTTCCCACATACATTTTTTGAAAAATCACTTGAAACACATACATGGACAGAGAGAGACCTTTTGGGAGGAGATCACATGAAGCATTCAGTTGTCAGCAGAGTGGCTATTCTGCCACGGAGACACTATCATTTATAAGATACTTCTAGAACCCTAGTTCGATCCTGGGGACCTACAGTAAAAAAGAACACCACCTACCACAGGAAAGCCTGGCCCCGGGATCCAGAGACATGCAAAGAACACATCATGACCACAGACTGGGAGTGTGAGGATGCCAGCACAGGAACAAAAGTTGGCCCACACTTGTCATTAGCAAATCAAGTTATCTAGTTAACCAACCTATCTCTTAGCACTTAAGGAAAAGAAAACCTAAAGCATTCAAACAAAAACTTGGTCCACACACTCCTGACTCTAGCAAAAAAAGTTCATGTGTTTCTATTATTAAGAAGTTGGTGTGTACGCCCACGAAAGCTTGGGAAGAGTTTCCCATCTTCCTACCCCATGTGTGGGGCTCACATGTTCCCAAGGTCTTCCCCGCCACCACCAAGTAATGGATTTTCTTAGCATCTCTCCACACCTCCCAACTCCATCCTGAATCCTTTCTCTTTCAGACTTCATCCATCTAAGGCATGACTTCCTGGGGTGACCACTAAAGACAGCTTGCTGTTGAAGTTTCCCGCAACAGTCAGGATCCAGTGCATTCAACCACAGAATCAGCTCAGGCTGGTCACCAGACAGGGCTCCTCAGGACCTCCAAGCCCAAAGACAATGTTCTGATAATAGTCAGCAACCAGGACTCCATGATGTCCTTGAGCCTTCCCAGTGACCCGAAGTAGACCTAACGCATCAGGACCGAACGTCACAGATGAGCTTCCAGAACCATCCTCCAAGCACACCTTGAACCACCCCATAGTACACCAGTGCCTTTTCACTGATAGACTCTAGTTGAGGTCTGAAGTGGTCTAATGCACACTCGAGAAACTTCCGGTAACAGCTCTCCAGAGAGCCAAGTCAGTGTCTGCTCCAGGAGCCATTGTGCCCAGCATTCAGTCCAGGGCCCCATTTCCCAGGGGGAGCTGGACGCCAAAGCAGCAACGATTCCTTCACTTAGTTCAGTCAGACTAAACACACCACGCACGGGGCATCATCGGCCAGGTAGTCTACAAAGCGGCTTGTAGAGGTGAGAAACAGGAGGCCTACACAAGTTCTCCAAAATACAGTCACTGCATTTATAAATCTCTTTTATCGCAACCAGACCCACACTTCCAGCCCAGGGACAGAGCCGGGCTCCCAAGGGAAGCTAGTTGAAGGTCATGGATTTCAGAGACTCTAGAAGCCATGATGAGACCTGTAGTGAAGACAAAGGAAAAGGGAATTTGGATTCATAAAATGGGACATGGTTTGAAGGGCAGGATTGTCGAGAACTAATTCTAGTAGCCCTGAGGGGCTTCTGTCCATGCTGTCCCCGTTGGCCCGTGGCTGACCACCAGACAGCGTGGGGGGCCTTGAGAGAAGGAAGTCCTCTATGATCATCCCAGGGCTGCTATGGCTCATCAAACAATTGCAGGTCAAGGCGAACCACAATCTCTCCCGTGGGAACCTCGTGCAGCAGAAGACACTTCGTAACGGGCCCTTTGGAGCCCTGGTCTTTCTTGATGTCAGCCACTCGGATCTCTGTCCGACCCAAAAAATCTGAAAGGAGAAAAAGCAAAGCATGCTCAGAAAGAGCTCCTTGTCTCCTAGGGGCACACTCATGACACTGGGACTCTCTAGGGCGTGGCCAGGCTCCACCTCTTCAAAGACCACTGAGAAGACCAGCGCTAGCCTTTCCAATTGACTTCCCCATGGAGTTGTCAATGTGCTGTGATATTTCACTGCTAAAAAAACCAAAGAAGGTTTTTAAACATTCTCAATAAAACAAAACAAAGTATATCCAAGATGGAGGGTATACCAACTACCCTGACTTATTGTTACACATTATATGCATTTATTGCGATAACCCTGCGTCTATTTTAAAATATATTAATAGGGTCAAGGAGATGGACCAGTCAGTAAAAACACTTGCCTTGCAGGCACAAGGACATAAATTTGATCTCCAGGGTCCATATTTAAAAAGAAAACCAGGCATGGGCTGGAGAGATGAGAGCACATGCTTCCCTTCCAGAGGACCTGAATTCGGTTCCCAGCACCCACATGGTGGCTCACAATCACTTGTAACTCCAATTCCATGGGATCCAACGCCCTCTTCTGGTTCCCATGGGCTCCTACATGCATGTGGAACACACAAACTCACACAGGCAAACACACATACACTGTTTTTAGACCTGGGCAAGCAGCTAGAGGGGTCACCCGATATGGTTCTTATCTAGAACACATTAGCCTGGGATTCAATTCCCAGCAAAAAATAAATAAATAAATAAAGCCATGTATGGTGGCATAGACCTGTCACCCCAACACTGAGGAGGTAGAGACAAGATGGACAGCTAGCTGAGCCAATCAGTGAGCTCCTGGCCAATAAGATAGTCTACCTCAAACACAATGTAGACAGCTCCTTAGTGATCACACCCAAGTTTTACATACACACACACACACACACACACACACACACACACGAGAAAGAGAGGAGAGAGAGAGAGAGGAAGAGAGAGAGAGAGAGAGAGAGAGACAGAGAGAGAGAGAGAGAAAGAGAGAGAGAGAGATGCTGCTCTTCCAGAGGACCTGAGATTCAGTTGCCAAGTACCACATGGAGTAGCTTACAACAGCCTGTACTGCTAGCTCCAAGGGTTCTGACGCCCTCTTCTGGACTCCACATGTACCTACACTCACAACATACACACATACACATGACATACATTCACACACATTATATACATGTACTTTGTTTGTTTGTTTGTTTGCTTGTTTGTTTTGAGATAGGGTCTCTGTATATAGCCCTGGCTGACCCGAACTGTCCAGGCTGGCCTCGAACTCACAGAGATCCCTCTGCCTCTGTCTCCTGAGTGCTGGGATTAAAGGTGTGTGCCACCATAACTGACTGTACCTCTTTTTTTTTTTTTTAATTCTTATTCCAAACTTTGACTTATTAGGGTAGAGGCTGATAATAGAGCCCAGTGGCTGAGACCCCAGAGCTCCTAGACATGGTGTTCTGGTCACATTCTGATGTGCAAGCAGCTGCAAGGCCGTCACTAGGCAAACTGACAAGGCATAACTCATACGAGATCATTTATATTAAAAGTACTAAAAGGGCTGGGCAGTGGCGGCTCGCACCTTTAATCCCAGCACTTGGGAGGCAAAGGCAGGCGGATCTCTGTGAGTTCGAGGCCAGCCTGGTCTACAGAGAGAGTTCCAGGACACCCAGGGTGATTACACAGAGAAACCCTGTCTTGGAAAAAGAAAAAGAAAAAAAAACAAAACAAAAACTACTAAGAGGGAGGGGAAACTGTGGTTGAGATGTAAAAATAATTAATTTTTTAAAAAAAGTACTAAGATATGAAAGCCTCGTGGAGCCTTCTCAGCTCGGCCCACACAATGCCAGCGTCAGGCCCTGGCTTTCAGCTTATGTTCCTCTGATGATGACTGAGACTTTGAGCTTTAAACTCAGACTCTGATTTTGATTTGGCTGAGAGAGTGTGGCTTTCTGGGTTCACTGGCCAAAAATCGCCCCAGAAAGAGAAAGCAGCTTGAAGGGAGGACATGTTCCACACAACGGAAGCTTCTCAGGTCTCCGGTGGGCTACCAGCTGACTCTGAAGAACCCATTATGGGCTAACACTCTTCTTGCTCCACTAACCAGCCAGCTTTATTCCCTGTCTTTTACATTTTTTGGGGTTTTTTTTATTTGTTTGTTTTGGTTTTTTTCTAGACAGGATTTCTCTGTGTAGCTTTGGAGCCTGTCCTAAATCTCACTTTGTAGACCAGGCTGGACTCAAACTCACAACGATTCGCCTGGCTCTGCCTCCCGAGTGCTGGGATTAAAGGCGTGCGCCACCACTGCCCGATGTCTTTTACATTTTTAACAGGGTCTCCTTACATAGCCCTGCTGGCTTCATACTCCTAATTCCTGCCTCAGCCTCCTGAATGCTGTGATTATAGGTGGGACCCACCAAGGATGGCTCTCTCATCGCTTTTTAAAACATTTACGTATTTATCTTGTGTGTGTATGTGCACACGCCATGGCATGTGTTGAGTCAGAGGGCAACTCACAGGAGTCAGTTTCCCCCTTCTGCTACGTCAGTCCGAGGGATCCGACTCAAACCATCAGGTTTGGCAGCATGTGCCTTTACTTTCTGAGCCTTGGTGATAGTCAAGGACAGAAAACCAAACAAAGTACATAGAGGTTCCTAGGCTGCCCCTCCTCATAGCCGCCTGCGTTGGAAATCGGACCAATGTCTAGTTTAGTGATGTGACCAGCTCAAGCTCCAGCAGCTCCTGCACCACGCCAGCCTGGCCTCTCAGGAAAGCCCAAGTTTCGCCGGGCTCGGGTTCTCAGGTAAGGAAGCATGGACCCCTATAAGATGGTAGGCAGGACCAAGGGAGCCCCGAGGGCCATTTTCCACTCACCATCAGGTGAGAACTGGTCCCTCTCGAACACGGTGATGCAGAGAACCTCCTGCTCCAGGTCTCTGATGAAGAACTGGCAGTTGGAATTCCACTTAGGGTTCAGTGTGTCCTGGATTGTCTTGGTGATGTGGCATTGAGAGCCCATGGTCACCTCACAGTATGGGTTGCTCTTTCCTGGAGTGAACAAAAGCCCCTGCCAGGTGGGACACATTTCATTTCCATCCCCCTCGACCTTGGAGAATTAACAGGTGGGAAATCTGGTGGGCACACCCATATTTTAGTATCACGTCTAGAAGAACAAATCCGTTAGCAAGGCTCAAAATCAGATCCCTATCTGTGTACCTACGTCACGTGTACTATGCCACATGTACTATGAATGAGGCCTCTCAGGTCTTCCTGAAAAGCAAGACAACGGAAAAGAATTGATAAAAATTATGTGTGCTCATATATGCATACACACACATATATATGGTACTTTGGCAAGTGCTAGAAAAACCAATGCCCGCGGGAAATTTACACAAGAAATAGCATACGTGATGTCAAGTTGGCTGCGGGGGGGAGGCAGGAAACACCCCAATACTCTAGAGTGCCTGAGTGGAATTCATGGCCCTTACCATGGGATCGACAGGGCTTCAGTTCAATGCCTTCTACAACGTTCACCATCAACCTTCCAATACCGGTTGCCCGCTGGGAACGGACTGGACCGCAAGGAAACAACACAAAATGCTTCGTTTCACGCTCGCTTTGACGCCCTCCTCTCCCCAGCATGCCCACCGTCTGTACCGAGCATCTGCCCCCACTAGAAAGCAAAGCCCCCTCCCGCCTCTTGCTCTCGGAATCTGCCCGTCATCCGTCATCCAGCGCCCCACCTTGCTCCCACCTTCTCTGCGCATGCTCGTGTTCCAGCCCCGGAGACACTGGGACAACCCCGTGGCTCTCCCACCCAGCCTCTTGGGCCCCGATGCACTCTGCTCAGTGGCACGTTACCCAGGTACGCCTTCTCACGCTTCTTTTTCTCGGTCTCTATGTAGAGCTCAGAGGCAGCTTTGATTTTCTGCACCCAGGCAGTCCTTGGACAGGAAAAGACAGAATGTTGCCAAACAGACCGCTCGGAACAGAACGGGCTTGGGGTCTGCTCAAATTCTGTTTCCAGAACTCTTTTAACTTGGTTTATTTGAATTTAACAACAAAGGCTCAGAAAAGAAAGACTGATTCTTATTACATGATGCTAATAATTATCTCTATCATCAGTAAGAAAGGCATTTTTTTTTTTTTTGAGACAGGGTCTCATACAGTTTAGTTAGTCTAAGCTGGTGGTGAACTCACTAAGTAATCAAGGATGACCTTGAACTCCACCCCCTGCCTTCACCTTCTGAGTGCTGGGATTACATGCACACACTTCTGTAACTGGTTTATGGGGTGCTCGGAATTGAACCTAGGATTTTGCGCACTTGAGGCAAGCATTCTATTACCCGAATCACAGCCCTGCCCATCAGCAACAGATGTACTCAAGATCTTCGTGTTTCCCATGAAGAAAGTCTAATAAAGGCTGGAGGAGGGATAGGCACACGGCTCTTCTTCCTCCCTCACCCAAAGCATCGCATACTTGGCGGACCCACGAAGACAGAGGGAAGAACCACTTCCCGCAAAGCACACAGCGGGAGGCGCTTTGGCGAGCGGGTTTTCTCTGGGTGCCATATGCACAAGTAACTTTAGCCAATCTTCTTGCCTGGCACGAATATTCTTGGGAATGTTGTTGGCCTAGTGTCAAGCTCACTCTTGAGAAAGTGATCTGTTCCATTTGGCTCCAGGATAGTCTAAGATAAGACTGAAGCAAAACACCGGCAACCCAGAGACCCAGATTGCTGTCCCCGGGTGCTGGGGGCGGGGTTAGTCTCAAATCACTGTCCAGTAGGTTTCTATCTCCTGGGAAACTTGGGGTGATCTAAGCAGCTCTGGATTACCTCAAAGGCTGCTAAGCATTTTGAAAGAAAAAAGGAGAGAGAGAGAGAGGAAAGAGAAAGCCCCGAGCAAAGCTGATTTCAGTCCATTTTATTTTGAAAAACATCATCCCAGATGTCCAACTTTTGAGAAGTTCTAAAAGGTAGTGTGTATAATCCTTCCCTGCACACAGAGGTGGTAGAACTGCGGCTGGGAATGCTGGGGCATGCTGGGCATGCTGACAAGTGGCCGGCATCCTGTACTGGGGAGGGGCGGGGCTTACCTTTCATTTATGCTCTCCGCTCGGAGGGTGTAGACTCGGTCGATGTGGGAAATATGGAAGATGGGTTCATCTCCAGAAGGGTCGGTGGGCAATTTTACTAGAACCTCATTTAAGAAAATAGGCTGTAACGTAATAATAAAAAAGGTGTCACAGAACAAAGCAGGCGCTTTGTGTGTTCACCAAGCTCTGAGTGTGCAATACGAGCACATACGTGAGTGCATGCCTGCCTGTGAACGTCAGTAAACTACACTGAGCATGTGAATGTGTGGAGTGAGACCCGGTAACCTAGGGGAAGGCTGTGGTTCGAGGGTGTAGTTCCGTGCACAGACTATACCAGAATACAGATTTTATGTGCAAACTAACTTTTTAATGTATAAGGGTGTTTTGTTTGCACGAATGTCTGTGCACCAAGTGTGCAATGCCCACAGAGGCTGGAAGAGGGGGGAATCAAGTCACCTGGGACCGGAGTTACAGACGGTTGTTGTGAGCAGTCATGTGGGTGCTGGGAACTGAACCCGGGTCCTCTGGAAGAGCAGCAAGCGTTTCTAATCCCTGAGCCATTTCTCCAGCCCCATTGGTACTGACATTCATATAAAGCTACGTTCACTTTATAGGTACCTTTAAAGTCCTTACAAGGAGGCCCTAACGGGTCTGTTTCCCTGCACTGCATCCTAAACGGCAGTCAGCATCTAAGAGAGTCTCTCCCGGGATTTCCATACGAAGACGCTATCAGTACTCCACATAATCACATCACTGTCTCCCCAAATAAAGCTAACCGCTGCTCCCATGAGAACCCTTGAGGAAAGACACCCCCACATAGGCGAAGTTAGGAAATAAGTCTCCCACGGCTAACAGCACACAAACACAGTCCTGCGTGCACGGGACCCGGTATTCTGCTCAGAGGAGCCTTCCACACGTTGAAGCGAACGGGAAGGGCACAGATGGTAAGAGTTTGTCAGGGCATCTGGGGCAGTTGTGGAAGGGGCAGGGGGTACTCGGGGTGGCCGTGTTATCTGTTCACGTGTGTGAAGTGAGCCATGATTTTGCCTGTCACATGGGCAGTGGGGGTCCCCCAGTAGGATTGTGTGAACAAAGGTGGGCGTGGACAGTCCTCTGCTCTGCCGGCTCCTCCCCTTACTCTATCCTAGCTCCCCCCCTTGCCCTATCTTGGCCCCTCCCCTTACTCTATCCTGGCCCCTCCCCTTACTCTATCCTAGCTCCTCCCCTTGCCCTATCTTGGCCCCTCCCCTTACTCTATCCTGGCCCCTCCCCTTACTCTATCCTAGCTCCCCCCTTGCCCTATCTTGGCCCCTCCCCTTACTCTATCTTGGCCCCTCCCCTTACTCTATCCTAGCTCCTCCCCTTACTCTATCCTAGCTCCTCCCCTTGCCCTATCTTGGCCCCTCCCCTTACTCTATCTTGGCCCCTCCCCTTACTCTATCCTAGCTCCTCCTCCCAGCCCCTCCCCTTTCTGTCTTAGACCCACCCCTTACTCTTAGCCCCTCCCCTTCGCTTTCTACACACTGTGGTACCAAACCCTTCTGAAACGGGCTTCTTTTGGAGACTCCCTCTTCCTGCGGCCTGGCACGAACCTTACCGTTTTGTACATTTTATACTGCAGGTTAGATTTGGGGCTGAAGACTTTGTCGGTGCCGGAAGAGCCTAAGGGCTTCGTGATTTGGGTCAGCAGGAGGAAGTCGTTGAAGAGGAAGCCGTACAGCTCCTTGTTGCTCTTGGCCTTGTACAGCTTCCCACTGTGCAGAAACTTGCGTGGCCCCAAGCAGTTGGTCACCGAATTGAACACCAGTTGCTAGAAAAGGCAACCAGACAGGGAGAAGGCGAGGTGAAGGGAGTCTTGTTTTTGTTTCTCGGTCTCGAAGTATGAACGCTGGACCCCCGCGGGGGGCGGGGGGTCTGAATCCCACATACAAGACAAGAATGGTTCTGAGGATCCCGGCAGCAGCTGGCCGAGCCAAGAAGGCAAAGGCTCGGGGTTTCCGGGTTCAATTCTCAAGGCCTTTCCGCGGGGGCTTCGCTCTAATCTCAGGGTGGGGTGGGTGTGTCCCTCCCTTCATTTACTGAGAAGTGGGGCGTCAGGAAAAAGCTGGCCCACTAGCTCCCCTCTTGGCTATCTGCTCCATGTGGGGTGCTACACCCAAGTAACAGCAAGAACCAGCTCCAACAGGAAATCCCCACAGGGCTCAAATAGCCCTCAGTGGTCTGGAAAGGGGCAGCATCCATGTCTAAGTTCGTGGACAGATGCTGCTTTCCCAGATGCACAGTCCAGACCCCAGGACCAGGGGGGCTGCAAAATTTGGGGAGCCAAGTGACCCCTCAAAACCCTCCCCAACAGTGTGGTGCATGCTGAGTCTCACGCCACTTACTAGTTTAGAAACTCACCAACACTGAGTCACAGCTGTGAATGCTCGTGTGTGGCCCCGGGATCTCCCCAGGGGCTGTCCTCTCAGGCCAGCCCATGGCCCAGTTACCTTATGTGATCTGCTCAAGAGAAAATGTCTCTCCAGATCATGATCACAAACACACTTCTCTGAGGAAAATACCTGGAGAGAGGCCATGGAACTCACAATAAATGTCCCCAAAGAGATGTTGGTGGCTACCTGTCCACCTCCAACGTGGGAGACAACAGTGATTTGGTGACCAGAGACCTAGAGGTGACAAGGAAAGTCTATTCTCCTTCAGTTTTGGGTCTAAGGATGGACGACTTCTAATCTCCCTGCCGAGGCTCTGAGGGAGCCTGGAAAGTTGATGTTGACAGGCCAACAGGAACTCTCTTGACCGGCAGGGAGGACTAAACTGATCTCTAGGCTCCTAGCAAAAGCACAAAGCAGCCTCATAATCTCTCCAATGTAGGAGACACTTTTTTTTTTTAACGCGATGAGTGTTTTGCCTGATTGTGTGATTGTGCACCACAGGCATGCCTGGGATCAGTGGAAGCCAGAAGAGGATGCCCCGTCCCCTGGAACTGGAGTTACAGATAGTTGTGAGGCACCCTGTGAGTGCTCAAAACTGAACCCCGTGTCCTCTACAAAAGCAGCCAGGACTCCCAACGGCTGAGCCAGCTCTAAGGCCCTACGGGTCCCAATCTTTCTTTCTCTCTCTTTAAAATGTGCTTGGGGTTGACTACTGAACAATAACATAGGAGCAGATAAGAAATGATTCCTTGTGCCAGGTGGTGGGTGGCGCACGCCTTTAATCCCAGCACTCGGGAGGCAGAGCCAGGTGGATCTCTGTGAGTTCAAGGCTAGCCTGGGCTACAGAGTGAGTTCCAGGAAAGGCACCAAAGCTACACAGTAAACCCTGTCTCAAAAAAACAAAAAACAAAAAACAAAAACAAAAACAAAAACAAAAAAGAAAGAAAAAAGAAAAAGAAATGATTCCTTGTATGTATAAACGAATGAGCCGGCCAGCGGAAGATTGCCCTTGGGCTCTAAGAGGAGGACCCACAGCCACCACTTGGGCTTCCAAAAGGCTGCTTGTGAGCTGGAGCACACCTTCCTGAAGAGGGCAGATGTGGGGCATGGGGAGGACACAGTGAAGGTGTTCTCCCATGAGTGAGAAACCATGAGAAGGATGGTGAGTGAGACTCATTCTCCCTGGGCGTTTTGGAAAACTCTAGCAATCTGTAAGTACACATGTGTGCATGAGTGTACACATATGTGTCTGCACACCCATGTGCCCCAACACAGAGAAAACACAGGCAGAGTAAGAGTGAATGTGAGCGACAGTGAGAGTGTGAAAGACCAGCAAAGACGAGCGCGTGGCTTAGAAATCCAGATGACCCGTCAACACAAGCTTTTCAAAAAGAGCAAACTACAAAACACCTTTAAAATGAAAGGCAGTCAAAATATAAATAAACTAAGAGGAAATGTGCAGAGCCTCAACAAAGCAGAATGAAAACAAGATTATTCCAAGATCAAACTCCAGAGGCAGCGTCAGCCCTGAGTCCCCTGTGGACCCGCTGACAGGTGGATCTGAGGCTGAGGTGAAGGACCGAGCCGAATGGCTCTCCTGATGAAGGCTGACCGGACAGGTTAAGAACAAACCGAAGTGCAGAGAACTAAGCAGGGAAACTTTGCTGGTTTCCGCTTTGGTGAGTGGAGCGAGCAAGCTGCCTGGACTCTGTGGCCACTGGGCAGCTCTCCTCACACCTGTGCCATGTGATCCCCAGATTCCCTCTAAGGATAACACAGGGCGGCCTGGGTAGCGAGCCACTCAGGGGAAATGCAAGCCTGAGCAGCAAAGATACACACAGGGGAAGTTTCAAAAACAACTAGCTCACAGTCAAAATTCACAATATAGTATGGAGCTGAGAGTGTGGCTCAGTAAATTAGCATCTAACCGTCATGCACGAGGCCCTAGGTCTGAATGCTGGTACAGAAAAAAGAAAAAAACTCACAGTACAGATAGGAAAATAAGGCATGCTGAGTGAGAGCTGTCAGAAACCATAGGCAAAAGAATGTGACCCTTAGATAATGAGACTATCAGATATTGAAATATGGGCTGGAGAGATGGCTCAGAGGTTAAGAGCACTGACTGCTCTTCCAGAGGTCCTGAGTTCAATTCCCAGCACCCACATGGTGGCTCACAACCATCTGTAATGAGATCTGGCGCCCTCTTCTGTGTACACAATAAATAAATAAATCTGAAAGAAAAAAGATAATTGAAATACACATGAATATGCTTAAAGTGTGTTAAGAAACAAATAAGAAGCATGAACATTTGAACAAGGAACAAGACACACAAAAGAAACTGGGACATTCAAAAAAATAAATAATTTTTGGCAATGGGAAATGATATAATGGAAATTAAAAATACTCATTGGTTGTATTGGCGAGCAGATTAGCGGCTGAAGGGAGAATGAGCCGTG
This sequence comes from Peromyscus maniculatus bairdii, assembly GCF_049852395.1. Classification (NCBI taxonomy): domain Eukaryota; kingdom Metazoa; phylum Chordata; class Mammalia; order Rodentia; family Cricetidae; genus Peromyscus; species Peromyscus maniculatus. Next base: position 81,217,595 of record NC_134863.1, on the reverse strand, counting down.
GGCCAGAGCAGAAAGTGACAGCCACTTGACTCAGTCCTCCTGTGCTGCCTGCCCCCGGTCAGCTAAGGGTCCAGGTCCCGGCCAGCGGGCCACTACCTCAGAAAGGCCTTCACACTGCACGTGGGCTTGGATCCACTCCAGCCGGTCCGAGTTCTCCTTCTCTCGCACCCCCTCGTTCACCTGGGAGCACAGCTCTTCTGCCTTCTCCAGGGCATGCTTCAGGTGGCTGTGGTCAGGGTGGTTTTCAGGGGTGTTTTCTAGGATCTGCGTAGGAGAACAAAGGAGAGCAGCAACAGCCTGGTCAGGCCACTTCCCCCGGCGGGATGGACCTGGCTCCATCGTCATGGAAGCCCTCCTTTCCTGCACGGTGCCCACCACAGCCGTTACCCAGAGGGTCATGGCAACTCCTTGTGGACTCTGGAGTAGCCTTGGGCTCAGCAGGGGCTGTGTGTGCTGCAGGAAGACAACGGGTGGGCCCGCCCTTGAGTCTTTAGCCCAGCCTCATACCCTTGAATGTCCCAGAGCAAACCGTGACCTGCCCCGCAGAATTCTGATGCCCAGCATGAACGCTAAACCACACGAAGACACCCGAGACCTTCGGTGGCATACGGAACAGGGCAACCAGAGGGACTCGGAATTTCTCTTCAAAGATCTTCACTCTGTTTCACAAAGAAGGGAACTCAGGAAGAGAAGGCAGGCCTCCCTGCTGGTGGGCCGCAGCTGCTCTTCCCTGGCTCCCTCGCCTGAGGGAACCAAGGAGGAAATCGCGGTGTTGGAACTGAACAGAATCCCATCAACTCGTGAGGGATGGTCTACTCACAAGTGCGTAGGGCCCCTTAAGGTGGGGTGGGTGGTGGCGTGCACCATGCACTCCTGTCCCCTAGAGAACATGCATGACTGTCTGTACGCACCTGTGCATCCCGGAAATCAATTCAGGTGGTTCCCCTGAGCAAATAGGTATGTTTTGTGTATGTGTGGGGACACACGTGTGTGTATGTATGTGTGTTCTCTAGTGAGGGAGGGCACCCTCAGCTGTCATCCCTCGGGAGCCATCTTCCTTGTTTGTGAGACAGAATCTGTGGATGGCATCTGGGGTTCACCAGTTAGGTTAGAACAGCTAGGCTCCCCGACCAGTGCCTCCCAGTGCTAGTTGGTGTATGCTACCATGTCCTGCTTTTTACGTGGACACTGAGGCCCCAAGAGCTTTTCTGGCTGAGCCATCTCCCCAGCCCCCAAATATGATTTGGTTTTGGTTTTGGTTTTTTACCCTGAGCAGACCTTTCCCAGCTAAATGCAACAGCACTGCCTTTATCAGGTTGTTTGACGGGCTGGATATCTCCCCAGGCTGGGGTGCACAACAGAAATTAAACAGTTTTAATAGCTTCCCGGCACAGATCTACCATGTTTATTTAAGGACTTTCCTTACTGAGCATGTGTCCTGGATTAAAGTTTTCTTTTATAATGTGACGACTCTAGGTTTGGGGGCCAGAAGATGGCTCGTTGGTGAACACACACTTAGCATTCTGCCCTCACTCCGGCTTCATGACTGCACATGCGCAGTTCAGGGTCTTGTGTCTTATGTCATCAGTGTGCGCTGGACTACGTATGCATGGTCACACAATGCACCTCAAAAAGCTGGACACAGACCCCTACCCTCTCTCTCTGCTCTGCTCCCCTCTCCCCCACCCCACCATCTATCTCTCTCTCCAGGCCTGGCTCTCCTCTCTCCCTCCCCCCCCCTTTCCCTCCTAATAAAGCCCTGAAAACTAACACTGGTCATGTCGTGACCGTGGCCTCTCCACGTGGGGACCAGCGCCGTTTATCAGACTTTTCGCACATAAAGTCTTGTTTTGGAGCCATGCTAAGAATCCTCCCCCCTCACCATTATAAAAACATTTAGTCTTAGGGACCGGGGAGGTGGCTTAACACTGGCTGCTCTTCCAAAGGACCTGGGTTCAATTCTCAGCTCTCAACACGGCGACTCACAAAAATAACGGTGACTCCAGTTCCAGGGGGTCCACTGCCCTCTTCTGGTCTCTGCAGGTACTGCGTGCATGTGATACGCAGCTATGCATGTGGGCAAAACCTCACAAAGCAAATACAAATAAATCTTTGAAAAGCTCAGTCATCATCCTTGCCCTGGTCTCCGTTCCATTGCGCCAGCTCTTGGGTCTTCCTCTTATGCTCTGCAGAGCAGCACCTGTGTCCTAGTAATGCTAGTGTGTGTTTTCCTTTTAAGTTTGTGCCTCTTGGTTCCTGATTTTCACTTTTCTCCCTGTTGGTTAAACCCACTTCAAAGGCTTATTTCCAGCGTCAGTGCATATTGAACACAGAGGGCTAGGAGAGAAGACACTGCCCAGGTGAATGAACTCAGGGAAATATATGCTACTGTGTGGTGTGGGATGGAGCTGGGTTGGGCTGAGGCTTATGTGGGAGGGAGCTGGGTTACACACGGGAAGCCTGAACAAATGCACAAAGTGTACCTCATGGGCATGTGTGCTTGAGCGTGTGTGTGTGTGTGTGTGTGTGTGTGTGTCTGTGTGTGTGTGTGTGTGTGTGTGTGTGTGTGAGAGAGAGAGAGAGAGAGAGAGAGAGAGAGAGAGAGAGCGAGCACCCACGTCCCAGAGGAACCGTGAGCACACCTGTTCCCACAGCTAGGTTTCTGAATACTGCTCTCAGATAAAGGAAGCAATTTCTACCTCCCTGGGGAACCAGGCTTCCTTCCCCTCTGGCCCTGTGGCTCAGAGGGCAGCTGAGTCTGCAGCTCATTTCTGGGTGTGGACACTGAAACGCTAATTCTGCTTTCTCTGGAACTGGCTTTCTTGAAGGCCAGGAGGAAAACAGGTGTATGGTTGGGGAGGAGCATCAGGAAATGGCTTTTCCCAAGACAGGCGGTAGGAACCATGTTTCTCTCTCTCTCTCTGTTGCTCCAAACTCCTTGCAGAGGCATCGTGCCATCGTTGGGAAGCATCAAGGCAGAACTCTCGTCCTCTGGCTTGGAACCCATTTGAAGGCTGTTTTTTTGTTAGTCTTTTCC